>NC_138869.1:56543305-57151838 GCF_965194805.1 Balaenoptera borealis | reverse complement strand
ATACCTTACGTTAGCTATAAATGATTATGCATGAAAATTATAAAACATGGATTGGAAGATACAGACCAAACTCATCAGGGCTGACTGAAGTCAGGGCACAGAACAGGAGAGGAATCGGGTTGGGGCGGTGATTAAAGGGTATGCCAGCTTCATCTATGATGTTTCACATTCGTTAACGAGAAGACGAGATGCAAATCAGACGAACATTAACAGTTATTAATTCTTGACGTTGGGGGAATTCTCTGGCAGTCCAGTGGTTAGGACTCGGTGCTTTCACTACCAAGGGCCTGAGTTCGATCCCTGGTCTGGGAGCTAAGATCCTGCAAGCCGGGCAATGAAGCCAAAAAATAACCCCAAAATCTTGATGTTGGAAATGGGAGTATTTGCTAAATTTTTCTATATATTTTTCAGTATGTTTAGCTCAAAAAAAAAAAAAACTAATAGAAAATTGAATATGTTCAGATTTTTAATTTAATTTAATTTAATTTTGGCCACGGCCACACAGCTTGTGGGATCTTAGTTCCCTGACCAGGGGTTGAACCTGCGCCCTCGGCAGTGAAAGTGCGGAGTCCTAACCACTGGAACACCAGGGAATTCCGTTTTTCTTTTTCTTTCTTTTTAAAAAAAATTTTTTTTGGAATGTGTTCAGATTTTACGCAAGAGGATTTTTTGCAGATTCCTGCAAAAAATGGAGACGCCTCTTCAGGCTTCACAATTTAGCTTTATCTCACAGCAAGACAAGACCTAGAGCTTCCTCCTTCCTGTTCTCTTCCTGATGGAGCAATGGAGAGAATGGATAGCTGTCTTCTATCTGTCAGTCACCTTGGCCTTTTGAAACTAACTAGCCGCTGGGTTCTGGAAGTGGGCTCTGGATGGGGGCTCAGCCTGGGATTAAGGGAAACATTGAGAATTTCCCTCCCCATTCATGATGCCCCCGCCACTTCAGCAGGTCCTCTCTTTAGCTGGTATCTTTCAACCCATCTCTCAGTCCAGAGCTTACGTGGTCCGGCTCAGGAAGGAGGACATACAGACACTCTCTCATACACACATGTGCTCACATAAGTAGATGTGGCAGTCAACTTGGTCTTGACGTCAAATGTCTGTCCAACTGTGGGTCACAGTCAAAATGTCTGAGAGCCACTATCGTAAGTAATGCAAACATAACATGGCCGAATCAGAGATCTTTATTCCATTCACTTTCTTCTCTCTAAATGTCTGAAAAATGTCCCTCCCCCATTTTCTCCATCTCGGTAAATGACACCACCATCTGACCCAACTGCTTCAACCAAAGACCAGAGTGCTCTCTTCCCTCACCCTCTATATCCCAGCCACCATCAGCTACAGAATAGATAACAGATAATTCTTTCATCGCAAGTATTGGTTTGTAAAACTTGTGTTTTGGACACAGACACACATACCCACACACATAATATGCACACTTAATTGCAATATAAAATGTATTTCTTCCCTTTTCTTGAAAAGGAAGAATGTTACAAAGAGGTGGTTTTTATATTTTAAGCCTCTCTAAGCAGGTTGGAAACATTTGGAGCTCACAGATTCTTTATTTCCTTGTTTGTATTTTTAAATGTTTGGTATCCTCTTCATTCTGTCGTCTTTCCTTTTCTATTGCTAAGAAATCTGCTCCTTTTATGAGAAATAATTGATGGAAGGTAGGAGGAAAAAGAGATTGTGGAAGGTATGGTGCATTTTTAGTTTGCTGTGTCCTTATTGATGGATGTGAGGACCAACTAGAAGTCTGCTCTGTGCTCTGGATTCCCCAGCTCTCCATCTAGACCTCCTGTGGCACTTCCCACTTTTGACCTTGTGCTGCAGTTACTGGAACACATGGTTTATCCTCTCTAATTACCTATACCCTGCTTGGGAAAGGTTCCTTCTATATTTTACCTGTGTTCCCCCCCAGCCCGCCCCATCATCAGAGAGCCTAGCACAGTCCATTACAAAAATCTTTTGAAGGAAACCCTCCTACACTGTTGGTGGGAGTGTAAGTTGGTGCAGCCACTATGGAAAACAGTATGAAGGTTCCTCAAAAAACTAAAAATAGAATTACCATATAATCCAGCAATCCCACTCCTGAGCATATATCCAGACAAAACTATAATTCAAAAAGATACATGCGGGCTTCACTGGTGGTGCAGTGGTTGAGAATCTGCCTGCCAATGCAGGGGACACGGGTTCGAGCCCTGGTCTGGGAAGATTCCACATGCCACGGAGCAACTAGGCCCGTGAGCCACAACTGCTGAGCCTGCGCGTCTGGAGCTTGTGCTCCGCAACAAGAGAGGCCGTGATGGTGAGAGGCCCGCGCACCGCAATGAAGAGTGGCCCCCGCTCGCCGCAACTGGAGAGAGCCCGCACACAGAGGCGAAGACCCAGCACAGCCAAAAATAAATAAATAAATAAATAAATAAAAATTTTTTAAAAAGATACATGCACCTCTATGTTCACAGCAGCACTATTCACAATAGCCAAGACACGGAAGCAACCTAAACGTCCCTCGACAGATGAATGAATAAAGAAGATGTGGTACATATAGACAATGGAATATTACTCAGCCATAAAAAAGAATAAAATAATGCCATTGGCAGCAACATGGATAGACCTAGAGATTATCATACTAAGTGAAGTAAGTCAGAAAGAGAAAGACAAATACCATATGATATCACTTACATGGGGAATCTAAAATATGGGACAAATGAACCTATCTACGAAAGAGAAACGGACTCACGGACACAGAGAACAGACTTGTGGTTGCCAAAGGAGAGGGGGTTGGGGGAGGGAAGAATTGGGAGGTTGGGGTTAGCAGAAGGAAACTATTATATATAGGATGGATAACCAACAAGGTCCTACTGTATAGCACAAGAAACTATATTCAATATCCAATGATAAACCATAATGGAAAAGAATGTAAAAAAAGAATATATATATATATATGTATAACTGAATCACTTTGCTGAACAGCAGAAATTAACACAACATTGTAAATCAACTATACTTCAATATGAATAAATTTATTTTATTTTTATTTTTGGCTGCGTTGGGTCTTTGTTGCTGCACGCGGGCTTTCTCTAGTTATGGCGAGCGGGGGCTACTCTTTGTTGTGGTGCGCTGGCTTCTCATTGCGGTGGCTTCTCTTGTTGCGGAGCACGGGCTCTAGGCACGTGGGCTCAGTAGTTGTGGCACACGGGCTTAGTTGTTCCGCAGCATGTGGTATCTTCCCAGACCAGGGCTCGAACCCGTGTCCCCTACATCGGCAGGCAGATTCTTAACCACTGCACCACCAGGGAAGTCCCATAAATATATAAGTAAATAAACAAATAAATCTTTTGAGTGACTGCCTAATTCTAAATGCCTTCCTTCCTCCCTTCTTTCTATCCTTCCTTCCCTCCCGCCTTTCTTCCTTAGAGAGCTGGAAAGCCGTGCTTTAAGAAACTCTGGGGCTTCCCTGGTGTCGCAGTGGTTGAGAATCTGCCTGCCAATGCAGAGGACACGGGTTCGAGCCCTGGTCTGGGAGGATCCCACATGCTGCGGAGCAACTAGGCCCGTGAGCCACAACTACTGAGCCTGCGCGTCTGGAGCCTGTGCTCCGCAACAAAAGAGGCCGCAATAGTGAGAGGCCCGCGCACCGCGATGAAGAGTGGCCCCCACTTGCCGCAACTAGAGAAAGTCCTCGCACAGAAACGAAGACCCAACACAGCCATAAATAAATAAATAAATAATAAAGATGCCAGGGAGAGATTTGCATACAATATGCATTAAAAAAAAAAAAAAAAAGAAACTCTGCTTTCAGCTGGAATCCAGAACAAAAGGGGCAGGGCCTTTGGTCCAGAGAGCATCCCCCCGTGGCCCCTGCCCTTGTCGATCTGGTAAACAGGCCTGCAGAGAAGAAAGTGTACAGTGGGCATGAACACGCTAAAGAGAGACAACGCTCGTCAAAGTGGGCACAAGCAGAGTTTGCCAAGTGTCCTTGCCGATGTGAGGGAAGAAATCCCTTTATCTCATTCCTGTGGGGAAATTCCTCTTCCAGCGAGTTTGGAATGACACTAACCTCTAAGGTTATTTCCAACACTCACTCACAGAAATGAGCAAAGGCAGCCTGAGGCCCGTCCTGGAGTCATGAATCAACTTTACGCACCGGCAGAGGTCACTGGTACACCTCAGCACTCTAGTGCTTTTTCTCTTAGGGAGTTCAACTTGACTGCCAGGGGATCTAATACACATGGGAAGAGAGCCAATGAAAATAAGGTGAAACTGCATCATCTCACTCTAAGGGGGAAAATATCTGAGGTAGAGCCAGAGAAACCATATAGAGACACATCGTTTTTATTTGCCAGATAATGGGGCGTAGGGCAGTGATTACGGTTTCTTTATGTCTCACGTGGCTCCAGGTGCAACCACCAGCAATCAACACATAATTTTTAATAATAATAATAATGTTATATCCAAGAGCAATAAATCCTCTAACTTTGCCCATTGAACGTAGCCTGTAAACCGTTTCTTGAAATTGCTTTCCAGCCAGTTTCAAACACGATTCTATTAAACCATTAAATAAAACAGAAGAGACTGTGTCATAAAGTGAGAGTGAGGATTATGTCAAAGGAGGTTAGAGGCTAAACTTATAGTATCTAAATTTTGTTGAGTAAGCAAGTGATAAAATTTTACTAAGCACAACCTTTAAGTTATATAAAATATTCTCTGGTTGGAATCACATTTTGTCCAAAAGTACTTCTTTATCTCAAGGGGGTGGTAAGATGATATGAAATATTTTAACAAGGGAAATAGAAAGATTGAAAATAATCAAGAACTAAAGTGAACTTCACCTACAAAAAAAAGTAAAACACTTCACAATTTTATTTTATTTTATTTATTTATTTATTTATTGGCTGCGTTGGGCCTTCGTTGCTGCGCGTGAGCTTTCTCTAGGTGTAGCGAGAGGGGGCTACTCTTCATCATGGTGTGCAGGCTTCTCACTGCGGTGGCTTCTCTTGTTGCAGAGCATGGGCTCTAGGCACATGGGCTTCAGTAGTTGTGGCACAAAGGCTCAGTAGTTGTGGCGCACGGGCTTAGTTGCTCCGCGGCACGTGGGATCTTCCCAGACCAGGGCTCGAACCTGTGTTTCCTGAACTGGCAGGCGGATTCTTAACCACTGTGCTACCAGGGAAGCCCCACTTCACAATTTTAGAATTTCAGGGAGAGAAATTGGGTTTGTCCTGTCGATATATTTTAAGCTCACAGATGAAGACAAGGTTGCTGGTATTTAGAACTTTTAATTTTCATATATTGAACATAATTTTTTTTAATTATGATTTGGGCCAGAGGCCAACTTCTTGCAAAAATTTTTAGATTGTTTCCCATTATTTAATCAGAAAGGCTTTGAATATACTGAAAGACTCCACAAAATTCTGATGTTAGTAACTTAAAAAAATTTTTTTAATTACTTAATTAAATTATTTTAAATGTTTTTTTTAATTGAAGTATAGCTGATTTAATGATATTAGTAACTTTTAAAGAACTATTTGGTGGTAGACTCAAGAGGGAAAAACTGATACAGGAAGAGCATATATGTAAAAGCAAACAATAAGAAATAGGAAATATAAATGCAATAGACAGTCTCATCAGGTACACAGCCGGCCACCCCAGAAAGAACCTGGAGATGGGAAAGTGGGGGTGGGGTGGGGTGTAGGATACACCATAAAGATATTTTATAGAAAAATATGCTAATTATCATACTAAGTGAAGTCAGACAGAGAAAGACAAATATGACATGATATCACCTATATGTGATATCTAAAACTTTTACAAATGAGTCTACACACAAAACAAACAGACCCACAGACATACAAAACAAACTTATGGCTACCAAAGGGGAAAGAGAGGGGAGGGATAAATTAGGAATATGGAATTAAGAGATACCAACTACTCTACATGAAATAGATAAACAACAAGGACCTACTATATAGCACAGGGAACTATATTCAATAGCTTATAATAACCGATCATGGAAAAGAATCTGAAAAAGAATATATATATATATATGTCCCTGAATCACTTTGCTGTACACTTAAACTAATCACTTTGCTGTACACTTAAACTAACACAATATTGTAAATCAACTATAGAGCAATTAAAAAAAGAAAAAAAATATGTTAAAACAGAAACTCACAACAGATAATGTCATCTGTGCAATAGGATCAGATACTGATGTTATTTTTTAATAAAAATATTGCGGGACTTCCCTGGTGGTGCGGTGGTTAAGAATCCGCCTGCCAATGCAGGGGACACGGGTTCGAGCCCTGGTCCGGGAAGATCCCATATGCGGTGGAGCAACTAAGCCCGTGCACCACAACTACTGAGCCTGCATGCTGCAACTACTGAAGCCCGAGCACCTGGAGCCCATGCTCCGCAACAAGCCCATGTGCCGCAACTAGAGAAAGCCTGCACGCAGCAACAGAGACCCAATGCAGCCAAAAGTAAATAAATAAATAAATATATTAATTTTTTAAAATTATATATATAGAGAGAGAGAGAGAGAGAAAAAAAAACAATGATTGGAAGAGCCCTTAAGTGTATATCCATTCATTCTATCCCTCAACCTACTGGCAGGAAAAGAACTCAAGCTATCTTCACAGATTTAACAAGCAAAAAATAAAAGGCAAATTCATAGAGACAGAAAATAGAACAGAGGTTAAAGTTCTACGTTATAATATTTACCATCTTAAGCATTCTAAGTGTGCAGTCCGGTGGCATTAAGTACATTCACGTTGCTGTGCAACCATCACCTCCATCCATCTCCAGAGCTCTTCATCTTGTAAAACTGAAACTCTGTGCCCATTAAACACTAACTCCCTGTTCTCCTCGCCTCCACCTCTGATAACTAACCACCATTCTACTTTCTGTCTCTATGAATTTGACTACTCCAGGTACGGCATTATGGGGTTTTTTTTTAAAGCTTTTTTTAAAAATTGAATTTGTTTTGCATATCCTTTATTTTATTTATGTAGTTAATTTTTTTGGCCGCTCCATGCGGCATGTGGGATCCTAGTTCCCCGACCAGGGATTCAACCCGTGTCCCCTGCAGTGGAAGCGCAGTCTTAACCACTGGACCGCCAGGGAAGTCCCTTATTATGTTGCATATATTTTACCACCAAAAAAAAAATTTTAAGGAAAAAATGAGAAACTTTTCCCTCCTTTCCATCCCAATTGCCCTGCCCTGGCCAGACCACCATTTTTGTCTTATGCATTATAGATGGTGGTAGTAGCCCCATAACTAGTCTCCATTCCAGAGTCACGACTCTGACCCGGGACCCACTCACCTCTCCATTTCCACTCTGAAACTGTCAAGAGTTTACTAATTCCTACACAATCAAATACGAAATCCTTAGATTGCCTCAAGGCTAACAGGGGGTAAACCCCCAGCACCTCCCAACTTGCTAAGATGCTGCTCCTCAGAGTGACACAGGGAGACAAGTGAAAGACAGAGGTCACACGGCAAAGTCTGAAAGAAAAAAAAAAAGACCTTCCCACTAAATGCTGTGTTTGAACAGACACTGATTGTAAAACACACTCGGGATGGTACCCCCTCTGCACCATGGACAGCCACAAAGTAGACGACTTATCCCCTCATTCTGACCAAACACCTAGGCAGAAGTCCTGCTAGTTTAGGCAAGCTAGTTGATCTAAACTGGTATGAACCATCTACTGTATAGGACAAAGAACTCTACCCAGTACTCTGTAATGACCTATATGGGGAAAGAATCTAAAAAAGAGTGGATATATGTATATGCATAACGGATTCACTTTGCTGTACACCTGAAACTAACAGAACATTGTAAATCAACTATACTCCAATAAAATTTTTTTTAAATAAAAATTAAAAAAAATAAACTGGTCTAAACCAAAGTTGGGCCTCACTGTCTGGCACCCTCGCCATTCAATTACAACAACTACCATTACTGCTGCGCCCGCTGCATCTTGGGAGGTGAGCATCCTCTCAGGCAGCAATCCCAGAACAATAAGTGCTGGAAGAAAGGGCCCCCCATGCACCCCATCTGACAGAGAATGTACCTCTGGGCTCACTAGGAGGGCTGGGCAGCAAGCAGGAGGCAGATGGCCCTCTCACTCCACTGGGCAGCTTCCTGGACTGGTTCTGCAGTTGGAGAATCTTAGAATGTGAGCAGAAAAAAGCCTCACAGGGACTTCCCTGGTGGCGCAGTGGTTAAGAATCCACCTGCCGATGCAGGGGACACGGGTTCGATCCCTGGTCCGGGAAGATCCCACATGCTACGGAGCAACTAAGCCCATGCGCCACAACTACTAAGCCTGCGCTCTAGAGCCCAGGAGCCACAACTACTGAGCCTGTGTGCCACAACTACTGAAGCCCACGCGCCTAGAGCCCGTGCTCCGCAACAAGAGAAGCCATCTCAACGAGAAGCTCGTGCACCGCTAGGAAGAGTAGCCCCCGCTCGCCACAACTAGAGAAAGCCCACTCGCAGCAACGAAGACCCAATGCAGACAAGAAAAAAGAAGAAAGCCTCACGGTCACCAGAAATTGTTTTGGAAAACAGTGCAGTCCAGTTCTCCATCAGCCTGAAGGGAGAAATCTGACACCTCCCTCAATGAAGGGGGTAAAAACAGTCCAGTCACCTGACCGGTGACCATCTCCTCATTCACAGAGGAGAGAATCTGTACATCCTAGAAGAGATTCTGCAGCTTTCAAGGGAAAGGGAGCATCATTCTGAGGACTTCGGGGGGGGGGAAAAAAAAGTGTTTTTATATAAGAGCAAAAAAGTTGTTTATAAAATATCTAAAAGATCTGGAGTAACGTAGCAGAGATAAGGGAGTTGCACTGAGAGTTCCAGAGATTTGCAAAAGGGTCCGCTTGAGATTTTGGCAAAGTGCTGATTTCTGCCTGAATCTAGAGGGAAAATCACCAGAAAGGAGTAGGTGGACAGATCTAAAAAATCAGAAGTACTGATACATGGGTGGGCCTCAAAAACATTACGGTCAGTGAAAGAAGCCAGGCACAAAGAACTGGATACTATATGATTCCATTACATGAAGGGTCCAGAAAGAACAAATCTACAGATAAAGAAAGCAGACCAGTGGTTGCCTGGGGCTGGAGGTGGGAATGAGGGCTGACTGCAAACAGGCATGAGTTATAAAATGGCATGATGGAAATGTGCTCAAATGGATTGTGGTGATGTGTGCACAACTCAGTGCATTTACTAAAAATCACTGAATTGTACACTTAACCACGGATGAATTTCACAGTAGCTAAATTATAACTCAATAAAGTTGTTCAAAAAAAAATACAAAAACCATATCCTAGACAAGAAGAATAAAATAAATGGACAAAAAGCCTTATCTAGAAGTTAAGAGGGATTAAAGACTACTCCAAGTAAACTACAAAGACAAAATAAAAAATTAGTAACAATCTAGAAAACAGTAAGATTAATATAAAAATTTTAGGAGCTATTAAAGAATAAAGAGCCAAACTTCAGAAAAAATGTATTTTAAAAAAAGAAGAAAAGAACATAGAAATTCTAAAGGAGATGTGAAAAGACAAACTGAAACTTATTGAAATTTTTGAGTTTGAGCAAAAATTGGTTCAAACCAGGCAGCATCCATCTAGCAGAGAGAAAGGAGCTCTGAGAAGCTACACAGGATAAAAGACTTTTTTAAAAAATTGAAGTACAATTGACTTACTTACAATATTATATTAGTTTCAGATGTACAACATAGTGAGTTGATATTTTTATACCTTACAAAATGATCACCAAGATAAGTCCAGTAACCATCTGTCACCATACAAAGTTATTACAATATTATTGATGATATTCCCAGTTCTATACATTACATCCCCGTGACTTATTTTACAACTGGAAGCTTGTACCTCAATCTCCCTCACCTACTTCATTCATCTCCTACCCCATCCCTTGTCAATCACCAGTTTGTTCTCTGTATCTATGAGTCAGTCTGTTTCTGTTTTGTTATATTTGTTCATTTGCTTTGATTTTTAGATTCCACATATAAGTGAAATCGTACAGTATTTGTCTTTCTCTGTCTGACTTATTTCACTGTGCATAATACCCCCTAGGTCTATCCATGTTGTTGCAAATGGCAAGATTTCATTCTTTTTTACAACTGAGTAATGAAATGAAAGGCTTTTGTAGCCAGAAGGGAGCAGGAATAAGGAAGCTATACTAGGCAAACAAGTGGGTTGGTAATCGCAGTCACTTTCCCTTAGGGCACGGCAGGGTCTATCAAGCAGATGACCTAATGCTGTTGATCAGGTGATTCCGGACTGACTAGTTTAAGATTCCTGGAATTCCCTGGTGGTCCAGTAGTTAGGACTCTGAGCTCTCACTGCCAGGGCCCGGGTTCAATCCCTGAATGGGAACTAAGATCACACAAGCCACGCAGTGCGGCCAAAAAAGTTAAAAAAAAAAAAAAAAAAGAGAGAGATTCCATTTCTGGGAGAGGCTGAAACTGTAATTAAGTTAAGACTCTTTGGTATCATTGGGTGTAGCATAAGCAACTCCATTTTGGGCCTGTTGTGTTGTTTTTAACATAGGTATAAAAACAAAGATGTAGGATTTTTTTTCAAACTTAAAACAGAAGAAATACCCCTTAATGTTAAGAGTGATTCTCTCTCTTTAAATTGATTATAAGTGGTTTTTATTTTCTCCTTACTTTTCCAAATTTCCTGTAATAACACAATTTTGATTATAAATACTATTATACGTGTGCATGTTTATAAGTAATGATTTTGAAACTTTACGTGAAATGGATGATCTTCTAGAAAATACAAATTACCCAGATTGCTTTAAGAAGAAACAATAACCAACACGGACCTAGTGTATAGCACAGGGAACTATACTCAATATTTTGTAATAATCTATAAGGGAAAAGAATCTGAAAAAGAAAAGATATATATATACATATATGTATAACTGAATCACTTTGCTGTACACCTGAAACTAACACAACATTGTAAACCAACTATACTTCAATTTAATAGAAAATAAACAGGAACTCCCTGGCGGTCCAGTGGTTAGAACTCGATGCTTTCACTGCGAGGGCCTGGGTTCAATCCCTGGTTGGGGAACTAAGATTCCAGAAGCCATGCAGTGCAGCCAAAAAAAACCACAGTAATAAAAAAAAAAGTAATAATAAATAAAATACAGAAATAACAAAAAAGTATATTTGAAAATATTTAAAGTTTACAATTCAAAATGTTCTTATATTAGTATTATGTATTTTTTCTCGTGTGTGTGTGTGTGTGTGTGTGTGTGTGTGTGTGTGTTGTGTGCATGTGTTTGGACAACACTATAGGCCCCAAATTAAAACAGTCGAGTGGACGGAACACACCCTCCCCCACCCCCACCCCATCTTGATGTGGTCACCTGGCTGTGACTACATTCAGTCAAACAAGAAGAATGGATAAACCCGCTGTCATCTGGTTGTTGCAGGTTGCGTACTTGGGGATGCAGTTGCTAGGATGGAGCGGGGCATGCACGAGAAGCAGGATTGGGCAGGGTGAGATCTCAGACTGACCGCGAGGCAGACCTGGCAACATTTCTCCCTGTAGAGACATCCTCTGTAGGATGGAATTGGCCAAGACCTCCTACCGCTATCTTACCTGGTCATTGGCCAGGGGATGCCCCAGGAGAGAGAATCTCAACTTAAAAGCTGATGCAGGTATCCAGAATATGTAAAGAACCCTTCCAATTCAACAAGAAGAAGACAACGCAATTTTAAAATGGGCAAGAGGGGAATTCCCTGGTGGTTTTGTGGTTAGGACTCAGTGCTTTCATTGCTGTGGCCCGGATTCAAATCCTGGTCAGGGAACTAAGATCCCGTAAGCTTCAAGGCGCTGGGGGTGGGGGGGGGAGGGGGGAGGGGGGTGCCTACCCACCCCCCCGCCAAAAAAAAACTTAAAAAAAAAAAAATGGGCAAAGAATTTGAAAAGACATTTTTCCAAAGATATACGAATGTCTAAGGAACAAATGAAAAGGTGTTCAACATCATTGATAAATGGAATATTTATACGTGGAATATTTCCTGCCATATCTATAAACAAAGGATGTCACAGTCATCAATGTTTGCAGCCCTCCAATGTGACCCGGTGAGCTGGAAGGAAACTCAGGTCTGAAAAGAATACCTGCCATCTAGCGGCCATCAGACTGCAGCCACTCCCTGCGGTGAGCCCTGAGGAAACTCAGGAGGTGAAAATACAGGATGCTGGCCCCAGATAGCTGAGGTGCATAACAGAGGAATGATTTCAGTAAGCCCAGCCTCTTGCATCTTTCCATACATAGAAAAGTGCTAAATTCCTTAACTTGAGATATCTGGTTTTCTTTAATTAACAATCTTTTGAGGTTCCTAACTACCTGCCCTTTGTTGCAAAACTCCTGTATATCCTGGCCCCTCCCCTCGCCTCCTCGGAGCATTTTCTCAGAGTTATCCGAAACGCTGTCACCCAGGCTGCAGTCCTCATTTTGCCCCAAATAAAACTTAACTCACAACTCTCACGTTGTGCATTTTTTTAGGTCAACATCATTAATCATTAGGGAAATGCAAATCAAAACCACAGTGAGATACCACTGTCCACCCTCTAGGATGGTTATGATCAAAATGACAAATAATAAGTGCTGGTGAGGATGCGGAAAAATTGGAAACCTTATACATTGCTGGTGGAAATGTGAAAGGGTGTAGCCACTGTGGAAGACAGTTCGGTGGTTCCTCAGTAAGTTAAACATAAAATTACCATATGACCCCGAAATTCCATTCCTAAGTTAATATACCCAAAAGAATTGAAAACAGGTGTTCAAACAAAAACTTACACACAAATGTTCACAGCAGCACTAATCACAATGGTCAATAGAGGAACCTTGTATATATGCTAAGCGAAAGAAACCAGGTACAAAAGGCCGTATCTTCCATGTATTTGAAATATCCAGAGTAGGCAAATCCATAGAGGCGGAATGTAGATGGAAAGTTGCCAGGAGCTGGGGGGGAGGGAGCAAAAGGGAACTGACTGCTTAATGCATTTGGGGTTTCCTTTTGGGGCGATGAAATGTTCTGGACCTAGATAGAGGTGATGGCTGCACAATATTGTGAATGTACTAAATACCACTGATGGTAAATTTTACATTATGTTTATTTTACCACAATTGGGGGGAAAAAAAAAAGCTGAGGCAGATTCTGAAGAAGCTAGAAGCTGGAAGCTGCCAGACAAGCACACTTCTCAGAGCTGGGCAACCAGCCCTTCCTTGAAAGGGGATGTGAGCGGTGCACCTCTGTGCCTGCCTCACCAGGCTTGTAATGGGAATGTTTTCAGTATACGAGGTGATCACTGCTCTCCCTCTTCACTCTTACCCCTTGGACCTTCTCCACGCTGAGGAGCTATCTTCTCCTCTGCACTGCCTCAGGGAAGGGATGACTCAGGACCCGAGTCCAATCTTTACCTTAGAGTTTGGAAAAGAGAGGTCCTCTGGGCATACATACAAAAGGTTTCGGAAGAATGTGGTCAAATTCACATTCCGAGTCCCAGGGGTTTACTGTTGGGTTAGATCTTAAGGAATCCTTGCTTGGGGTGGAAAAAAGGTAAGGGAGAGTGGTTAAAATTATTTGCTGAAAGAATGGTATCTCTCAACTTTATTTGAAATAGCAATTCAATGCAGCCTCTACTTGAAACTTGCAGGGGAGGGAACCTGGTTCTTGAGGGCAAAGGGAGTGAGGGAGAGCTGCCAGATAGATTTGGAGGTTCTAGAGGGGAAGGAGCCTGACTGTTACCTCTGAGGTCTTGAGCTGTCTCTGCAGCTGGCCTGGCACAGGAGTGAAACGCAGTAGGTAGACAGAGAAGATCCCAAAGCACCTCCCAGAGCTCCCTGCAGCCCCAGGGAGATGCAGGAGAGGAGCCAAAATCCACCCCTGCCCCACATGCCCTGTGAAGGAGGCAGTTTTAGGTGAACTAGAGCCAAGCTCAAGAAGCCCAGCAGTAAGGGACAACGTGGCACACCCTGCTGGAATCACATCCCAGGACAAATCAGGTACAGGCACATCTGGGCCGATGCCAGGTGGGATGGAAGTTAGCCCTGACCTCGCTCCCTCCCCACTGCATACGCCGGAGAAGGGAGGAGGGGGCACTGAGCTCGCTCTAGGTGAGTGACCCAGAGTGGCAGAGAACTGCCAGAATTGAGATTAAGTCTCCACGCCCTGATGGAATTTCTCAAAAGAAAAAGCAGATTGACTCATAGAAAAACAAAGTTCTATTTCTTCTGTGATGTGTGGCTTCAGATATGGCGCCTGCCACAAAGGCAGGAAAGATTTTTCAAACCGGGGCTCTGGTCCGCATTCACAGCCCCATTTTCTACTCTGCACGGGAAATTCCAGCAGCACAGACCACCTGGCAGCTGGAAGCACACTACATGCTCTTGTGCTTTCTCAGCACACCTGTGACAAGTGTTTAAATGGCCATATGCCTTCCATTAACAGGTGAGGGTCTCTGTCCTTTCCTATTGAAACTGAGCTAGCTCACCTTGGTGCCTCTTTTGTAACCCATAGGATGTGGTGGAAGTGACACGCTGTGACTTCCAAAGCTAGGTCAGAAAACTCCATGCAGCTTCTGCCTGGTTCTCTGGAAACACTCGTTTTTGGAGCCCTGGGCCACCAAGTTGGAAACCTGACCATCCTGAGGCCGGCCACCATGTTGTGAGGAAGACCGTGCCATACAGAGAGGCCCCTGTCAGGTATCCTGCTGACAACCCCAACTGGGGTCACATCCAGTAGGCAGTATCAACTGCCACCCATGTGAGTGAAGATGCTTCCAGATAATTCCAGCCCCCAGCTGTGGGGTCACCTGCAGCCTTGAAGTCTTTCTAGTTGGGGAACCTGGATACCATGTCTCCATTGTACTCTTGTTGAATTGCTGACGCAGAGGGTCTGTGAGCATAATAAAATGATTCTTTTTGGCTACTAAGTTTTAGGGCAGCTTATTATGCAGTAGTAGGAACTAGAACATACCATTTTTCTCCATTTTGAGGGGTCAAAGTCCTATTCTTCCTTAAAAAGGCAACAAAAGCAACCCACCCCCCACTCCGTGCGCCACCAGTTCCAGGGTCAGAATTGATCCTGTGGTCAGCCTGCTGGGATGCTTAGTGGCACACAGCCGCCCCTCCTTCCCTGAGCTGCCGCACTTAGTGGAGAGCCCTGCACGTTGTAGGATCTCACAGATCATTTGTTGAAAGAATCTTATATAGGGAATTTCCTGGCGGTCCAGTAGTTAGGACTCGGCGCTTTCACTGGTGGGGCCCGGGTTTAATCCCTGGTCGGGGAACTAAGATCCCACAAACGGCGCGGTGCGGCCAATAAAAAAGAATCTTGCTCGAAATAACAATTCAATGCAGCCTCTCCTGGAAATTTGCAGGAACGGGAACCTGATTTTGGAGGGCAAACTAGGCTTACCTCTGAATGAACAGCCTGCTTTGAAAGGCTCCAGAGTAACCTAATTGTGTCTTCCCTTTAAAATTAATTTACAATGTGAGATAAATTACAGTATTTAATTTCCCTTAACCTGCATTTTTCGTTGTTGTTGCATGCCTTGCCTTTTTTTTTTTTTTTAACAATTGGTTTTTTGTTTTTTGTTTTTTTTAATTTTATTTATTTATTTATGGCTGTGTTGGGTCTTCATTTCTGTGCGAGGGCTTTCTCTAGTCGTGGCAAGTGGGGGCCACTCTTCATCGCGGTGCGCGGGCCTCTCACTATCGCGGCCTCTCTTGTTGCAGAGCACAGGCTCCAGACGCGCAGGCTCAGTAATTGTGGTGCACGGGCCTAGTTGCTCCGCGGCATGCGGGATCCTCCCAGACCAGGGCTCGAACCCGTGTCCCCTGCATTGGCAGACAGATTCTCAACCACTGCGCCACCAGGGAAGCCCCTGCCTTGCCTTTTGAGATGACACAGGGCTGGTGCCAGGAGCTTGGGTGAGTGAGAAAGTCCGGGTGGAGCCCTGAGCAGTTTCCTAAAGGCACTTAGGAGTGTGGTTCCTGCCAGAGAACATTCCCACTCCCTCTGCATGAAGGCTCGGTTGGGCTTCTCCCAGAGGCAGGAAAACGCTTGTGAGTCACTTAGGAGCCAGATTCCATTAATGACTATCGTAAAAGTAAATTTTAGTAGGAGCTGTTATGGTGATTATGATAAGAGTAAACTGATAATTGAGTTAATGCTAACAGATCAATCTGCAAAGAGCCGGCAGAGACGGTTGTGAAAGAGCCAGAACGAGGGCGCAGAAGGTGAACCTCTGTGTACACAGCAGAGTCATCGGGAAATGGAGACAAGGTCAACAAGGGAACGGCTGCAAGCTTGGCTTTCTACCTGGTTGGGGAAGGAGGGGCGGTGATGTTCCCAACTGACAGCGTTCAGCCTGCAGCCAGAGTTGACAAGCACTTTTAGAGGCGGTACTGGCCCTACAGCTTGAAAATTCTGTCACCCTCTCAGATTTCCCGCGTGATCTTCCTCGAAGAGGAACTGGGGGAAAGCGGGGTTGGCTCGGCGTTCTCCTCTCTCCCTCCGCCACAGGGCTGACTCAGCAGCACGAAACAAAATCGCAGAAAGAATAAATGTGATTATTCAAGGTTTAAAAAAAAAAAAAAATCCAGAATCTTAGCTCTACTGTTTGTCCTGAACCCATTTTCCTATAGCTTCTTATTTCTTAGTTACAGTACGGAACATTTTTGCATTGCAAAAATGGGGTCCTCCATATATGAAAACACTGCTTGCTTTAAATATCCATCGACAGATGAATGGATAAAGAAAATGTGGTACATATATATAATGGAATTATTACTCAGCCATAAAAAGAAATGAAATTGGGTCATTTGTAGAGATGTGGATGGACCTAGATAGAGTCTATTGTACACAGTGAAGTAAGTCAGAAAGAGAAAAATAAATATCATATATTAACGCATATATGTAGAATCTAGAAAAATGGTACAGATGAACATATTTGCTGGGCAGGAATAGAAATGCAGATGCAGAGACGTGTGGACACAGAGGGGGAAGGGGAGGGTGGGATGAATTGGGAGATTAGGATTGACATAAATACACTACCAAGTGTAAAATAGATAGCTAGTGGGAACCTGCTGTATAGCACAGGGAGCTCAGCTCGGTGCTCTGTGATGACCTAGATGGGTGGGATGTGGGTAGGGAAGGAGATCCAAGAGGGAGGAGATATAGCTGATTCATTTCACTGTACTGCAGAAACTAACACAACATTGTAAAGCAATTACACTCCAATTTAAAAAAAAAAAAAAAATAGGGCTTCCCTGGCGGCGCAGTGGTTAAGAATCCGCCTGCCAATGCAGGGGACACGGGTTCGAGCCCTGGTCTGGGAGGGTCCCGCATGCCGCGGAGTAACTAAGCCCGTGTGCCACAACTACTGAGCCTGCGCTCTGGAGCCCGCGAGCCACAACTACTGAGCACGCGCGCCTGGGGCCCGTGCTCCGCGACGAGAGAGGCCACCGAAATGAGAAGCCTGCGCGCCATAATGAAGGGCGGCCCCCGCTCGCCACAGCTGGAGGGAGCCCGCGCGCAGCGGCGAAGACCCAACGCAGCCATAAATAAATAAATTAATTAAATAAGTTTATTTTAAAAATTAAAAATGAAAATAACTGACACTCCACAGAATCAGTTTGGATGTACCCATCTCTCCCCTTTGCTTATCCCCCACTCCTGGTGGCTTTAGTTCTTCCATCTTCTTTAGACTCCTAGTTCTCTCTACCTTTCCCTATCAAAAAAAAAAAAAAAAAGATCAGAGATCTTCACTTTAAATGAAACCCACTTAATATAGTAACTCTTCTGGGCATCTGCAACTAAGACTTTCTGCAAAATGAGCAGCTCTATTTCCTGTGACACTAATGCTGCTTCCACGGCAGGCAGATGGCAGAGTGATGAGGATGCGGGAATGAGGAAGAGAGGCAGGAGGCCTTCCTTGTTCTAAACTGTAAATGTCTAAGACTGGCCCCAAAGCTAAACCAGATAACCACTCCTCCAACCTGTTCAGCCAACATTTGTCCCTCACCAACCAGGAAACAGCGTCTTCACTCTCATCTACATGATTTCACTTGCGCCTGACAAGAATCGAATGGTGGGTACTCCTATTATCCCCGTTTTACAGATGTGGAAATTGAGAGTTGTGGAACACAGAGAGTTCAGTGAAAACAAATGTACAGCTAATAAATGGAGGCGCAGGGGCATGAACGTAGGCAGTCTGACCCCACACCTGCTCCTCTGACCACTGCGCTGGGCGACACCTATTAGATTTTCCTTTCCTTTTCCTTCTCCCCAATCCTGATAGCTATCCCCCTCCCATCTCTCCACTCCCAGCATCCAAGGCTTCAAAGATCCAGAACCCATTCTCACACCTACCTTCTCTCCTGCACACCATCATAGTAGCCTGGCTCTTTCCTCCATGCCCCAACCCCACATCCCACTGCCAACTGATCCAGCCATTGCCCTGGGATTGGTAATATCTGCTCCACACTGTCTACCACCTGTCGGCCCCCATGGGGGTGAAAGGGAAACATGGAGCCTCAGGGCGGGGCACCAGCCCAGGAGAGGACCAGCTGAGACACATGTACTTAGCTCTGGAGCCTGAGGAAAGTAACCGATGCAAAGAAACCAGTCTGAGGTGAGAATGACCTTGATCTTTTATTGCATGGACTTGTGTGGGTATGGTGATAGGAATCATTCAAAGGATTAATGAATCCTGTGGTTAAGAATCCGCCTGTGAATGCAGGGGACACGGGTTCGAGCCCTGGTCCAGGAAGATTCCCACATGCCGTGGAGCAACTAAGCCCGTGTGCCACAACTATTGAGCCTGCGCTCTAGAGCCCGCAAGCCACAACTGCTGAGCCCGTGTGCCACAACTACTGAAGCCTGCATGCCTAGAGCCCGTGCTCTGCAACAAGAGAAGCCACCGCAATAAGAAGCCCACGCACCGCAACGAAGAGTAGCGCCCCCCTCGTCGCAATTAGAGAAAGCACGCACGCAGCAACAAAGACCCAACGCAGACATAAGTAAATAAATAAATAAATAAATAAATTTATTTTAAAAATCAGATACGGACTTCCCTGGCGGTCCAGTGGTTAGGACTCTGAGCTTCCACTGCCGTGGGCCTGGGTTCAATCCCTGGTCAGGGAACTAAGATCCCACAAGCCATGTGGTGCAGCCAAAAACACACAAAACAAAACAAATCAGATAAATTGATGGTGGCTAACTGGATATGTATGTGCTAAAGCAGCTTTAACAAAATGTTGCCAGTTATAGAATCTAATCCGTGGGTATATGGGTATTCTCTGTAAAACTCTTTCAACTTTTCTGTATGTTTGAAAATTTTCATGATGAGATATCCAGACAAAAACATTGACATAAATATGATTATAGATAACTAACAAATTGAGAAGAAAAAAAACACGAAAAATGTGGGGGTTTTTTGTTTTTTTTTTTAATTAATTAATTAATTTATTTATATTTTTGGCTGTGTTGGGTCTTCGTTTCTGTGAGAGGGCTTTCTCTAGTTGTGGCAAGTGGGGGCCACTCTTCATCGTGGTGCATGGGCTTCCCACTATCGCGGCCTCTCGTTGCGGAGCACAGGCTCCAGACGCGCAGGCTCAGTAGTTGTGGCTCATGGGCCTAGCTGCTCCGCGGCATGTGGGATCTTCCCAGACCAGGGCTCGAACCCGTGTCCCCTGCATTGGCAGGCAGATTCTCAACCACTGTGCCACCAGGGAAGCCCGAAAAATGTGTCTTAACTATAGAAAAGTATGGCCTTTTTTGAGTCCTGACTACTTCTGTATGTTTTAACTGGTTCTGAATCAGTAAGCATACATCAAACAAATTTGCTGGACTATTTGATTATCATATTATACTCTTGGCCTCAGGTAGCATGATACCTGTTCAGGCAGACAGTCTGATTGTCACCTTTAAAAAATGTATCAGGACAGGACTTCCTTGGTGATCCAGTGGTTAGGACTTGAGCTTCCACTGCAGGGGGCCCAGGTTCAATCCTTGGTCAGGGAACTAAGATCCCACAAGCTGCATGGCGTGGCAAAAAAAAAAAAAAAAAATTGTATCAGGACAGCTCAGAGACATTAAAGGAAGACAGGAAAGAAAGGCACTCCTGAGGGACTTCCCTGGTGGTCCAATGGGTAAGACTGCACGCTCCCAATGCAGGAGGCCCGGGTTCAATCCCTGGTCACGGAACTAGATCCCACACACTGCAGCTAAAAGATCCCCCATGCCGCAACTAAGACTCGGCACAGCCAAAACAAATAAAATAAAAAACAAACAAACAAAAAGTGCTATAAAAAATAAATAAATAAATAAAAATTAACTAACTAACTAACTAACTAATGTAAATCAGTGCAGCCACGGTGGAAAATAGTTTGGAGGTTCCTTTAAAACCTAAAAATAGAACTACCATATGATCCAGCAATTCCATTCCTGGGTATATATCTGAAGCAAATGAAAATACTAATTTGGAAAGACACATGCACCCCAATGTTCATAGTGGCATTATTTACAATAGTCAAGATATGAAAGCAACCTGAGTGTGTGTGTGTGTTTGTGTGTGTGTGTGTATACACGCACAATAGAATATTACTCAGCCTTAAAAATGAATGAAATTTTGCCATTTGCAACAACACAGGTGGACCTGGAGGGCATTCTGTTTAGTGAAATAAGTCAGAGAAGGACAAATAGTGTTATGTTATCACTTATATGTGGAATCTAAAAAATACAACAAACTAGTGAATATAACAAAACAGAAGCAGACTCACAGATACAGAGAACAAACCGGTAGTTATCAGTGAGGAGAGGGAAGGGGGGAGGGACAAAATAGAGGTAGGGGATTAGGATGGATTAGGAGGTACAAGCTACTACGTATACAATAAATAAGCTACAAGTTTGTATTGTACAGCACGGGGAATAGAGCCAATATTTTATAATTACTTTAAATGGAGTATAATCTTTAAAAATTGTGAATCACTATATTGTACACCTGAAACTAATATATTATAAATCAATTACTATACCTCAATTTAAAAAAATCAAATAAAATAGTTAACTAGCTAACTAAATAGCTGCTGGCTATATTCTCCTACAGGCGAGGTCTGGCCTCCTCCGCACTAGTTTGCACTTCAAGCCTCCCACCTCCCACGTGTACGGAGGTTAATTCAATGTGCTTCCAACAAGCTCATCCTCTTTCTCTCTCCCTATCCATCAGATACCCAGGCTGGACACCATCACTCTCAATTCCTCCCTCTTTCTTATCCTGCACAGACACTCAGCTACCAAAAATAATATTGGTTTTACCATTTATCTTTATCCCAAATCTACCCCGTGCTTCCCACTTCTGCCCTCGCCAAGGGCACTGTTCCCCCAGAGCAACGGTAGCCCCACTCTGTCTCCAATCGTTCTCTTCAGTTGCAGCCAGAATTAATGTTCAAGATGGAAAATTTGACCATGTTTCTCTCCAGCTTAAAGAACACTTCGTTGGTTTCCCCTGCCCTGGGGACAAAGCCCAAACTCTTTGGCATGGAGTACACGGCCCTCCTTGATCTGACCTTGCTGCCTCTTCCCTCTCCTCGGAAACTTCTCCAGCCCCCTCTCTGTCCATCAGACACACAGACCTTTCTTGGTTCCTCACAGGGGCCTCACTTAGGCTGTCCCCCAGGCCCCACACATCACTCTTCTCCCCTCTGCATCTCACCTTCCCTGTGCATCCTTCAGGCACCTCCTCCAGAGCCCATTGTGGAGGCCAACGCTGAGGAGTTCCTCCTGCTCTGTCCCTGAGAACCCCAGACGCCCTGTCAGAAAAGTCACCACATCTGATTGTATTTGTTTTTTGGTTTTGTCTTGTTTTGTTTTGTTTTTTGGCCGTGCCACGCGGCTGCTGGGATCTTAGTTCCCCGACCAGGGATCGAACCTGGGCCCTGGGCAGTGAAAACACGGAGGCCTAACCTCTGGACCGCCAGGGAATTCCCCATTTCTAGTTTCAACTCCATTTCTTGGTTGCTAAATCAACTTGGGTATGTTTCAAGGGTACAATAGCAGAGCATTGCATTCCCTCTGGAGGAAGTGAGGAGTGATACTGATCTGAAGTATCTCAGGGGAAGAGGTGGCTGCTGACTATTTTTAGCACCAGAGTGACCAGTTAGTTCCCCATTTAATCCTTCATTGGGCTGGAGGCTGCCAAGGAAGCAAGGGGTTTAGAGCCACGTGAAGACCAGGAAGGCGGCCAAGTAGAGGTCCAGGGTCTCAGCTCTACAGCTCAGGATCTTTGGGCCTTAACATCACAGAGTGACCAGGCCAGGGGTAAACAGACCAACACCAGAAGTTAAGGGCAGGGTCGTTAAGAGTCAGGTTAACCAGGATTCCTGCAAACTCACCATGTGCAATCAGGAAGACAGGGCAAATCACGTGAGCACTCTGCATCCCTGTCCCCTCCTCCATAAAGGACATTAACACAGTATCCCTTGGGACTGCTTTGAAGATGAGATTCCTAGAGGATAAACCACCTGAGAACAGCAGCTGTGTCTTGGTCACAATTGTGTATTTGGCACCTGGCACTCTGCTTGACACTATATAGGTGCTCATTGAAAAATTATTGAATGAATAAATAAATGAATGATGAATGTGAAATACTAAACTAAACACAGAGCCTGCCTCATGGTAAATACTACTAGCATTGACTGAATGAATTACATAAAGAGCTTGGGACACGGAATAGCACGGGGCTGATTTGTACAAGGGCTCACCTGGGATAAGAAATCTAAATGCAGGTGAACTGATTGGCAGTTAACGTGTCCTCTTCCCAGTAAAGCAGTCGAACTGGGAAAGCAAGGTGAGTAAAAATGTACAAAAAAGAGACTCTTCTCTTAGATTCAACTTTAAATATGACAACGCAAACCATCTCCCCCCACACGCAGCTTGGGCCCTGAGGACTGAGACCACCTGCCCCCCACACCCTTTAGAGGCTGTGTTGATTTAACTTTAGAATTCCACTGCCCTCGTTAGCATGACTACTGTTCCAGAAGATTACGCAGAGACAAAAGGCTAGATTGTTCAGAACAGGAACTTCCTGAAAGATACATCACCCTTCAGTGGAAACCATCAACAGATACTTTGCAACTTAAGATTCTTTGAATCCCTCAAATTCCTGGCCAATCCTGCATAGTTGCCTCCTCATCCAGTCCTGATCAAGGTCACAAACCGAACTCCCCATTCTAAGCCCTTTCCACCTTGCCTTCCCCTGCCTTTGTGCAGGTAGTGTATGGCGAGCTATAAATTCAGCTTTGTCTTCTAGTTTGGTCCTGCTGGTGCCATTAGGGGCAGTTACATGGACAAACAGAGTCACAGAATGTAAATAGTACAAAAGCAGCCGTTAAGGTGTCTGGTCCACCAAGGATGGGCCCGTCTAGCAGGTTCTCTTACAAACAGTCATCGAGGCTCTGCTCTGAGACCCCGGTGCTAAGATCCCCCTTCCTGTGAGGTCCATTCTGTCTCTGTCCAGCTCTCTCCGTGACTCCCAAGAATCACGGTACTGCCTCTGGAAATACACCCAAAGACCAGTTTCTCTTCCAGGAATCAGCTGACAAGGAAACCATCAGCACTGAGTCCTTATCAGCTCTCTCTGAAGGCAGCTGCCCCACAAAGCAGGATCTAAAACATCAGAGGCCTGCCCAGAAATCTCTTATCGCCTCTTTCAAGCTGGCTCGGGAATTCCTACCATTCCCATTTGGGAATAGAGATTCTATATGTTACGAAACCAGAAAAAAGATAATTGTCCTCTCCCCTGTGTTAAGGTCTGGGTACCCGTCTTCAAAGGTAAATGTTTTTTAATTTTAATTTAATTTTATTTTATTTTTTGGCCGTGCCGTGCGGTTTGCGGGGATCTTAGCTCCCCGACCAGGGACTGACCCGAGCCCTCGGCAGTGAAGGTGCAGAGTCCTAACCACTGGACCGTCAAGGAATTCCCAGTAAATGTTTTTTTTGAATGGGGAATACATAAAGCCTGTTCCATCCTTTACAAACTCCTCAACCAAGATGAACCAAGTAGGACTTGAATCCCAGATGGTTTGAACATATTTTATTGCTGTTCTTTTGTTACAGAAGTAATACATACCTATTATAGAACGTTTAGAAGATATAAATTTTTAAAAGGTTACCTGTTCTTTCCATCATCTAAATATTACCTCTGATCCTGAATGTTTCTACATGTTTATTGGTCCTTTGTGTTTCTGCTGGTACAAATTCTCTTTTCATGTCTTGTGCTCATTTTTCTGCTAGGATATTCAGTTTTCTCTCTACTAAGTTATAAGAGCTCTTTTATATTAGGATATTCATCACTGATCTGTGCCATATTTTACACAATTTCCTGAAGTTTAACTGGCAATGGAGGTGAAGGATCTGGACCCTATGGGAATAGAGGAAGGTACAGCTCAGGAAATGTCCACAGAGGTGGATCCTGGGGAGCATGGGGGAATTAAAACCTGGGGGAAAGTAGGGAGAAAAGACAGCAAAAAGGAAAAACCAAGAACAAAGACTCAAGTCAGAGAAGGGCAACAAAAAGAGACCAAAGACTGTGCAAGACAGTTTCTTTCTTTTTTTTTTAATTTAAAAAAAAAATTAATTTTATTTATTTATTTATTGGCTGTGTCGGGTCTTCGTTACTGCGCGCAGGCTTTCTCTCGTTGCAGAGAGCAGGGGCTATTCTTCGTCACGGTGTACATGCTTCTCTTTGTGGTGGCTTCCCTTGTTGCGGAGCACAGGCTCTAGGTGCATGCGCTTCAGTAGTTGTGGCACATGGGCTCAGTAGTTGTGGTGCACGGGCTTAGTTGCTCTGCAGCATGTGGGATCTTCCCGGACCAGGGATCGAACACATGTCCCCTGCACTGGTGAGCGGATTCTTAACCACTGGGCCACCGCCACCGGGTAAGTCCCAAGACGGTTTCTAAATGGATAGCCTGTCCCAAAGGATTGGGTGGGGTTCCTTTTGATTCAGCTAAATGTGATCAACTTTCCAACTTCCTCATTACTGCATGGAGAGGAGCCAAGACCACCAGGAATGGCTGCAGACATAGGCGAGAGAGGTATCCCTAAGACCCTGGGTAAAGCAGCAAAGTCTATTAAGTTCCTCTTCCAAACAGACACACTTAACGCTCTCTACATCCCCCTGACACTGTCAGAGGCTTCCTCCTTTATTTCAGACCCCTTAATGCTACCTCGGGAATGTCCCACCTGGAAGGCCTCCAAGCTTCCTGTAAACTCAATCCACACTGTCATGGAACCACTCGGTCCCTGTTTTAAAAAACAAAACGACAAGAACGTCTTGCTGAGTTTCAACTATCTTTAGACAATCCTGTCTACTGAATCCTGTCCTGGGCCCCTCCTGGATCTGTCTGAATCTAAGTTTCTCAGAATCACTGATGTGACACTTGGAAGGAAAGTGACTGTTTACAAAGGAGAGTTTACAGTCCTCCCTGTGTACCATGCAGAGACCAGAGCTCAGAAGGCTACCTTGTTTCTACTTGCTCCCTTCTTGCTCTGTATCTGGCCCTTCCAATTTCTGCTCTTCTAAGCAGATAAGGTAAAGGGTCCCCCGCGAAAGAGAACCAGGCATGTCTTTCTTGACATAAGAGAAGCCATTTTTGGCCTAAGCCATTTTATGATCTAAGCCTGGCCAATGCTTGCCCTTGAATGGGTCTCAGTAGTAATGATCTGAAGGGAACAAAAGGACAAACTATTGTTACCAAGAAAGAAAAGTAACAACAGCAAAGATAATAAACCAGTTGTAAACTCCCAGTTCTGTTTCATGGTAAAGATTAGCGTGAAGCACTTTCTTGAGCTATTTTACAGAATTTAACCCTACCCCCCTCGGGGGGGCTCAACAACCATATCAACTGGAACCTAAGGGATGATGATGTTGACTTTTCCTGACCACTGTGGCTTCAATCAGCTGAAGCTTGGACTCTGTCGACCTTTGCCCTGATTCTATGCTGACTCCTCACTCAGCTCAAGCCTCTTCATGAGTATGCATGTTCCCTTAGCTTAGAACTTCCCCAATTTCGCAGTTCGGGGAGACACTGCTTTGGGAAAGATCCCCAGTGTTCTCCTTATTTGCTGCAAGTAGTAAATCCTTCCTTCTCTCGATCTCTGGCTTGGTTGTGTCTTTTGGCTCGACATCCACCAAGAGGCAAACCCAGTTTTGGGGTAACACTCTGAAACTCAGACTGAATGGCATAGCTCTCCCTTTCCAGGCAAGCAAATACATTCAGCTTTCTCTTAGACTGGCAGTTAGTGATCTTCCTTTCTTACATTTAACATCCCATAGTTTAGTTAAGCTTAAGTGATTATCTGGTTAACGTAATTAATACCAAGGTATGAATGACAGAAAGGCTTTCATTTTCTCAGGAGTATTGGCATGTCAAAGGTTTTACCAACACATATTGATTTATCAATATATAATTGGTAGACCTGGGTTTATTTTGGGGGGGGGGGCAGGAGAGGGAACAAGCAGGAAGGGAAACTCCATATCTGTAAAATGGGCAGAAAGGAGTAGAGTCCCGCCCCCACCCACTCTTCCCCTTTCCCTGCAAAATACAGGTGAATCCCCTGCCTGGCATCGCCACCCCCATCACGGCAGTCCTTATCTGACCATACATTGTGATCACATCTGCTACAAACCAAAGCAGAGATGGGGTTTTTCTCAGTTTTGCCTTACCAGCATTATACACACACACACACACACACACACACACACACACACACTGAGAGAGTCATTATAAATATTTGTTAAATGAACAAACAAACATGCTATAGTATGCATATGTTATGATCCTTGGCTCGCTAAAGTGAATCATTCATACCTTTATATGTGAAAGCGAGTTTGGAGTGTACGTGTGATTTCTCTCCCCCTCAACTTTAAGGATGAGGCATATGCCTGCCCTCCACCCTGCCAGGAAACTACAGAACTCTCCTCTTGAGAAATTAACCTGCTCTGGAGAAAAGTCATCAGGATAATGACATTTGGGAGTGCCTTACATAAAAGCCCTGCTGCCACCCACCCATCCGCCCCTCTGTTGACAAGCCCGCCCAAGCCACCTAGAGGTGCCTCACGCTTAACTATGAACAGCTCACAACACCAAACGTGTGGAAAAGCCCCTGCCATGACAGATAGCACACACAGGATAATGCAAACACAAAAGAAAACGAAGGGGAAAAAATCTATACTTAATATGTTCAAAGAGATAAAAAAGAATAATCAGAAAGAACTCTTGGAAACTGAAACCACCAACACAGCCTTTAAAAAAAAAAAAAAAAAGCACCAAAAGAGCTGAAAGATAAAATCCAGAAAGTGAGGGTAGGGGCAGGACTTCAGTGAAGGACACAAATGCTAAATGATGAAAGTTGCAGACAGAAACTACAGAGAAAACAGGATCTAATTCCTCAAAAAATGAGACAAGAATTGAAAAACATAATAATTCCGACGGAAAGTGCATCACTGAATTTAGAAAGACCCGTGACAGGGCCATAATCATGAAATTTCAGGACACTGGGGTTAAAAAGAGGATCCTAAAAGTTTCAGAGAAAGAAACACAGGTCGTATAGAAAGGAACAGTGTAGCAGGGAATAATCTAAGTGGCTTTAACACAGAGATACAGAAAATGGAGGAGTGTAATCAAAATGGAAATTTATTCCCAGCTCCAGCCATAGCTCAGAGGTAGAGCCCAGGGCTGGAAGGGCAGCTCAGGAATCTTCACAGTCCAGCTTCTAGTTCTGAGTTTAGGGGGTGAACCTAGGTACCCCCATCATGTCTGCATCCCTCCTCGGGGAAGAGGGAAAAGTGAAAGAACTTTGGACGCTGATTCCTTCCAGATTACAATCTGGAAGTGGAAAGCAGGATTTCAACTCAGTCTACTGGCCAGAGCTTAAGTCACCTGTCCAGAGAGCACTGCAAGAAAGGCTAGGAAATGTGATCTCCAGCGAAGCTAGAAGTCAGGCATTTTCTTACTAAAGGAAAAAGGAAGAATGGATCCTGGAGGACAAATAGAACTGAACTGTATTATTTCACACATCACTGGATACTAGTGGCCAATGAATAACATCTCCATAATTTGAGAGAAAATGATCTTTACCCAACGATGTCATACTAGTCCAATATCAAGGTGAGGTCAGAACAAAGCCATTAAAGGCCTAGAAACAGAATTTTTGAGAAGTTCGTGATTGATATGCTCTACTTAACTAAGGAGTAATCCAAGAAGAAGAAGGACATGGGATCCAAGAAGCAGGCTAAGAGAGCAAATAGGTCAGGATGGTGTAAGAGACAGAAGACAGTGGGAAGGAAATCGCCAGGTAAAGATAGGATCAATAAAATAGTCAATACATTTGATCATTTGGGGAAAACTACTGATAGGAATATACTTGATCCAATGGAGCAAATGATAAAACTTTAAGGATTGGTAGAAAAAAAAAATGTGAGCAAAAAACCAAGGCAATTATTAAGTCCAAGGGGGAGAAAGAATACACGAGAGGAAATCTTATAATACACTTCTCAGTGCTATAGCTAAATATGTTTACATGTCATAAAAAGGCAAACTAATTACTGAATTGACCCCAAACGGTGATGCAATTACAGAGCAGAGAGGATGTTAGGGAGGAAATAGGGGCATGTGGAGTGGTGGAGGTGGGGTGGGCGCCAGTGTTAATGAAGTAACTCCCCTACTATTACAGGACATCTGAATTATACAAATCAAGAAGTAGCAGAAAACTTTATTCATAATAAGAGAAATGTAGTGTAAAAATAAAGTGAGAATATTTTCACCCATCAAACTGGTGAAATCCCACAAGTTTGGTAATACACTCCCTCCCTTGGCAAGGCTCTGGGAAGAATGTAAACTGGCCTACTCTCTGTGGAGAGCAATTTGACCATACCTATCAAAATTACAAATGTGTGTACTCTCTGAACCAGCAATGCCGCTTATGGGAATTGATCCTAGACATATATTCACGTGTGTGCAAAATAACATCTGAATATTCACTGCAGCCTTTTTTGTAAAGGAAACATTGGGGAAAATGCAAATGTCCATCTCCTTTTAAAAAAATAAATAAATAAAGATGCTCTATTTGCTCAAATAGAGCAAATAGGGCATGATTAAATATGTTCTTAGCTGAAAAAAAGCAAGGTGCAGAGCGGTGCGTCTATGAGGTGACCATCAGTGTGGTCCACCAGCACATCCAGCTGTCTGAGTCCCGGGCACACGATACGTTTGCACTTCCCTGCCCCCTTTAAACAGTCAGGTCCACATGACATGGTTTGCTCAATGAATGGGAGCAGGAGTGACACGTGTCACCTCTGGGAGGAAGCCTTTAGGGGCCTAAGAACAATTTGTTATATTCCCTGCCTCTTGCCATCACAAGCATGACACTCCAGATGGCAGAGATTCAGCTGGTTTGCAACCTTGTGTGAGGAAAACGTGAAACCACCAAGGGAGGACACAGAGCCTGAATGAGAAAGAATCCGCTAAGGTGTCTGGATGGTTTGTTACTGCAACACATTCTACTTCACCCTGATTGATGAGGGGTACTATGCCACCTTTTGTGTGAAAAAAAGAAAAGTAAATATATAATGTTATTTTCTTGTATATAGGTACATATAGAAAACTAACAGTGGTGACCTGAGGAAAGTGGATTGGGTGGGAAGTATACCAACGGGAAACAGAAGAAGGAGAGAGACTCTTTACTGTATTTCTTTTTACACGTCTTATTTTAGGACCACATGAACATATTACTTACCCCAAAACTTTACTTTAAAAAGAAATAGTAGCATAAGAACATTATTTAGAAATATGGAAGTAAATATCAGATGAAAGACCAAAAGTAGTTGAAAGTGGTTATTTCCAGGGAGTGGAATCTTGGGAGGCGGATTGTCACTTTCCATTTAGTAGTATTTAGTACAATACGCAGTTTAAAACTATGTGTATGTATTACTTTGGTTTTTACAAATTAAGAGAAAAAAACCCATGGAGAGTGACAGTGATATTATGAGGGCTAAGCTGTACCCAACTCTGTCGTGCATTGAGAAGTGACCTAAGAATGGAAAAATTTTAATTCCTCCAAAGTGCCAATCTTTACAAATTTAATCACATCTCTTATGCTGGCAGGTCATTTACAGAAAACTACAACCAATCTTGAATACAGCTGGGCATGAATGTAACACAGCCATGGTATCTGATTTCATGGTCTAGAAAAGAGGAAAACCAGAAAAGCAACAGATATTTTGCTTTTGCCAAGAAAGGCAACTTCTGCCTCAAAACACTCCCACCCACCCAGCGACCCAAGTCAGAAATCTGCAAGTCATCCTTAACTTCCTCCCCCCCTCACCCCTTCAAATGCAACCAGAGTGATCGTCTATAAGACAAATATGACCACTTCACTTATCCGCCTAAATGCTTCAATATTCCCCCTCTGCCTTCAAAATAAAATCCAAACCCCTACAAGAGAACTCTCCATTACCTGGTCCCCGTCCACCTGTCTGCCTCATCTGTCTCTACCTCTTGCTCTATCCTCTAAGTGACTGAACTTTCAGTTCTCAAAGGAACCAAGAGCTAGGTTTCTTTTGGCTCCAAGCCTTCACATGTGCTGTTCTCTCTGCCTCAGTCTTCTCCCATTTAATTCCTACTCATCCTTCAGTTCAGACATCCTTCTTCCAGAAAGTCTTACCTGTTGCTCTGGGCACAGTGGGTACCACTCCCATCTGTTCCCAGAGTCCCCTGTTTCCTATCAGAGCAACGTCAGGCTGGACTCTATGGAAGATATTGTTTCTTTATCTGATCTCCTTTCCAGACTAACCTTTGCCTCTTTTCTTTAACATTGTATCCTCAGCTCCCAGCATATGGTAGGAGTTCAGTGTTGAATAAGCACACGAATAAGACTCAAATCTAGAACCAAGACCAGGTTAACATTTGATTTTTAATCAGGTAGAAACTGAACAAGTATCTCTGACTCTCTCTGGTAGGGTACAGTGCTGAGTTTGATAATTTCATCTTTAAAACTCCCAAGTTCTCCAAGTAATCCAAGGTGGCTGGTACACCAGATGTAATCAATAATAATACCCAGTGCTTGGCTAAGAGCTGGCTCCTAAATAAAGGTAGGTTGTAGGACTTCCCTGGTGATGCAGTGGTTAAGAATCCGCCTGCCAATGCAGGGGACACGGGTTCGATCCCTGGTCTGGGAGGATCCCATATGCCGCAGAGCAACTAAGCCCATGCGCCACAACTACTACTGAACCTGTGCTCTAGAGCCCGCAAGCCACAACTACTGAGCCCATGTGCCGCAACTACTGAGCCCATGAGCCACACCTGCTAAAGCTCGCATGCCTAGAGCCCAAGCTCCGCAATGAGAAGCCACCTCCATGAGAAGCCTGCGCACCGCAACGAAGAGTAGCCCCCAATTGCCGCAACTAGAGAAAGCCCGCACGCAGCAACGAAGACCCAACAGTCAAGAATAAAATAAAATAAATAAATTTATATAAGAAAAAAAAGGTAGGTTATAGTAGTATGATCTTTAAAACAAGCAACAGGGGCTTCCCTGGTGGCGTAGTGGTTGAGAATCTGCCTGCCAATGCAGGGGACACGAGTTCGAGCCCTGGTCTGGGAAGATCCCACATGCCGCGGAGCAGCTGGGCCCGTGAGCCACAATTACTGAGCCTGCGCGTCTGGAGCCTCTGCGTCTGGAGCCTGTGCTCCGTAACAAGAGAGGCCGCGATAGTGAGAGGCCCGCGCACCGCGATGAAGAGTGGCCCCCGCTTGCCGCAACTAGAGAAAGCCCTCGCACAGAAACGAAGACCCAACACAGCCATAAATAAATAAATAAATAAACAAACAAACAAACAAACCCAAAGTTTAAAAAAAAAACAAAACAAGCAACAAATCCTTACACCACCCCAGTCTAAGGGGCTGGTGAAAAGGCACATTTGGTGGATACAACCTGGTGCACAACCCTTTTGATAATTTAATACTTCGGTATGAACAGATTATAATTGACACTGGCTACTGTTGTGTCTGGAACTCTATTTGGTTTTTTCAAGCAGCGAAATCTGTCTTTCATCTAGTCTGTCTCTTTTCCCCAAGGAACTGAGATAAAAGCCCACATAAATTTCCAGAATGAGACACTGTTTTCTTTGGCCAAAAATCTGTACTTTCTAATTAGACTGTCAATAGCAATATTGAAGATGGGCAATTTCAGTTGAAGCCTGTCGTACCAAGAACAAATGTTACCACTGGGGGCTGTACGGTGTGTAATTAGGAAGCAAAGCAGTGATGCATGTACTGGGGGACAGAGTAGATAAAATGTTTCTCGAGGGCGACCCAAGTTTACATCTTCCCTGGAATTAGAGGAATGAATTTAACCAATACCAGCCTGTGAAAACATCGTCAGTGCCACAGAAAAATAAGGAAAAGAAAGACTTTGTGGGGAGAGTTTTCTAAAGAGGTTAATTTATTCTTTACATCCTTCGTTTTGCATTTTCATTATGTGCATAGTTTTTGGCATTGACTGGCATTTGCAATATGAAATAATGTTAAGTGGGGACGCAGGCAACAGAATAATGTGTCCATAAGAGAAATTGGTAATGATGTCTCCTCAGGGGAGGGAACTGGGGGCTGGAAAAGGGAGGGAGAGAGAATTTCACTGTATACCCTTTCCATTCTTTTGGATTTTGAATCCTGTGAATGCAGCAGTTATTCAATAAATTAATTAATTAATCAAATTAAAATAAATAAGATGAATCAAAATAAGTAAAATAAATGAAATGCGAATAGTATATGGCAAATGGTTTATATCCTTACTTGGAAAAAGAAAAAATTGGTGATTCTCTGTCAGACTTCCAGACAAGTAAAAATGTGTTTAATCTATAAAATCCCAAGGCCTGGGAGCTATTTCAAAATATTTTTTCGACAAGCCAATATTAACTAAATGCCTTCTCGAGCCAGCTAAAGAAGGCATGTGTGTCCCATCACGGGTAATGTCGATGTTGCCCAATTGATTAAGGTGGTGTCGGCCAGTCTTCTCTACTGTGAAGTTTTTTATCCCCTGTAAGCAATTTGCATGGAAACTTTGAGGCTCCGTAAATATCCTGTCCCTCATCAATCTTCCACCACTATTTTGGCACCCATTGACGACTGTGGAGCACTGTCCTTCCCTCTGTGTTTACTAGTTGGCATGCTACTGTAAGCAGGAGCCCTCCCTTCTGCTAGATTGTTTACGTATTTCTTATCACCATAGACCCATGAATTTTTAGTTCATTCAAAGGGTTTAAGCCCATTATTATCATTATTTATTTATTTTTAGTTATTATTTATCTACTTTATTATTTTTTTAAGTTGAAGTACTTTGATTTACAACATTGTGTTAGTTTCAGTTGTACAGAAAACTGATTCAGTTATACATGTATATGTATGTGCTTCTTCAGATTCTTTTCTATTAAAGGTTATTACAAGATATTGAATATAGTTCCCTGTGCTATACAGTAAATCCTTGTTATTTATCATTATTTACTTTAATGCTTGTGTTGACACAGATTTGGCTACGGGGAAATCCTTTTTTTTTTTTTTTTTTTCTTGTAAACTATGAACCACAAGGTCCTGGCCTGACTGCATCTCTGACTGCAATTCTCCCCTCTCTCGTATTTGTTCACTATTCACTATTCTACAGCTCTTTCTGTTCCTTAAACACGGAGGCTATTTCCTGCCTCAGGGCCTTTGCACTGGCTGCTCTCCCTCCCTGGAGTGCTGGCTCCTTTGATTCACTCAGGTGTCCCTGCTCAGAGTCCTTCTCTGATCATCTCATCTAATTTAAGGCTAATCCCTCTCTCCCTCTCCTACTTTCCCTCTCATTCTCTCTTCTGTGTTTTCAACCTCTTCCTCTCTACTGGTTCCTTCCTAGGAATATTTCAACATGTTCTAGCCTTTCCCGCACGATTTAAAGGGAAAAAAGAGCCCTATAAATTCTTCCCTTCCCCCTTTGGTTTTGCCGTCCCTCCCCACACGTCCCTAGCCCTCATCTTCTGCTGACAGCCAAACTTCTAGAAAGCAGCGTCTACACTCTCTCAAGCGCCATTTCTTTGCTTTCCATTTATGCCTCCACCCACCAAAAGCTCTGCCCAGAACTGAAACTGAAGTCTTCTCATGGGGCCCACCAACAGCCAGGGCCGTGGTTAGCCCATACCAGACCTTTCCAGTGTGGACTGGAAAAAGGTATCCCTTCCTCAAGACACTTGCTTCCCTCTGTCAGAAAATGGTCCTCTCAAGCACACCAATCTGCAATGTCCACAATGTGCATGGCGCCCACTGGCCTTGTGCAGTGTGCTACCTGCACGACCATACTTTGCTGGCAGCCTTCTTTCTGCTAGCTTGAAAGATGCACTCCGGTCTCATCTTGTCTGACCACTCTCAAACTCCCCTGTGACCACCCCTCCTTCTGGAAATGCGGTCTTCCTTTGCAACCATAACACCACACTCTGCATTCCTGCTGCTCCTTTCTCATCCTCTCAGGCTCTTAAATGTTAAGTCCATTTCAGAGTCCTGTCCTGGTTTGTCTTCCTTTGATACTTGACCCGTCTCTGTGAGTGATGTCAATCACTTTCACTCAACATTTATTGAGTGTCTACTCTGTGCCTGGCAGTGTCCTAGGCACTGACCCCTTGGGATTTCCAAGTACGTGCTGATGATCTGCAAATGTGTCTCTAACTGCCTCCCTGAAATCTGCCTCCCTGAAATCTGTACATGGAATCCAAATGGACTCCTCAGACTTAACTTCTCCAGAACTGAGCTCATCACCCTTCTCTCCAGATCAATTCCTCTTCCTGTTTTAGCAAATGATACTCATTCAGTTGCCCAAGCCTGAAAGCTGGAGTCATCCTAGACTCCTTCCTCTCTCTGCCCCCAAGAAAGTAGTAGGTCTTATTTTTCTACTTCCTAGATATGTCTCAGTTTCACCCACATCTCCCCATCGCCATCACCACCACACCAGCCTCCATCCTATATAAGCCAGTATCACCTCTTGTGTAGAATAAACACTGCATCACAGATGTAGAAAACAAACTTATGGTTACTAAGGGGGGGAAGTGGGGAGAGGGATAAATGGGGAGATTGGGATTGACATATATACACTACTATATATAAAACAGATAACTAGGGAATATCCTGGTGGTCCAGTGATTAGGACTTGGTGCTTTCACTGCTAAGGGCCCGGATTCAATCCCTGGTCGGGGAACTAAGACCCTGCATGCCCAAAGTGTGGCCAATAGATAAATAAATAAATAAATAAATAAATAAATAAAATAGATAACTGATAATGACCTATTGTACAGCACTGGGAACTCTACTCAATACTCTGTAATGACCTATATGGGAAAAGAATCTAAAAAAGAGTGTATATATATGTATATGTATAACTGAATCACTTTCCTGCATACCTGAAACTAATACAACATTGTAAATCAACTATACTCCAATAAAAATTAATTTAAAAAAAAAAAGAATAAACACTGCAGCAGGCTCCCACCTGGCCTCTGCCTCCTGGCCCTGACGATGTCAAGCTCCTCCTTTAAACCCTACAATGGCTTCTTCTGCCCTCAGGATTTAAGTTCTAATTCTTTGATATCATTTATAAGGCCAGTCATGATCAGGCACTTCCTCTACCTCCCTATCTTCATTTCTCTCAATTTACCCTGCGCCTCATACTTTTCCCTTATTCCTTTCTCCCTTTCATCCATACTGAGCTCCTTTTAGTTCCTGAACATGTCATCTGTCTGTAATCTCTGAATCTTAGCTGATACTGTTCCCTCTGCCTGGAAGAGCTCCTTTGTGCGCCCACCCGCCACCAGCCCCTCACCTTGCCAACAGCACCTTTTTCTTCAGGCTTCAACAAAGATCTTACTTTATTTAAGAAGCCTTCCGTGAGCCCCCAAATCTGGGACAGAGGCTTTTTTTCTGGGCTGCCATAGTAAATTACACTGTAGGGTAATTACCTGTCAACTGGCCCTGTATCTCCCTCTAAATGTAAGTATCTAAGAGGGGAGGGACCTTGCCTCTCGTTTCATACTTCATCCCTGGGACCTAGCACCGTGACTGGCACGCAGCAGGTGCTCAGTAAATACACACTGAATGAATGAGTAGTCACATGAGTGTAAGATACAGAATCCCCAATTCCTGGCTCTGACTCCCCATGGGAACTTTGGGAAGTCTTTTTTAGTCTTGCTGTATCTCAGTGTCCTCACTTATAATATGAAAATACACTACAGATTGTGGCAGTTTTAAAACCTGGCCCCCAACTTCTTTGACATTGTCTTACTGAGAGGTGAAGCCTATGTCTCCTCCCCTAGAATTTGGCCTCTGTGATTTCTTGACCAAAAGATCACATGACAGAAGTGATGCTGTGATTAATTTAGGGGTTCAAGTCTTAAGAAACTGGCAACTTTCCTTTCCCTTGAGATGTTTGCTGGTAGGATGCAGGCACGAGGAGAAGCAGCTTTTGGGGAGGCCCACGCACGTGGAGAACACTCAGGCTTGCAGCCCACCAGCCAGCAGTGGGCACCGACTTGCCAGCATGCAAATGAGCCAGCTTGGAAGTGGATCCTCCAGCCCCCTTTGACCGTGCACCCCATGTGGAGAGAGCCTTCCCCTCTGATTCTGGAGCTAAAGAAATGAATGTGGCTGCTTGGAGATCTAACTTTGGGATGCTTTGTTAAGCAACAAGAAATAACCAGGCGGATGTTGAGCCCTGCAAGTGGAGTGTTGCTGCCACCTGACATGCAGCATTGGCTTTGGGACCGGGTAGCAGACAGGAGTCGAAAGGCCCTGGGAGGGTGTTAGGGACACGGTAGGACGCTGGTGGTGAGGGCTTAAGAGAACGGAGGAAAATGTTAGCTGGAGCCAAGAGAGGAAAGGAGACTCCAGTTTATAGGAAAGTTTGGAATAGTGTTGCCGTGCCTCCTGTAATGCAGAAAATCAGAAGTGTGCTGCATGAACTCAATGACCTGGCTAAGGAGATTGCTAGGCTGAGTTTCTAAAGGGCTGCCTGGCTTCTCCCAGCTGCCTGGTGAGTTTTTACCAAGATACACGCGTACCCCAGTTATGTTGTCAGGTGCTGTCTCCACGCACCGAATTGTAGACACCCTGGGACTTCTCCAGGTCCCTCAAGAGTTCACATGTCCAATGAGACGGGCTAACCTGTCGTCCTCCAGGTTGTTTAACCCTCTTCTGGGTGACCCACAGAAGGCCAACCTCGGCAGCCCTGCTATCTTAGTTGACCAGGAGGGGGACTGGCAGAGGACCAGCCATCTCAGCACTGGATTGTCTCACTCCTCTGTCCTGGAGCTTCTCCCCTCCCCCACGACCTTCATTAAATCAATACACAAAAATGTTTATAGTATATGTAAAAATGTAAAGCATAACCAACCTTCCTCTCCACTAGAACCACAATCCTGTATTTTGTGTTTCCCTCCCTTCTTTTCCCTTACAGTTATACTATGTATGTATATATCCCTGTTGATACATGTAATTTTGCATGATCTTTGTAGCCAGTCTAGAAAGTAAATGACTACTCACTATGTCATCCTGGCACAATGTGTCATGCATCTCCGGTGATCGATAAACCCTGTATGATCCTGTGCAGGATGGGTCCACAGAGCATTCAGGCAGTTCATTTTCATGCGTGTGCAGTTGCAGCATTGGGGAATGGGAGCGTCCATATGAGGAATAAATCTTTTAGGCAAAGGCTAAAAATGAGCCGATCAGTTGGTGTGAATCTTGGCAAAGTATGCTGACTCCTCAAGTACATGAGTTCATTACTTAATTAGACAAACCTGTTTGTTAACACAAATGGCAAGGGAAAAAAAATGAATAAAGCTTGGATAGTCCATCTTTCACATCATTCCCGCTTTGGTATCTTTCCTGGAGAATAACTGAGAGCTAACCACCAGTGAGGAGTGGAGGGCACGCTCTGTCTCACTCATTCTAAGTAGTTCCTTGCCTAAGTATCATAAGTAACAGAGATAAATTTTTCATACAATGTAGAAGTGAAAACAAAAATAACAGTTAATCCTCTGGGCATCAAACTAATAAGCCTAGTATTTTTCTAGGTACTAGAGTATTTGTTTCCTCAGCCAGTCTCCACTGATATTTTGGTTCTCTGGTTCTCAATCTTGAGTCCTCTTGCAATCACCCCTTGAACTTTAAAAAATCTGAATGTTTTGTATCCCATTCCGGGAGATTCTGATGCAATTGGTCTGGGGTGCTGACTGGGCGTGGGGATTTTGAAAAGCTCCGGAGACTCAGAGCTGCAGCGGAGTTTCAGAAACCCTGGTTCACACCGCTTTGTCCTCCTCCTCAGGGTCCAGCGCGGCGCCTGGTGGAAAGCGATGCTCAGAATGGATACACAACGTCCTGTTTCTCAGGAAGGAGGGAAGCGTGGTCTCAGAACCGCAAACCCTCCTGGTGTCCTGGGGCGAAGACCATGAGGAGGCCAGTCCTGCCAAGCCAGTGGGTGACGGCGACGCCGCCCGCGTCCAGGTCTCCCCCTCCCTAGAGCTCAGGTACTGTCCGGCCAAGTCCCGAAGGCCTCAGAAGATACACGGCCACCGCGAAGTTCGGCGGTGCCAGGTGGTTTCTTGTTTCCACAAGGGAGGCGGAAGCTGAAGAGGATGGGGTGGCCACTTCGAGCTCTGGACCAAGCCTGGTTGACTTTAGAGTCAATCCAGGATCCTCTCTCGGCTCCAAATTGCAGCCCCGGCAGCTCTTCCCGGGAGGGTTGGAGTGGGGGGCACCCGGGCCAGCCGGGTCAGGACTGCTCCGCGGGGAGGCTGGTGCAGCCCCCGGCGCCCGGAGCGCGAGTCAGGGCGCAGCCGCCCGGGGAGGCAAGGGGCGCGGCGGGAGCGTCGATCCAGGGGGCGCCGACTACAAGTCCCGACAGGCCTCGGGCAGGGCTGGGCGGTGCCGGAGCGGGGCCGGGAGGCCAGCCGGGCCCGGGCGTGCGCGGTGGTTCTCGGGAGTGGCGGGGCGGGTCCTCCCGGCTGTCAGCTGTGGCCCTGGGCGCTCGGGCGGGGGTGGTAGCGGCCATTGGCCGAGAGGCGGGAGGGGCGGGGCTGCCGCGAGCCGCAGCGGGTTCAGGCCGAGCGGGAGGAGGCGGAGCGGGCGGAGGCGGGCGGCCGGCCGGGGAGGCGCGCGCCGGTCTGCTGCGTTCCGGCCTGGCCATGGCAGCGGCGCCCCTGAAAGTGTGCATCGTGGGCTCGGGGAACTGGTGAGCGGCGGCGGGCCGGCGGCGCGGGCTCCGCCTGCGGGAAGCCCCTCTGCCGGACGTCCGAGCGCGCGCGTCCCGGCCGCGGCGTGGGCACCGGGCACCATGCGTGGGGAGGCGGGGCGGGCGGCCTCGCGGCCGGGCTGGGCACCGCGCGCCCGGGGAGGCCGCGCCGAGGCACTGGGCGAGGAGGCCCTGGGCCCATGTGCTCGCGGGGGCGGCGCGGAGAGAGGGGACGGCGCACCGGCGGGCACCTGTCTGCGCTCGCGGCACTGCGCGGCGGGCGCACGGAGGCCACCTGCTCGCCACGCCCGGGGGGTTTGCGCAACATCCTCAGGGCGTTCTTCATTTCTCCTGGCACATCGCCTGGGCCGAGGAGTTGGAGGAGGCTCGAACGTTCTTGCTGGGGTTTCCGAATCGAGGAAACCGAAGCAGAGGGGACTGAAGGGCGCCTGCTATCCAGGTCGAGGGCGGGGCCGGCTCTGCCCTTCCAAGTGCGGGTCCCGCTCCGGCTTCTGCGAAGTCTAGTATTTTAATATTAAGTATCGGGAAGAAAATCCACGTTCCTACAGGCCGGTCTCCCCAGTAGCTCAGGGACTTTGGGAATTCTCCCTTGGGGGGATGTTTGCGCAGCTTTGCTTCTCCGATAGGCTTTGACTTTAGCGTTTATAAAGCACTTTGTGCCAGGCGTTCTTGTAAGCACTTTAAATGTCAGCTCTTTTAGTTACCTTTCTGAAACTTACACAGTGGGATTATTTGGTGTGTTTGGGTTACTGTAGAGGAAAGTGGGCTGGGGGAGAGGAGGCAGAATATGGTATAGCATCTGATATTTTCAGTCTTTCTTCCATAGCTGCGCGCTATTTTTCCCACATCCGAGGGACTAGTATAGAATAGTTCAGAGTGATGTCCTTAAAGTCCTTCTGTTTTTTTGTGGCCGGACACTTATCACGGTTCAGGCTTCTAGGAGTCCTGCAGCAATTGGTACTAGTTACTTGGTCTCCGTCTTTAACACTTGGTCCAGAAAGTACTTCTTGCAGGAAACCTTATCTGATTCTCCACTTTTCCATCCCAGCAAGGTGAGGGGCCTCTCCCTGTGCCTCTGTTGCTGACATCTGTCATTGCAAGATGATGATTTATTTGATTATCTGTTTCCACTCCTCCCCTCCCAGCTCTTGAGAACAGCATATACCTTAGGGCCGGGCATATGCTAAGTAAATACTAAATGAATGTCTAAAAACTAACTTTTTAATGTAAAAATGTAATTGTATATGATTTGGCAATAATTCACATTGTTTAAAAGGTACCAAAAACCCCACAGAAAAAACAGTGAAACATCTCCCATCCACACTTGTCTCCCAAGGTATCTCCTGGAAGAAAACCAGTGTTATCAGTTTCTTCTGTTCTTTACAGAAGAATTCTATCAAATGCAAGCAAATGTTTACATATATTTTTTTATCTCTCTGCCCTGCAAATACTAGGACATTATGCACTTTTCTGTAAACTTCTTTTTTCAACCAACAACAGAATGTTCTGTCCCACATGTAATGGAGTTGGTACCTGCCCACTGCAGAGCTTCGTATGGACTTTGCCAGTTCTGATCCCAAGGTCACTTGAGTGAAATGTCAGCTGCCTTGTGGGCCGTGAGACTGAAAAAGCGCCCATTCAGCGCGTGTTCTTTAACATTAGCTTCCTCTTCTGTAAGAGGCCACAGAACCACAGACGGCAGCACCTTGTCCTCCTTTGCAAGGTGCAGGGGAAGTGGCATGGCTGGGCTACGCCAGATTTGGGCCTGAAACAAGAGTTGTGAAGTGACCCTCCTGCAGCCCTGCCCCCCGTCCCCCCTCCCCCCGCTGGCCCCATGCCCCCGGCTTCCCGCAGCCTCTCTCTGATGTACTTGACTGTTTTTCTTGGCTCACTCCAGCCTAAGGAAATGGAGTAGAACTTGGCTAGTGACACTGGAGCAGAGCAATTGAGAAATGTGCTGATGGTCTGGTCTGGCTGCTGGTTCCCTTAATGATGGGATCAGACTAGAACAGTCGTTGGCTTCCTTGTTGCTGCCCTGGGTGCAGAGCCATGCCAGTCCTAGAGAGAGGCTCACGACCTCCCCAGAGAGATTCAGGAACTTAGGGACAGAAAAGGACACAGAGAGGCTGCCCAGGGGCCCACTGAGTGTTCAGCTCTGGTCAAAGACATTTGACTGCTCCACGCAGATATGGTGGTTTTTCCAGGGACAGGGACACAAGTGGACACCATCCCTTCCTTCAGGTCACAGATAGATAAGGATTTGGAAGATAAATTCAAAAGAAGTACAAAGTAGAATGAAATATCTGTCACAAGATTAGATGTTTTAGATTTTTGTTTTTGTTCTGAATTTTTTTTTTTTTTCTCATGTGGCATGCGAGATCTTAGTTCCCCAATCAGGGATCGAACCCGTGCCCCGTGCAGCGGAAGCACGGAATCTTAACCACTGGACCACCAAGGAAGTCCCAAGAGTAGACGTTCTAAATAGTGTTTTTAGTAATGTTTCTTAAAATGTGGTGCAAAGACAACTTGCATCAGAATTAGCACTGAAGCTAGACTTGCTGAATCATATTCCCTGAGGGTGGAACAGATTTTTTCCTAAGGGATTTTAGGCTTCTGCTGATTTTAAAACAGGTTACCAAAAGACAGACCCTTCCAGATGCTCAGGAATAGGAAATTGCTTAAGCAGTGTTTACATTTGGGACTTCAAAAAAAAAAAGTATATATTTATTTATTTATTTATTTATTTGCTGTGTTGGGTCTTTGTTGCTGCCCGCGGGCTTTCTTTGGTTGCAGAGAGCGTGGGCTACTCTTTGTTGCGGTGCATGGGCTTCTCGTGGTGGCACGGGTTCTAGGCATGCGGGCTTCAGTAGTTGTGGCTTGCGGGCTCTAGAGCGCAGGCTCAGTAGTTGTGGCGCACAGGCTTAGTTGCTCCGTGGCATGTGGTATCATCCCGAACCAGGGATCGAACCCATGTCCCCTGCATTGGTAGGCGGATTCTTAGCCACTGCGCCACCAGGGAAGTCCCTACGTTTGGGACTTTGAAGCAGCTCAGAATGCTTATGGAAATAATGATGTTACATCTATAGCTAAAAGGTGGCTCTAAAGCTCACATTGGTTCGTCCCCCAATGTAAATAATCATCAATTGCTATGCAGATACCTGAAGACTGACGGGCCTGTCCCGCCCTTCCTCACCTCTTTTCCTCTAGACGGTGAGAGAGAGGAGGCCAAGGGGGCCTCTTGCATCCAGCTGAGCCCTGTTGTGCTTCCCCCTGTGGGGATGCAGGGAGGTGCTTCCTAACCGGCATGGCTTTTCTTGGTCCTGGTGACTCACAATAGCAACAGAAAGGAAAAAACAAAAGCTTCTTAGGTTCTTCCAAAGATGAAACAAAGTTCCTTCACCAGAACCTTGGGAAGGGCACCCAGACACAGTGCAAGATGCAGTTCTAGAACTAAAACCTCAGGGTTGTATTTGCAGTCTAAGTCCAGAAACACCCCACACCTCCTTGGGAGGCTGGGTCAGGCAGCGGTGGAAGGAGGCAGTCGGGATTCTCACCCCCCAGGTTTCTGGCCCCATCAAGCTCTAGGTCCTTGAGCAAACTGCTTCTCTCCAAGAATCATTGCTCCTGACATGGGTACCTGCTGTCTAGGATCATGGTGAGGATGAAATGAGATGATCTGAGAGAGTGCAAAGTGACTAGCACTCAGTAGTTGTCAGCTAATGAAAAAATGCTGTCTGTGTTAGTTCCATCATCCTTGACCAGAGCCATCACAAAACGGACCTTTTCAAGGTCAGTGGTTAATAAGGTGGAATAGAAACCCAGATCCTTCTAACTCCAATGTCCATGTTTCTATAAATGCTTAGCATTTTCAGTGAGAAGTGTACTTTTACCAATGCCAATCACAAAATGCTAAGGAATAGAGGCAGAGAAAGGGAGAAGATAAAAGAGCGGGAGGTGTTTCCGAGAGTTATCTTTGGCCCTTGTTTTCACCACAGCTTGACTCCTGGGACTGAAGGTCAGGGAGAGCTTTGGCCTACTTTGCATTGATGACTGAAGCTGGACGTGTGGCTGACCCTTTTTGTCCTGTTGGAAGCATCTGAATGCAGCCTGGCAGCTCTTCATCCCCCAGTGTCATCGTTTTTGACTGGGCTGCTCAGTGTCTGTGATGATTCTTGCTGTATCCCCACGTGGAGGGCTCGAAACAGTTTAGGCATCTGCGTGTTAGCTCCTCTGAGGTCAAAACGACCCCTTCCTGGTCCACAGGCGGCACTGACACACCTCTACTGTGGAAGCTGGAGGGAGAGGTAGTGGTGGTTCAGGCTGACCTGGGAGGAGACCCATGTCCCTCAGGAGCCAGGCTGAGGACACCTGCCAGGCTGATCCGCACACCTGTTTCTGTTGTTGTGCAGTGTATATACATCACAGCTATATTGGAGATGAGTCTGATTTTCATATCTTAGCCCTCTTTCACCTCTTTCATCATTCTTCACTTCCTCCCCTCCCTTAAGGGGGATAATCATAACAGTTACCACTTAGGGTCATTTTCTGTGTCTGGGATGTGCGTTATTTCATTTAAATCTCATAACAAGTCTATGCGGTACTACTATTATTCCTATTTTAGATGACAAAACTGAGATTAGAAAACTTTTCAAGGTCAGTGGTTACTAAGGTGGAGTTGAAACCCAGATCTTTCTAACTCCAATGTCCGTGTTTCTATAAATTCTTATCATTTTTAATGAGAAGCATACTTTTACCTGAGAACAAATCCCATCGTCACAAAAATATTGAGTAGCTTACCCTCCCAAAAAAGTCTAGTATAACAATATTCCACTTAAGAAAAATCAAATTGAAATGAGTCTTAAAAATCATCCTGGAGAGACTTCCCTTGCAGTCCAGTGGGTAGGACTCTGCGCTTTCACTGCTTGCGGCACGGGTTCAATCCCTGGTGGGGGAACTAAGATCCTGCATGCCTTGCAGTGCGGCCAAAAAAAAAAAAAAATCATCCCGTTCAGTTTCCCTCCAAAGGAGGCATCCCATTTCTTGTAGACATGACATGAGCATAGTTTACTGTTTTTAAGGCACCTGATCTTAAAATTAATCTAGTAAATTAGGTATTAGAAAAGTCTTATGTTTGAGAGGAGAATCTGTCACCTCCAGCTTCTACCCATTAGTCTGTGAGCAGTGCTGAGGCGAGCCTACTCTTTTTTTTTTTTTTTCCAGCTGCGTTGGGTCTTTGTTGCTGTGCGGGGGCTTTCTCCAGTTGTGGCAAGTGGGGACCACTCTTCGCTGCAGTGGTGGGCCTCTCATTGCGGTGGCTTCTCTTGTTGTGGAGCACGGGCTCCAGGCACGTGGGCTTCAGTAGCTGTGGCACGCAGGCTCAGTAGTTGTGGCACACGGGCTCAGTCCCTCCATGGCATGTGGGATCTTCCCGGACCAGGGCTCGAACCCGTGTCCCCTGCGTTGGCAGGTGGATTCTTAACCACTGCACCACCAGAGAAGTCCGAGCCCACTCTTTTCTAAAACATGTCCCATTGGATAGAAGAGTCACATGTCCCCTAAATCTTCCATGTGGCAGGCCAAGTAGTATCTCCAAGCCTCTCAGTCCTTGCTGGTGGGAAGTTGTGTCTGGGGTCGTCAACCATCCAGGTCTTTCTTCTTCCCCTCATCCCTACCTCCCAGGCTTGATGACGTCAGGAACTAAGACAGAAGTCCCCCTGCTCCTTTAAGGTTATCCTAGTGGCACTTTGCCATCATTCTACTTTGGGGCTCAGTTCCTTTCACAGTTGGGTGCTAGGAACTTCATTGATTATCTGTTGCTGCCCCACTATCTCCCCTGAAACTTAATGGCTTCAAACAGCAATGATTGATTAGCTCGTTATTCTGGGGGTCAGCAGTTGGGCCTAAGCGAGGAGGGTCTTCTGCTGGTCTCACCTGGGCTCACTCGTAAGGCAGCAGTCAGGTGTTTAGTGGGCTGGGGCTCTTGGTCCTCGATGCCCCCTTTCACAGTCAGTGGGCTTTGGCCAGGCTAATGGGGGCGACCGGCCACGTGTCTGTCTTTCTGCAGCAGGCGAGCTTGGGCTTCTCCATGTCGTGGCTGGATTCCAACTTCAAGTTCATATAAATTCCTCACATAAGTGGAATCATACAGTAATTGTCCTTTTTGTAACTGGCTTATTTCACTTAGTATAATGTCCTCAAGGTTCACTTCTTTTGTAGCATGTGCCAAAATTTCCTTCCTTTTAAAGGCTGAATGATAGTCCACGGTATGAATATACCAGCTTTTGTTTATCTGTTCAACCCATCAGTGGACACTTGGGTTGCTTCCACCTTTTGGCCATTGTGAATAATTCTGCTATGAACATTGGTGTACAAATATCTCTTTAAGATTCTGCTTTCAAATCTTTTGGGTATATGCCCAGAAGGGGAATTGCTGGATCATATGGCAATTCTATTTTTAGGTTTTTGAGGAACCACTGTATTGTTTTCCATTTCAGTTACACCATTTTATATTCCCACCAGCAGAGCACAAGGGTTCCAATTTCTTCACATTCTAACACTTGTTTTTGTTTTGTTTTAATATAGTAGCCACACTAACAGGTGTGAGGTGGTATGTATTTTGTTAATTGCATGTGATGCATATGATCATATGGCATATACAATTTTGCATCCTGTTTTTTGTTAAATGTAACGTTCTATTTGAGGCTTTTCCTCTGCAGTTTGGATTTTGATAGACAGAAAGGCTTTTTTCATCTGCTTCTCCCCCTCCTTTTTTTCTCTACGTGAAGTTGTTCACATTGATCTTTTTTCCTCTGTCGTTGCTATCTTTGATTTTAAACTTAGAAAGCTTCCCTATCCAGAGATCAAATAAACATTCACCAAGTTGAATCTATTTTAAAAATACTTTATTTTTCACATTTGCATCTAATACCCTGGCATTTGATTGTACTTTAAAAGCCCTTTAACTGCAAAGAATTACACAAAGTGTTAACAGTGGTTCTCCCTGGGTGGTAAGATTATAATTTTTTTTTTGTCTTTCATGTATTGCTTTTATGAATAAGAAAGTAGATGTTATTTAAACCAAAACTGATCACCCTCTTCCCTTGGATCCACACGTAGGATCAGCTCTGGGCATGGGATGGGGAGAATCTAGCTGAACCCTTGTTTGTTCTCCCTAGAGAGTTTCCTCCTTGGTAAAAGAGGGATGGTCTGTGGGGTCTTTTCTGTGCCAGTAAGCTTCTGCACCCCGTGCAGTTCTGGGAATTGTCAACCTGACTTGATAGGCGTCCTGTTCCTTGGCTGATTAAAATGTCACATCTTTTTAGAGAGGAAGAGGTGAGTGAATGCCAAGGGGTTGGGGGAAGGGGGGTGTTGCCAGTGGAGGTTAGGGCCTCCAGCAGGTGGGTGTCTGTCCAGCTGGGACCCAGGGAGGGAGAGCAGAGTGGTGAAGACATGGCCTGGGCTGTGGATCTCTCCTCTTTCACTGACCCACCAGTGTGATCCCTGGAGTTCAGTGTCTTCACTTGAAAGATGGGGATCGTGATAGTCCCTGTCTCAGAGGGTTGCTAAGGCTTGAAACAGATAATGTGGGTAAGGTATTGACAAGAGTACTCTGGTGGTAATCAGATTGCAATACATAAATGTATCAGACAAAGGGGTTATACCCCTTCAGTTTATACAGTGTTATTTGTCAATTACGTGTCAATCAAAAAACAAAAAGCAAACAAACAGTGCCTGACACCTGGTAGTCAGCAAACCCCTACCCTCTGCCTCTTGCCCCATCCTTGCCTCTTCCCCTTCCCTCTCCCCTTCCCCTTCCCCCTGCTCCTTTCTCAGCCTCCTCTCCCTTTCTCCCCCTCCTGCTCATAACCTCTCCCCTCCCCCTTCCTCCACCTCCCACCAGGTGTGGACTCTAGGCAAAAGCAGAGGACAGTCTCCCTGCCCCTCCTGTTCCTGCACCTTTGCTCCACGGGCCCTTCCCTCTGGCTCGAATTCTCCCCCACCCCAACCTTAGACTTACCAGCTTTATCCCCTGTGTCCTCTGTGCCCGGCACAGTGTCTGCATGGCATAGGTGCTTAATGTGTATTCTCAACAAATGATTCTACTCTACCCCTCAGCAAACAGGAATTAGTAGAAAGTGTGGGCTTTGGAAACAGATCTGGGTCAGAACTGCTGGCTCTAGATGGACAGCGTGACCGGGTAACTTATTCATTCTCTCTGAGCCTCTACTTCTTCATCTGTAAAGTGGGGATAACGTGGCTGCTGGAAAGATGAAATGAGCTCTTGTGTCAAATACCCAGTGTGTACCCAGCTGGCACCGGGTCGTGATTTCCCACCCCAAATCCCTTTTAAATTTTGTTGGCATAATATTGCTGAGGTTGCAAACTAGTCTGTATTTTGAGGCCCAAGACTTGTTGATAAGATAATTCATGATTCCATGGGAAATGTGATATTATACCCTGGAGTAAAGACCCAGGACTGGCCGTCAGCCGTCCTGAGTCCCCCTCCCAGTTCTGCCACTACCTGGTTGAGTAACCCAAGGTCAGAGTGACCGAGCCTCCTGTGTCGTGTCTTAATCTGCCAGGTGGAGGTTTAGATGGAATTAAACCTCCTTTAAACTGCCCTGCTCGCTTTTGTTCTGCTTATTCACTTAGACTTTCTTTAAAAGTTGACTTTAAAAGAAAACTTTGTATCACCACTCCAAAGACCACAAGTAGAAGGTAACAGCAGCCACCAGTAGAATGGAAACAAAACAGTATTATAAAATCCTTGCCAGATACTGGTCCCTGCCAAGGCTCTGAGTGGAGGCCGCCTCATACTTTGGGAAGAAGGGAAATTCACACAGGCTGGGGAGCTGGGAAACACCCCAACACTCACATGAGACATTCGGCGCTCTCTTAGGGAGGCCAGGAGAGTTGAAAAGGGCACACATGCGTCGTTGTCACTTGATGCTCTGTGTGTGTGTGGGCAGCGCTCAGCCATTGGGGCTACCTCTGGCCCCCACTCCTCACTTTGGGAAAAACCGGGCTCATCGCAGACCTGGCCTTTAGTAGATGGACGAGCTGGCAGGTGGAGCAATGGCTGCTGTGCCCTTGACCCAGCCGTGTTAACGGTCTGTGCCTGACCGGGCTGGGCCAGTTACAGGACAGCCCCTGAAACAAGGAGACGCCACCACCGTGGCCATGGGACCCCAGCCCCGACCGTGGCTGAGACACACACAAACCGCCTCCATGGACTGGACTGGACGCAGTATTTTTATTTTATTTTAGGCTCAGTTCTGATATATCTGTGCATGATTTTAGACTGGTCCTCTGTCGGCCAGGCATCTTTTTAGGACGGGGTTTTCACTTATATGTGGACTTTATATAGTTGCCTTCAAAACACAGGGGTTCTTCCAAAACACTCCCTTTGCTATTTGATCCTGTTCCTTACACATATGTGACAAACACATTTAGTACCATTTCAAAGCCACAAAGGAGTTTTGGGTATGGATTATACTTAAAAACAAAAACAACTTTATTCAGGTGTAATTGAAACACAGGAAACTCAGACATACTTAATATTTGATGGGTTTGGAGATAGGAATACACCCATGAAACCATCACCACAATCAAGGTAATAAATATCCATCACCTCCAAGAGTTTCCTCCTGCCCCCATCTCCCCATTTTTGGTGGTAAGAATATTCAGTACTATGTTAGCTATGGGCTTGTCGTATAGAATATATAGCCTTTATTATGTTGAGGTGAATTATACACTTTTGAGGTTTTATAAACAACACAGAAAAGGTGGACAGCAAAGAAAATACTTGGTTCAAATGGAGATGGTACTGAAAGAGATTAAAACAGAACAAATTAAAGTGTTTTCATTTCTGATCTCCAAAAAAAAATATTATTGTATAAGTTATATAGAAAGAACAAGACTAGGCCTTATAGGCATTAGAATCTTTTTGTTCATCTCCCTGGATTCATTCTTTTTTTTTTTTTTTTTTTTTTAATTTTTGGCTGCGTTGGGTCTTCGTTGCTGCACGCAGGCTTTCTCTAGTTGCGGTGAGCAGGGGCTACTCCTCGTTGTGGTGCACGGGCTTCTCATTGCGGTGGCTTCTCTTGTTGCAGAGCACAGGCTCTAGGTGCTCGGGCTTCAATAGTTGCGGCACGCAGGCTCAGTAGCTGTGGCTCACGGGCTGTAGAGCGCAGGCTCAGTAGTTGTGGCGCATGGGCTTAGTTGCTGCGCGGCATGTGGGATCTTCCCGGACCAGGGCTCGAATCCGTGTCCGCTGCATTGGCAGGCGGATTCTTAACCACTGCGCCATCAGGGAAGCCCTGGTGGGCTTAGTTCTTAATAGTTCCAATTTTTATTTAAATTTTCTTAACTAACTTTTCAGCAGAAACACAGTCGGTTTGTCTCTGGTTGCAAATGCTTGGCTTCCCCAGGAGGCGGCTGTAAAGGGAGAAACAAGTGTATTCCAGTAAGACTGTGGACCATGGGTAGGGGGCTCATGGTTCTAGTTTATTTTCCCACTTGATTTACTAGACTTGGATTCCTAGTGTCTTATAGATCCCCTCCTCGGTTTGCTCAGTTCCCCAGAATCACGCTTGCTCTCTTTGACCTTGTGTGAGTTATTAGCATAAACATTAGGGTAAAAGTGATAGTGATGGTGGGCAGATTCTCGGCCTTTTTTCTGCAGGGTGTCAGAGGAGAATTGGATTAGTGGATATTTAGCTAATAAACTGTCCTGCTGACAGAGAATAAGGACTTCACAGGGAAAGCCACAGAGCTTTGATGTTTACAGCTATTCCTTTGTGAGGAAGGAGAGCACCAAAGTTCTAGATCCTTGTGCAGAGCAGCTGTTCTCAACTCTGGCCGCACGTCAGTCCCAGGGGAGCTTTAATAACTGCTGATTCCTGATCCCACTCCCTGGGATCGAGAAATGGGTAATGAGAGGTACCCATTTCATTGATCTTGGGTGTGGCCTGGAACTCAGTCTCCCAGGTAATTCTATTGTGCAGCCAAAGATAAACATAAGGATAACTGTCTCCAATCTGTTCTTCCGCATCAGCTTGGTCTCACCCCCTTTCTGTCATCACCCCTTCCTCCATTTCACAAATTGTCTGAATCGTTAGAAAAAAATCATTAGAAAAAATAATGAATGCCCTGACACGTGAATTCTCAAGGTGCTCTTTACCATTCTTTCCTTTGTTCCTCACACCAGGAAAGTTATCTAAGAAACAAACTATTTCTCTGTTCAGATTCCTATAAAAGAACTTGATTGGTTCAGCTGCGATTAGGTACCACCCGCGGCCCAATCAGTGTGCACTCAACACACCTGTGAGATGGGCACAGGTGCCCGCTGACCATGATCACCTCTGCCACGGGGACCAGCCGCACACCCGCGGCTCTTGTGCAGAGGACTGGCGTTAACTAGCATTTTCCCTTCCCCTGTGGGAAAGCCTATGGGAGACTGATTCATTACCAGAATAGGTTTGGTGAATAGAGATGCAGAAAAAAGGGAGCTTTTAGAGGCCTCTGGGTGTCTGCTGGGAGGACCCATGCCCTTGCTCTGCTCCTTTTCTGGAATCCACTTGGGTCTTGTCTTTCCTTTATGACTGCACATGGAGCTTGTTGCAGTTCCCCAGGACACAGCTTATTCTACGGTAGCTGCATATTAATCTCCTTGATGGATTTGAAATATAGCCTAGTTGCTTTGGAGACTTCATGAATGCTTGAAGTGTTATTTTAGGATATATAAAATATAAAAATATATAAAAAAATATATAAATATATAAAATATAAAATGCCATCTTTCAGGTGGATTTCTCTTCCTTCTGTGATACTCTCTTCCAAGATAGGTTGGTGCTTACTAGTTTCAAGGGGTGATGCTTTCTGACCTTGTAGCAAATTCTGGGGCTTTCCTGATCATGGGGTGGTATTTCCAAGTGAAAACAACTAAGTTTCAAACAGCTTGGACTTCCCTGGTGGCACAGTGGTTAAGAATCCGCCTGCCAATGCAGGGGACACGGGTTTGAGCCCTGGTCCGGGAAGATTCCACATGCCACGGAGCAACTAAGCCCATGCGCCACAACTACTGAGGCTGTGCTCTAGAGCCAACAAGCCACAACTACTGAGCCCACGTGCCACAACTACTGAAGCCCGCATGCCTAGAGCCCGTGCTCTGCAACAAGAGAAGCCACCGCAATGAGAAGCCCGCGCACCACAACAAAGAGTAGCCCCCGCTCGCCACAACTGGAGAAGCCCGCGTGCAGCAACAAAGACCCAATGCAGCCAAAAACAAGCAAATAAATAAATAAATTTATTAAAAAACCAACCAAACCAACAAAAAAACAGCTTACGGCTGAGGCAACATCACATCTGAGTTCTAAGCTCAGTGCTTGAATCAGAACACAAGTCTCCTGAAATATAATCTAGTGCTTTCTCTCTTCTGCCCAAGTGAGTTTGTTTTCTTTTCCACTGTTTCTTTTGCAGGGGTTCAGCTGTTGCAAAAATAATTGGTGATAATGTCAAGAAACTTCAGAAGTTTGCCTCCACGGTCAAGATGTGGGTCTTTGAAGAAACGGTTAATGGGAGAAAACTGACAGACATCATAAATAATGACCATGAAAATGTAAAATATCTCCCTGGACACAAGCTGCCAGAAAACGTGGTAAGACTTTGGTTAATTCTAAAAGTTACACTCGGCTGAGTTAGCACTTGGGACATGGGGAGATGGGAAAGCTGCTTCCCCGGTCTCCTGTTCCTCTGTACCACCAAGTTCATTGCTTGGTCCGTTTTGGTTTTCCTGACTCTGAACATGGGCCTTGTGTTAGTTGGCTAGAGCTGCCATAACAAAGTACGGTAGACTGGGTGGCTTAAACAACAGAAATTAATTTTCTCACAGCTCTGGAGGCTTCACGTTGTCTGGAGGAAGAGATTTTCCTCTACCCTTCTAGTTTCTTCTCTCTGGTCTGAGAATTAAGTTGACATGAGACAGATTAAGAAACTTTCCTCTACCCTTCTAGGTTCTTCTGTCTGGTCTGAGAATTAAGTTGACATGAGACAGATTAACAGAAGAAAATCAAACAAAAGTTTAATAACATATATGCATAGGAGAGACCCAGGAAAACTGTCATTCACCAAAATGGCTGAAGCCCTCACCTTAAATATTATCCTCAGCTAAAGACAAAAGAGGATGTTGAGGGTGGGGAGAGTCAGTTCTGGGAGGTGATGGGGAAAGCACAGTAAACAAGGGTAAGGTGGTTACGCAGATTTAAGTCAGTGCCTTCCCCTTTCCTGAGAGTTTCTAGAGGTTTGGTCCTCCCAGCTCTTCCAGGTACTTGGAGGGAGACCCCCTTACAAATGGAGATTTCCCTCATGAGTGTAAATGTTTCTTACAAAAGGACAACTCCTACTTGGTTTTCAGTTTCTTCCTTGTCTGCTGTTTCTTAAAAAAACAACCACCTTAAAATAATTAATGTGCCAAAGAGGCATATTCTGCGGTGGCAAAATCTGCTCCCCTACAAAGCCCAAGAGTTGGTTCTTCTGAGGCCTCCCCTGGACTTTTCTTCTTCCCGTGTCTCCACGTGGTCCTCCCTCTGTGTATCTGAGACAGACACCAGTCATGTTGCAATGGGGCTTACCCCAGTGACCTCATTTTAACGTAATAACCTTTATAAAGACCCTGTCTCCAAATACAATCGCATTCTAAGGTACTGGAGTTAGGACTTCAACATATGAATTTTGGGGGGACACATAGCAGCTCATCACAGGCTAGTTTCTTGGCATTCAGAGTGGTGGTCACATCAAAGCTAGAACTAATAATTTTGCCTTTGTCTTGTGTCTCTTGGTAACTCCCGAGATACCTGTTGACGAAGAATTAATCAGTCGGTCTAAGAAAGAAGTAGACATTTTATTTGAGCCAAATTGAGGATTATAATTTGGGAATAGCATCTCAGTGTTGAGAACTGTTCCGCCCATTAGAAGTCAAGGCATAGTTACATAAGTTTTTTGAGACAGAGGGCTTTATGTTAAATGAATTACTGACAGTTCATACAATCCAAATCTGTACAAGATAAAGAAGGAATGTTACGTTTAAGGAGTTGTCTCCTTGACACTAAGAGAATGTTGCTCTTCATGGTTGAGCAGGTATTTCCGACGACGGGGAAGGTTTGGTCCACGTGTAATGCAGATACACAATGCACAGTAGAGGGGAGAGAGGAGGCCAAAGGGCAGAGAAAATTTTTTTTGTTTAAATTTTTCTTGTCTTGCCACAAAATATGAATTTTATTTCACATACCCTTTCTAAGCGCATGGACTTTGGTCCATCCCTAGGCCAGCTAATGCACTGGTGAAGCCGTGCACCTCAGATTGGGACTTGAACCCACGTGCTGGGACTCAAACCCAGCCGAAACCCACAGTCTTCCGACTGAGGTCACACACCTGGTCTCAGGACTTAATGAAGCTCAGGTTCTTGATGTCTCATCGCAGAAAGAATTCAGTGAGAGGCAAAGTGAAAGGTAAGAAGTGGATTTATTTAGAGAGAAACACACTCTACAGAGTGTGGGCCATCTCAGAAGGTGAGAGAGGCCCCAGGGTATGGGGTTGTCAGTTTTTATAGTGGTGGGTAATTTTATAGGCTAATGAGTGGGAGGAGTATTCTAGCTATTTTGGGAAGGGGCAGGGATTTCCAGGAATTGGGCCACCACCTACTTTTTGATCCTTATGGTCGGCCTTAGAACTGTCATGGCGCTTGTAGGTGTGTCATTTAGCTTGCTGATGTGTTACAGTGAGCATATACTGAGGCCCAAGGTCTGGTGGAAGTTGACTTGTCCACCATCTTGGACCCATTTGGTTCTAATCTGTTTATGTCATGTCCTTGGACTATGTCGTTCTTTCAAAGGTTGTGCCCTGCTCCCTTCCCTCCTGTTTTATTGGTCTGTAATTAAAATCAAGGTCAAGACCTAAATTACCGAATAAGATTGGAGGAAATAGAAAATGGGAAGACTGACAGTTTAAAATTCCAGCTTATTAGGCCTGAGCAGGAAAAATCTAGGTTATTGCCTGGCCTCATTCCAGTGACTTGCGGAGGAAGGAGAAGGTGAGCCTGAGAATGAAAATGGTGACCCGGCTGCTTGTGTGAGTGGAATTCATGAACTCCTGTTCCAGATTCACCCCTGGATGGCTTTCTGTAAGAGTCTGTTTGAAAACCAGCCCAGGTGGCTGCCTGACTCCTAGCAGGGGAGACAGATTTGTTGGCTGATGAATGCCAGCAAGTTTGGAGATGCAAAGACCTTGCTCACTGAGGATTTGCAATTGCCTTTGGCTACAGTGTTCATTGGTGTCAAGCCCTGTGCAAAGTAGTTTACATATCATCACGTTACCCGAAAACTGGGTTTACCTCTTGGATTTATTACTTGGAGCAAGTAAGGAGAACACCAGGGATCTTTCCTAAAGCAGTGTCTCCCCAGCAACAAAATTGGGGAAGTTTTTTTTTTGGCAAGGAGTAGATTTATTAATACAGGACGCTTGTATGAAATGCAAGTGGTCAGGCGAGGGAGCTCTGCCCTGAGGATTAGGTGGGCTACAATTTTATAGTCAAAGGAAAGGGGGAGGGGAAAAATTGGGGAAGTTTTAAGCTAAGGGAACATGCATACTCACGAAGGGGCTTGGGTGGTGGACTGAGTGAGTCCAGGCTAAAGTGGTTTGAAAGTTACAAGGGTCAGAAATGGTCAACATCATCATTCCTTAGGTTCCAGTTGATCTGGTGGTGTTTAAACCCAAGGAGGGTTTAAATCCTACAAACCGCTTAAGATAGTGCTTTAGGCTACTCTAACTGGGAGTCTTTACAACTGATGTGTTATCTTTGCTATTGTTACTTCTCTTGCCTGATTAGTTTGTCCTTTTGATCATTAATTACTGAGACCTGTTCAAAGGCAAGCACTGGCTCAGATCACAAAATGGCTTAGGCCAAAGATGGCTTCTCTTCTGTCAAGAAAGCCATGCCTTGTTCTCTTTCTCCGGGGAACCCCATCCCTGTCTGGTTACAGTCTCATTTAATGTTCTCAGTGACCCTCTTAGGTTGGTGCTATTAGCTTTCTTACTGTGATGGTGATTCTGATTTTATAGGGGAAGAAACCAGGGCTCAGAGAGGTTAATGAACTTGCCTCAGGTCACAGAGCTGGTGGCTGGCACACCTGTTCCTGAGCCTGCTGAGTCATGGCCTTTTAGACAGTGATGACTTAATGACTTCCCTGTGTCACTGCACTGGGGCCGGGCAGCGTTTCCCTGCAGTTACTCCTGGTGCAGTAAGTGGGGGAGAGGAAGGTTCCCTAGGGTTCTGAGCTGGGCAGTTTAGTTACCCAAGTATCTGATGGAAAGAGTAAAGGCGCCGCTGTTCCCGCGGCTCTGGAAGGCCTCTGAGGTCATCTCTAATCATGCTTGGAGCAGACCATTCCTCCGAGCTTCCCTTCTCATACCTGTCGGGATCGATTACTCCTTCCCTTCTGTAGAGAGTTCCTTCCACTCTGTGGGGACCACTCTGTACCCCCACCTGCCCCAGGCGTGTGGGCTTGACTTTCTGGGGTTTCGTTCTCCCAAGGTTCCTAGCGTAGTGCTCAGGGAACGTGGGGGGAGGTGAATCTGCCAGATGGTTTTCTGCCTGCACAGAGAACAGGGGAGCAGGGGGGAAGGAGGGAGTCAAGAGCCACGTCTCTCAGAGCCTGGCCCATGATTGACTCCACCCCCCACCTCCCCGGGTGCCCGGGTGTGGACGAGGGAGGAACTCTCCAGATGTTTGATGTCTGAAGCCTTGTAGGCTCATGACAGTTAGTGTATCCGTTCCCTGGACTGGACATTTGCATGGTTTCCAGTCGTTTGCTGTTGTAGACAGTGCCCCTGGGAAAGGCCTCGTCCCTGTCCCAGGGATGGCGTCGCTGGGTCACAGGGATGCAGCCTGTAATCTGCCAGATGGCACCACTGGTGTCCAGCGTGATAGTGAAACCACACCACTCAGATTAGGACTTGAACCCACGGGTGGGGACTCGAACCAACCGAAACCCAGATTGGAACTTGAACCCACTGTCTTTTAATTAAAATCATACACCCGGTGTCAGGACCTACTGAAATTCAGGTTCTTTATGTCTCAGCTCAGAAGGAATTCAGTGAGAGACAGAGTGATAGGTAAGAAGTGGATTTATTTAGAGAGATACATACTCCACAGACAGAGTGTGGGCCATCTCAGAAGGCCAGAGGCCTCGGGGTTACGGGGGTTGTTAGTGTTCACAGGCTGGCTAATTTCATAGGCTAATGAGTGGGAGGAGTATTCTAGCAGTCTTGGAGAGGGGGTGAGAATTTCCAGCAATTGGACCCCACCCACTTTTGGGCCTTTTATGGGAGGCCTTCAGTCATGGTGCCTGTGGGTGTGTTGTTTAGCATATGCTAATGTATTATAATGAGAGCTTAATGAGGCTCAAGGTCTCCCGGAAGTCGAATCTTCTGCCATCTTGGGCCTAATTGGTTCTAAGCAGTTTATGTTGTATCCTCAATGGCCGTGTCCTTCTTTTATTTATTTTTATTTATTTATTTTTAAACCATTTTGGGTTGTTTCTTTTTTTAAAAAAAAAAATTTTTATTTATTTATTTTTGGCTGTGTTGGGTCTTCGTTTCTGTGCGAGGGCTTTCTCTAGTTGTGGCAAGCGGGGGCCACTCTTCATCGCGGTGCGCGGGCCTCTCACTGTCGCAGCCTCTCTTGTTGCGGAGCACAGGTTCCAGATGCGCAGGCTCAGTAGTTGTGGCTCACGGGCCTAGTTGCTCCGCGGCATGTGGGATCTTCCCAGACCAGGGCTTGAACCCGTGTCCCCTGCATTAGCAGGCAGATTCTCAACCACTGCGCCACCAGGGAAGCCCCGTGTCCTTCTTTTAAAGGTTGTGCCCTGCCCCCTTCCCTCCTGTTTCAGTTGTGCCCATCTCCACACACCTAGTGGGGTTTGAGAACTCACATCCTTCCACATCCTTGCTGGTACTTGGTATAGGACACCCAGGGTATTGGAAAGTTTTATTTCTTAAGCTGGCAGAAGGTACACAGGTGCTTGATTGTTTGTTTTTTCTTTGTGCTTTCTAGATTCTAGAATTTGTATGTATGAAATGTCTCATAATAAGTAATTTTAAAAGTTGAACAGTGGTGAAGCATGGTGGTGATGGGCACACCTTGGAGTCAAGGGCCTGCTCTGAGTGAGTCTGGGCAGCCCCCCTCCTCTTGGTAAGATGGGCCCCTGTGAGTAGTTTCCTTAGCAGTGCTGTGAGGAGTAAATGAGAAGATTCACATAAATTGTTTAGTGTTAAGAATCTGTTACAAAGCTAGGGCTTTGTTTTTGTTGGTTATTTTAAAAATTTTATGTTTATTTCAGAGTTTTTCAAATACCTCATTCGATCATTTAAAGAGTCAACTAGTGTTAGACAAGACCGATTATTGTTACCATTTTTTAAGATGAAAAGCCAGACATAAGATTAATTGACTCAGAGCGAATGTGGATCTAGAGCTAAAAAGGTGGCTTTACTCATTTCTGTCTTGCGGATTCAAGCAGAAGAGATGTGCTGCATTTTATCCACGTAGGATTGTTTTTTATGACGTCTGCCACTTGTGCTGATTGAGACTGTGAGTCATCCTTGCTTGGTGCCCCCAGACTGCTGCCCGCCTGACCCTTCTCCAGGTCACCATGTGCTCATATGTGACCCCTCCACAGGGGAACCTTCTGTAACAATGACATCACCGTGTCATCAACTTCTCACTAAAAGCTGAGGCAGTCTGGGTTTGTGATTTCCCCTTCGACCTGAATGGAAGAACATTTCTTATTTCCTGTCACTGCAGGATAAAAATTGTTGGTCCTGTGTTGTGGCTGTCTGTCCAGGGCCTTTGTTTAGAGGAGGTCACGCAGGTAGAGAGCTCTTCTGCCTCGGTCCAGCTTTAACCAACCTCAGTGTGACACCAGGATTGACAGTTGCAGCATCTTCTGTGAATTATAGTTGTCGTGGCGTCTCATCTTTGTCATCTTCTTTTTGTTTTTCCCCAAGTTTATTTATTTATTTATTTTTGGCTGCGTTGGGTCTTCATTGCTGGACACGGGCTTTCTTTAGTTGCGGTGAATGGGGGCTACTCCTCGTTGCGGTGCGTGGGCTTCAGTAGTTGGGGCTCTCAGGCTCTAGAGCGCAGGCTCATGTAGCTGTGGCGCACGGGCTTAGTTGCTCCACAGCATGTGGGATCTTCCTGGACCAGGGCTCTAACCCATGTTCCCTGCACTGGCAGGCAGATTCTCAACCACTGCACCACCAGGGAAACCCTCATCTTTGCCTTCTAAGCCTTGCCAGCTCTGTTTTTAAAAACAGCTTTACTGAGATAGAATTCACAGACATACAATTTACCATTAAAGTGTACAATTCAGTGGTTTTTAGTATATTCACAAAGTTGGGCAACCATCACTGCAATCAATTTTAGAATATTTCATCACCTTAAAAAGAAACCTCATGCACTTTAGCAGTCACCTCCTATTTCCTCCTTTCCCCAGCCCTAATCAACCACTAATCTACTTTCTGTCTCTAGATTTGTCTGTTGTGGACATTTCATGTAAATGGCACCATACAATACGTCATCTTCTGTGACTGGCTTCTTTCACTTAGCATAATGTTTTCAAGGTTATCCACGTTGTACCCTGCATCAGTACTTCATTCCTTTTTATGGCTGACTAATACTCTATTTTATGGGTGTACCATATTTTGTTTATCCATTCATCGGTTGGTGGACATTTTGGTTGTTCCCACTTTTTGGCTATTATGAATGATATTGCTGGGAACATTTGTGTAAAGTGTTCTGTGTGAACATGTTTTCAGTTCTTTTTGAGTATATACCTAGGAGTACAGTTGCTGGGTCTTAGGGTAACTGTTTAACTTTTTGAGCAGCTGCCAGACTGTTTTCCAAAGCGACCGCACCATTATACATATTCCCACCAGCTGTGTGTGAGGGTTTCAATTTCTCCACATCCTCATCAACACTTGTTATTATCTAACTTTTTGATCCCAGCCATCCTAGTGGGTATGAAATGGTATCTCATTGTGGTTTTGATTTTCATTTGTCTGATGGTTAATGATGTTGATCATCTTTTCATGTGCTTATTGGACATTTGTATATCTTTTATATCTGAAAAATATAAAACAATATACCATTTGTATATCTTTTATATCATTTGTATATCTTATATATCTGAAATGTGTATTCAGATCTTTTGTCCATTTAAAAAAATTGGGTTGTCTTTTTATTACTGAGTTGTAAGGATTCTTTATTAGATACAAATCCATTTTCAGCTACATAGTTTGGAAGTATATTCTCCCATTCTGTGAATTTTCACTTTCTTGATAGTATCCTTTGAAGCGTAAAAATTTTAAGTTTTGATATCATTTTTAAACTTAATTAATTTGTGGCTGCATTGGGTCTTCATTGCTGCGTGTGGGCTTTCTCTAGTTGCGGCGAGCGGGGGCTACTCTTTGTTGCGGTGCACGGGCCTCTCATTGCGGTGGCTTCTCTTGTTGTGGAGCACGGGCTCTAGGTGCGTGGGCTTCAGTACTTGTGGCATGCGGGCTCAGTAGTTGTGGCTTGCAGGCTCTGGAGCGCAGGCCTAGTAGTTGTGGCACATGGGCTTAGCTGCTCATGTGGGATCTTCCCAGACCAGGGCTCAAACCCATGTCCCCTGCATTGGCAAGCAGATTCTTTTTTTTTTTTTTTTTTTAAACATCTTTATTGAAGTATAATTGCCTTACAATGGTGTGTTAGCTTCTGCTTTATAACAAAGTTAATCAGTTATACATATACAATATATTCCCATATCTCTTCCCTCTTGCATCTCCCTCCCTCCCACCCTCCCCATCCCACCCCTCTAGGTGGTCACAAAGCACCAAGCTGATCTCCCTGAGCTATGCAGCTGCTTCCCACTAGCTATCTATTTTACATTTGGCAGTGTATATATGTCCATGACACTCTCTCACCCTGTCACATCTCACCCCACCCCCTCCCCATATCCTCAAGTCCATTCTCTAGTAGGTCTGTGTCTTTATTCCCGTCTTGGCAAGCAGATTCTTAACCACTGTGCCACCAGGGAAGTCCAAAAAATTTTAAGTTTTGAAATCCAATTTAGATATTTTTCTTTGTTACTGACTCTCTGGATTTGGTTCCTTGCATAGGCCTGCATTCACTGATGTGTCCTCAGTGGCTGGAATAGTGCCAGGCGTTATTTGTGGTTTGGCTTAGTGCCAGGGACAGCAGCCGTGGTGAGGGAGAACGAACCAGGCTGGAGAGTTCTGTTTCAGTGCTTTCGGTGGTGTCCTGTGGGATGGAGGGTTAGGCCAAGATAATTTAAAAAAAAAAAAAAAAATGACCACTGACTTGGGTAGTAGGGTTGCAAGTATATCTATTAATTTTGGCTTAAAGGCTTCTGGATATTAGAATATCAGTTCAGTAGGAGTTTCAGTGTTAACTCTTTCCTGCCTGAGTTTAGCTTTTTCATTTTCATTGGAGGATTCATCTTCACTGGTGCTTCTCAAACCTAAGTGTTCCTCAGAACCACTTGGAGAGCTTAACAGGGATCACTGGATCCACCCCTGGAGTTTCCAATGCACTGGGTCTCAGGGGAGGCCCAGGCATGTGCATTTCTGAGGATTTCCCGGGTGATGGTGATGCTGTTGGCTGAGGAACCGCAGTTTGGGCACCACTGGTCTGCATGATAAGTTTATATTGCTCGTATAGTGTTGTGGAATTCAGGGGGTTCGCAGCTTTCTTTTTTCCCCCCAGAAGCAACCTCACTTACCACACTGGTATATTTATATAAGAATCATCAGTTAAGGTTGTCTGTACCTGAGGATCATTTTTCTGAGTGTAGAGCCAAGGATATGAATTTCACCTACAATCTTGGCCTAAGTTGAGGTTAGGGGAACAGGAGGAAACCACAATATTTCTGAACCCCTACTGTGTGCCAGCTGTACTTTGCTCTGTGTATTACTCGTGCTGTTGTGTTCAGCCTAAATGCTTATTCCCTGAAGAATGTAGGCAAGTTGCCTGTGGTGTCCAGTTAGCTAACTGGTGGTAGAGGTGGCGCAAGATGCCCACACACTGCACAGTGACAGCTAATCCAGGGGGAAACAGAAGAACCTTCAGGCTTGGCCCACAGACTTTACTGGCTCTGTTTTAAGTGATTTTAATTATTATTAGTTTCTTTATTAACTTGGACCAAGAGCCCTGGATTCCTGGCATCAGGCGGACCAGCCGTGATGCCTTTGTTCTGATTTGATTACCTGTCCTCCTTGCCAATGAAAGGCAAGCCCTTTTCTTCTGAGCTGTCTTTCCCAGCACATTTCAGGATCTTTGATGGTGGATACCCTCCGGAAGATTTTGGCAGGTGACCCATGAAATAGGTCAGCGTTTCCGAAGCAGTGTCCTGATTTGGTTCAGGGTAAAAGATAAGATTAGAGGCTTAGCTAAAGCTTTAATTCTGAAAGAGGGTATTTGATTTACTGTGTTCATTGAGGAGAGCTCATTTTGATCCTGTGTAACAGGAATCACGGGCCGTGTGCACCACACAAATGCAGCTTGGGTTACAGGTTGCTTCTGCGGGTTAAACCCTAAGCACTTGGGCAAGGTCAAGGACAATGGAAGGACATCAGTCCACGCTGAGTAAGCCTCCAGGCCTATTGTCCCAGAGACCCGTCACACCCAACCAACCACAAGTTCTTTGATTTGTTGAGAAAGGAAATGTAAGAGGAAGAAATCCTGGGCCCGCTGGCAGCTTCCATGGGAATATTTTGTAACAGGGGACATAGGGATGGGCTGATGCCTTAAAGGTTAAGAATTCATAGGAGGCAGGTAGATTTTTCTGATGAGTAATCTCTTTCACTTGTTTCATATCACTGCAGAGTGCTGTTACTTATATTAATTTGAAAGTGCTCTGTGAAATAGCTGTTAGGAAAGGTGATTTTTATCCCCATTCTGTAGGCGGGGTGACTGGTCAGTGAACAGGAGTCATCTGTCCAGGTCCCACAGCTGATCAGTTGCAAACATGGGACCCAAACTTACATCTTTTCCATCTTTTCTCTGGTTCTGGTGTCTTCTATCTCACCATGTCAGGGAAGTGCCCTGAAGAGATGGAAAGGGTGTGTGTGTGTGTGTGTGTGTGTGTGTGTGTGTGTGTAGAGGTGGATGGGGAAGAGGAGAAACAATAGGTCCAGAGAAGAAGGGTTTTCATTAAAATTTAGGTGGCCAGGCTTTGTATGAGAAGGGGGTCGAAAGCAGAAGTCCCTGCCTAAGTAAGGCTAGTAACCCAAGGGGGAGTGGGGGGTCAGAGGTCTTACAAAGGCTGGTAGTTCTGGCTGGGACCACAGGGAATGTGTAAGAACATAATGAGCCTTGCCAATCAGGGACAAATAGAGCAATTGTATGTTGGCATCGGGGCTAATGGAATAGAATAAGTAACTGCTTTTTTGGAGGAGGTAAAATCTCCAGGTGCCAGGGAACTAATAGGCAGGTAGAGTTTTGGTGATGAGTCCTTGCTATCCAGCCTAGATTACCAACCTGAAGAAGCCCCTTTGAAGAGGAAGGCAGGTTTCCCCCAGCCTTTGGGGGTATGAATAAGGAGGGAGAAGTGCTAAGCTCCGGGTTGTGATCTGCTCTATGAGGAACGACTATGTTGCCATTCAGATCAGCTTAAGCTGATGTTTTGGGTTATATGACTGGAAATTCAGATAGGGCCGGTTTCAGGTGCGGCCTGAAATAGTGGCTTAAGTGATGTCAACGAGGCCCTGTTTTCCTCTGTTTCTCTGCTCTGCCTTCATTCACATGGGAGCCCCTTGGCAGGTCTAGGTTCTGCCCCTCACATTTGTAAAATGGTTGTAGCTGTTCCAGACCCCGCACTGTCATCCCATACTTTTCAAGGAAAGACCCAATAGCTGTTGCAGAAGTATAGGGAAGCAGCTGTTCTCAGAAGCTCCAGCAAACATTGGCTCCCATTGTTTTATGTGCCCATTGGCTTGAACAACTTAAGGACCATCCATGGAGCAGGGGAGGGGCCCATTCCACCCAAATTGCATGGTAAAATGAGGAAGCAGTAGCTTTTGAAATGAAATTTAGAGGCACTTTTGCTAGAAAGAAGGGGAATGAAGGCTGGGTGGTAAATGACAGGTCTTGCATACCAGCCAAAGGGAGGAGGGAGTGAAATAATGCCAGGTAGATTCCCTTGGGGAATTTTTTCAGTGAGGGAGTAACTCTTGCACAAGTTAGTTAATAGGCTAGACTAAGCTGTAAGGAGAGACAATAATGTGACTTTTAAAGGACAAAGGGATTTATTTCCCTCTCACATAATAGTGGTCTAGCAGCTTTTCTTCACACCATTGTTCTTGGTCCCATCTTTCTTCATCATTTCTGTGCCATCTCCTAGATCTAGGTTGTCAACTAGCACAAAAGTAGGAAGGGAAAGTGTGGAGGAAGCAGCCACTGTTTTAAGGGCTCTGGGCCTTAAGTGGTGTGCACTGCTCCATCTCACATTCTGTTGATGAGAACTTGGTCCTTGGCCTTGTGTAACTGCAAGGGCTGCTGGGAAATGCAGTCCTGAGCTAGGTGACCAGTGACCAGCTTGCAGCTCTGTTTATGGAGAAAGGGGAGAATAAATTTTGTCGAGGAGTTGGCATCTCCATCACAACTCCCAAACTAGATTTCCTAGGAGGCTTATCCATTGTGAATGATGTTCCTGTGGCAGATAGCACTTCCTCAGGGAAGATTCTGTGTCCAATTCCCTTCATTTTGGGAACCAGGAGTGTTTAATGGGAACTATGTCAGTTTCAGTTAGGTTCAGTTACATATGACAGAAAACCTAAAATAGGGACTTCCCTGGCGGTCCAGTGGTTAAGACCCCCACACTTCCACTGCACAGGGCTCGGGTTTGATCCCTGCTTGGGGGACTAAGATCCCACATGCCATGCGGCACAGCCAAAAAATAAAAAAATAAAAAATAAATAAAGGAAAAAAGAAAAAGAAAACCTAAAATAACAGTGACCTAAGCAAAGTAAACGTTTGCGCTTTTTTTCTCTTATATAAAAGACGTTCATCACATCTTTTATTTATTTAATTTTGTTGCCCAACAGAACTTGATTGTAAATAAAAAAGAAATCTGTTACATACTTTTCAAAAAAAAAAAACATGTTTGTCGTAATGATGCATCACGATGTCAGGGACTCTGTTTTGCCATCTCAGCATTTGCTTTCCTCCTCATGGTCCAAGATGGCTGCCTGAATTCCAGCCATCTCTTCACATTCCCTCTGGCAAAAGGAGGAAGAAAGGCCTTCAAAGGCATTTCCTGGAAGTCACATGCAACACTTCCATTTACACCTTATTGGTCAGCACTTAGTCACACAGGGACACCTAGCTGCAAGGGAGGTTAGAGATGTAGCCTTCTTTCCTGGCAGTTATGAGCCTCACCCTAAACTGTGGGTTCTCTTGCTGAGGAAGAAGGGGGAGAACAGACATTGGGCAACAACAGGCAGTCTCTGCTAGAGACTACATGCCCCTGTGTCCTCACTCGGTGGCCTAACCTCTGCCTCTGGGGGTGTGTGTGTGTGTATGTGCCCATGTTAAATTATAAAACCCATCTTTGTACTTACCTGAAGGGAAGAAATCATCATAATAGCTGACATTTATTGAGTGCCTACCAGGTGCCAGACTCTGTTCTATGTCATTTATTCTTCACAACAGCGCTCTCAAAGTACTTACATAGGAGAGCTTAGCGTAGGACTGTTGACAGAGGCATGGGCGGAGTCGAGGGAACCAGAAGGGCTCGGTGAAGTGTCCAGAGATTAGCAGCAGCAGGAAGCCATGGCCACCCCTGAAAGGGCAAGGGGACAGACCAGTGTCACTCCAGCGGCCCCACCAGAGCTTAGAGACGTGGAAGAGGGGCTGCTTCAGACCAGGTCAGGAGGTGGAGCTGTAGAAGGAAGCCAGGCCAGCACCCCTGTGAGCTGGGGAGGAGTGGCCCCAGGAGCAGAGCAACACCCTGCCCGTCTCTCCTCCCACCTTGGAGCTCCCGGCAGTGCCCGCCTTGGGCTGAAGCCACCTGGAAGCCAGAGAGCAAGGGCGCCTGGGGAAACAGCCCACAGAGTGCAGCCTCCTGGGGAGAGAGTGGGGCAAAGAATGGTAGAAATGGATGCGGGGGGAGGGGGTGGGGGAGGGGTGGGAGAGCAACAGAGAACCACCCACACAGGATGGTTATGACCGCCTTTTACAGGGAAGGGGACCGAGGTGGGGAGAGGGTAGGGCACTCACCCAGCTGGTAAGCAGCAGAGGCAGGACCCTGCTGGCCTCAGATGCACGTCTGCACGTCCCGAGTGGGGAAGGTGGCGCAAACACAGCTCTGATTTGACTGACAGTCTGCACAGTGGAGGCATCTGATGCCTGGTCAGCGCGTGGAGAGATGTGTTTCGGACTAGGAGTAACTGTGTCCCCCTCGCCCTCGCAGGTTGCTGTTGCGAACCTCAGCGAGGCCGTGCAGGACGCAGACCTGCTGGTGTTTGTCATCCCCCACCAGTTCATCCACCGGATCTGCGAAGAGATCACCGGGAGGGTGGCCAAGGACGCGCTGGGCATCACCCTCATCAAGGTGACAGGCCCTCGCTTTGCGCGCGGTTACCGGGAACTTCCTTTCCTCTTTCGCCTCTTGGAGATAAGGAGCTGAAGGGAAGTTATGGCTGGTTTGGATTTGTTTTTTTAAAGATGCCTGGAAGAGAATCAAAACCATGCCTTCCACGAGCCTCGCTCCTCTCACATTTAGGAGGGGCTGCTTTCTATGTAGAGAGGGTTCGCAGAGGCAGGGGCGGGGGGCACGAGAGTGGGGTCCCCCAAAGAAAGAACCACCAGCTCTGGAAATCTTGCGTGGTTTGCATTCACTGGGAGAGTAATCATCTTTACTTCCCACTCCTGGGTTTATTCCCGAAAGAGAGAGTTTTTAACCAGAAGTCCACAAACCACCCACAGTGGTCCACAGATAGAATTCAAGAGTTCATGGACCTAAATGTGGGGGCGGAATTGCATTTTTATTCATTTTAACTGAAACAAGTGTTTCCTTCGCTTGTGAGTGTAGGCCACAGGCCAGAGTTTCAATGACAGTAGTACTAGCAGGACCTTGACCCTGTGATCAATAGAAATTACAGGTATTTTCGTATCACTTTACAGTGGCTTCAGATATCTCAAAGTATCATGTATGCTCGTCACTACTTGGAAATTATGGTAATTATTAGACCTGCCGTGACATCTTTTTTTAATTACATTAATAACATACATATATTACTTTGTCACAAATTTGTTTTTTTTTAACATTTGATAACTATATTTCAGTATAATTGTCTTCCTGGGTAATCTTATGTATTTTGCTTTATGCATATCAGGTCTGAGAATGAGTCCATAAACTTCCCCAGGCTGCCAGGGGAAGAACCCTCTTTGAGAGAGTGTGTTCCGTAGTGTTCACAGGTGAATGTTTATGAAAGCAAACAGTTCAATGTCAGTCATCAATAGAATGGACAAATGAATGGTGGAATACTACACAGTAGTAAATGCGAATGACCCAGAGCATTCATGCAGCCGTGTGGGTGAATCTCCAAAGTAATAATATAGCACAAAACAGCACACAGGTGAGCAGTACAGTTTCATTTATAGGTTTTCAAAAATATACTGATATAACTTACGGTTTAGGTATAGTTTTATGTGGCAAAATGATCAAGAAAAACAAGGGAACAGGGCATAAAGCATTCAGGATAGGGGTTCACCCTGGCGGGGACCAGGAAACACTAATAAGGAGGATGAACTTGGAGAGAGACACAGGGGACTTCAGTGGTGTCCTTCATGTTCTCTTTCTTAACCTGAGTGGTTACATTTTCATTTTATTTTTACTCTTTAAATGGTACATACACAGTATGTCTGTTTACTGTTGTAAATAAGAGAGATTTTTCAAGTTGCATATGCCATTGGAAGTCTGAATCTAGATGACCTATAAAGCAACGATCTCCTGCCTCTTGTCCTTGGTGGTTCGTTTTCCCCTAACTTGCTGACATCCTTGCAGGGCATAGACGAGGGTCCTGAGGGGCTGAAGCTCATTTCCGACATCATCCGAGAGAAGATGGGCATTGACATCAGCGTGTTGATGGGAGCCAACATTGCCAATGAGGTGGCTGCTGGGAAATTCTGTGAGACCACCATCGGTGAGGGCCGCCTGGGGAAGGGACATTGGGTGTCTTAACAGGCACATTTTCCGTTTCTGGAATTTTCTGTAGTGGACTCTTCCCTGCTGCCCTTAACATTCTTGGGGTGGACATTCAGTGGAGTGGGAATTTTATGTAGGAGGCCATTCTGTGGGACTGAAGCGTTTCAGTGACCTCTGGAGTGAAAGTAAAGCCAAGGAGACCATGTTGACCCACTGTGATCCAGTAATGCATTATCGAGGTTAAACACAAAAACACAAGGGTACTTGTACCAAGAAGCAGGTGGTTATATCCATGGTGGGGCCTTAGAAACCCAGCTTTTCTTTTCTTTTTTTTTTTTTTTAAACCACAGGAATTTATTTCTTACAGTTCTGAAGGCTAGAAAGTCCAAGATTAAGGTTTAACCAACACTTTTCTATGATGAGGGCTCTCTTCCTGGCTTGCAGACAGCTGCCTTCTTACATGGGGGTGGGGGGGGTGGGAGCAGGGAAAGCAAGTTCTCTGGTACCTCTTCTTATAAGGGAAACCCAGCTTTTCTTTACTCACAGATGCCAGGATCTGGATCCTCATTAGATTCCAAGGAGATCTAGAAATTGATAGGAATGATCCCCACTTTCAGGTGAATAAGCCCAAGGCCCAGAGAGTAAGTTACCTGCCCCAAGGTCACACAGCTAATATAGAACCCAGGCGTGAACTTGGGTCTCCTCTTTTCTTGAAACAGAAAGCTCTTTCTACTCTTACACATTGGTGTTGTGAAAATTTTTGTTTCTTTTAAAAAGGGCTTTGGAATTCCCAAGTGCCCGTATTATAGGACTTGTAGAAGAGTAATATTGTTGGGTTTGCAGGTGCTTTGCAAAAGTGTATTTAAGTTTATCTACCACTCCAGAACTTACTTCCACCCTTGTCAAACATACCGGCAATGTGAATCATTTCTCCTTGGCAGCTTTGTTAAAGGAAGCTCTGAGCATCTGAGCAAGATCAGGCTGTCTTGAGTAAGATGGGATGTATGGGGAAAGGTTCTCATACATGCCTGTAAGTTAGGCCATTTTCACTTTTTTTTTTTTTTTTTTGCTTTTTTCTCTTTTATTTGGAATTGTACGGACATTATCTGATTACAGTGGAAAACAGAGATAATCAAAAGAAAACCATTTTTAAAAATTTCTTTATTTAAAAATTTTTATTGGAGTATAGTTGATTTACAGTGTTGTGTTTCTGCTGTACAGCAAAGTGAATCAGTTATACGTATACATATATCTACTCTTTTTTAGATTCTTTTCCCATATACGTCATTACAGAGTATTGAGAAGAGTTCCCAGTGCCATATATGTAGGCCCTTATTAGTTATCTGTTTTATATGTAGTAGTGTGCATATGTCAATCCCAAACTCCTAATTTATCCCTCCCCCTGCTTTCCCCCATGGTAACCATAAGTTTGTTTTCTATGTCTGTGACTCTATTTCTGTTTTGTAAATAAGTTCATTCATACCATTTTTTTTAGGTTCTACATATAAGCAGTATCATATGATATTTGTCTTTCTCTGACTTACAAAAACCATTTTTTTTCTTTTTTTTGGGTTTATTTAATTAATTAATTTATTTATTTATGGCTGTGTTGGGTCTTCATTTCTGTGCATGGGCTTTCTCTAGTTGTGGCAAGTGGGGGCCACTCTTCATCGCGGTGCGCAGGCCTCTCATTATCGCAGGCTCTCTTGTTGCAGAGCACAGGCTCCAGACGCGCAGGCTCAGTAACTGTGGCTCACGGGCCCAGCCGCTCCGCGGCATGTGGGATCTTCCCAGACCAGGGCTTGAACCCATGTCCCCTGCATTGGCAGACAGATTCTCAACCACTGCGCCACCAGGGAAGCCCCCACAAAAACCATTTTTAATTTCATTTAAATTTCATTATTTTTTTCCATTTGTGGCAAGCTATTTACGGCTGTAGGTGTTATATATTCTTTTATAATTGTTTCATTTACTTCTATCAGCGTACATCTTCATAGCTGCGTAGCATTCTGTTGACAATCCATTTATCTGGGCACTTAAAAAAATTTTTTTGGGAGGGGAGAAACAATAATTTTGGAGAGGAGAGGTATCACAAATAGTAAAAGGAAGAAAACAAAATGACCTATAATAACATTACCCAGGTTGATATTTACAAGAGCAATATAGTCACAGGTAAGAAAATTCAAACAGTACGAGAAGGTATAAATTAGAATTAAGATTGTAATTTCCCACCTATTCCCTCTTCCAAAGCGAATCACTGTTAGCAGTTCCTATGTATCCTTCCAGAAAAAAAATTTTCATATGTATGCTAGTCTGTATATAGGTTTTATTCTTTCATAGTTAGTTCTTTTATTCATCCGTGCTTTTAGTGCAGCCTGTCAAATTGATATGTAATTACTTCTATTTTTCAAAAATAATTGTTAACTAGTTGTTCCAGCTCAATCCTATTTGCCAGTAATCAATTTGCTAATCGGTTGGTTAGGATTGACTGGTTACACCAATCATTCTGTAGGGTTGAGACTTCTCCAATCCTTGATTCAAAACTGTAGATTTGAGGGACTTCCCTGGTGGTCCAGTGGTAAAGAATCCGCCTTCCAATGAAGGGGATGTGGGTTCGATCCCTGGTTGGGGAACTAAGATCCCACGTGCCGGGGGCAACTAAGCCCACGAGCCACAGCTACTGAGCTCACGCCTCAATGAGAGAGCCTGCGTGCCACAAACTACAGAGCCCACGTTCCCTGGAGCCCACGCACCACAACTAGAGAGAGAAAACCTGCACACCGTAACTAGAAAGAAGCCCGTGAGCCACAACGAAGAGCCCACGCTGCAGCGAAAGATCCCGTTTACCGCAACTAAGACCCGACGCAGCCAAAAAAAAAAAAAACAGACCTGTAGATTTTAGCTAGGATTTTTACCTGCCTCTTGGCCTTCTTTCTCCCAGTTGGGTGCATTAGACTTTTTTGGTGTGTAACACAGACAAATGCACAGAAGTTACATCTCTTCCTCTGGCTTCTGTTTACCCAGTGCTTCTACTGCCTTCTCTGTGGGTTGGTCCATGGCTGGTAAGAGTGACCTGAATTAAATTAAATTAACTGTTGAAAGTAAGATAGAACAGGAAAGTGATACTTTTAAAATTTTCTTATTTTATCTGAATTTAATTGTGAGGAAATATCAGACAAGCCCAAAGGAAGGGACATTGGTACAAAACAACTGGTCCACACTCTTGAAAAATGTCAGTGTCGTAGAAGATATTGAAAGGCTAAAGAAGAAGTCTAGAGAGACCTGACCACTAAGTGCAGTGCACGATCCTGGTTGCCATAAAGGCAACACTGGGGTAATGGGGGAGATTTGAATATGGGTTGTAGTTAGATAATTGTATCAACGTTAAATTTTCCGGATTTGATCTTCGTGCTGTGGTCATCCAGGTCTCCTTTCTTGATGACATTAGCAGCCAACTCATTTTTAATTATGACAGATTCAGGAATCTTAGTCCGCTTGAGTCTTCTGTGGAGGAGGAAGAAGATGGCATTGTTTTCAGTGTCTGGTAAAAATACTAACGAGCATGGGGAACTGCGGCACCCCCTTGTGGCGAGAACTCCCTTCCTTCTTGGGACTGACTTCACAGAGTCTGAGACTTCCACTCAACCCACAAATATTGTTCAAAGTCTGTTATGTATCAGTCATGATGCTAAATGTCAGGGATTCATAAGCCCCTTCTATGTAGAAGGAGCTTCTAGGTACACAAACAGTAGGGAATTACAGACTGAGATGAGGGTTTTGAAGGAGTCTTATTAAATAGGTTGATTATCTCCAAAACTTGGTGTGGAGAAGTGGGATTTTCCTGTCTTTTGGTTCATAGTGAGTTTGGGGAGCCCTTCCACGTGGCTGATGGGCCTTCCCTGTTCTGGACCAGATGCCATGGGTCCCTGCTTGCTGCATCACTGCTTATGACTGGTAATAATAATACGGTCAGTGCTTTCTTATCCATGATTTAAAACAATAAAAGATCTAAAAATTTCAAAGGTGCATTTGATAAAGCCATTTGCAGCAACATGAATGGACCTAGAGATTATCATACTGAGTGAAGTGAGTCAGACAGAGAAAGACAAATATCATTTGATATCACTTATATGTGGAGTCTAAAATATGATTACAATAGCCAGGACATGGAAGCAACCTAAGTGTCCATCAACAGATGAATGGATAAAGAAGATGTGGCACATATATACAATAGAATATTACTCAGCCATAAAAAGAAACGAAATTGAGTTATTTGTAGTGAGGTGGATGGACCTAGAGTCTGTCATACAGAGTGAAGTAAGTCAGAAAGAGAAAAACAAATACCGTATGCTAACACATATATATGGAATCTAAGGGAAAAAAAAAAGGTCATGAAGAACCTAGGGGCAAGATGGGAATAAAGACACAGACCTACTAGAGAATGGACTTGAGGATATGGGTAGGGGGAGGGGTAAGCTGTGACAAAGTGAGAGAGTGGCATGGACATATATACACTACCAAACGTAAAATAGATAGCTAGTGGGAAGCAGCCGCATAGCATAGCACAGGGAGATCGGCTCTGTGCTTTGTGACCACCTAGAGGGGTGGGATAGGGAGGGAGGGAGACGCAAGAGGGAAGAGATATGGGAACATATGTATATGTATAACTGATTCACTTTGTTATAAAGCAGAAACTAACACACCATTGTAAAGCAATTATACTCCAATCAAGATGTTTAAAAAATAAATAAAAATAAAACTGATAAAAAATAATAAAAAAAATAAAATATGATACAAATGAACTTATTTACGAAACAGAAACAGACTCACAGACAGAAAACAGTGGTTACCAAAGGGAAAAGGGGGTGGGGTTAGGATTAGCAGATACACACTACTATATATAAAATAGATAAGCAACAAGGTCCTACTGTATAGCACAGGGAACTATATTCAATATATAATATATTCAATATCCTATAATAAACCATAATGGAAAAGAATAAAAATAAATAAAAGGTGAATTTGAGAAAATGTAAGATTGCCGTAAATCAAGCTCACCTATCTAATGGACACCATGTGTAATTTGCAGCCACAGAGGCACCAACAGATGCCACCTTTTATCAGCGGCAAATGGAGAGCAGTCCTCTCCCTGCCATGTGTCAGGTTACTCACAGCTGCTGATGGTTGGATTAAAGTGGCTCGAGTGGGAGGAGTGGGGGCCTGTCTGTAACGCTTGTGAGCCTCCCTCGTGTCGGAGGCCCCAGGCAGTGGCCCTGGTGGTGAGGACAGAGGAAAAAGACAGGAATAACATCACGATGTGAGGCCGGGGCTGCTTTGCCCAACCCAGGTGATGAAACGGTGCTGCTGGTCTGGAGGACTGTTTAAAAAAGGAAGAGGACAGTTTGCTCAAGTGGACATACTTCTAATATTTGGACAGAGGAGAACTCGGCTAAATGACATCATAGCAATGCCTGTAGAATAGGAAATGTGTTTCTTTTCTTATTGTTGTTTATTTTTGGGCCGCACAGCACGGCATGCGGGATCTTAGTTCCCCGACTAGGGATCGAACCCGTACCCCCTGCATTGGAAGCACGGATTCTTAACCACTGGATCACCAGGGAGGTCCTGAAAATGTGTTTCTAAGTATCGGGTGTAGGTATTTTAAACATTTTATTACATGATGGCAAATTTCCTTAAACCAAACAAAAGTAGGGAGAACAGTATCATAACCCCACTGCCCATCTTTAGTAATGACTAACTGCTGGCTGGCCTTATTTCACCTGTTTCCCACCCTCTTTCCACTCTCCCCTGGATCATTTTGACATTATATTACTTCTGGGTGTAATTTTGATTGTTGACAATCCTCTTTTTTTTTCCTGCGTTGGAAGACCATAGTTCTGATTGTGATGTTTGTTGCTTGTTTATCTTCTCTTTTCCCACCCCTGAGAGGAACATAGCATAAAGAGGGAGTGCGGGCCCTGGAGCCAGAGCACCTGGGTTAGAATTCGGGCTGTGCCTCCTACTAGCTGTGTGACCTAGGGCAACTTGGTAAACCTCTCTGGGCCTCCTGTCTGTCAGTGGGGCAAATCAGTCATAGGCATGTAAGTATCAGCTATCTTATTATTATTATATAGACCTTTGTGTGATCCTTGTGAGCCTAGGCTGTTTTCACACCTGATTCCTATTTAACCTCAGACAGTCCTGAGCGTGCCATAGTGTTTTACTCATGAGGCTAGAGGAGGTTAAATCAGAGGTTTGCCAACTTGTCTGCCCATTGGAGTCACCTGGGGAGCTTCAGAAATTAGTGATGCCTGCTCCACCCCAGAGCTTGTAATTTAATGGGTCTGGGGTGTAGCCAGCCTTTGGTGTTTTTAAAGATCCTGGGTGATTGTAATGTGCAAACAAGCTTGGGAATAGGCTTGAGAACCTCGAGGCAGGAAGGGCCAAAGTGCCATAGTCCCCAGGCTCTGTGTGGAGATCATCACGTGGGAGCTAGGTCTTGGCTGGTGAATTTTATCATCCTGATTTCCGGAGCCCTCCCAGAGCAGAGCGCCACCCTGCATCCCACCAACCAGAGCAGATCTCACATCAGGCTCTGTGTGTAAAGTTTTATTTTTGTTTTGAACTGAAAGTCACTAACCAAAAAAATAACGTGAAAAGTACTGATCCTCCGTGTCATTCTAAGCATGGTCCCAAGGGAGGGGATACAACGGGAACAAAAATGAGGACCCTTTGAATGCATTTCCGTCTTCCACAATTGTCAGTGAACATGTTTGTTGATGTTGTATCAGTTCTCTTGTTGCCATAGTGATGCTAAGTAACAAACAATCCCAGATTCTCAGTGGCATCCAAAATAAGCACAGCTAACACATCTGTGGGTCTGCTGGAGGCTGGCGGATCAAAGCCGGGGTGGTTCTGCTGCTTTGTCTCATCTTCCTGTAGAGTCCAGCCAGGCCAGTCCGGGCCAGCCAGGATGTATTCTCACAGTGAAGGCAGAGGGACAAAGGAACCAGCCCTACTACTGCACAAATAGGCTTCAAGCCTCCACTATGTCAGGTCTATTAATGTCCCATTGACCAAAGCCAGTCACGTGACTAAGCCCAAGGTCAAGGGGTGGGGAAATCTGTCCCACCCTCTGTGAGTCGAGGCATGTCCTCTGGTCGAGCCAAATGTTGGTAGAAAGGGATGTACTTTCCTCCCCTGGAAGGAGCTTATAAGTGTGTATGGTAGCAAAAAGTTGCAACAGTTTTAGATATCAAACAATAGAAAGATGCTTAGATAAAATATAATGCATTTATGCGGTAAAATACAAAGCAGCCATTTAAAGTAATGTAGAAAGTATATGATGTCACTGAAAATTATTCCTGCCATAAATGGGGGAAAGCAGATTATGAAATCACATATGTTGTTCTCAATTTTGAGAAAAACTGTATATTCCTATTTCAGTAAGTTAAAGATGTATGCCAGATTGTTAATGATCCTGTGGTGGGATTGTGGAATATTTTAATTTTCTATTTCTAGTCCTATGACTCTTCAAAATTTCCTATCAGGAAAATATGTTATTTTTGTAATAAGAAAAACGTCATTTTAAACTGTGTTAGATGCAAAAATTAAGATGAGAGGCTGTTATTAATTTCCTTTTTTCTAACCTTTCAATAGGCAGCAAGGTAATGGAGAACGGCCTTCTCTTCAAAGAACTTCTGCAGACTCCAAATTTTCGAATTACAGTGGTGGATGACGCGGACACGGTTGAAGTGTGCGGTGCTCTGAAGGTAACGCAGCCTTGATATTTCTGCTCACAGGAGGAGAGATCACACAGGGCCACTGCTAGCATCATTGCAGCCGGTTCTGAAGAACGGCCTCTGTGTTCTGTGCACGTACTTCTGGGGAGAATAGTGAATTGGCAGCCTTGTTTATCACTTCCTCCTTTGCCCAGCCTTTCCTTGGCGGTTAGATTTCCTCTCTCACTCATGGTTGGCTTTTATTTGTAAATCTGGGAGAAGGGTGGGTTTTTGTTCTTTGGGAAATTGACAGCATTAACATTTGGAAAGCCAGGGACTACTTTGATTGTGGAGTCTTACCTGGGAGTGAAGTATTCTATTTATACATTTCTCCTACTTACTATCTTGAGCAGGAAGAGGAACTTGGCCCCTCTGAATGATGCTACTCTATTGGTTTGATGGTGTGGTTGGTTGTTTTTAAAGGAAAAAAAACAATCTGCTGCTGACAGGTCTTTCTAAGAACAGCTTTATCTTTGCCTGTAAAGGGAAAAGATCAGATTAAAGAACGAGCTTCTATTGGCTAGTGGCTTGGGAGGGTCAAGGGAAGTTTCCGCACTTGGTCTTGGGCTCCTGACTTGTTCCCCTCTGCCTTTTAAAAGTCGTGGTCTGGGTCCCTCTATCCTGACTCTAGGGAACAGCCCACGGGAAGCTGGGCTGCAGCTTCTCATCCTTCTCCCCTTGGAATCAGAGCTGCTTTAGCTGCCATCTCAAAAAAAAAAGGAAAAATAAAGAGCTTCCATGTGAATGGATAACCCCTTTGAGTCACTTTTGAGTAATTTCTTTTGTAGCAGAAGCGGCTTTTCAGGAATTTGAGCACCTAGGGTAGGAAATTAATCTGGCATTCGCCTCACTTTGTCAGGTGAAAATTGCAAAGATCAAAAGAATGCAGGGGAGACCAGTCCAAAGAGCGCCTTGCCATGCTTTCTCCAAAGTGTACACCTTTTTTCCTGGTCAGGATTGAAAACCACTTTGTAGAATTAATATCGTGTGTGTATGTGTGGTCACGTCTCCATACAATGAGAATTTAAAAAATTGAAGCCAACGAAAGACTTGGGCTCCCAGGCAGTCCATCTTTTCGAATGCTGGTGGGAGATTCTCACATTGCACACGACCTGCTATACATTTAAGATGCTGGCTTTGGCTGTGTTGTTTATTTTTGTTGGTTGAGATTTTTATGTGTTTTTAATAGTCCTTCATTAAACTAATGACAGCTTGCCAGCAGTGGCACCATGAAGGCCTAATTGCTCAGCATGGTCTGTGTGCTCCAAAGCTGTCTCGAAGTGACTGGGTTATTTTCCATGGTGGATGGGGAAGCTGTGAGAACCCGCCCAGAACAAAGGAGCAGAGGGAGAAGAAAGATTCTAGATTGAGGGCTCTGGAGAAGTTTCTGCTGATGGGACCACATGCTGGTCCTGTGTCTGAACTCAGCATGGCTTTTCATGTCTGTTGGCAGGAAGCCTCCCGCTACCCATGATAGAGTGGTTCTTGGGGGGTGGAGGCAGATGGGGGTTGAGGACCATTTATCATCCTTCCCCTGGCTTTCCTTTAAAACAGAATCAGTTACCATCATTGCTGCCGGCTTGCATCAGAGCTGGGAGTTTTGAAAACTGAGAAACAGGTGCTTTGGCAGTAATTGAGTCTAACCATCCCATTGGACAGATAAGGAGATGAGAGAGCCAAAGAGTAAATGACTCAACCGGCTGTATGAAAAAATTAAATTAAATTAAAAAAAAATAAAGAGTAAATGACTCAAACTTAGCAAATATTAGCACAGTCAGAATGTGATCCTGGATTTTAAGATTCAGTCCGGTGTTCTTTGGTTACTCTGGACGACCTGACCTTTCTGGTTGGTGTCCAGGCAGTTGAATGAAATGAAGCCCTCCCTTGCTAGAGCCTGCCCAACCGGGGCAGATGGGCATGTGTTTCTTTGATTACGTAATTAATCATTTTGTTGTTTTCTTCCTGATTATAAAAGGTAGTTTCACACAACAGAGAGGTGTAGAGAGGAAAGTGAAAATGACTGATAGACAATCCCTACATCCTGAGATAACCACTATTAATGTTTGTTGTCTCCCTTGCCAGTCTTTTTAGCAAGTACACATTTGTGTAGGTCCCCTTTTTAAAACAAAAACTGGGGCTTCCCTGGTGGCGCAGTGGTTGAGAGTCTGCCTGCCAATGCAGGGGACATGGGTTCGAGCCCTGGTCTGGGAAGATCCCACATGCCGCGGAGCAACTGGGCCCGTGAGCCACAGCTGCTGAGCCTGCGTGTCTGGAGCCTGGGCTCCGCAACAAGAGAGGCCGCGATAGTGAGAGGCCCGCGCACCACGATGAAGAGTGGCCCCCGCTCGCCACAGCTGGAGAAAGCCCTCGCACAGAAACGAAGACCTAACACAGCCAAAAATAAATAAATTAATTAATTAATTAATTTCCGAAAAAAACCCAAAAAAAACAAAAACTGGATCTTACTGTTCAAGCAGTTTGTTTTACTTTTTTAAAAAATTTTATTTTATTGAAGTATAGTTGATTTACAATGTTGTGTTAATTTCTGCATGACAAAGTGATCCAGTTACACACATATATGCATTCTTTTTTGTATGTTTTACTTTATCCACATTAACAACCTTTAGTAGTCTTCTCCACACTAAAAAAAATTTTTTTTTTAATTAATTAATTTATTTATGGCTGTGTTGGGTCTTTGTTTCTGTGCGAGGGCTTTCTCCAGCTGCGGCAAGTGGGGGCCACTCTTCATCGTGGTGCGCGGGCCTCTCATTATCGTGGCCTCTCTTGTTGCAGAGCACAGGCTCCAGACGCGCAGGCTCAGTAATTGTGGCTCACAGGCCTACTTGCTCCGTGGCATGTGGGATCCTCCCAGACCAGGGCTCGAACCCGTGTCCCCTGCATTGGCCGGCAGATTCTCAACCACTGTGCCACCAGGGAAGCCCTAAAAAAATTTTTGAAGTACACTTTTTTTGTGTGCTCAAAAACATGAGGGCATTTGACTTACCAAAAAAAAAAAAAAAAAGGAGGAAGAAAGATAACAGCTCCTTACAAGCATAAAAGAAAAAGAAAATTCAAAATGCAAAATCATGTTGTACCAGTGCATCTTACTGCTTCAGAATGTCCTTCACCTCTTAGCTACATTAATCTCTTAATCACTACGGGAGTATTCCTTTTTAAATATCAACTTTATTTAGGCATAATTCATGTATATTAAACTGCATCCAGTTAAATATATAATGCAGTGGGTTTTAACAGTTGGGTGTATATACCCTGAAAATCATCACCACAATACAGAACATTTCCATCACCCCAAACAATTCTGTATGTCTTTTTTTTGTAAATTTATTTATTTATTTTTGGCTGCGTTGGGTCTTTCTTGCTACACGTGGGCTTTCTCTAGTTGCCGCGAACGGGGGCTTCTCTTTGTTGTGGTGCATGGGCTTCTCATTGCAGTGGCTTCTCTTGTTGCGGAGCATGGGCTCTAGGCACGCGGGCTTCAGTAGTTGTGGCGCACAGGCTCAGTAGTTGTGGCACACGGGCTTAGTTGCTCCGCAGCGTGTGCGATCTTCCCGGATCAGGGCTTACCTGTGTCCCCTGCATTGGCAGGCAGATTCTTAACCACTGTGCCACCAGGGAAGCCCACGTATATGTCTTTTTATAGTTCACCCCTCTTTCCCAAGCCAGCAGCCACTGATCTGCTTTTGTACACTATAGAATTTTTATAATGGAGTTGTGCAATATGTACTCTTCTGTGTCTGGCTTCTTTCACTAGCAGTGAATTTTTGTTTTAATGTGAAGTTTAAGAGGTACTTCATATACAAAAGTACAGAAACCGTAAGTGTACAGCTCAACCTATGTTTTCTTTTTTATTTAATTAATTAATTTGTTTATTTTTGGCTGCTTTGGGTCTTTGTTGCTGCACGAGGGCTTTCTCTAGTTGTGGCGAGCGGGGGCTACTCTTCATTGCAGTGTGCAGGCTTATTGTGGTGACTTCTCTTGTTGTGGAGCACGGGCTCTAGGCATGCGAGCATCAGTAGTTGTGGCACGCGGGCTCAGTAGTGGCGCACGGGCTTAGTTGCTCTGCGGCATGTGGGATCTTCCCGGACCAGGGCTCGAACCTGTATCCCCTGCATTGGCAGGCAGATTCTTAACCACTGCGCCACCAGGGAAGTCCTCAACCTATGTTATTTTTAATAAATACTTTATCAGGATTAAGTTTCATTAACAGAGACCCAAAATAATAGTGATTGGGACTTCCCTGGTGGTATAGTGGTTAGGAATCCAGCTGCCAATGCAAGGGACACGGGATCGAGCCCTGGTCCAGGAAGATCCCACGTGCCGCAGAGCAGCTAAGCCCGTGCGCCACTACTGAGCCCGTGCGCCACAACTACTGAAGCCCGCGCTCCACAACAAGAGAAGCCACCGCAGTTAGTCCGCGCACTGCGACTAGGAGTAGCCCCCACTCACCGCAACTAGAGAAAGCCTATGTGCAGCAACAAAGACCCAACACAGCCAAAAATAAAAAATTAATAAATTTATATAAATAAATAAATAAATAATAAAACCTGTGCATTAAAACCAGATTTAGTTTCACAAACAATTTTTTTAAAAAAAGTGGCTAAACAAGGTAGAAGTTCATTTCTTTCTTGTGTAAAAATCCTGAATCCATATGACAACTCCATTCCACCGAATTCTCAGGGACCCAGGCTCCTTCCAGCTCACGAGGTATGGCTCTTGTACTTGTGTTCCAAGATGGTGACCAGAGCTCCAACCATCACATCTGCCTTCCAGGCAGCAGGGTGAAAAAAAGGATAAAGGGCATGTGGCAGCTGTCTTTTAAGGCAGGTTCTGGGAGTCACAGTGTAACACTTTGGCTTCATCTTAATGGGCAGTTAGTACTTAATTGTGTGAATATACCTGCTGCAGGGGAGGTTGGGAAATTTCCCCCTCTCTCTGGGTAGCCATAAACTTGCATGAAAATCAGGAACTCTAGGACTCAGGAAGAAGAGGAGAGTAGATTGGGAGATACACCCATTACCTGTGCCACAGAGGCTCAATGTTCTTTGTAGGGTTGTCTGTGGTGAGGCTCACCACCCTAATTGCTGGGCGTGTAGGTTTCCTCCAGGGCTTTGGCTGTGATGAATGTACTGTGGGCCACAGCCTGGTGCCCAGTCTCAGCCAGGGCCGCATGTGGCTGTGTGCATTTACGTGCAAATTAATTAAAGCTTTTAAAAAAATTCAAAATTCAGTTTCTGAGTCACAGTAGCCCCATTTCGGAGACTCAGTAGCCACGTTAGTCTTCAGTGAGTCTCAGCAGCTAGTGGCTACTCTGTTGGACGAGCAGATAGCAGACATTTACGTCATCACAGAAACTTCTGCTGGACAACACTGCTCTCGCCAAGGCAGCTTCTCATCAGGGTGTGCAGCCTGGTGGGCTGAGCGTGGGCTTGACCTTGGGCCTCCTAGACATCTCAGCCAGGTGGCCTTACACAGTACCCAACCTGCAAACCATACATGGTACCTCGGTGTAGTTAGCCTACACTTTTCAGGTTTCCGCGAGGTCAGATGCACTCGGAGGTGGCCTCAGGAAGAGTCAGGCGGGTTGTTGGACTTACAGAAAATACTGACTTGGGTTTCAGCAGGGCCATTCTCCCTAGGTGGTGATAGTGTTTGCATAAACTGTGGGTCACATGGGCTGCTCCTCCAGTTTTGTAGTCTTTTTGTGGGAGGGTGGGAGCGAAAGAAACTGAGCCCTATCCAACCCGCCCCAATTCAGGACTGCAGAGACCGCACTTCGCAGAGGAGGATTGCCTCTGAGTATTGCTATCACCCGGGAAATGGGCAGCGGCTTAAGGACGCCTGTCTTCTGAAAATCATGGTATTTTTAGCTCTGTGTTTAAAATAGTGAATAAATTTTCACTATTCGCATGAATAGTTTAAAGCAGATTTAAATGCCCAGCGGATAGTGATAAATTTCACAGCTGAGCGATCTCAGAGGACATCTGTTCGGGTGCTATTCAGACATGATCTGACCAGCTCTGTGTTTATTTTTCTTTTGACAGTGATAAGTGGTAGGTGAGAGAGTGAGGATTTCAGGATGCATCATATGGTGATTAAACTGGCCCAGGGTCCCCTTAGGAGGGAGGGGTTGACTCTGCAGTGGCCCCTCCTCCCCGTGGTGGGGAGGCCAGACATCCAGGGCAAACTGGGAGGTGGTCCCAACCTGTGTGCCCCTGGGCCACGGGCACCCTCCTCTGCCTTTTCTCTGAGCGCAGTGACATAGAAGGTTAGAAGCACTGCACTGGAGCTCAGGGCTCATGCATTACAGCTCCTGCTTGGATGCTTCCAGTGACTGAGAGCTCACTCCCTTTGCTTCAGTCTTTTCTGTTGGGTGGGGTCAACTCTTCTTGTTAGAAAGTTCTTGTCTTGCTGAGCTGGCCCCTCTGTGCCTTCCACTCACTGGCCTGGAGCAGCCTTGTGTGATCTGCTCCCTGGAGAGAACTAGGAATCTGGGCTGCCAGGGCTCGAAACCCAGCTCTCCTGGTCCTGACTGTACAACCTTGGATGGGCTACTTACCCCGGGTGCCTGAGTTTCCTTGCCTCTCACTGTGTGTGGTAACAGGACCTGCCTTATAGGAACGTTGTGAAGATTAAATCAGTTAATAATATATGAAGCACTTAGAAACAGTTCAGTAAGGTTAACTTTTTTTTTTTAACATCTTTATTGGAGTATAACTGCTTTACAATGGTGTGTTAGTTTCTGCTGTATAACAAAGTGAATCAGCTATACATATACATATATCCCCATATCTCCTCCCTGTTGCGTCTCCCTCCCACCCTCCCTATCCCACCCCTCTAGGTGGTCACAAAGCACCGAGCTGATCTCCTTGTGCTATGCAGCTGCTTCCCACTAGCTATCTCTTTTACATTTGGTAGTGTATATATGTCCATGCCACTCTCTCACTTCGTCCCAGCTTACCCTTCCCCCTCCCCGTATCAATAAGGTTAACTTTTGTTGTTATTTTTATTATTCTTTCCCATAAATCTTTTCTCCTCCTAGGCCTCCCGCTTTTGCCTCCTGAGCCTCCATGCAGGCCCAAGAGGCAGTCCTCTTTGATATCTGGTTGCAGAGGTCTCAGGAAGGTCTCTTGGACCCGGAGAGGGGTGGGCGTGGCCAGGCCACGTTTGCCATACCATGGAAGCAGCAGGGGACAGGGAACAGTGGGCCCGTGGAGCCAGGCACCGGGGGCGTGTCCCACGTGCATCACCTACCAGCCGGGCGTTCTTGGCAAGCCATTGACCCTCGGTGAGCCAGCCAGGGGGACAGGCACACACTTGCCGGGGTTGCCATGAGAATACGGATGAGACCGTGTGTGCAGTGGCCTGGTGGGCTCACTGTAGGCACTTCGTAAATAATCCGTAGGAGCCCCTTGTTGAAAGGAAGTCCGTGTTATGTCCCATACAGTCTGTAGACGTTGGCTGGGGTTGGTTTGTCAAGTGACCTCCAGAGTGGGTCATGTTGTGAGGAGGTGGGGGGGGTGGGCACAGGGACACAGCCCAGGAGGCATCAGAGAGCCATTTCCACAATCTAACCATTTGGAAGCTAGGCCTTGGCATGTTGCCATGGTAACTTCGATAAAACCATTTGGTGGGCTCACCAACAGTTGGCTTCGTGGTCTCTGTGGTCAGTCCCTCTGCATGTCTTTAGGTGTCTCTCTGTTGCCCCAGGGCTGTCCCACTGTCTGCAGTCCCAGGGCAGGCCACAACTGAGCCAGCTTCCCTGGAGGACTGTCACCACCAGAAGAGCCTTGAGAGATCTCGTCCAAGCCCTGAATTTAACAACCAAGGCCAAGAAGGCTCAGACAGGTGGAGTGATTATCCCAAGGTCACACAGCGACAAGGCAGACTGAGAACCAGAAGCCCTCTGGATGTCATGCATGTGCCCCTTGTATCTCCCTATGCACTTCCTCAGTTTGGCTGCTATGCCAGGAGGGGTGACTGGGCCTGTTTGGGCCCAGCCTTGGGTGTTCTCTCTCCTGGTCTCCGCACAATGTCCCATCTAAAAGGTCCGGCTGTTCCATCCCAACTCAGCAGCTCTGGGGCAGAGCCGCAGAATGGATCCCAGTTCGCCCGTCAGCATCTGTCCAGCTCCTTCACTCTGCCTCTCCCCTCTCCTCTGCACGTGATGCTGCCAGACGCCAAGCGCGCCCAGCCAGGAATCGCCCCCCCCCCATCCCTGTGCACACGCAGCAGGTGCTTGGGGCTGGTGGTTGCCGTCAGGGAGCTGCTGAGAGCTACAGTCTGCATTGCCTGTGTGGTGGGAAGGACTGGAGAAGCTCACAGGCACAGGCAGAGGTGATACCTTATGAAAACATGCTCCCGGGTCAGGAGGCTGGATTCCTCAGCTCCGCCTGCAGCTGTACGAGCCGGGGTCTGCGTGGATCCTGGCCTTTGCAGAGGAATAGCCAGAACCAGAGTAAGGCCTGATGTGATTGCTGAGGAAGGGAAGGTTCATTTAGGGCCCCTGCCTTCTGGTCCCTCATTCAGCCGTCTTCATCTGCCACCACCCAGGGAGCCAGTAGAGGGTCCTGCTCTGTTGGAAGCCCACCGAAGCTTCTAGAGGACTCACGGGAACTTTTTCATCTGAAGTGGCCACATCCTGTCAGGGTGAGCCTGGCCACATCAGCGCTGTGTTTGATCTGTTTTATAAAAAACTGCATATCAACCAGAGAAGACGTTTTTCCTCCCCGGGTCATTCCATTTTCTACCTTATCCCTCAGATTTTATAGTTCTGAATGTTTTATTTATTTATTTATTTATGGCTGTGTTGGGTCTTCGTTTCTGTGTGAGGGCTTTCTCTAGTTGTGGCAAGTGGGGGCCACTCTTCATCGTGGTGCACAGGCCTCTCATTATCGCGGCCTCTCTTGTTGCGGAGCACAGGCTCCAGACGCGCACGCTCAGTAATTGTGGCTCACGGGCCTAATTGCTCCGTGGCATGTGGGATCTTCCCAGACCAGGGCTCGAACCTGTGTCCCCTGCATTGGCAGGCAGATCCTCAACCACTGCGCCACCAGGGAAGCCCGTTCTGAATGTTTTAAAAAATGTTCTGTCTTTAATTTTAAAAAATTAGGGGGAGTGAGGAAGAAATGCACTTATTTTATTTTAGGTTATTTCTCATTGTTACTAACTGGCTTCATAGTTTAAGGTCTCTTAAGGCACAAATCCATATACAGGCATCAGGTATTATGACAAAATGCTTGTGTGGTTAGACAGAGGCAAAATACTTGCATTTTTTCCTGCATTGAGTGCTTTTGGAGAGGGAGCTGGTAACGTGGAAAGAGCTGGGAACCTGAGGGTTGACTGGTGTCCCAAACAAGTCCACCTCCCACCGCCACCCCCCGTCACCTCCACTCAGGCATTACTTGGCATATGTGATTGTCTGGTTTTACATAGGATTTGAGACCCAGTTCAGATGCCACTTCCTCCATGCAGGCTTCCCTGCTTTGAAATGAAGCTTCTCCGCACAATCTCGTCCTTCTGTCTCATGATGTGCTTTTCTATGTCTTTTCCCAGTGATATTGTCAACTCCTTGAGGACGCCCTGTGTCTAATTCTATCTTTGCAGCCCCCCACCCCCTGAGGGCACCCTCAGCCCCTCCAGGGTCCAGCGGGGCTTCCCACAGTGCACGCTCAGTACACATGGGTTGAAATGAGACCCAACCTTCAGTACCTCTTACGGAATATCGCTTTCTGCTGAGCATTCATTGTGATTTGTGCACAGGTTTTATTTTCCTGCTAAGTTGGGGGTGGCGAACTTTTTCCAGAAGAGCTTGTTAGAAAATGTGGGCTTTGCAGACCTTACAGGTCTCTGCACAACTGCTCAGATCTGTTGACAGCACACAGGCAACCACAGACAGTATGTAATTGAACGGGGGTTCCTGGTTTCTAGTACAACGTTACTTATAACACTTGGCCCTAATTTGCTGACCCCCGAACTAGGTTATCAGCTTCTGAAGAGGCAAGTCTGTGTCTGATCTGCCTGGTGTCCAGCATAGAGCCACGCAACAACCCAGCGCTTCAGAAATGCTCATTTAGGGATGATTAAATTTATTTATTTATTTACTTACTTACTTACTTATTTTTGGCTGAGTTGGGTCTTCGTTGCAGTGCGTGGGCTTCTCATTGCGGTGGCTTCTCTTGTTGCGGGTCACGGGCTCTAGAGCACAGGCTCAATAGTTGTGGCGCACGGGCTTAGTTGCTCCATGGCATGTGGGATCTTCCCGGACCAGAGATCAAACCCGTGTCCCCTGCATTGGCAGGTGGATTCTTAACCACTGCGCCACCAGGGAAATCCCAGGGATTATTAAATGAAACAAAAGGCGGGAACTTGATCTGCACGTATGCATTCATCATCACGCAGCACTTCTGACCCAGGTACGCTCCCAACAGAAATGCCTGCTCACGGTCACCAGAGGTCATGTACCAGGTGTCATAGCAGAGCCATTTGTAATGGCTCCAAACTGGAAACTACCCCAATGCCAATCAACAGAACAGATAAATTGCACTATATTTGCACAATGGAATATAACGTAGCAATAAAAATAAATGCGTTATGTGTAAAAATACGGCTGAAGCTCACAAACGTGATGTCAAATTGAGACAGAGAAGATAGACACGAAGGATTACACCCTGTATGATTCTATTCATATAAAGTTTAAGGACAAGGAAAGTAAACCTGTGCCATTAGAAGTCAGGAGAGAGGTTACCTTTGGTGCAGGGGTGACCAGGAGAGGGTCAGAGGGGGCTTCCTGGGGCACTGGTTACGTTCTACTCCTTGATCAGTGTGCTGGTTACACAGATGTGTCTGGTTTTTGAAAATTCATCAAGCTGTGCACTTATGATTTGACTACTTTTCTGTGAATGTTATAGTTGAATAAAGCATTTGATTTATTCAACTATAAAAGCAAAAAAAAAAAAAAGCCATTTGTTCAAACAGTATTTGACCAGAGACTACCATCCACCGTTCCCATTCTGGCTGATGCCTCCCTCTGAGCACAGGTGTGGGCTCTTTGCCCTGTGAATGGGAATATGGGAGCCTGGTCCCTTCTTTCTACTCTCTCTTTCTCACGGGTCCAAAAGCAGAACCCCGGGTCGTGGGACTTCCCTAGTGGTCCAGTAGTTAAGACTCTGAGCTCCCAGTGCAGGGGGCCTGGGTTCGATCCCTGGTCGGGGAACTATATCCCGCATGCTGGAACTAAAAGATCCCGCATGCAGCAACGAAGATTCTGCATGCTGCACCTAAGACCCAGCACAGCCAAATAAATAAATGTTTAAAAAAACAAAGAACCCTGGGTCATGTGGGACCCAGGGGAGCCAGTGTCCCTGCCTTCCCTGCCTTCTCTCCCCCAGCGGGCATGTGACGGCATCCCCGGCCTTCTTTTCTCCTTTGTAGAACATTGTGGCCGTGGGAGCCGGGTTCTGCGACGGCCTCCGCTGTGGCGACAACACCAAAGCCGCTGTTATCCGCCTGGGGCTCATGGAAATGATCGCCTTTGCCAGGATCTTCTGCAAGGGCCAGGTGTCCACGGCCACCTTCCTGGAGAGCTGCGGCGTGGCTGATCTGATCACCACCTGCTATGGGGGCCGGAACCGCAGGGTGGCCGAGGCCTTTGCCAGGACCGGAAAGGTAGCCCCCGGCGTGGGATCCCGGGCTGGGGAGAGCCGCTGTCCTGGGGGTGGAGGCTGTGTGTGCTGGGCTTGTCCTGCTAACCCCCACCTGCCTTTGCTTAAAAGCACTTCAGTCCTACACCCTCTGCCTTGTATGTTGTTATCTTTTCTTGGCTTGCAACTCTCCTCCCCCACTCTGCTCTTAAAATAAGTGATGCTCTAGATTTTACAGGAGATTGTTTTCATCCTTCGTTTTTAAGACCATCGAAGAATTGGAGAAGGAGATGCTGAATGGGCAGAAGCTGCAAGGACCTCAGACTTCGGCCGAGGTGTACCGCATACTCAAACAGAAGGGGCTGCTCGACAAGTAAGTGTCCCAGTGTCCACGAGGCCAGAGGAGCGGCCATCATCTCCCCCCTTGCTCACGACCCCCAGCCTGGTCAGCGCGTGAGCACAGGCATTTGATGAGTGTGTGCGGAAAGTTACTGGATTAGTTCCATCCTTTGTGTGATGTGAGGGTCTGTGGCAGGAAACATCTGCCTGCCCTGAAAATGAGCATTTACACAAAACATGAAACGAGGGAGGGAAGCTCAGCGCTGTAGGGCATAGTACAGAATAGGAAGTTTGAGATTCTGGCTTGTCCTGCAGGGTGTTTGGTAAGAGCTACATGACATACATTTTAAATTTTAAAAAAAAGATTACTTTGTCCTTTTAATAAAAAGACATAGCCTTGTTAATGAAATGTCAGACAATTCAGAAAAGAAGGAAGGACAAGTTGCCCCCAGGACTCCAGCACTGGAGGTGCCCCGTTTAAGGTGTGATGAGCAGCCTTGTAGTCTCCCCACCCATCCTCCGCTGCCCGTCCAGGCGGGTCACGTGTTAGAGGTGGCTTGGATCCGCTTGCTCTGCTGCGGGATGGAGGGAGGAAGCCCGGTAGTCCCACAGAAGCTGCCCAGCCTCTGAGGCTGCCCCAGCCCTTCCTCTTGTTGATTTGCTAAGCCTGTCTCCGTAATCACGATGCCACCACACCACCCAGTAAATGCTTGTGTGCCACATCCTGGGCGTCCTTAACTCTCCTGTAATAGTCTGGAGAGGTGGGTGCCTGGGAGAGTAGGGAGCTGGTCCCCAGCGTGCACTTCTCTGCACCGGGAGGTGGGTCACGGGTCTGCTATCAGGTCCCTTACCCTCTACAGGTCAGTCTAGATGATGCTGCTGGTCCCAAGCACCTGCATCTTGACCCCACCGCCTGCATCCAGCTCTCCCCCTTGTTCAGCCGTCCAGTTCCCTATTGGAAGTTAGAAATGAGGGACAACAGAACATTTGTCTTCCTTCCTTAATTTGCATTTGATTTTTTTTGAAACGGCTTTCAATGCCAGCCGGGCAGAGGGGGGAGTCATAAACAAGCCTTGGAGGAGGAGAACTACCTTTTAATCATGATTAAAAGGAAAATACCCATGACATGCATGGTTTTCCTTACCTATTTAACAGCAGACACTGATGGGTTTGTGTGTGATTGGGGCTACTTTAATGACCGTTAAGTCTTTATCAGGAAATTTTGTTTTAAGTCTTAAAAAAAATACCTGGGTGTTTGATGATGGTGAGTGTCTCCCAATCACAGTTTTAAAGTGGCATCTGTGTGCAACCAAGATAGAGTCCTAGGATCCCACAGTAGTACACAGATAGGATAGGGTCCTGCCCTTTGATAGGATTCTATGAGTTGACACATTGGCTGGTGTGAGTCTGTGTGTTGTCTAACTACTGGAGGATACAGGCTGGAACAGGTGTTCTGGGATCAGTACCTGCCTGTTTAAAAGCAAGTGTAACCAAACAGGAGAAACCCGCCTTTCCACAGTCATGTCCCATTTTCTTCTTATTAGAAATTGACCCAGCCATCCCTGTGCTTAGTGAGGTCGCTGCTGGATTGAGGGGCACCTGCCCTTCTCCCAGGCCTCGTGTCGAGTCCCATGGGCCCATCCCCCACTGCGCCTGCCCCCAGTGGCACAAGTAGAGCCAAGTCCTGCTATTCTCCCTTCGCACCGCCGCTTACCTGGATTTCTTTCTTTTCCATTCCAGCCATCACCATGCTGGTCTTCCTCCATTTCCTTCTCCCTTCCCTGCTATAGAAAGAGCACTGAGCAGGAGGCCAGTGGCCTTGTGTCTCATCAGCTGTGTGGTCTTGGGCAGGTCATGTTTTTAGCTGCTCTGTACCATTTATCCACAAAGTCAAAGTGGTAGACCAGATGACTGCTGTGGTTACCTCTAACTCAGAGGCCTCCTGCTCTTAGAGAAGGAGGTCCACAGGCCTTAGGTTGGCATCTCAGTTGAGTACCAACTTTGTTTCTAACTGTGTCCTGTGACCCCTGCTTTAGTGGAAGCGGACCTCCCTTGGCCCCAACCGCCTCCTTCTCAGACTCCTGTGTGCATCTGTCCTGCGGTTTGGCCTGCCTGGACACCCCCTTATGAGCATCTCAACCATCACCGCCCACAAGGCAAGCCAGGTCTGTCCTCAGAGAACCTCTTTCGTATCCTCCAGATACAAATCATTTTCCCTGCTTTGAACTTACTGTTTAGAGCAGCAGTCGGCAAACTTTCTCTGTAAAGAATCACATAACAAAAATTTCATCTTTGTGGACCACATACGGGACTCTGCCCTATAGTCTTTGTTTCTGTTCATAGCTCTTTAAAAAGGTAAAAATGATTCTTAGCCTACAGGCGGCACAGAAACAAGTCACAGGCCAGACTTGCTTCTCAGGCCATGGTTTGCCAACCCCTGGTTTAGACACTATTGCTGCTAATGTGCTATGGACTTATTGCATAAACTTACAATTTTACTTCTATTTTTCAAATTTGGGAGCGGGGGGCACATGCTTTTGGAAGAAAAAAAAATTAAAGTCATACAAAAAGGCACACAGGTTAAAGTGGGTCCTGATCCCTACCCCAGATGGAGGTGGATTTCTCAGGGTTCGGTGAACTTTCCACATGGCCCTTTTGTTTGTGTGATGGGTAACGAACTCCACAGTCTGCTTTGTCCCTTTTCATCACTTCAGAATTTTTTTTTTTTTTTTTTTGGCTTCGCCATGCAGCATGTGGGATCTTAGTTCCCCAACCTGGGATTGAACCTGTGTCCCCTACATTGGAAGTGTGGAGTCTTAACCACTGGACCGCCAGGGAAGTCCCCTAGGATATATTTTGGAAATCGTTCCACATCTGCACCTAGAGGTCTCATTTAATGGCTGCAGAACATTCCATGGTGCGGGAGAACCTCAGTTTATTTATTAACCAATCTTCTCTTGATAGACGTTAAGACATTAATAGACATTGTTGGGGTTTTTCTGTTGTTGTGAAATTTGCTTTATTTAACGTCCTTGTGCCTGTGTCTTTATGACCATGTGTGAGTATCAGGTGTTTGTATTAGTCTGCTTGGGCTGCCACAGCAAAATGCCACAGACAGAGTGGCTCACACAACAGAAATTTGTTTCTCACAGTTATAGAGGACAGAAATCGAAGGTGTCGGCAGGGTTGACCTCTCTGAAGCCTCTTCTCCCCGCGTCTTCTCGTGGTCCCCCCTCTGTGTACATCTGAGTCCTAGTCTCCTTTTCTTATGAGGACTGCAGCCCTATTGGTTTAGGGCCCATCTTTTTTTTTTTGGCCACACCACCCAGCGTGTGGTATCTTAGTTCCCTGACCAGGGATCGAACCCAAGCCTCCTGCATTGGAAGGCAGAGTCTTAACTACTGGACTGCTGGGAAAGTCCCATGGTCCATCTTAATGAACCCTTTTCGCTTAATTACCTCCTTCAGTGCCCTGTCTCCAAATATAGTCATTCTGAGGGGCTGGGGCATTGGGTGAATTTGGGGGAGGAGTACAATCAGCCCATAACAGTGTTGTAAGCTCCTTGAGGGCTGGGGCCTCATTTATAATACTGCACATCCCTGCTCATGATTGAGGCCTGACACATCTAAGCCCTCAGTATCCATTAGTAGAATAGCTGATATTTTTGGTTTATGCCCATTTTTTAATAAAATATTATCTTTTGTCCTTTCACTTTTTGAAAAAAAATATTTATTTTTTGGGAAGTATTTTTGCTGTGCAATATTATATGCTACAGGTGTACAATATAGTGAATCACAATTTTTAAAGGTTATACTCCATTTACAGTTATTATAAAATATTGGTTATATTCCTCATGTTATAAAATATATGCATGTAGCTTATTTTATACATAATAGTTTGTACCTCCTGTTCTCCCACTCCTGTATTGCCCCTCCCCCCTTCCCTCTCCTCGTCCTCACTGGTAACCACTAGTTTGTTCTCTGTATCTGTGAGTCTGCTTCTTTCTTTGTTATATTCACTTGTTTGTTGTATTTTTTAGATTCCACATATAAGTGATATGGTACAGTATTTGTCTTTCTCTGACTTATTTCACTTAGCATAATACCCTCCGAGTCCATTTGCTGCAAATGGCAAAATTTCATTCTTTTTTATGGTTGAGTAGTATTCCATTGTTTATATATACCACATCTTCTTTATCCATTCATCTGTTGATGACCATTTAGGTTGCTTCCATATCTTGGCAATTGTAAATAATGCTGCTATGAATATTGGGGTGCATGTATCTTTTCAAATTAGTGCTTTTGTTTTTTTCAGATATATGCCCAGTAGTGGGATTGCTGGGTCGTGTGGTAGTTCTATTTTTAGTGTTTTGAGAAACCTCCATACTGTTTTCCACAGTGGCTCCACCAATTTACATTCCCACCTATAGGACTATAAATTGTTTCCACATCCTGGCCAACATTTGTTATTTGTGTTCCTTTTGATGATGGCCATTCTGACAGGTGTGAATTGATATCTCACGGTGGTTTTGATTTGCATTTCCCTGATGATTGAGCATCTTTTCATGTGCCTGTTGGCCATCTGCATCTCCTCTTTGGAAAAATGTATATTCACTTCTTCTGCCCACTTTTTAATCGGGTTGTTTGTTTTCTTGTTGTTGAGTTGTATGAGCTGTTTATACATGTTGGATATTAACCCCTTATTGGTCATACCATTTGCAAATATCTTCTCCCATCCACTAGGTTGTCTTTTCATTCTGTTTATGGTTTCCTTGTCCTCCTTTCACTTCTAACCTTCTTTAGAGAGTTCTAATTGATCTAATTGGCTTTGTAGCATTTTAAAATTTAGAAAATAGCATTTAGACGGGCATTATAACCTAATGGTTGAGTGTTGGCTACAAAGTCAGAAACTGTGCCTCAGTTTCCTCATCTATAGAGTGGAGATAATATTATCTACCCATAGGGCAGTTGTGAGGGTTAAATAAATTACTTATTGATAGAAATCCCCCCTCTCCCTACCTCTGTATCACTTGTTAACATCTCATCTACAGAACACATTTTGGAAATGGCTGGTCATGAAAATTGCTCTTGGCTTTAAGAGCAGCGCCCAGTTAAAATGCCTTGAACAGTAGGGTTATTTTTCTCACGTAACAGAGAATCTGGAGGTGGACATTATTGGTGTTGGCTCAGTGCCTCTGGATTAGAATCTTAGTGATCTTGTTAACCTTCCCTCAAAGCCTCAAGATGGCGCCAGCAGCTCCAAGCATCACATACACAACTGCACTCAGGGGCAGGGAGCAAGGGCAGTCTGGGTAACAGATTTTTCCTCCAGTGCCTCTCAAGGAGAGAAAGATCTTCCCCAGAAACTCTCCCAGATGTATTGTGTCTTGCTGGCTAGAAATTACTTACTGGGCCAATTCTAGGTGAAAGAAAGGCTGAGAAAGTGAGGCTTAGGCTATTTCCAATCTCGATAAGGAGAGAAGGGGGTTGGGAATGGTTTCGGTTGGCCACTTACAACCTGCCACCCCGCTTGAGGGACATACAAGTTGTTCTCATCTTAGGAAGAGGAAAACTAAGCCATGGAAAGGGTTGAAATCTCCAGGCTCTAACTCCCATTCACAAGAATTTATTCAACAAATACTCACCGAGCACCTGCCCCTTGCCTGCACTGGGCCAGGCTGTGCTGATGTGGAGGTGAACAAACTAGGCTTGGGCCCTGTCCTCTCGAACAGTCTGGAACCCAGTGGCCACCCTGTGGCTGCATTTATAAGCTGTTTATTTATTGCACATCCACCATATGTCAAGTGTCGTACTGTCCACCTTACACGTAAGTCAGTTACTACAATAATCTTGAGTGTCCAGCCCCATTTTGCAGATGAGCAACAGGGTCAGAGGGCTTGTGAAACTTGCCCAAAGTTAATAGGCTGTGGAGTCAGATTTGATTCTCTACCTGACTCCAAAAAACCCCCAGAACATTCTGAACCTTAAAAAACCCACAGTGACAGACTGTCGTAAAGACATATAACTAATCAGCACTGTTTGCTGTTCTTAAATTACATTGTCATTATAGGATGCTTAACTAGATAATTTTCAGAATGGATTTTAAGATTCCTGGGATTCTTTCAAGCTCACTTTAGTCTGTGTGTGTATGTGTGTGTGTTTAAAAGCCTGACTGAAATTATAAAGTTATTTCCTTAGTGATTTTTGCCATAAAAAATAAATAAATAATAACTTGCTGAGCCAGCAGTACCCTGGGATAACGTTATCTTTTCTTACAGTGGATTATTAGCCCACTCCTTCGTGCCCTCATCCATTTCAAACTTTCATTTATACCTGTGCTCGCATCTTGGAAGAAAAGGCAGAATAAACCCCACTTCCAACATGAGATCAGCACCTCGCTAATTGTGGGTCTCCACGTTGATTCTTTTGAGAATGTTCCAGGCCTGCATTATTTATGGTGCTGTGTGGGCTGCCTCATCTTCATTCTTGGATGATTCATTTTGGAGCAGCAAGAGAAGTACCTCCCTGTGATTTAAAATTTATTCTCCAACCTTTTAAAATAGTGACAAAAACTTGGATTCATTCTAGATTTGGCCAAGAGCCAAGCCTGACTCTTGATGTCATTGACCACAGATCACCCTGTAAAGACTACCCTAGGATGTGAGTGTAGACAGCGCACTCCAAACAACGAGGCAGGGGATGGTTTAGGTTGTACCAAGTTCTTACAGCCACCGTGCAGAGGCTCTCTGCAGACCAAATAATGGAGGGATGTGAAGGCGGTCGCTTTGTTTTCCAATACTAGCATATGCTAGTCTGCAGTCCGTTAGGCAGGAGAGAAAGAGTAGTTAGTTCTGTGAGGTAGACCAGATGGCTTAACTTGTCTTTTCCTGTCCCCTGGACCAGGTTTCCGTTGTTCACTGCGGTGTACCAGATCTGCTACGAAGGCAGGCCCGTTCAAGAGATGTTGTCTTGTCTCCAGAGCCATCCAGAGCATATATAAAGTGAATCTTGCAACCTGTCAGGGAAAGGCCTGCCTTTCCGATCAGTCATTTGGATTCAGATGGAAACCGGGACTTGGCAACAAGATGTTGTTTGCTTGACCGTAATCCCATCGTGGATGTGTATGAATTTTTACAGGTTCATTTTTGAATTGCGAAATGAAGTTCATCAGCTAAGATGTTACTGGGCAGCATCTAGACGCACATATATGAACGTGTGAGTGTGTGTTCCTTTTTCATTCTGTGGATGTTTCTATGAACCAAAATTAAAGGCCCTTTTTAAAAATCACTTTTGAAATTTTCCCACTGTGGTAGTTTATCAGATTGGAACTATCGCAGCTAAAAGTTTTGGATCTAATTCCTATGTATTCCAGTGAAGGAATTTTTTTTTCTCTCATTCTCTTGAGGTTAAAATTTAACCAACATTAACATGGTAAAGTGGATGAGTGAGTGAGTTCAAAGATCAACATACTGTAACTTTTAAACACTATCTCAAAGCCAACATAATGAACTACTTCGATTGTGGGTTGATCTTTTTTTTTTAACAATTACTTATTTTTAATTAGATAATCCACTCATAGATTTTCCTCTCACTGCAGTTTTCTGCATTTTTAGCCTCTTTTCTCTTCATTAGCTACCAGAATGTGCTTTCATAAAGGCTCAGCAGTGGCAGAAGACAGAAAACTCATCTGGGATTTTTCTGCTGTGACTGACACATTCTTCTGATTAATGACACTTGTATGATGCTTTTTGTCAGGTCGTACTTTTGTGCAAATATTTCCTTTAAGCCTCACAGATCCCCTGAAAGGGGGCTGCTGTTATTCCTCTTTTAAGGTGCAGTCACTGTGCCTTGTCGCCCGGTGAGTAGGGGCACAGCCAGAGGCTCTCAGACATCACTGAGCTGGTTTGAACTCCTGCTAATTGGTTGCAGCAAATGCAGCCTTTCTTGAGGCTGTCGGCGGGCTTCCTGCAGCTAAGGCTTGCGTGGGTCCTTGTCTAGAAGGATATCACCCAGTGTGGCCCTCACTCCATCAGCTTCACTTGGAGTCTCTTAGAAATGCAGGTTCCCGGGTCCCACCCCAGACCTCTGAAGTGGGGGTATTGTGTCTCTGCTTTGACATGCCTTCCATGTGTTTCAATGCTCGCTACTGTTTGAGAACCACTACTGTAGAAAATTTATTTTAGATTGGCATTTCTCAAATCATGTTCCATAGGAAACGAGTGTCCCGGGATCCAGTGCTGGTTCCGGTGTTCCCTGGCAAGGTCCAGTGAGTTTGGGAAAAGCTGCACCTGTACACCTCTCCTGAAGGGGTAGAATGTGTGTTAGTGGAACCTGTTTATTTAACCCAGCAAGTCCCAGACAGATTATGGAGGTTTTTTGTGTTTTTTTTTTTTGGCAAGGAAACTTGCCAAAGTTTCCAGGCTGAGGTGACCTTAGGACAGCTCAAGTATACCCTTCACTCTCTGCAAGAAATGAGGATGAATGACTACCTGTGGTGTTGTTCATTCCGAACCTTTACAGTTCAGGTCTGCCATAGATCTTTGACATAGCTTTAAGGTGACACTGTGAGGTACAGCCAAGTGGATGTCAACCTCGCTGAAACGCACATTGTGTGGACTAAGTGCTTTTAATTATAGAATTAGAATGGGAATTACTGTATCTTTGTAAATGTGATTGGTTTCAGGATAGCATTGCAGTTACCTTACATAGTACTTGATAAGTGTTTAAGGGAATGTATGAATGTCTTACATATTCATGGATTTTCAGTCACTTTGAGATTTTGACCTTTTTTATTTTCCAGCTTGGGACTTTTTCCCTTCTATACCCAAAATGATTATAGAACAGATTTTGTGGGAATTTTAAAAACTCCTATACACAGAAGTATATGAAAGCACACAAAATGCTACAAGTTTCATCGATTTTAGGGCCACTGTTAAGTCAATCCATTTTTGCTTGTCTCATAATTAATATTTTGAAAAGTTTGTACATAGGTAACAAAGTGTTGCTTTTTAAGATACATAAAGGGCTGTAAGCTAATTGTGGTGTCTGTCAAGTAGGATCATCAGATGTGAGGAATTCGGATTTTGTCTTTTGTATATTCTCATCTGCATTCAGCTTCCTACTCTGGGTTTTGTACTTGAGTGTTTTTTCTTTATAAATGCCCTCTTACCACTCTGAGGTCTTCTGACTGTACCTCTTGAACATAATTATAATATTCTGCACATATGGAAAAAGGTAAATTTTATATAAGTTTGTGCTTTGCTAACTGTAGATATTTATTACTCTACGAGTTATCTATTTTTATAACCACCTGTGGTCCATCATTTATTTTAATTCACCTTTCTTACTAATTATGGTAATAAGGGAGGGAGACATCTAGAAGAGAAGCTTAATTTATACTGTTTCAGCCAAATCTCTGAATGTAAAAACTACACTGTTGCCTTGTATAATCCAACCTACTATAATGTGGAAAAAATATCTGTCTTGAAACCCATCCTAGCAGGTGGAATTGAGTTAAACTCCTTCTGGTTTTTCATTTAACTCTTAGCTATAACATTGGCCCCATGGTATCGGCCCAGGGAGTAGTGAGGTGCCACTGTACAAAGGAATCTTCAGTTTTTCCACTAGCTCTAATCTGAGCCTTTTACCTACACACGTACTATATTTGTTTACAGACTGTAGGTGGATATAATTTAAAAGCTTGATTTAATAAACATTTAATCCCCCAAACCTGTGCTACTGATCCTATTTTTTAAAATCAGCTTATTTAATAGTTTTATTTGTTTAAGAAGCTCTTTTTTTTTCCTCCCTGAATTGTGTTGCATTGACAACAATAAAAAGGCAAATTTTAAAAGAAAGGCTGTATCTCTAATGCACTCCTCAAACACATCTGCTTCCATTTGTCTGTGTTCCTTTCCATTGCTTGCCGATCTTTTTATATAATTGTAAGTGTAGGATGGAGGCCTTCCAGTTGCAGCCATCCAGTGGACCGTGAGAGAAATCCCCAAGAGCCTGAAACAAATGGGGGCTGATGGCCAGAGCAGTAAGGCTTTGAGGTGACTCTGTGGCTTCAGGGGAGGGTGTGGGAGTGCTCTCCATTATCACCTAGGGGTTTGGGCTGTAAAGCTTATGCTAGAACCGCCGAGGGCTACACTGTTGGGAAGAAAATGGGCTAAGAAAATACATATGGGCAGAAGCAAGAAAGTTGGACTCCAGGTAGAGAAAAAGGTCTCTGCTGAAAACCTGTGATCATGCCAGCACCACAAACAGGCTTTGGGTTTGAATTTTTATATCCAGGAACCACAAGCCAAAGTTAGCATAAACGTCGGAACTTGGGCCAGTAATGCCGGTAGGTAACTGACAGAAGCAAAAACAAAAACACCTGCAGAAATCACTCTGGATCCAGGCTGCACAGGCTTCCCATAAGTATGCACTTCCTACAAATATTCCCACTGAATATGCACTTTTAAAATTATAAAATAATTGCAAAATAGTTCATTATGAGTGAAAGTCAACAGCTTTTTGGAAACAGAAGAATTAGATGCCTAGATATTTAATTGAGCAAAATGAGAGGTGCTTTGAAGGGTAATTTTAAAAATAGAGACATAAAAGGAGGATTAAAGCATTAAGGTCAAATTACTGTTGGGGGTGAAGGAACAACCAAGGAGACTTGAAAACAAACCTATTAGAACATCTTGAAATGAATATAATTTACATTATGTCTTTGGACAGATTAAAGAGTAGATTTGACAGAGCTGTAGATGGAATTAGCAAACTGGAAAATAGATATGAAGATATTAACAGAAAGTAGCAGAGAAAATGTCTCAGAATTTAAAAAGTAAATAGAGGATAGGATAAGAGTCAACATACATCTGAGAGAAGTTCCAGAAGAAAGAAGAGGGAGAGGCAATTTTTGAAAAAATAAAGTCTGAAATTTGTCCAGAATTTATTGTATGTGATCAACTTTGTTATTCTCCCAAATATATTTCCATTAAAATTTTACCACATAATCTTTATAACTTTTTATGACTACTTGTAAACTTAAGTTGATGGTGAACCTTTTCTTTCTTTTTTATTTTGAGGAAATAAGTTGTATGAGAAAGCTATAAGCATAATCTACTAATTTACTGAAGGTGTGATTGATTTGAGTACCGAAGCAAGCTGCGTCCCCTTTGGTTTGGATGAGTACTGAAGCAAGCTGCATCCCCTTTCGTTTGGGTGGGAGATGTAGCACTGTGGCAAGGCTTGGATTCGAGATCATGCTTCATTGTCTTAGTATCCATTTCGTCAAGTCAGCCAAGTCCTCTTTGAAGTGCATTTTCCCCATTGTTTAAGCGGGAATAATATCCATGCAATCTGGCTCAAAGGATTACTGTGAAGGTCAGTGAAAAGCAGGAAATCTTAACATATAAAAGGAGAAAGATTTATAGCTGCTTATGGCAGAGACAAGGATATATATTAACTAAATTATAAAATTTTTTCTGAGATGCACAAACTACATTTCCCAGCCTCCCCTGCAGTTAGGTGACTGAATTCTGTCCAATGACATAGGGAAGAAAAAATGCCACTTCCTGGGGTTACGATTCTGTTTGAGTCTTTACTCTTTTCCTGCGTGCTGACTAGATGTCAATTTCCAGGATGACCTGGAAACTGTATGTTGGCTCTTAAAGCCTGGATTCCTACATGACTGTGTGGAGAAAGTCCCCCCACCCTCGGTCCACATTGGACTGTGATAGTTACAAAAATTATTATGCCACTGAGATTTAAGTGTTATTTATTACAGCAGCTGGCATAACTTACCCTAAGATGTTGCTAAAAAGACATTTGAGGAGTTAAGATGAGATGGAACTTAAGAAATATCAAGAGATTTCGGAGAATTTATACATTGGTCCCTATAGCATCCTAGTATCTATTTTGGCATCGCTTGTTTGGACACAGGAGGCTGTGTTGGAATGTGAGTGGGTACACTGTGGTTATGTCTGTTCCTCTCCTCCCAGGACTAACTAGCTAAGTCCAGACTTTGTATATGTAATTGTCCCTCTTCCAGAATTAATGCCGTCAAGGTCCAGGATTTATAACGTGTGCATATATATATATATATATATATATATATATATTTTTTTTTTTTTTTTTTTTTTTTTTTTTGGTCATGCCACGTGGCTTGGTGGGATCTTAGTTCCCGACCAGGGGTTGAACCCAGGCCCTGGCAGTGAAAGCTCTGAGTCCTAACCACTGGACTGCCAGGGACCTCCCTAACATGTGCTTCTTTAACACTGGAGTGTCCTTAAGTTGTCTTCCTCATTTCAAAAGCTTTTAATTAGAAATGTCATTAGATTTTCGATAAGCCTTACATGCCAGCTGCCAACTCAAAATCTCGTCTAGGGCTTCCCGGGTGGCAAAGTGGTTAAGAATCTGCCTGCCAATGCAGGAGTCACAGGTCCGAGCCCTGGTCCGGGAAGATCCCACATGCCATGGAGCAACTAAGCCCATGCGCCACAACTACTGAGCCTGCGCTCTAGAGCCCGCAAGCCACAACTACTGAAGCCCATGTACCTAGAGCCCGGGCTCTGCAACAAGAGAAGCCACGGCAATGAGAAGCCTACGTACAACCAAGAGTAGCCCCTGCTCACCGCAACTAGGGAAAGCTCGCATACAGCAACAAAGACCCAATGCAGCAAAAAATAAATAAATAAAATTTTAAAAATAATAAAAAATAAAAACCTTGTCTAGCTGAAGCCAAAAGGAGTGACTCTTCAGCTCCGCTTCAAAAACTAAGGAATGAAACATCTCTGAATTTTACACATTGAGTAAAATTGAGCCATTGGAAAAGTACCTTCATCATTGAACTTGTAATTTGTCAAGTTGGTGTTATTCAGCTTGTTGCAAATGGAAATGCAATGCTTTTATGCTTTGATAGAAGTGTTATTTGTGATTCTTTTTTGTTATAGCTCTTATTTAAAATAATCTTTGAATGGGAAACAGTCACTTGATTCCAAAATAAAGCCCATTTGCCCACTGCCCAAGTAGCCACTGTTACTAGTTTCTAATGTGCTCTCCTAGAATTTCGTTTTACATAAGCAAATATATACTTAATCCCTTTCCCATTTTTCTACACAAAATAGAGCTTACTATACACCTTGCTTTTTTTCCAGTTAACATTATATCTTGACCATCTTTTATATTAGTGGTTTGTTTTAAGCAACTTTTTAAGAACTCTTTATTTTGAAATAATTATAGATTCACAGGAAGTTGCAAAGATAGTACAGAAAACTCTCAGGGCCACCCAGTTTCCCTGAATATATCAACACCTAGTTTTTAAAATTGTAAGTTAAAATAATAGTGGTAAAGCACTTTTAGCTTTGCTACTCTGGTTCTTTGTATATATGAATTTATTTAATTCTCAAAATTTATCATCCCATATACAGATGGGAAAACTAAGGCACAAAGAGGCTAAAAAACTTACCTAACAGAGTTAGTAATTGATAAAGCCAGGATTCGAACTCAGACAGGTTGCCTTCAGAGTTTGGGTTCTTATATTTTAGGTTATGTCACCTCCTTTGAGTAATGGCCGTTCATGGTAAAACAAAATCAGACAGTGACTGGAAAGGTCAAAGGTGCAGTCACTCAATTCTTCCTGAAAACTTGTATACATACACAGTGTTCATGCATGTATTAGATATTAAGACATAGTACTGTTCTTCAAAAAATCTACAAACAGGACTGTGGCACAGTGGCTAAGAATCCGCCTGCCAATGCAGGGGACACGGGTTTGAGGCCTGGTCTGGGAAGATCCCACGTGCCACAGAGCAACTAAGCCCTTGCACCACCACTGCTGAGCCTGCGCTATAGAGCCTGCAAGCCACAACTACTGAAGCCCGCGTGCCCAGAGCCTGTGTTCTACAACAAGAGAAGCCACCGCAATGAGAAGCCCGAGCACCGCAACAAAGGGTAGCCCCCGCTCGTCACAACTAGAGAAAGCCCACGCGCAGCAACAGAGACCCAACGTAGCCAAAAATAAATAAATTTATTAAAAAAAAACAAACAGGAATGGATAAAGAAGCTGTGGTACATATATGCAATGGAATATTACTCAGCCATAAAAAGGAACGGAACTGTGCCACTTGTAGAGACGTGGATGGACCTAGAGACTGTCATATAGAGGGAAGTAAGTCCGAAAGAGAAAAACCAATATCATATAATATCGCTTATATGTGGAATCTAGAAAAATGGTACAGATGAAATTATTTGCAAAGCAGAAATAGAGACACAGATGTAGAGAACAAACATATGGATACCAAGGCGGGGAAGGGAGGGTGGGATGAATTGGGAGATTGGAATTGACATATATACACTACTATGTACAAAACAGATAACTAATGAGGACCTACTATATAGAACAGGGAACTCTACTCAGTGCTCTGTCTTGACCTAAATGGGAAGGAAATCCAAAAAAGAGGGGATATATGTATATGTATAGCTGATTCCCTTTGCTGTACAGCAGAAACTAACACAACATTGTAAAGCAACTATACTCCAATGAAAATTAATTTTAAAAAAACCAAAAAAAAAATACTGTTCTAAAACTTTCTTTTATAGTCTTAATATTGGAAAATATGGATCTCCCACATCCTTTAAATATCTGCATATGTTTAATTATATGACTGTTCCATAATTTATTACAGATGAATACTTAGATTGTTTTCTCTAATTATGGTAATTGCTTCAGTAAACATCCTTGCACATGTATCTCTGTTCACTTAGGTAAGTAAATCTAGAGGATAAAGTACTAGAAGTGGAATGGCTGGCCCAAAGTTATGTGTTTTATATTTTAACAAACACTGCCAAAGTAACCTTCAGAAGGATGGCTGCAATTTACGCTTCTGACCTCATTTTCTTTTCCTGATTACTTCTATAACCTCTACTAGGGATACCTTTATAACAGAGATCTAAATCGAACCAATAAATCCGAGAAATACACAATTTTGTATTTATCAAGAATTCAGGGGAATTCCCTGGCAGTCCAGTGGTTAGGACTCGGTGCTTCTATTGCCGGGGGCTCAGGTTCAATCCCTAGTCAGGAATTAAGATCCCGCAAGCTGCACGGTGTGGCCAAAAAAGAAAAAAAAAAAAAAAGAATTTAGAAGTCTCTCCTACCAGTTTTACCATAAAAAATAAAATTTTGATATTCAAAACTACAGTTTTGTTAAAAAAGCCGTTTTACTAACAGCTGTAAGAGGTTGGTGGTGCTGAAGGTTTATATAGGCACAGAATATGTCATGTAAGTGAGCTGTTTATGAGGAATGTTGAAATAAGAAACGTTAATTAAAAATTTAAAACATCACAAATTCACTGTTCAAGCAAAACCCCAGAAGGCTCTTTCATGTATCAATAAAAAGCAAGCTGAAATGGGTTAAGATGCTTGTCAGGAAATTCCCGGTTCCAGTGAACGATGACCCTCCTGTCCACTAGAGGTCACTCTTTGGAAATGACTTTCCCCCATGCAGTCGGCAGCCTGCAAAAAATAGCATCATTGTTCCTGTGGCTTTTTGGTGAAGTGGCGAGAAGGCCACGCATTTCTTATGAGCTGAGTGGAGTTTGTGCTGGGCAATTGTCCAGTATCTAGGTTTCGTTTTGACTTTGTAACCCAGAACCGTAAGTTTTGATGTTTTGCTTTGACTCTGTCCTGTATCCACTTGAACATCGGACTGGATTTTGTTGCTTCTGGATTTCTTTCCCTTCCTTGATTTTGGACTCCCACTCATGTCTGTCTTTGTTAAATGTCTGTCTTCTTCTCCCTCTTATTCTGACACTGACATTCTGGCAAAAGCAAAAATATCTGCTTCCTTTTTATTCTCAGGAAAGACTCCAGGAACATATTTGGGGAAATACTTCTAAAGGATGGCCCTTCCTTCCATGCTTTAAAGAAGTTTCAGCCAGGAGGGTGGTACGCAGTGAAGAAAAAAACCTCTTCGCATCCCAATCTTCTCCCTGGTTTGCCTATTCGTTATCTTTGGAGATAGTGTGATATCCATTTAGAGGCTATTTTATCAGGAAGTGAATGAAATTTATGCTTCAAGACTCTTACTTGTACTTATCCTTTCTACAGCCTTGTACCTAACTTTGTTTTCTTAAATTTTTTTTTTTTTTTTTTTTTGGCTGCATTGTGTGGCTTGTGGGATCTTAGTTCCCCAACCAGGAATCGAACCTAGGTCCTCAGCATCGAAAGCACAGAGTCCTAATCACTGTGACTGCCTGGGAATTCCCTGTATTCTTTTTCTTAAAAAGAAAGCACCAAGTTCTAAAAGCTTCTGGCCCCTTACATTGAGTCCACATCTAGTTTCAAGACTTTGGAGTCAGGTGGGGATTCAAGTTCTGGCCTGGTGGGACTTTGGGCAAATTACTTAACCTCTCTGGGCTTCAATTTCCTTGTCTGTAGATAGTGTCAGGTTTCTTGAGGAGTCAGAACATGTATAAGTTGCTTCTTACAGTTCCCAGAACACATTAGGGAAGTTCAAGATGGAAAGAACCTGGGGAGAAAAAGACAAATCCGTACTTGGTTTGAATCGCTTGGGGTCTTCTGCAGGGAGACGTCCAGGAGACAAGAGAACATTGTGGACCACAGATCAAAAGCGGATGAGTGTCAGAGGTGTCGGGTGAGGCCGCTATGAGGTCGGATTCTCCTGAGGGAGGTCTATGAGGTGTGGAGGGGAGGGGATCTAGAGCCCAGGAACCACTAAATAAGACTGAGGTGCCCAGGGCAAGGCCTGGACAGAGTCCACGTTTCATTTTGTTTCATTTCAATCATGGCCCCAATTCCTCGGCCCTCCCTGAATCCACCTTGGCCATGAGACTTTACAGATGGAGTCTATTTCACAGCCCTTGCAGATAGGGCTTGGAGTGTGACTGGCTTGGCCAAGGCAACGGGGTGGAGGTGATGGAGGGTCAGGTTCAAGTCACATACGTATTTGCCAACTTGACTTTCTCCTGTACCTTTGCTCTCTTTAGACTACTTCTAGGAGACAATATGAATCATATTTTAAATATTTTACTACATACAGTAGCTCAAATTCATTTATTCTTTTTTTTTAAATTATACATTTATTTATTTATTTATTATATTTATTTTTGGCTGTGTTGGGTCTTCGTTTCTGTGCGAGGGCTTTCTCTAGTTGTGGCAAGCGGGGGCCACTCTTCATCGCGGTGCACGGGCCTCTCACTATCGCGGCCTCTCTTGTTGCGGAGCACAGGCTCCAGACGCGCAGGCTCAGTAGTTGTGGCTCACGGGCCCAGTTGCTCCGCGGCATGTGGGATCCTCCCAGACCAGGGCTCGAACCCGTGTCCCCTGCATTGGCAGGCAGATTCTCAACCACTGCGCCACCGGGGAAGCCCCATTTATTCTTAAACTCTAATTTTTCATTATGTGAATAAATCCCAACATAGTTTATCCATTTCCCTATGGATGGCATGTAAGTTGTTGATGTTTTTTACTAATACAGAAAATAATGGAAGAATACTCCTGTGCATGCCTCCTGTATACATGGGTGAGACTTCCTCACATGTGTATGCCAGCAAGTCATGGAATAGGCACACTTTAGATGTACTCAAATATTGCTAAATTGCTTTCCAAAGATTTTGGACCAGTCTACTCTTCCCACCAGCAATACATGAGAATACATTTAGCATAGCTTAGTGCCATCATCCTAATTTTTGCACTTCTTTTTCCAATCTGTTGGGTCTGAATTGATATCTGGTTGATATACTAATATTTATTTCCCTGACTTCCAAAGAAGTGGAGCCTCTTTCCATGTGTATATTGACCCTTCTGGTTTTCTCTTTTGTGAATTGTCTGTGCACATCCTCTGTCTCTTTTCCTGTTGGGTTGTTTGCCTTTTTGTTTTTTTAATAGACTTGCTCCTACAAGGCTTTACATAATCTTTGTATTTTATATTATATATTCTATATAATATTAAAGATAGGGCTTCCCTGGTGGCACAGTGGTTGAGAATCCACCTGCCAATGCAGGGGACACGGGTTCGAGCCCTGGTCCAGGAAGACCCCACATGCCTCAGAGCAACTAAGCCCGTGCGCCACAACTACTGAGCCTGCGCGTCTGGAGCCTGTGCCCCGCAACAAGAGAGGCCGCGATAGTGAGAGGCCCGCGCACCGCGATGAAGAGTGGCCCCCGCTTGCCGCAACTAGAGAAAGCCCTCACACAGAAACGAAGACCCAACACAGCCAAAAATAAATAAATAAATAAATAAATTTATTAAAAAAAAAAAATTAAAGGTAGTATATAAAGAACATAATGTATATCATATATAATACATAAAAATATTATACATTCTTTATATGTTTGGTTGCTTATATGCACTGCAAAGATCTTTCAGTATTTTTTTTTTAAAGTAAATTTATTTATTTATTTATTTATTTTTGGCCGCATTGGGTTTTCGTTGCTGCGTGCAGGCTTTCTCTAGTTGTGGCGAGCGGGGGCTACTCTTCCTTGTGGTGCGCGGGCTCCTTCTCATTGCGGTGGCTTCTCTTGTTGCAGAGCACCGGCTTTAGGCGCACATATGGGCTCAGTAGTTGTGGCTCACGGGCTCCAGAGCGCAGGCTCAGTAGTTGTGGGGCACAGGCTTAGTTGCTCTGCGGCATGTGGGATCTTCCCAGACCAGGGCTCGAACCCGTGTCCCCTGCATTGCAGGCGGATTCTTAACCTCTGTGACACCAGGGAAGCCATTTCAGTAATTTTTTAACAGCTTTATTGAAAGATAATTCACATGTCATACAACTCACCCATTTAAAGTGTAAAATTCAATGGTTTTTTAGTACAGTCAATTATAGAATATTTCATGAATATTTAGAATATTTTCATGACCTCCTAAAGAAGCCCCCTGCCCTTTAGCTAGCTCTCCTTTCCCCCCATCCCTCCAGCCCTAAGCAAAAACTAATTTGCTTTCTATCTCGATAAATGTGCTAATTCTGGACATTTCATGTAAATGCAATATTTAACATGTGGTCTTTTGTGACTGACTTCTTTCAGTTAGCATAGTTGTTTCTTTTGGGGTTTTTTTTCCACACCACAGGCTTGTGGGATCCTAGTTCCCCAAACTGGGATCAAACCCAGGCCCCTTGTAGTGGAAGCATGAAGTCCTAACTACTGGACCGCCAGGGAATTCCCAGCGTAATATTTTCAAGGTTTATCCATGTAGTATGTATCAAGATTTCATTCCTTTTAATGACCAAATAATATTCCAGTGTAGGGATGTACCACATTTAGTTTACTGATTCATCAGTTGAAGTAATGTTTACTGAAAAATGTGACCAAAATTAAAAATTGTTCTGATTTCTGCCCATCTGATTTGATTGCTTACCCCTGTCTTCCTCCCACACATGATAAGAAAAGTTTTTTTGACCAAAATGATACAAAGGTTTACCCCTGGCTTTGAATTGTACTTTATTGATAAGAAACCTTAATCCAATGCCCATAATTAAAGAGGTAGCTCTAGAGGCTCTTGGCATCCTAAGTGTAGCCCTGGATCAAGCACCCCCATCCCCTGAGCTTGTTAGAAACACAGGCTCTCAGCCTTCCCCAGACCTGTTGGGATTAAACTCCGGTTTAAGGAAATCCCCAGGTGAGATGTATGCCCATTAAAGTTAGAAAAGCTCTGCTCTACGCTACTGTTTCTTACCCTGCGTCCATATTGAAACCACCTGGAAGGCTCTGCAAACAACGATTTTCAGAGATTCAGATTCACTGGTCTTGAGCGGGTCCCAGATTCCCTGGGTGACTCCACTGACCTGCTGGCCTGAGAAGCTCTGATAGAGATGTCTTTTAGGAGCAATCTCAACTTTTTCCTGTAAACCACTTTAATGTAGGAATATTTATTCTACATGTCTTAAGGGTTTGCAGTTCTGTTTAGCAAAACTGACTGGACGGCTCTCAGGAAGGGACCTGCATGTCCCTTTTCTAAGGAATTGGAGTGTGATGGCCAGTTTCACCTTCCGCTCTCTGACCTCCCATCTTAGTGGGCGTTCAAAGCTCTGCTGACGAGGATGGTCTGTGTTTCTCAAAAAACACAGCTGAAGCCCCTGCGCAGGGCATGCTGGCAGGATGTGCTGGTTTTTCTTGGTCCATTTTCAGCATGCAGTGTCCAAACTTGCTCTGCGAGGAACGGCTACTGCTTGAAGCAGTGTTTACCCCAAACTGACTTCTTTCCTGCTCCTGCCAACAGATTAAATACAATAGGAACAAACATCTTGGGTAGACACCAGGATTTGTCTCTTTTTAAATAAACCCAATCCTGATCTTATCTTTGCTAAGGAAGCTCTGGCAGCAACAAGCTGTCAAATCTATTTCCCTGACTTCTTCTCATCTCTCCGAGGATTTCCTTCCATGTGCTGGCTTCCTCTGTGCCCTGATGATGTGCCCTGTCGTGTTGTTATGATCTCATGGCTACGATGACCAGCTCACGGTTCCAGGTGGGCAGTACAACTCCACTTTGCATGCTGGTAGAAAGTTTCACCCCTTTACCGGGTGTTGTCTACATCTCCCTGTCAGAGTCCTGCCCTACATCTGTCTCAGTGTCACAGCCATGCCCCAGCGCTGAGGCTGAGGCCACTTTTCCGAGTTAAAGGAAACAGGAGGGAGGCGGCAGGAAGATATGTCTGTTCTGTACATCCTGCCATTATCTAACTCACAGATACATGTGCGAGGTCATCTTTTTTTTTTTTTAATTGAAGTATAGTTGATTTACAATGTTGTGTTAATTTCTGCTGTACAGCAAAGTGGTTCAGTTATACACGTATATACATTCTTTTTTTAAATATTCTTTTCCATTACGGTTTATCCCAGGATATTGAATATAGTTCCCTGTCCTATACAGTAGGACCTTGTTGTTTATCCATTCTATATGTAATAGCTTACATCTGCTAATCCCAACCTCCCTCTCCATCCCTCCCACAACCCCCTTCCCCCTTGGCAATCACCAGTCTGTTCTCTGTGTCCGTGAGTCTGTATCTGTTTCATAGATAAGTTCATTTGTGTCCTATTTTGGATTCCACGTATAAGTGATATCATATGATATTTGTCTTTCTCTTATTGACTTACTTCACTTAGTATTTATGATCATGCCTATGTCCATCCACGTTGCTGCAAATGGCATTATTTCACTCTTTCTTATGGCTGAGTAGTATTCCATTGTATATATGTACCACATCTTGTGTGAGGTCGAACTTTCTGTTACATTATTTGCAGCCACCTCAGAGCTTGGGCCAATTTGACTTATTGGAAGGAGTGACTACACAAGAATCAAAGACCCTGAGGTTCCTGAAATGCACACCCAGCAGGGCACTCACGGGTGTTGGATGGCTTCTTGGGTTCTCTCCAGGGGTAGCTGAATTGCTAAGCTGCTAACTTGACCTGCTTCTCTCATACTGTGCCAAGGAACCCTGCTTTATTTTCCAGGCACCGAGTGCTAAATCTCCTGTGTTGGTGACACTTTCCTAATTCCAGCTCTGGGACATTCCCTGTTACTTAAAGCAGGCTCCTTGGAGGGTTTTCATCCAGTCAAGCATTCTCAAACCTGGGCAATTCAAGGTGTGAGTCTCAGTTTGAGATAGGACAGACCTCATCTGACCCAGCATTTCAAAGCTCTTTACACAGAGCCAGTTCTGTATCCGACAGAAGCCAGGATCGCTTGCTCAGCAGCTGGTACCTGGGCCGGCCGTGGGCAATTACTCCTGTTTTTGATTTTTGCAAGAGACGTTTGCTAATTTGCTGGTATGCTGCCTCTCTGATCACATGGCATGTCTGCGCCTGTGCCTGTGCATCCTTTGTAAATAACAGCTTGTTCTTTTCTTCTGGCCAGTGCTTGCTTACTCCCCTACCCTGCCCTTTTAATTTGTTTAAACTGGTTTCATTGTTGTAAATTAGGGCTCTAATAAATAATTCAGTAGCCTGAGCCCAAGTCCCCGCCTCCCAGAGGTGGGAGCCTCTGCACGACATTTATTGGTGATTTCCAGGGAAGGGTGTAGAGCCGTTTGCCATAAGACTTATTTTGTCCCCAGAACAGCCCACCACAACTTCTGAGCCATCTCTGATGTCCTGCTGTTCTGACAAGGATTCGATGTGAACATCGTTTCCTTTCACTTGTAACTGCAGGAGAGTCTGTGCTCTTGTTGGTTCAGAGAGCTGTCTTCTTTGTTGGTTTCTGTTAGAGAACCTTCTGAAACAATAGCCCGGGGTGTGTGTGTGTGTGTGTGTGTGTGTGTGTGTGTGTGTGTGTGTGTGTGTGTGTGTGTGTGAGAGAGAGAGAGAGAGAGAGAGAGAGAGAGAGAGGGCAGGGGAAGAGAGAGAGGACATGAAACAATTCTCTAGGAATTGATTTCATTTGATCATTCTGCCTAAGTTTCTAGGTTTGTCTGTCTGTCTCTCTCAGTCCCCCACGCTATCCCAGCTCTCTTTCTTCCCCGCTCTTGTTTCTTTTGCTCATTCCCAACCACCACATCCAGTCCCACCCACCTTAACTGACCTTAATACACAACATTATATATAATTCCACCTTAATTGAACTTAATAAGTTCTAGTGTGCTCTGTTATTAAATGACAGCAGTCATATAAATTATTTTTTCCTTAAAGAAAAGGAAAGGGTAGTGATTTAAATGCTTTCTTTTTCTTATGAAAATGCCATATATATGGTTTTATTATCAAATTTTCCATCATCCTGTATGATCCCACTTTTTTCATTTTACATTAAATCAAGAGCATTTCCCCAGAGTATTACATATTCTTAGAAAATGTATTTGACTGTTTGTAAGTTGATGACATTTTAGTGTTTGTTTCTTTTTAATTTTAGGTATACCTAAATAACCATTGTTGAATTGCAGGTACTAGAATTACAGGATTTAAAGTGTATATTTTAAAAGTTAGCAGCCACATAGGTGGGCCCAACTTACTGCCCACCCAGGTGGCATTAAGCAGTATCTTGGCAAAATACATCTTTGCCCACTGAATAGGTGAAAATGGTACCTTGATATTTTAATATTTTATTTTAATGTGCATTTCATTGATTCCCAGTGAATTGAAGACTCAGATAACAGCAGTAAGAAAAGGAAAGAAGTTTACTTGCAAGAAATATGAGACAGCCAGAAGGATCTGCTATTCAAATAAAAAAAAAACACAGCAGGTCATTAAAGCCAAACACTGCAGAATTACCAAGGTGACTGAATTTACAGTTGGTATGTTCAGGACTGAAAACCAGCAATTTCCTTACAGGGTTATCATTTCTATGAGGTTGTGGCCAGACTTCAGACAGCAGCGTTGCAAAAGTCAGGGATAAAGTTGTTTGCATTAAGTTGTCAGCACCTTACAGGCAATGCTCAGGAGTCCATTTATTCAAGGGGCTAGAATTTGACAGGCCCGAAAGTGTATTTTCCCCTAAACCTGGGACTTCATGGAAGCAAGATGTCAGTTTTGCTTCCACAAGACTTTTTATGTGTAGAAAGGATAGTGTACTTCTTCTTTTGTAACTATATATTTGTGTCTTTTGCCCTGTTTAATATTATTGGGGTTTAGCTTTTGTTTACTAGACTACTTGGATTTTACTTGCTACATATTAAAAATCCATTGCTGTATATTGCAAAAAAATTTTTCCTGCATCATTTGACTTTTGATATGGTTTGTGGTTTTGTTTTTTTATTTATTTTTAAATTCATTAATTAATTATATTTTTGACTGCATTGGGTCTTTGTTGCTGCGCATGGGCTTTCTCTAGTTGCGGCCAGTGGGGGCTACTCTTTGTTGTGGTGCGTAGGCCTCTCATTGCAGTGGCTTCTTTTGTTGCGGAGCATGGGCTCTAGCTGCGTGGGCTTCAGTAGTTGTGGCACGCAGGCTCAGTAGTTGTGGCTCTTGGGCTCTAGAGCGCAGGCTCAGTAGTTGTGGCTCACAGGCTTAGTTGCTCCACGGCATGTGGGATCTTCCTGGACCAGGGCTCGAACCCGTGTCCCCTGCATTGGCAGGCGGATTCTTAACCACTGCGCCACCAGGGAAGTCCCAGTTTGTGGTATTTTTTAATCATAGTTAACACATATTTTTATGTAGTCAAATCCACTGACTGTTTCCTTTATTATTTCTGTTTTGGTACCATGCTCAGAAAGTACCCAGCTGTTTCTCAGCTCTCTCTCTCTCTTTTTTTTTTGTTTGTTTTTTGGCTGGTTCACGCAGCTTGTGGGATCTCAGTTCCCCAACCAGGGATCGAACCCATGCCCCGTGCAGTGGAAGCGTGGAGTCCTAACCACTGGACTGCCAGGGAAGTCCCTCTTTGTTTTTAATCAAAGTACAGTTGATTTACAATGTTGCATTAGTCTGAGCTCTTTCAATATTGCTTACAGGCAGTCCACAAAATGGGAGAAAATATTTGCAAATCATTAATCTAATAAGGGGTCAAGGGATTTTCCTGGTGGTCCAGTGGTGAGGACTCCATGCTTTCACTGCCGTGGCCCGTGTTCCCTAGTTGGGGAACCAAGATCCCGCAAGCTGCGCAGTGCAGCCAAATAATAATAATAATAATAAGTTAATATACAGAATTTCCAAAAATTCCTACAACTCAACAATGAAAAACCAAACAACTGGGTGAAAAAGTGGGCAAAGGACTTGAACAGACACTTCTCCAAAGAAGATAAGCACATGAAAAGCACATGAATAGATGCTCAACATCACTAGTTATTAAAGAAATGCAAATCAAAATCACAATGAGATACCACTTTCCATCCATTAGGATGGATGTCTATAATAATAATAATAATAACAAGAGTTAGTGAGAGGGCTTCCCTCATGGCGCAGTGGTTGAGAATCTGCCTGCCAATGCAGGGGACACGGGTTCGATCCCTGGTCTGGGAAAATCCCACATGCCACGGAGCAACTAAGCCCTGTGTGCCACAACTACCGAGCCTGCGCTCTAGAGCCCATGAGCCACAACTACTGAGCCTGCGTGCTGCAACTACTGAAGCCCGTGTGCATAGAGCCTGTGCGCCTAGAGCCCGTGCTCTGCAACAAGAGAAGCCACCACAGTGAGAAGCCCGCACACCGCAACAGAGAGTAGCCCCACTCGCGACAACTGGAGAAAGCCCGCGCGCAGCAACAAAGACCCAGCGCCGCCAGGAAAAAAAAAAAAAAGAGTTAGTGAGAATGTGTAGAAGTTGGAACCCTTGTGCTTCGCTGGTGGAAATGAAAAATGGTGCAATTTCTATGTAAAATAATACAGGGGTTCCTCAAAAAACTAAAATTAGAATTACCATATGATCCTTCAATTCCACTTCAGGGAATTGAAAGCAGATATGTGTACACCCATGTTCATAGCAACATTATTCACAATAGCCAAAAGGTGGAAGTAACCCAAGTGTCCATCAATGGATGAATGGATAAACAAAATTCAGTATATGCATGCAGTGGAATACTATTCAACCTTAAAAAGGAAGGAAATTCTGCCATTTGCAACAACATGAATGAACCCTGAAGACATTACGCTAAGTGAAAGAAGCCAGACCCCAAAGGACAAATACTGTATGATTCCACTTACATGAGGTACCTAGAGTGGTCCAATACAGAGACAGAAAGTAGAATGGTGGTCACCAGGGGCTGAGGGGAGAAGGAAATGGGAAGCTGTTGTTTAATGGATGTAGGGGTTCAGGTTTGCAAGATGAAAAATTCTAGAGATGCATGGTGGTCATGGTTGCACAATGATGTGAATGTACTTAATGCCACTTAAAAATGGTTAAAACGGTTTTATGTATATTTTACAACTTTAAACAATATATTGCGTATATTTTCTTTTAATACTTTATAATTGTGCTGTGGGTTTTTTAGGAACAATTCTGATTGTGAAAAGTGTCAGCAATTCCTATCCACGGTGCAAGTTTCACCCGTCGGCGGTGGGAGGTTGGTGGTTGGGGGCCTGATGAGAACTAAACCAAAGGTGGGGCTTCCCTGGTGGTCCAGTGGTTAAGACTCCACGCTCCCACTGCAGGGGACGTGGTTTGATCCCGGGTCAGGGAACTAAGATCCCGCACGCTGTACGGCCAAAAACAAAACACAAAAAACAAACTAAACCAAAGGTGAGTTAAGAATGGGGACAAACCCTGGGAGAGAGTTGGTGTGCCCATCAGGCTCTTTGATGACAAGGAATACAGATTTTCTTAGACTACCAGTTTCTATTTTGTTGTGTAACAAACTACTCCAAACTTTGTAGATTGAGAACAACCTTTTTATTACATCCCATAAATTGTGTGGGTCAGGAATGTGGGCAGGGCTCAGGCTGAGCAATTCTTCTCATGATGTTGATTGAGGTCGCTCAGTGGTACTAGCTAGTGGACGGGTTTGTCTGGAGAATCCAATATGGCGCCTTGGTGGGGATGCCTGGAGGGCTGGACTCAGCTGGGACTGTCAGTTGGAGAGCCTACATGACCTAGTCAGATGGCAGTCTCAGGGGAGTCAGATTTCCTACCTGGTGGCTCAGGGCTCCCTGAGAGAAGGTCCCCAGAGAACCAGATGGAAGCTGCATGGCTTTTCTGACTCAGCACATGAATAGAGTCAGTAGAGTTACTGACACATAGAGTTACTTCTGCTGCATTCTGTTGGCTACAACATAAGGTCACCCCCTAGATTCAAGGAGAGAGAAATTACCTGCCACCATCCGATGGGGAAGTGGTGAGGTCACACTGAGGGGAGCATGCGGGCTGGAGATATTGTTGTAGCCATCTTTAGAAAATGCAATATCTCCTCCTGCTAAGAGAAAGAGGATTTATTATAAAACTCAACAGAATTAGGCAAACCCTGGAATGGTAGCAGAGCGGGACCATTAGTCACTAGTCTGTGGCCTCCTGCGAAACCTGTGCTTGGGTCCCTGTCTGCTCAGTTTTTCTTGATCTTCCTCAATTTCCTTTGACCTCTGCTCTCAACCCAACCCCCTCCACGACCTCTCACCTGTGACCTACTATGGCCTCTCCTGCCTTTCTCAAGCTTCCCCCAAAATGTCTTAGTTCAAATTCCTGAGAGAGACTCTGATTGGCTCCTCTGATATTTCCCAGCAGCCCTTAGCCCAGTCATGGGAGGGGCTGGGAAAGAGGAGCAGGGCAGGTGTCAGATCCCACTGCCTCTGGTTTTCATACCTGGCTGCACATTGGAATTACCTGGCAGGTTTTTTTAAAATCCTCTTGGCCTGGGTCCCACATCCAGATGTTCTGATTTCTTTGGTTTGGGGTTAGAGACTGAAAAGGGGTATTTTGTAGATGCATGGTACCCATGCTTCTCCCACACTCAGGGAAGGCTATGTATACCCTGGGAATGACCAAGAGGTCTGGACAGCAAGCTTGCCCAGGGCGTATCATTTACCAGACAGGGAAAGAAAAACAGGCTTTTCTTGTTCTGGGCTTTGATCGTGTGTTGTTGCTTGTTTGTTTTTTTCACAAATAAAATCTCAAAGAATTTGTAAGCTAGAAGGGACCTTAGAGACAACCTAATATAACACTTTCATTTACAGATACGGAATAGGGCAACCACTTCTTCCGGGTTTGCCTGGAGCTGTCCCAGCTTTAGCACTGAGAGACCCACCATGGAAATCCCTCAGTCCCAGACAAACCAAGAAGGCTGGCCACACTATATGGAAACTCATTAGCAATCCCTCCCCGCTCTCCCCTTCTCCCAGCTGCTGGCAACCACTTGTATCTACTCTCCATCTCTATGGATTTGCCTGTTCTGGACATTTCATATAAATGGAATGCTACACTATGTGGTCTTTTGTATCTGGTTTATTTCGTTTAACGTAATTGTTTTTAAGGTTCATTCATGTTGTAGCAGGTATCAGTACTTCATTTCTTTTTATGGCTGGATAATATTCCATTGTATGGATATACCACATTCATCAGTTGATGGACATTTGGGTTGTTTCCAATTTTGTTTTTTTTTTTTGCAAGTTTCCACTTCAAAAAAAAAAAATTTATTTATTTGTTTATTTTGGCTGCTCTAGGCCTTAGTTGCGGCATGCAGACTTCTTAGTTGCGGCATGCGGACTTCTTAGTTGCAGCCTGCGGGCTCCTGGTTGTGGCATGCGGGCTCTTAGTTGCGGCATGCGGGCTCTTAGTTGCGGCATGCATGAGAGATCTAACTCCCCAACCAGGGATCGAACCCAGGCCCCCTGCATTGGGAACGTGGAGTCTTACCCACTGGACCACCAGGGAAGTCCCTGTTTCTACTTTTTGGCTATTACGAATAATGCTGTTATGAACATTCATGTGTGGTTTTTGTGTGGACATATGTTTTTAGTTTTCTTGCATATACACCTCAGAGTGGAATTGCTGGGTCATATGGTAACTTTATGTTTAACATTTTGAGAAACTGCCGTACTATTTTTTACAGTAGCTGTACCATTTTAAGTGCCCACCAATAGTGCACAAAGGTTCCAAATCTTCCACATCCTTGCCAACACCTGTTATTTTCTGCTTTTTTGATTATAGCCATCCTAGTGGGTGTGAAGTGGTATCTCATTGTGGTTTTGATTTGCATTTCCCTGATGACTAATGATGTTGAGCATCTTTTCATGTGCTTATTGCCCATTTGTATATCTTCCTAGAGAAACTGATATTCACATCCTATGCTCATCTTTAAATTGGATTGTCTTTTTATTATTGAGTTGTAAGAGTTCCTTATATATTCTAGATACAAGCCTCTTGTCAAATACATGATTTGCAAATATTTCTCCCATTCAGGGGTTTTCTTTTCATTTTCTTGACTGTGTCCTTAAAGCACAAAGATTTTTAATTTTGATGAAGTCCTATTTACTTTTTCTTTGGTCGCTTTTGCATGTCCTATCTAAGAAACTATGGCCTAATCCAAGGTCTTGAAGATTTTTTTTTTACAGTATTGAACAGAGTACTTTTATTTTATTCTATTTTTAAATTTAAATTTTATTTTATATGGGAGTATAGTTGATTAACAATGTTGTGTTAGTTTCAGGTGTATAGCTAAGTGATTCAGTTATGCATATACATTTATCCATTCTTTTTCAGATTCTTTTCCCATATAGGTTATTACAGAATATTGAATAGAGTTCCCTGTGCTATACAGTAGGTCCTTGTTGATTATCTCTTTTATATATAGTAGTGTGTATATGTGTGAAGATTTAAACCTATGTGTTTGTTTAAGAGTTTTATAGTTTTAGCTCTTATATTTGGTTTCTGATCCATTTTGAGTTAACTTTTATATATGGCGTGAGGTAGGGGCCAACTTCATTCTTTTGCATGTGGCTATCCAGTTATCCCAGCACCATTTATGAAAGAGACTTCTTGCCCCATTAAATAGTGTTGGCACTCTTGTCAAAAATGAATTGACCATAGATGTATGGGTTTCTTTCTGGACTCTCAATTCTATTCCATTGGCCTATATGTCTATTCTTACACCAGTATCACACTGACTTGAAGACTGTAGCTTTATATTAAGTTTTGAAATAGGGAAGTGTGAGTCCTCCAGCTTAGTTCCTCCTTTTCAAGATTGTTTTGGTTATTCTGGGTCCCTTGAATTTCCATATGATTTTAAAGGTAAGCTTGTCAATTTCTTCAAAAAAGCCAGCTGGGATTTTGATAGAGACTGCATTGATCTGTAGATCAGTTTGGGGAGTATGCCATTTTAACAATATATCCTCCAATCCACAGTCATGGGATATCTTTCCATCTACTTAGGTCTTCATTAATTTCTTTTAGTGTTTTATAGTTTGAGTGTACTAGTCTTGTGCTTCTCATGTTAAATTATTCCTAAGTATTTTATGCTTTTTGATGGTATTATAAATCGAATTTTTCTCAATCTCATTTTCATATTGTTCATTGCTAGTGTATATAAATATAATTGATTTTTGTACAGGTATATGTTAGAGATATTGTGGGTTCAGTTCCAGACACCACAGTAAAGCAAACATCGCAGTATTGAGTCACATGCATTTTTTGGTTTCCCAGGGCATATAAGAGTTATGTTTACACTATACTGTATTAAATACAGTATAGTACAATAACATTATGTCTTTAAAAATGTACATACCTTAATTAAAAAATACTTTATTGCTAAAAAATGCTAACCATCTTCCGAGTCTTTAGTCAGTTGTAATCTTTTTGTAGGCGTAGGGTTTGAAATATTGTGAGAATTACCAAAATGTGACACAGAGACATGAAGTAAGCAAATGCTGTTGGAAGAATGGCGCCACTAGACTTGCTTGATGCAGAGTTGCCACGAACCTTTAATTTATAAAAAACTCAGTATCTGCGAAGTGTAGTAAAGTGCAATAAAACAAGGTCTGTATACTGACTTTGTATCCTGCAACCTTGGTGAACTTGTTTATTAGTTCTAATAATTTTTAGTGGGTCCTTTATGATTATCTATATATAAGATCATGTCATCTGCAAATAGATGACACAGTTTATGTCTTCCTTTCCTATCTGGATGCCTTTTATTTCACTTTCTTGCCTAGTAGACTTGTCAAATTGTTGAACGTTGAATAGAAATGGTGAAGGCAGACATTCTTATTTTGTTCCTGGTCTTAGGAAGAAAACATTCCGTCTTCTGCCATTGAGTATGATGTTAGATTAGTTGATGTGAGCTTAGTTTAGTTGAGTTTAGGTTTGTTTTGTTTTGTTTTTTTCGAGTTTAGGAGGTTCTCTTCTAGTCCTAGTTTGTTGAGTGTTTTTATCATGAAAAAGTGTTGAAGTTTGTCAAATGCATTTTCTGTGTCTGTTGAGATGATCATGTGGCTTTTTTCCCTTTTTTAAAATTTATATTTTATTGAAGTAGAGTTGAATTACAATGTTGTGTTAATTTCTACTATACATCAAAGTGACTCAGTTATACATATATATACATTCTTTTTCATATTCTTTCCATTATGGTTTATCACAGGATATTGAATATAATTCCCTGTGCTATACAGTAGGAGTGGCTTTTTCCCCTTGATTCTATTTTTGTGGTATATTACATTGATGGATTTTCAGTTGTTGCCAACCTTGCATTCCCAGGATAAATCCAGCCTTCTCCACTCCCAGCCTGGGGACCTGATACCATAAACCATCCCAGCCGGCCACTCAGCCCCTCCACGACTGAGGGGGCATCCAGATAAACAGGGCTCCTGGTCTGCACAGTGCCAACCTGTTCACCACTACATCTATCAGGTCCTTTGGCACCTAAATAACCTAATGCTTAAGGGCTCAGCCAAGGAAACAACTGCTCTGCTTTTCCCAACAGTCAGAAGTAAGATTCTCAAACAAAAGAGGAAAAAAAATAACAGGAGAGAAGTTTGTTTCTTTGTGGTCATTCAGCTCCCCTGCTGGGTGGGACAAGGGCTCCTTGGACCTGATTTTCTGGCCACGTCCTATGGGATCTGCGGGCTAACTTGTTCCTGGAGACAGTGTGTTTTTTCTTCCAACTATAGCCTCTCACCTGTTTGACAGGCCTCTTAAAATAAGGTAATCCTCTCAGGGCCGGAATAAAATATGTGGACGTTTTGGACAGGCTAATACTTTGGCATTCCCTCAAACTGATATATTTAAATATTTGCTTAGGGACTTCCCTGGTGGCGCAGTGGTTGAGAATCCACCTGCCAATGCAGGGGACACAGGTTCATTCCCTGGCCCAGGAAGATACCACATGCCGTAGAGCAACTAAACCCGTGTACCACAACTACTGAGCCTGTGCTCTTGAGCCCCCGAGCCACAACTACTGAACCTCTGCGCCGCAACTACTGAAGCCCGAGCGCTCTAGGGCCTGCATGTTGAAACTACTGAAGCCCAGGCACCTAGAGCTCATGCTCCACAACAAGAGAAGCCACCACAATGAGAAGCCCACGCACCACAAGGAAGAGTAGCCCCCGCTCACCACAACTAGAGAAAGCCCATGCACAGCAACGAAGACCCAACGCAGCCAAAAAAAAAAAAATTGCTTAATGGGAGTAGGAGGAACCGAGCTTCTATTCATGCACAGGTGTGAACACTTCACAGTGTATACCTCTGCTGGCTGGAGCAGTCAGTGCACTTAACACACAGGGCAAAGAAAAACAAAAAAAGATTTCCCTGTGTCTGCAGTGCCTCTCCAGTTTACTTTTAGGATTTTGCAGAATTAAGTTACTCATTCAGTTTATCACTTACTATCATCAAGAGCGGGCCGGGGGCTTCCCTGGTGGCGCAGTGGTTGAGAATCTGCCTGCCAATGCAGGAGACACGGGTTCGAGCCCTGGTCTGGGAAGATCCCACATGCCGCGGAGCAACTGAGTCCGTGAGCCACAACTACTGAGCCTGCGCGTCTGGAGCCTGTGCTCAGCAACAGGAGAGGCCGCGACAGTGAGAGGCCCGTGCACCGCGATGAAGAGTGGCCCCCGCTCGTTGCAACTAGAGAAAGCCCTTGCACAGAAACGAAGACCCAACACAGCCAAAAATAAATATAAATAAATAAATAAATTTATTAAAAAAAAAAAAAAAAGAGCGGGCCGGGCCTCACTTTTATATTTATTTCATTGGATTTCCTCCTTCACCTCAGTTCCATGCTTCTCCCCATGAGCACTTACTGTAATGTGTAGATTTCTTTGGATATGAACCTACTTTGGGAAAATACAGAGAATTGTTTAACGTATGTATGTATTTGAAATGCGTGTAAATGGTAATTCAACTTCAGCTGCATAAGAATCACCTGGAGAAAACACAGATTCCTGGGCCCCACCCCAGACACTCTGATTCTGTGGGTCTGTGTGGGGCTGAGATTCCACATCTTTTTTTTTTTTTTAATATTTTGGCTGCGCTGCATGGCATGTGGGATCTTAGTTCCTTGACCAGGGGTTGAACGCTGCCCCCTGCATTGGAAGCGTGAAGTCTTAACCACTGGACCGCCAAGGAAGTCCCTGTACCACATCTTCTTTATCCATTCATCTGTCAATGGACATTTAGGTTGCTTCCACATTTTGGCTATTATAAATAGTGCTGTTATGAACATTAGGGTGCATTAACTTTTCGAATTATAGTTTTGTCTGGATATATGCCCAGGAGTGGGATTGCCGGATCATATGGTAGCTGTTTTTAGTTTTTTGAGAAACCTCCATACTGTTCGCCATAGTGACTACACCAATTTACATTCCCACCAACAGTGTAGGAGTGTTCCCTTTTCTCCACACCCTCTCCAGCATTTGTTATTTGTAGACTTTTTAATGATGTCCATCCTGACTGGTGTGAGGTGGTACCTCATTGTAGTTTTGATTTGCATTTCTCTAATAATTAGCGATGATGAGCATCTTTTCATGTGCTTGTTGGCCATCTGTATGTTGAGAAGTACTGTTTTAGATCTCTCTCTATTATATATATATATATATATATATTTATTTATTTATTTATTTATTATTTTTTTTATTTGGCTGTGTTGGGTCTTAGTTGCCGCACACGGGATCTTCATTGTGACACGCAGGCTTCTCTAGTTGCGGAGTGCAGGCTTCTCTCTAGTTGTGGCGCGCGAGCTCCAGAGAGTGCAGGCTCAGTAGTTGCAGTGCACGGACTCTATAGTTGTGGCGCATGGGCTTAGTTGCCCCGTGGCATGTGGGATCTTAGTTCCCCGACCAGGGATTGAATCCATATCCCCTGCACTGGAAGGCGGATTCTTAACCACTGGACCACCAGGGAAGTCCCTATTTTTAAAAAAATATTTATTTATTTATTTATTTATTTATTTATTTGGCTGCGTCAGGTCTTAGTTGCAGCACGTGGGATCTTTGTTGCAGCATGCGGGATCTTTCAGTTGCAGCATCTTTAGTTGCAGCACGCGGAATCTTTAGTTGCAACATGCAAACTCTTAGTTGCGGCATGTGGGATCTAGTTCCCTGACCAGGGATCAAACCCAGGCCCCCTGCATTGGGAGCGCAGAATCTTAGCCACTGGACCACCAGGGCAGTCCCCTCTCCCTCTATTTTTAAATTTTTATCGTTCAACATCATATTTGCAAGATCTGTCCATATTATTGTATGTATCTTTAGTTCATTGATGCTGGCTGGTCCAGGAATTCCATGGTCTGCCACTCTTCAACAGTTTGCTTTTCTACTCCCCAGTGATGGGCAGACATAGCCCTCTGTCACACATAGGATGCTGCAATAAATGTTCTTCTATATGTGTCCTCACGAACTCAGGAATGAGTTTCTCTGGGCATATCCCCAGGAGTGAGGAATGCTGGGCTATGGGTACATATTGGCAAATCTAATTTCTCTAAGTATTTCCAGACTGCTTGCTTTCTCAGGTGTCTAAACCAGACCGGCTCCCTCACACAGCAGTGGGTTAGGGGTCCATAAACTTCTTAGGAGGCATAAAGGGTTTTAAACTTACATAATAAAAGAAATCTGTCAGTCTCTATAAACAGCAAGATGAGAAGCAATATTTGGTTTCAGAAGTTTTAACAATCCAACACTGAGCAGAGATAGGTCTGTGCTGGTCAGGAAAACATATGCTCACACACACACATGCTCACACACACACACACACGCTCACATACACACACACACACACACACACACACACAGACATACACAGAAACACACACACACACACAGAGGCACACACACTCCAGCCCAAGGGCCTGGCCTGAGTCAGCACAAGCAGAAACCATTTCTATTTCCTTGTCTTACCTCATTGACCGTTACCCCACACAAATCAGAGGCTGGCAGGTTCCCAGGCCCCCTGATCTGCCTCTGACCTCTGCTCTGTGAAGCTCCTAGAAGCACCTGGGCTGCTCCAGTGGGGGGGTGGAGGAGACCCTAACTCTCAGACTCACCCAGCAGCTTTGGGGCAGTGGCTCCACAACCCATTGTCCGAGATGATCTGATCTCACTCATGGGGTTTGCTCTCCTGTTGATTCCTGCCGCTCACAACAATAAGCACAAAAATAGACTCTTCCTGAGTTGTCCAGCTTCAAAATGACCAGCAAAATGGTTTAGCAGATGCCTTAGTTGACCTTACACATTTTTGAAAGTTATTCTTTTTGACACTTGTAAATGAAGGTAAATTGGACTTTGTACCGTCGGGGGTGCTGCAATGGCTGATGGCTTGATGGTGGGCAACATTCGTTGTTGACCAGAATGGCAGGTGGCGTTTCCCGTCCACCATCCTGAATCTGATTAACTTGGCGACAAAGCTTAGGCTGAGGTGTGGGATGACCTGGATAAGGATCTTCAAATACCCAGGGGGCAGGGGTGGGAAGGTGGTTGAGGATGATGCATCTTGGTCCAGAGCCCAGAACTGCGCTCCTGGGCATGAGAGAGGCAGGTTGGGGGCTGCTGTGATCATCTCACAGGGATAACAGTCGGGTGATGGAAGATGCACAGCCTTTCACGCAGTGCACTCTCCCCCACGGAAGAGCTCCAGCAGCGCCTGACAGGTTTGAGAGGACCCCTCTACTGAGGGAAGAATTTTGTTTCCCCCAAAGTAATGTTGATTAGGTTTCCTCAAATACAGAAAAAGATGAAGAAGAAAACAAAAAGGGTCCATAATCCACCACCTAGGAAACTAGCAAAGGTGACAAATAAAAATACTGAAAAGTATTTAAAACATGTTTTGTTTTTTCTGGCCGCACCACGTGGCTTATGGAATCTTAGTTCCCCAATTAGGGATCGAACCCAGGCCCTCGGCAGTGAAAGCATGGAGTCCTAATTGCTAGACTGCCAGGGAATTCCCTAAAACGATATTTTATTTTTAAAGTTTTTTTTGATGTGGACCATCTTTTAAGTCTTTATTGAATTTGTTACAATATTGCTTCTGTTTTATGTTTTTGGTTTTTTGGCCGCGAGGCATGTGGGATCTTAGCTCCCTGACCAGGGATCTTACCTGCACCCCCTGCATTGGAAGGCGAAGTTTTAAGCACTGGACCTACAGGGAAGTCCCCCTAAAAAGTTATTTTAAATTCTATCTGTTACAGTTTACACTGGTAGTGGAAATGGAGGCTTGTTTTTTTTTAGCTGGAGCCAGATGGTAGAAGGTCTTGACTACCCCAAAATCTCGATTTTATTCAGAGGATCTCAAGTGGCTTCTTGCGTTTTGGGGGCCAAAGTTGGCGTTCAAAAGCTGAAGTGTTCAACCAAAGAAGTTGTTTTGAGAAACGTATGTGAGTTGCTTGCAGCCATCAGGAGCATATAGGTTGAAACGTCACACCTCCTCGGGGGCAGAAACTTCCAGAAAGAAATGAATTCCATTTATTGCTAAGCCTGCTGGGTTTGCTTCTTTAAACGTAAATCTCCACAGCTTCCACCCAAACCTGTAGTTATATTGTCAGAATTGGGTCTATAAAGTAATACAATTCCTCTCTTGGTGTTGTAACCAGAGATCCCATTTATCAGGGCCCTGGCCGCATTCCTTGTCACCCCATGGGGGAGGGGAAGAGCAGCCTTTATGAGCAAGCCCTGTGGTGGACAGCTATTGACCTGTCTGCTCATGATAGTACTTCCCCCCTCTGCTGGCTCTGTGTTTTGCCCCTATCCTGCCCCTGGTCCCATGCTTAGGGCCATCTTCTTTCAGATCTCACCCCGTAGGCCACAGTGATTGGTAAACCCCTAACCCCAAATAAGCCAATCACATTATTCAATCTCTTCCCGCTGTAATTGGTATGAAGATCTACCCCAATCTGGGCCAAAGGCAAGAGGGCATCCCTCTCAGATGAAGGAGCTGAAGATAGGAGCCTGAGAATCACAGATGGCCATGCCCTCCATACCTGGGAGAAATCCACTGGAGAGAATGAAGACAATGCTAGATGCGGCCAACGGTGTTTCCAGAAGGTGGCCACGGTCGTATTTCTCATGCAACACGCTTTTCCAGAACCTGGCCACTCCCCGTCAAGAGGAGAAGTTTATCCCCAACCCTTGAAGCAGTATGGGGCTTCGTGACTGCCCTCCCCTGATAGGGAGGGCAGAGGGGTACCATTTGACTAAGAGGCCAGCTCATAGGAGGCAATACAGCTTCCCCCTGGCTCGCCCTCTGGCGCTTGCCCTTAGAATCCAGCTCTCATGCTAGCAGTAGTCACATGGAGAGACCTGCACCTGGAGCCCTCAGCGCAGGTGATCACCCAGTTAACAGCACCAATTTGCCAACATGATCGCGCTACCTTAGAAGTAGCCCTTAAGTGAGGCCTCCAGCTGACACCGCATGGAGCAGAGATGAGCCTTCCCTTCTCTGCCAAACCCTGTCCATTGCAGATTCATGAGCGTAATAAGTGACTATTGCTGTTTTAATCTACTGATTTTTGAAGTGGTTTGTTATGTAACAATACACAATTGTTGGGCTTCCCTGGTGGCTCAGTGGTTAAGAATCCGCCTGCCAATGCAGGGGACACAGATTTGAGCCCTGGTCTGGGAAGATCCCACATGCCGCAGAGCAACTAAGCCCGTGCGCCAAAACTACTGAGCCTGCGCTCTAGAGCCCACGAGCCACAACTACTGAGCCTGCGTGCCACAACTACTGAAGCCTGTGCACCTAGAGCCCGTACTCTGTAACAAGAGAAGACACCACAATGAGCAGCCTGCACACCGTAACGAAGAGTAGCCCCCGCTCGCCACAGAGAGCTTTCTCTTTCAGAGAAAGCCCGCGTGCAACAACGGAGTCCCAACACAGCCAAAAATAAACTAATTAATTAATTAATTAAAAAAATACACAATTGTTATACTTGGGAACATGGAGAGTCAGTGAGGTTTTTTAAAAATTTTTATTGGAGTATAGTTAATTTACAATGTTGTGTTAGTTTCAGGTGTACAGCAAAGTGATTCAGTTATACATATGTATATGTATTTTTTCAGATTCTTTTCCATCATAGGTTATTACGAGATATTGAGTAGAGTTCCCTGTGCTATACAGTAGGTCCTTGTTGTTTACCTATTTTATATTTAGTAGTTTGTATATATTAATCCCAAACTCCTAGTCACAGTGGTTTTTGAGTGCTTAGTTCCATTGTCTGTGAGGCCTACCAGCACCTTCTTGAAGTAATGAGAGCCTTGCAAAAGCCTCTTTAATCTAAGATCATTGGATTTCTGTCACTTGCTATCAAGAGAATCCTGGTTAACACTGGTAGTCATGATTAAGGAAGGGTTCTACTGAAATAAGAAAATTTCCTGACACCCTCAGGGCCCGGTACACCCCCAAGACTGTAACTTCTGGACTACTGGATTTCAAGAGGAATAAAATTGCCCCTCAACCCACCCACCATTACCTTAAAAAAATCTATTATGACAGAGTTGCCAACTTTAATATTGTTACATTAGACCACTTTAAAAAAGTCAACTGCTATCTACTTTTACTATTATCTTATATAAGAAAGGATATTTCAACATTAAAAATGTTGGAAGGACACCATCTCAGAGTAAAGAAGAGTCCTTTAAATTGAATATATTTGCTGTCATACAAAATTTACCACATTGACATTTTTCCCTCCTTTTCATTATGGTACAATGAAAAGTTTATCATTGCCAGGCATTGGTCCTTGATATCTGGATATTGGAAAATTTGCTGGGTTCTACAGGAGGAGGGGAGCAAAGTTGAGGACAGCAGAGTCTACTCTCTAAGAACTAACTTCAATGAACCCTGGGCTGGTGGATAAAGAGGTGGGCGGCTTGGCATGGTTGGCCCTTCCTAGCAGCATTTTGTGCAGAGCTGTCCTGCAGAGAGACCTGGACGTTAATGAGGACCTTGATTCACAAAGCCATATTGAATAGAATGGTTGGTCTGTGGATTTGAGAACCAGAAGAGAGCCATCTCAGTGTTAATCAATTTTTTTTTTTTTTTTTTTTTTTTTTTTGCTTGGGCAACTTACTTACATCTCAGTTTTCCTGAGTGGTAAAAAGGAATGTCTTAGGTTGAATTTCCCAGAAACAGACTTTGAGACTAGGATTCATGTGAAAGTTATGTATCGGGAAGTGTTCCCAGAAGAAACCCACGGCGGAACTAGATGGTGGGACGGTCCCTTTGACTCAGGGCCACAGGGATTAAGGGCTCCTGGGGAAGGTCTGTAAACTGCCAGGCGTTTGTAAGCCAGCTCCCGGCAGCCTGAGGTCTGTGTTAGGACAAAGACACCAAAGAGACTCAGCTAGAGAGCTTGTGTGAAGGGAAGTGGTAAAGAAATCCAAGGGGATGTGGAATGCTGGCACACCAACTAGGGGATAATATTTATACTGAGCACCTCCTTTAGTTGTTGTGCTTGGCTCTTGGTCACTCGGTAATTTAAAAAGAAGAAGGAGAAGGAAGAGAAGAGGAAGAAGAGAAGGAGGGGGAGGAGAGAAGGGGGGGAAAGAGGGGAGAAGGGGAGGGAGGAGGGGGAGGAGGCAGCGTGGGGAGAGCTGGCGCCCTGTGGAGCTGTCACTCATAAAGCAGAACTGGCAGGCCCAGCCTCATTTCTTTACTCCTCGTGACCAAAGCATAAAGCTGAGGGTAAACAGCGTGGGCTAAATCAGGCCTCCTCTCCTCTTGAGTCTTTTTTTTTAATACAATTTTTTTTTTTAATTTGTTGTATTTTATTTATTTATTTATTTATTTATTTATTTTTGGCTGTGTTGGGTCCTCGTTTCTGTGCGAGGGCTTTCTCTGGTTGCGGCGAGCAGGGGCTACTCTTTGTTGCGGCACGAGCTTCTCATTGCGGTGGCTTCTCTTGTTGCAGAACACTGGCTCTAGGCACGCGGGCTTCAGTAGTTGTGGCACGCGGGCTCAGTAGTTGTGGCTCGTGGGCTCTAGAGCTGAGGCTCAGTAGTTGTGGCACATGGGCTTAGTTGCTCCGCGGCATGTGGGATCTTCCTGGACCAGGGCTCAAACCCGTGTCCCCTGCATTGGCAGGCGGATTCTTAACCACCGTGCCACCAAGGAAGTCCCTAGTTTGTTGTATTTCTTAGTTTCCACATATAAGTGATATCATACGGTATTTGTCTTTCTCCATCTGACTTATTTCACTTAGCATAATGCCCTCCAAGTCCATTTATGTTGCTGCAAATAGCAAAATCTCGTTCTTTTTTATGGCTGAGTAGTATTCCATTGTATATTCTCTTCGATTCTTAAAGAGAACATTCTTCCCACTGGTAGAGGGGAGGCTGTGTTGCTCTGCCCAGGCCCCCTTTCCCTGGCTGGCGCCCCCATTCTCTAGCTGCAATTGAGTTTTGGCTCAGAGCCACTTTGCTCAAAGATGCCTACCCCCTACATAAGAAGGTGGGGCCTGCCAAGCCATGAACAGGCTGATGTAGGAGTAAACAAGCCCAGCCCCCCACCCCAAGGTGGGACACTCCCTCTCCAGGGTTCCTGTGAGCAGGCTGAGGTTGGACTTTGGCTGAACTCCTGTCTCCACAGAGCTTCAATCCCTGGCCCTATCCTGCCTCCCTTCATCCCTTACAGGTTTTTCCTGAGATAACAACCTCAATAAATCATGCACAGGACATCCTCAGCTCAGGCTCTGCTTTTAGGGAACCCAATCAAAGATAAATGGTTTAGCAGGAAGAGGTGTCAGAAGAACCAAGTCTTAGAACCCTTACTTGTTGGATTATCTTAGGTTAAGATACTTAATTCTTCTGCACCCTGGTTTCTTTCTTTTCTTTCTTTTTAAATTTTTTTTCTTTTTTTAAATTTTATTGAAGTATAGTTGATTTGCAATGTTGTGTTTGGTTTCTTCTGTACAGCAAAGTGACTCAGTTATACAAATATATCTATTCTTTTTCATATTCTTTTCCATTATGGTTTGTCACAGGTTATGGAATATAGTTCCCTGTGCTATACAGTAGGACCTTGTTGTTTATCCATCCTATGTATAATAGTTTGCATCTGCTAACTCCAAACTCCCACTCAATCCCTCTCCCTCCCTCCTCCCCCTTGGCAACCAGAAGTCTGATCTCTATGTCTGTGATTCTGTTTCTGTTTTGTAGATATGTTGATTTGTATTGAATTTTAGATTCCACATATAAGTGATATCATATGATATTTGTCTTTATCTGACTTACTTCATTTAATATGATAATCTCTAGGTCCATCCATGCTGCTGCAAATGGCATTATTTTATTCTGTTTTATGGCTGAGTGATATTCCATTGTGTATATGTACCACATCTTCTTTATCCATTCATCTGTTGAGGGACATTTAGGTTGCTTCCATGTCTTGGCTATTGTAAATAGTGCTGCTATGAACATAGGAGTGCATGTATCTTTTTGAATTATAGTTTTGTCTGGGTATATGTTCAGGAGTGGGATTGCTGGATCATACGGTAATTCTATTTTCAGTTTTTTGAGGAAACTCCATACTTTTTTCCATAGTGGCTGCACCAATTTACATTCCCACCAACAGTGTAAGAGGGTTCCCTTTTCTCCACACCCGCTCCAGCATTTGTTATTTGTAGACTTTTTAATGATGTGGGCCCTAGTTTTTTTATGTGTTCATTCATTCATTCGTTGACCAGTGAACACTGGGCTAATCGTGTACCTACCTGCAAGATGGTTAAGAAATTACAGTGAATTATAATTCATTGCAATTATAATGTGGACGCCCAATACAAACTGCAAAGCTCTAAACTGTAAGGGTTACTTTAGGGGTGCATTCACACTACCCTGTTATAGCACTTAACACCTCCCAGTCTCAGATTCATGTCCCAAAGGGTGAAAGAGGACTGTATTTTCCTCCATCCTAGGAACCACTGTATTTCTTCAAATCTGAAATTCTGTCAACTTTAAGATACATCATTATCTTGTGTACAATTAAGAAAGGAAAAAAAAAACACCCTGTCAATTAAACTAGGAGACAATGACTCCTTACCACTTAGAATTTTTATTTTATATTGATTGATAGAGCTCTTTTAGACTTATTTTATCTTGAAAATTTTCAACCATACAAAAAAGTTGAAACAATTTTACACCATATATCCACAGCCTTAAGCTGTCAAAATAACTTGTATATAGTGTAAGTTGGGGTCAGTATTCTTTATTTTTTATTTTTTTTAATAGATAGCCATTGTTCCAGCACCATTTGTTGAAAAAATGTCCCTTTCCTATTGGATTTCTTTGGCCTTTTTAATAAGCTTATTTAAACATATATTTGATCATATATCCCTCTTGCATTTATGTAGAAGGAAAATATATTTGTTGATTCATATATATGTATCTTATATATCATGTGTGTGATATGCTACATATTACACACATATATACCATGTATGTAGATATAATATATATGTGAGTAATAAAATTCACATTTGTAGTCTTATTCTTCTGAACCACTTTTCAATCCAGAGTCTTTGTGTAAATGTTTTCCAACATGATATTATCCTCTAAGACATCAAGAATGGCATATATTCAGGATCTCTTTAGAAAGTACTCCACTATTGTCTCTAGAATTTTTTTCCAATGACCTGATGCCCATTTTGCAAGTTTTGATTTTGTGCTTTCAAGATGCTACTGGAACGGTCGATGGAAGATTTTCATACAACTAGGACTCATATTCCTTCTTCAAATGCTTCTTAAATGATTTGTTGACCAAACCATTGAAGGGTAGCAGTTAACCAGTATCACAAACAGGAACTATAGCTAAATTCACCAATTTGTAGGCAGAGATGACTACACCACAATTGCCATACGGCCAACAGTGATTTTAGGACACCATTAATTGCCTCTCTATTTCTGAGGTGTCAAAATGTGAAAAAGAAAAAAAAAGACTATTCCAGCATTGTGTACCCAGTGCCCGGGCCTGTGCCTGCCTACCAGGTGATCTTCAGCAAGTATTTCTTGAATAAATAGATTTTTTTTTTTTATCTTGAAAAGTCCTTTGACCTTCTATGTTCCTCTGTTCAGTAGTTCTGGCCTATAAAAATATACTGTCATTACGTTTTCCAAGCCCCAAACCACCTGCTTGATAACTATAAAACTGTACAGTGGTAATACCCACATTACTTTATTATCTGTTTTCTTGGATTTTGCTAAATGCAATCTCAAGAGTGAAGGATGCACCAAATGTAGGTGTTTCCAAAATAAATTAAAACCGTGCTTTTGAGGAACTAATGTTAAGTGTGGCCTGGGAGACAGGCTTTTCTGTTACAACTGAAATATCAGTGCCATAAGTTCTGTGGTTGTGCACAGCTGCTGATTTCCATTTGAAGCAATGTTGTATTTAAATAGTACTTTAGGGATTTTGCTGGTGGTCCAGCGGCTAAGAGTCCACGCTCCCAATGCAGGGGCCCCGGGTTCAATCCCTGGTCAGGGAACTAGATCCCACATGCCTGCCGCAACTGAGTTCTCATGCCACCAACTAAAAATCCCGCACATGGCAATGAAGATCCTGCGTGCTGCAGCTAAGACCTGGCGCAGCCAAACAAACAAATAAATAAATAAATATTTTTAAAAATTAAATAAATAGTACTTTAAAGAAAAACGTATTTCCCATCATCAAAAAATCTACAAACAATAAATGATGGAAAGGGTGTGGAGAAAAGGGAACCCTCTTGCACTGTTGGTGGGAATGTAAATTGGTACAACCATTATGGAGAACAGTATGGAGTTTCCTTAAAAAACTAAGAACAGAGCCATATGATCCAACAATCCCACTCCCGGGCATACACCCAGAGAAAACTATAATTCAAAAAAATACATGCACCCCAGTGTTCACTGAAGCACTATTTACAATATCCAGGACATGGAAGCAACCTAAATGTCCATCAACAGAGGAATGGATAAAGAAGATGTGGTACTGGTACATATATACAATGGAATATTACTCAGCCATAAAAAAGAACTAAATTGTGCCATTTGCAGAGATGTGGATGGACCTAGAGACTATCATACAAAGTGAAATAAGTCAGAAAGAGAAAAACAAATATCGTATATTAATACATATACGTGGGATCAAGAAAAATGGTACAGATGAACTTATTTGTGAAGCAGAAATAGAGACACAGATGTAGAGAACAAACGTATGGATACCAAGGGGGAAAGTGGGGGGCCGAATTAGGAGATTGAGATTGACATAGATACACTATTATGCATAAAATAGATAACTAATGAGAACCTACTGTATAGCATAGGGAATTCTATTCAGTGCTGTGTGGTGAGGTAAATGGGAAGGAAATCCAGGGAAGAGGGGACATATATATGCGTGTGGCTGATTCACTTTGCTGTACAGCAGAAACTAACACAACATTGTAAAGCAACTATTCTCCAATAAAAAAAAAGAAGAAAAATGTATTTCCAATCTCATTACCATTAAGTATAAATGTATTCATTCCATCAATATCCTTTGTTACTTTAAATTCAGCTTATTTAAACCAGGATGGCATAGCATTTAAACCAATATGTAGTCCATCAAAGCCCACTAAATATTCTGTATTGACATCCATCCAGGCCTGTGACTTGATGTCAGGTTACAAATAATAATAATAGTTGTTACTAGGTCCTTCTACTGTATAGATACCTTGGAGAATAATCTTATTTGACTATAAAGAATCCAACTGGTCTCTTATCATATTTATGGCAGGATTTTCCCCCAAACACGTGGTGTTTCAAAAAGAAATGATCTTGTCAGTTTCCTGGTTTGGATAGTATACCATAGTCATGTCAGAAGTAACCATTAGGGGAAGCTGGGTGAAGGATACCTGGGACCTCTGTACTATTTTTGTAACTTCTTTTGAGACTTTTCTTAGTCAGTTCGGGCTACAATAACAAAGTACCAGAGACTGGGTGGCTTATAAACAGCAGGAATTTATTTCTTACAGTTCTGGAGGCTGGAAGTCTGGGATCAGGGTGCTGGCGTGGTCGGGGTCTGGTCAGAGGCCTCTGGGTTGTATCCTCACGTAGCAGAAAGACAGGAAGCCAGCTGTCTGGCCTATTCTTTTAAGGCCAGTAATCCCATTTATGAAGTTTCCACTCTCATGACCTAACTTACCTCCTAATGCCATCACACTGGGGTTAGGGCTTCAACATTTGAATTTTAGGGAGAAAAATATTCAGTCCATAACAAGACTTTTATCATTTCAAAATAAAAATTTCAAAAAAAAGTGATATTTTGGATCATTATATCTTGGCTTTATGATTGGAAATTGATTTTTACACCATTAACAAGTAAAGAGAAATTGCCCCCTGGAAAAAGTATCTTTGCATTGATATTATTAATTTTCTTCACTTTTTTGTTCACAAAGCATATTTATTCTAAGCTTTAAAGATTTCTTTTTAGGGACTTCCCTGGTGGCACAGTGGTTAAGAATCCGCCTGCCAATGCAGGGGACACGGGTTCGATCCCTGGTCTGGGAAGATCCCACATGCAGCTAAGCCCATGCGCCGCAACTACTGAGCCTGTGCTCTAGAGCCTGTGAGCCACAACTACGGGGCCCATGTGCCCCAACTACTGAAGCCCGCGTGCCTAGAGCTTGTGCTCAACAACAAGAGAAGCCACCGCCATGAGAAGCCCACACAGAAACGAAGAGTAGCCCTGGTTCGCTACAACTAGAGAAAGCCCGTGCTCAGCAATGAAGACCCAACGCAGACAAAAAAAAAAAAAAAATTTCTTTTAAAAAAAATCCCACTTCAATTGAAAGCAAAAATGATAGTTACTTCTGGAGAGTGGCATAGGGAGGAAGTAATTTTCATTTCTGGCATTTCTTTACTGATGGAATATTATACAATGAATTTTTATTGCTTTAATAATTTGGGGAAGGAAACATGCTCAGAGCAGACTTTTCCTTAAACAGCTACAAGACTCAAATCATCCAGTGAAAATGTTCCTGAATATTCCTCATTGTCAGAGGGAAACCTTTTTCCATTTTTAGTGGTTCTGAAATTTATGTTTTAGGAATAATTTCAGCATGGGAATAAATTTATACATCAAAACTATTTCTACTACTCTGATAAATAAATATGAACTACTGAATTAAAACTGACTTTTTGCATGCATTTCCCCAAACGTTCTAGATTTTTTCATAAAGGATTAGATAGTTATTAAAATTTCATAAAACATCATTTTTATTTTTTCAGGAGCAAAATATATCATTCTCCAGTCACAGCTAAGTCATACACTATAAATAATTTTATCTTTCCAGCTGTGATATTACTATAAATATTGAAAGATCTTAATAATTTTTTTTTTTTGGCCTCGCTGCATGTGGGATCTTAGTTCCCAGACCAGGGATCGAACCCGCTCCCTCTGCATTGGAAGCACAGAGTCCCAACCCCTGGACCGCCAGGGAAGTCCCCTTAATAATTTTTGACTGCATGGTAGATTCCATTTTTTCCACACATTGGTTTTTGTTGTTGTTGTTTTTTAACGTCCAGATATACTTTTTATTTTAATTTTTTTCTTTTTCCTTTTTATTTAATTTTTATTTTATATTGGAGTATACTTGATTTACAATGTTGTGTTAGTTTCAGGTGTACAGCAAAGTGATTCAGTTATACATATATTCATTCTTTTTCAGATTCTCTTCCTAGATAGGTTATTATAAACTTTGGTTTTTCAGTAGTAGATCTTGTTAAATAAAAAGATTCTGAGATAACAAGGTCCTACAGTATAGCACAGGGAACTATATTCAGTATTCTGTAATAGACCATAATGGAAAAGAATATATCTGTATATCTATATATCTATATATACATATATAAACACATACGTACATACATATATATATACACTCATATATGAATCACTTTGCTGTACACCAGAAACTAACACAACATTGTAAATCAACTATACTTCAATTAAAACGAAAAACAGGTTCTGGGGTCATTTCTGTATTTGGAACACTCCCTGGCTTTTGCTCATGTTCATCTCCTTTGTTTTCCTCTGCCTGGTATATTGTTGTAACTCTATCATTTATTTTTTTCTTTTCCCAGCATGCTAATGGCCAATTGCTGGTTAGCTAATGGGCTCCAGCACAATTCAGTAAATAGAATGAAATCATTAACACTGGGCTTAGTCCATCTACCCTAGTAGGAAATATAGGTCCTTTGGTAACTTGTGGTTAATCATTCAGTAAACAACTGATAGTCTTTGTAGGGAGACATCTTTACCCAGCATGACCTGCAGTAGCATTAGGGTGACCAGGTAAGTTATCCTCAAGGTGGGACAGTTTTGAGAGTCAGAGAAGACACTTTTTTCTCTTTTTTTTTGGCTGCGCAGCTTGTGAGATCTCAGTTCCCCGACCAGGGATTGAACCCGGGCCGAAGCAGTGAAAGCCCAGAATCCTAACCACCAGGCCACTGGGGAACTCCCAGAGAAGATACTATTGGGTTGGCCAGAAAGTTCCTTCGGTTTAAAAAAATATATTTATTTATTTATTTTGGCTGCGCTGGGTCTTTGTTGTAGCACGCAGGATCTTTAGTTGCAGTACGCAGACTGTTTAGCTGCGGCATGCGAACTCTTAGTTGCAGCATGCATTTGGGATCTAGTTCCCCAACCAGGGATCGAACCCAGGCCCCCTTCATTGGGAGCGCAGAGTCTTAGCCACTACACCACCAGAGAAGTCCCCCTTTGGTTTTTAAGTAAAAATAAAAGACACAAAAAAATTAAAAAAAATTAAAAAAAATAAATAAAAGACACAATTTTCATTTTCTCCAAGAAACTTATTGAACAACGTATTCATTGTTTTGTTCCACTACCTTCTGCCATTTTTCAGGCAACTTCATAGCTCCATCGTCCCAAAACTTTTTATCTTTTTGAGCAAAGAACTCTTCCAGTTGCCTTTTACAGTCTTCCAGGGAATTGAAATTTTTTCCAGTGAGAGAATTTTGTAAAGACTGAAATAAATGGAAATCTGAAGGTGCAATGTCTGCTGCCTAAGGCGTATGAATCAGAACTTCCCAGCCAAGCTGTAACAGTTTTTGCCTGGTCATCAAAGAAACATGTGGTCTTGCATTATCCTGATGGAAGATTATGCGTTTTCTGTTGTCGCTTTTTGTCGAGTGCTGCTTTCAGTTGGTCTAATTTGGAGCAGTACTTGTTAGAATTAATCATTTGGTTTTCTGGAAGGAGCTCATACTAGAGCTTCCAATCCCACCATATACACAACATCACCTTCTTTGGATGAAGACTGGCCTTTGGTGTGGTCGTTGGTGTTCATTTCGCTTGCCCCATGATCTCTTCCATTCCACGTTGTTGTATAGTATCCACTTTTCATCACCCGTCACAATTTGTTTTAAAAACAGAACGTTTTTGTTACATTTCAGTAGAGAATCGCATGCGGAAATACGGTCAAGGAGGCTCTATTCGCTTAACTTACGTGGAACCCAAACATCAAAGCGATTCACATAACCAAGCTGGTGCAAATGATTTTCAGCCATTGATTTGAATATTTTGAGTATGTCGGTCGTGTGGTATAACGTTGATTGTTCTCAATGAATGTCTCGATTTGATCGCTATCAAATTGGATTGATCAAATCCAACTGATTTGATCAATTTCAACTGGTCTACCTGACCCTGGAGCATCGTCCAGCGAGAAATCTCCAGCACGAAACTTCGCAAACCACTTCTGACATGTTCGATCAGTCATAGCACCTTCTCCATACACTGCACAAATCTTTTTTTGCGTTTCAGTTGCGTTTTTACCTTTCTTGAAATAATAAAGCATAATATGCCAAAAATGTTGCTTTTTTTCTTCTGTCTTCAGTATTAAAATGGCTACACAAAAATTCACCAATTTTGATAAGTTTTTTTCTAAATGCACGCTAATATGACAGCTGTCACAATACAATCTAACAAAATTGTTTAGAATGAAGTTAAAGACAACTAAATGCTACTAGAGCCATCTTACAGGGAAAACGAACGAACTTTTTGGCCAACCAATATTACTATGAGACAGACAAGATACGTAAACTCACATGGGCTGAAAAAACAAAACAACTGAAATAAAAATTACCATCCATTTCAGATCCCCTAGTACTTTAAAGCTATGCTTTGAAAAATCATGTGCAATTAAGTTATTTAACTTGGGAAGATCTTTTTTTTTTTTTAATAAATTTACTTATCTATCCTTGGCTGCATTGGGTCTTCGTTGCTGCCCGTGGGCTTTCTCTAGTTGTGGCGAGCAGAAGCTATTCTTCGTTGCGGTGCGCGGGTTTCTCATTGCGGTGGCTCCTCTTGTTGAGGAGCACAGGCTATAGGCACGCGGGCTTCAGTAGTTGCAGCATGCAGGCTCAGTAGTTGTGGCTCTTGGGCTCTAGAGCACAGGCTCAGTAGTTGTGGCGCACAGGCTTAGTTGCTCCGCGCCATGTGGAATCTTCCCAGACCAGGGCTCAAACCTATGTCCCCTGCATTGGCAGGCGGATTCTTAACCACTGTGCCACCAGGGAAGCCCCGAACTTTTATTCAAAAGACCATTGTATAAAAGGCAGTGGGTTTTTTTGCCTCACCACAGGGCATGTGGGATCTTAGCTCCCCGACCAGGGATGGAACCCATGCCCCCTGCAGTGGAAGCGAGGAGTCCTAACCACTGGACTACCAGCAAAGTCCCTAAAAGGCTTTTTTTTTTTTTGGCTGTGTTGGGTCTTTGTTGCTGTGCTGAGGCTTCTCATTGCGGTGCGTTCTCTTGCTGCGGAGCACGGGCTCTAGGCCCGTGGGCTTCAGTAGTTGTGGCACATGGGCTCGTTGGTTGTGGCTCATGGGTGCTAGAGCTCAGGCTCAGTAGTTGTGGCACATGGGCTTAGTTGCTCCGCGGCATGTGGGATCTTCCTGGACCAGGGCTCGAACCCGTGTCTCCTGCATTGGCAGGCGGATTCTTAACCATTGCGCCACGAGGGAAGTCCCTCAAGGCATTTTTAAAAGCAAAATTGCCCAGCATAATTTTTGAAAGTTCTGTGGGCATTTGGATACATGGAGAAGGTTAAAGAAAATTTGTTCCTGGAACGAGTATGCCATTGATATATTAATTTAATACCAAAGTTAATAAACCAGCTCTAATGGAATAATTATTTGAAAGCTCCTATCCAAATCTTTCCTTTTTCACCCATTGCTATTCCCAGCACTCTTTAAAACTGCAATCCTAGCCACAGCAGATAATTATATACGCTGTCTGGCTTAAAGAGTAAATTAATTTTGCATGTAATTCCCCCCAGAATCTACATGACAGGCAATTCTATTTTATACGGTTTTTTTCAGAATGGCAATAAATAGCACAAGATAACTGATATGAAACCAATTATTTAAAATCTACTTCCTTAGATATTCCCAGTCCAAAAGGCAAAAATTTTTCTAGAGGTACTTAGAACCTGTAAAATAAAATTCCTGCATGGGTCTTTAACGGCTGTGCCTATTGACAAATATGTTTGTTTTCCCAAGTCAGCTGCGTGGGGTGAGGTGGGCTGCACACACTCTGTGTACAGAGGCATTTAAAGGGAGCAAAGTCTTGTTTGCCATCCAAAGAGGCCACTCCCTGGGGGCAGGTTAGAAATTATATTTGCATGTGTATTGCAGATACCTGAGCAGTAGGTACATTGTGAAAAAAACACCTGAATACTTGTTACAGGATATTTTGACAAATATGCGTTGTCCCCTCTCTGGATGCTGGATCCAGGCCGCTATAGGGAAGAGTATTGAATCCAGGTCCTAGTTTTGAGCACCCTGGGTTGCTCTTGTGTGTGTGAAATGAGGGTTTGGAGCCCTATGGTCTCCAAGCCCCCCTCTCACCAAAAGAGTCCATGCCCAGTCCACAGCCTTAAGGGAACGAATCAGGTGGAGCAGCTGATGCAAACAATTTTCTTTTTTGACAGCTTTCCCACTTAACTAGATGGCATAGTGTGCCAGAGGGGATGGGGGAGGTGACAAAGGAAGAGGTGCTCTAATTCCTGTTTGGATCCACAAGGCTCTGCACCTGGCCTGTGAGTCCACCAGGGATGGCCTTCTTTGGGATACTTAAAGGAATAAATATTCAGAGTAATAACATAAGACCTCAGAAGTCACCGACAACATTGCCTCATTTCCCAACAAATGATAATGATTATTATCACCCAAATAATCATTTTTACTAGTAATAAACAGTAAGAAGGCAGACTTGGGACTTCCCTGGTGGTCCAGTGGCTAAGACTCCGTGCTCCCAATGCAGGGGGCCCCGGTTCGATCCCTGGTCAGGGAAGTAGATCCCACATGCCACAACTAAAGATCCTGCATGCCTCAACTAAAAGATCCCACATGCCACACCTAAAGATCCCACGTGCCACAACGAAGATCCCACACGCAGCAATGAAGATCCTGTGTACTGCAACTAAGACCCAGTGCAGCCAAATAAATAAATAAATATTTTTAAAAAAAGAAATAAAAGAAGGCAGACTCAGGTTTTGTGGGGTTTGCAGACTCAGGCTTCTGCAGTTTTGAGGGCCCTCTTGAAGAAAGAGAATACACAATTATGAGTACAAAATTAGGCAAGAAATGAAAAGGCATTGATAAGGGCCCCCATAGAGCCTTTGGAAGGGCCTGTGCAGTTGAGGGGCCTGTAGCCTTGATCTTCATGGTAAGTCTACCTTTGATGTCCACGACCAACAGTGTTAGAATGTCAACTCCAGAGGGTCAGGTATTGTTTTTCTTTATTGACGTATAGTTGATTTATAGTATTTCAAGCGAACAGCAAAGTGATTCAGTCATATATATATATTATATATATGACTGAATATATTCCTTATATATATATAAGTAATCCAAGGCACAGAGAGGTTAAGTTAGTTGCCAACGGTCACACAGCTAGAAATGGCAGACCTGGGTGTTCTGGCTTCAGGATCTGTGCTTCTGGCTACACTCCTGCCTCCCAGATAAGGCTCAGGGAGATCCAGGGACCAGCAATAGTTAAAAACAGGCCGGCTTTCATTCATGCCTGAAGTAGTTCCAAGCCTCTGGCATTTGCCTACGGTATGCAGTCCTTAGCTACCGCAAATAATGACTGCTCACTAGCAAGGGAGACCAACATGTCTCAGTTTAGTCTTTATTAGAACCCAGACTTAGTTGAAACATATGAGAAAAGGAAGAACGAAGTTGAAGTCACACTGTAAACCTACTTGGAAAAGTGGGAAAAATGTTGGGTGCCTTTCCATTCAAAACCAGTGATTTCCAGGGTTCGAGGGAGTTACCTTAATCACTGTCACCCTGCTCTCAGCCCAGCCCTAGACCCAGCCCAGTGAGAGAAACATTTTCCCAAGGAGACTACCTGATATTGGGGAATTCCCCGGCAGTCCAGTGGTTAGCGCTGCACGCTTTCACTGCCAAGGCCACAGGTTCAATCCCTGGTTGGGGAACTAAGATCCCACAAGCCTTGCTGTGTGGCAAAAAAACAAAACAAAGAAGCAACCTAATTGACATAAATATGATTTAAAAGAAGATTCAAATATATTTAGGTTGCATCCCATTCCCTCCACCACCAAAACAATTTTAAAAATCTTGCTCTGATATTATCAAGGAACTTGCATTCAAAGACATAGTTATAAGGAGAATAACTAGGCCATCCCTCCAGGGAGCGCCATCCATTTCCTTGTATCCTTGGGAAAGTGATTTAATCTTTTTTGAGCCTTTATGGTTTTCCCCCTGAAAATTCAATCAAGACACCGATGCTGAGCTGGAGGACTTCTGTTTGCCCCTGTAGCTCTCCTCTCTACCCTTTCCCATCCTGCTCTGGTACCAGCCTGCCCTGGAGGCTGCTCTCTTTAGCCACTCAGGAGCCTCAGCAGGAGATTGGAGGGAGGGGAGGGGAGGCCCTTGCAAGGCTAGCACAGGCTGACTGCTTCATCTTCTGTACGATGGCAGCAGAATGTTGTGAGAATCAGGGATTAAGGGAATTGGGAAGCCTGTTTCCCCTACTGGCAGTTAAAGTGAGCCCTCTGGGCCTTGGGTGAGGCCAGGGAAAGGGTTGGGGAATGGGTACCCATCTGCCACAAGCCCCTGCCTCCCAAAGCCCAAAAAAACACCACCTGTGGCAGGTGAAGAACTAAACCTCTGGGAGAGGAATTAGTCTCAGAACTGAAACTGCTTAAAAGGACCCTGTTGGAAAGCCAGCTGTGTTGGTTATTAAACATCTCTTTAAGATCACAAGTTCAGTGCTTGGCCCTGCCAGTAAGAACTCTAGTGAAAGTATTCCTTGGGCAATTACTACGTGCCAGGCACAAATCCCTTAACTTACACTCACAAAAACCCAGCTAGACAGTATGTACGACTATTATCATCCCCATTTTTCAGGTAAGCGATCTGAAAGTTTAAGTAGCATGCACAAGGTAAAAAAGTTAATCATGGCTGTTCTGGTTAGCTACTACTATGTAGCAAACCATCCCAAAACTTAGTGATGTAGAACAACCACCATATTATCATGTCAGGGATTCACACATGGACTCAACAAATATTTATTGAATGACAGCTGTGTGCCACCTTCTGTGCAAGTCCCTGGGGAAGAGGAGCTTGACTCGGTTTGGAAGAAAGACTGTCAGGTAAATACCCATCTCCAATAAGGTCATTCCAACAGTGGGGGGTCGTTCACAGTCCAGTGATGGCACGAGGGAGGCCATGACTAAGTCTTCTAGGAAGAACCCACAGAGAAGGACACGTCTGAATTGGGTCTTGAAGCACGAGTAGGAGTTTGTCTAGCAGAGACCAGGGAGAAGGGGCAATCAATCCAGGCAGAGGACCAAAAAGCACCACAGCATCCACAAAGAGAAAGCTACCTATTTGTTCTAAAAGTTCGACTTGAACAAAACTGTCTTAGCTTAGATTTCCCCCAGAAGCAGACATGAGATGAGGATTTGAGTACAAGTAGCTTATTCTGGGATCTGAAGGGAACACGAGAAAAGCGCTGGGAAGTGATAAGGGGAAGGGAAGGCGGCCAAAAAAGGGGGCATTGTTAAGTCAGTTCCAGACTCTGGGCACCTAAGCTTAGTCCCTCGGGAAGCTCTCAGAAGTGAGGTGGAACACACGCCGCAGATTTCTCCCGACCCAGGGATGAGGACGCTGGGCTGCATATGCGCTGACTCCTCAGGGCCACGTTGAGGGGTGCATCTCTGCTTTTCAGCTCAGTGTTCCTCCCTCGTGTAGGCTTGTTCCTCAATCCAGCTTCCCCTCACAGTATTGAGATAGACTTCTCTTCCAACCAATCAGGGTGCAGAGGTAGGAGTACCCTGACTGCCTTGAACCAATCAGGGACCAGCCAAGGGGCTGGGGGTGGGGTCAGGCTCATTCTCCCACCTTGGCAACCCTACAATGATGGAGGGGTACGATTGATGTTGGAGAGGCAAACTCAAAGTCCAACAAACCCATCCTGTCACACTGGAAGTTACCCTTCGACTTCAAGACCTGGTTCAGGAAGATCTAAGGAACCGTGGCATATTTTCATAGTTCCAGGTGGCTGCTTCTTGGAGCCAGGTATTGGGGAGATGACCCAGTTCCCTGTTCGTGCAGTTTTGTCTCTACTCTGCCGTATTTTATCGGTCACTGGTGCTCCTGAAATCCTACAGATTTAAGTTCTTTGGTTTTGAGTTTCAACATCTGCCTCAACCCTTTTAAGGAAACGTGATTCTTTCCCAAGAAAAGAAAAACTACGGAGTTGGGGAGATTGAAAGGTGACAAAGAAAGCCCAGGATTGGGGTGATGGGCATTCGGGGGAGAGCACAGACCCTTTCCTGTGAGGCTAATTTGGAGAATAATAAAACAAAAGAGTCCCCTCCCCCAGCGAAGGTCACCTTGTATAAAAGGACAATTGTTCTGCCATGGTTTTCCATTATTTCCCTCCCATGCTGTCTGCCCCGCTTGATGGACTCTGGAGTGCTTTTCAGTTCAGCTGCTCAGAGCAGGGCAAAGCATAAACTGAGCAGCCCACTTAAAAAAAAAAGAAAGAAAAGAAAAACTCTCTCCTGTGTTGTGGACACGGAGGTGTTTGGAAGCCTAATACTTATTCCCCCTTCCCCTGCCCTCAAGCAGTGGCTTGGAGAGAACGCCAGGCTGACACCTAGGGGTACGGCTCTGGAGAGGGAAGGGGTAGAGAGTTGGACAGGCATACAGTCTCCAAATCAATTCTTGTAAAAGTTTAAGTCGAATCTTTAGGGCTGTATTTTTGCCTGGAGCTGTTTACCATCCTTAAGCCTACAGCAAATTGTACAAAGCAGGAAAACTGCTTTCTTGGAATTCACCATCCTAACAGAGTAGGATCTTCAGTACTGACTCCCCTACTTGCTTTTTTGGGGGAGGAACAGGGCGAGAAGTGGGGTGGGGAATGTGGGAAGGGAAGACTCTTAAGGCCATAGTTCTCAAATTTTGCTGCCTATTACCATCATCTGGGGAGCTCTTCAAAATCCCAATACCCAGGCTGTACTTCAGCGCAATTAAATCAGAATCCCTGAGGGTAGGGCCTGGCCTCAGTAGTTTTTAATATTCCCCAGGTGACTCCAATGTGCAACCAGGTTTGAGAACCAGGGGCTTAAAGCAGTGCTTCCAATATGCACGGAAGCACCCAGGACTTTGTTAAAATGCAGAGTCTAGTCCAGCAGGTCTGAGCAGGGCCCGAGGTTCTGCAGTGCCACTGCTACAGCGGCTGGTCCAGGGGCCACTCTTCAAGTAGCAAGATCTTCAGACGTTTCTTTAACATAAGAGACGAATGGAGGCACTGACAAATCACAGCAAAGCAAACAGCTTTTCAGAACACACAGCTTCCTGCTTAAAAATCTTCCTGAAAATGTTCCTCTTTGCTGTTAAGATACATTGCAAATGCCCTACTATGGCTACAAAGAATCACCTGGGGAACTTTCCCCAAAACACTGATGCCAGGATTCCATACTCCATCTCATCCAGACCAATTAAATCAAAGTTTCTGGAGGTGGGGATTGGACTTGGACAGATTTTTAAGTTCCTCAGATGACTGATGTGCAGCTAGATTTGAGGACCCCTTGTACTAAGTCATCTGGCCACTGCTGTTTCCATAGGAATGCACCCCCCCCCCAAATCCACAGCGTTGTGGTGCATCGGCCATCGTTGATTGTATGAGGGGGCAGGCAGTGGGCTTGAACTACACTCTTGGACTCCTTCCCTGGGAATTTGGGTGGGAGATGCAGATTCCAGCGTGGTCTGACTTCCCTTGTTAACCCAGCAGAAATGGAGTAGAGAAGTTTTGGCTACCATATCCCCCCAGATAGACCAGGAACAGAGAAAGCTGGTTTCCCGCAGGAAACAGGAGAAGAAGCAAAATGGTACTGAGGACCCAGGGGTCCCCAGGTCTCCCATCTTGAGGCTGTCTATGGCCAGAATGAGTGAGACCCTTGGTGACCACCTCCTTTGTCTCTAGAAGAGGGCCAGCTTCTGGGTTGGGGGGTCTTTATGTAATTGTCCCCCGCAGCTCAGAAGGTCTGATGTGACCAACAAACCTTGAATAGTCAAATAGGAAAAATCTGTAAAACTCATACTAAACACAGCACTTCTGTATCATCAGCAACTGACCTCTTCCCCTTCTATCCCCCACCATTAAAATTCCTGAAAAATGAGAAGACACTTCACAAGTTTAAAAATAAGGACTGCTAGGTTCTCAAATTTGTTCTCTTTGTAGAGGAATCATCAGCCTTGAATTTCTGCAGCTGTGGCTTCTAAATCTAGCCCTCTGTGGATGTTGGGGGTATAATTGCTTGTCTTGCCTGTTTTCTCATCTACAGCATGGAACTAAGAGCACCAATCTGATCAGATTGCCTTGAGGAGTAACTCATAAAAGGGTATGGATCACGTTACAGATGTTGTAGAAATGCATCTTATAAATGAGTCACCTTTTCCCAGAGCATCACTGTGGAACAGTGGAAAAGAGGCATTTGGAGAAGGTTTCTTGAAATCTCAGCCCATCCATCTATGAGCTGTGTGGTCTTAGGCAAGTTTCTTACCCACTCTGAGCCTCAGATTCTTCATTCCAAATATGGGCTAACAATGCCTATTTGCAGAACTTCTGTGGGGAATGAATGAGACAATGTGTGAAGACAGTAGGTGCTCAAAGACATGTTTCCCTTCCCTCCATGACCTCACTCTTGACCTAAGGTGGATTCGTTAGGTTATGTTCTTACAGTGTTACTGTAACGAAGACTACCTAACCCTAACCCTTCTCTCCCCAAATAGCAATGGTTAAAATCAGATAAAGATTTCTTTCTCTCTCCTGTAACACGCTGAGTATAAGGCATCAGGCTGATGGGTTCTGTGGTGTTGGGCACCCATCCTTTCATCTTGTTCCGCCATCTTTAACAGGCGGCTTCCATCTTGTGGCTTAAGATGGCAATTTCCCGCTGGCAGGAAGGAGAGACAGGGCGATGGGGAGTGAGCCTCTCCCCTTTGAAGGCAGGGCCTGGAAGTTCTACTCACATTCCACTGGGCTGAACATGAGCTAGAAGGCAAACTCTGGGCCCCCATTTTGGGGTTGAAATCCCAGTTCTACCACTTACCATCTGTGGTCTTGGCCAAGTCAGTTAATGTCTTTGCACCTCTGTTTCCTAACCTTCCTGGGGTTATTGTGAAAATTAAATGGGTTGGTACATCTAAAGCACTTAGAATAGTTACCTGAAACATATGAGACTGTAAGTTGTTATTGTTATTATTATTATTTGTTTAGCTACATGGCCACACCTAACTTTGAGGGAGGCTGGGAAATGTCCTTAACTAGGTGACTGTGTGCCCTGCTAAAACTCTAGAGTTCTATTATTAAAGAAAGGAGGGGACAGGGGACATCTGAAGACAGCTAGAGTCTCTGTCACGTAAGAGTTGCTAAAATCAGTCCTGTAAAAAGACTGCTGATGAGAAGTGGTTGTAATCTCCAATTTGGGCCTAAAAAACCTATGTCAACTGCTCCTTGTGTGATGGGGTGGACATGATCCATTCCTAGAGATGGAGACAATCATCAAAACAATAATAACGTGAGAATTCCCTGGCGGTCCAGTGGTTAGGATTTGGCACTTTCACTGCCCTGGTCTGGGTTCAGTCCCTGGTCAGGGAACTGAGATCCTGCAAGCTGTGCGGCGTGGCCAAAATAATAATAATAATTAAAAATAAGAATAACGTATGAGGCTCTGTGCCGAGCGCTGTCTCAGTTGTCTGTGACAACCTGTTTAGAGGTCCCACAATACTGTGGTTTTATGAAAAGTACTTCTTTTTACTCTATTCCCGCCTCAGATCTTATTGCATGCTTATCACCTTCCACGCACGAGGCTAGGAGTCCGTGGTGAGTTCCATTCTCGATGGCAGTGAGTTTAGAATACATTCCGAAGCTCTCACAGGATGCCCCCCTCTGAAAAGCACAGATCCCACAAAACTAGGAGACCTAACTGGCTTTTCTGGTTACAGATTTACCAGGTCGAGGGAGGGGAGAAACCCAAGTGCAGTTTGTCATCCATCCGTTAATAAGCCTGATGCTAATATGACTTGGGCTTGTGCAAATGTGGACGTGCTACCCAGGCTTGGAGCCTCTTCCCCACCATCCAAGGCAAGTACATGCTGCGCGCGAAGAAACAGTAACTTACTTGTGAACAAAGTGGATTTGACCGTGGGAATTCCAAGACAAATACACAAGGGGGTGATTCTTGGCATTATAAACAGGCAACCCCATAATACATTTTACCTTTTATTTGCCAGCAACTCTTCAAGAATGCATTTAAATGTATCTCTTTGTACAAATGGGGTGTTTCATTGGTGCTTCTCGGACTCTGGCTAAAGATCCTAGCTGCCTTTATATTTCTCAGCTCCATCCTCTCTCTTCAGTCAAATAGTTAATCATCTATAAATAAACCTTCCAGTTAATTCTTTCTAAAGCAAATGTAGTTGGTAAGCAAACACCCACTCCCTAAATTGCTTGCTTAACGCGTTCCTCTCGAGAGTCTTCCGGAGAGACACTGTGGGTATAATTACTCTGCTTTTTATCTCTGCCGTCCAATTTTTGGGTGTGCTTCTGATTTCATTTGGGAAGGTTCCTGGCGCTTCTTTGGGTGTGGTCAGCTACGTGGGAACAGGTCTTTGCTCATCTAGTACCTGGGTCAGAGGAATTTGCTCGTGGCCACCTAATTAACGCTATTCATTAGCATTAATTAGCTTTTATTCATTAAAAGGTGTTGGCAACAGGACCCTCAAATTCACCTCTGTTTCAGATTGTTATAAGAGCCGAGAATTTTTTTCAGTCCTACAAAGCGAAGTCTGTAGATTAGGCCCATTGAGCCTCCACAAAGCGATATTCACAAGCACAGGGTATTTTTAGCAGCGGCTGCTTCCGATTTCCCACCCCTTTTGGAACTTCTAGGGCGGCTCCTCCAAACGCACTGGGTCTCCTTTCTGAATCCAGCGCCCAGCCGCGTGGGCCTCATTCTGACACGTTCCAGGGTTTCCATTTGCTTGTGATTGATGCTGTTTTATTGTTTGAATAAGATAAATGGGCCCCTGCAAGGTGCTGCAGGAAAACTTTCCCTTCCTTCCACAAACCTCAGTCATTTTCCACTCTAGGACCTGGTGTGAGGGGTCAACTAAGCTGCCCCTCGGGAGGGAGTGAACGGTACCCCCCCCCCACCCGCCACCTCCCAGTCCTCTTCTTGAGCTTTGGTTTGGTGGAAATGTTATGTGTATCGTCAATTTAATTTTCTACTTGCTTGTAAAGTACTTGCAGAAAAAGTAAAAAGCTTGAGGATCACGAGAGCCTCAAGTACCTGACCTTGACTTTATTCACTCCTCTAGGAAGATGATTACATACCTCCCCCCCCCCCCACACACATACATGCGCGCACCCCTGCAGCTCTCAGTGACTCGAACAGGAGCGGGTATGGTATGATCACGAGCTTCATAAATGCTCATTGATGGAATTTCTCCCCATCTCCCCCTTTGCCAAGCGCCGTGTAATGAACGTTTATGGACCAAACGGAGAGGGAGCAGGCCCATTGTTTTTTACCCTGGACAGCCAGGAGGGCTGAAAACCCATCTCACCATATATCTCAGCGAACACACCGATCCCAGTGCTTCCTGATGGGGGAATTGTGTCCTTCCTCTGGAATTTCCTCCTCTATCCTGATTCTTTGCTTAGTTAACTTCGAATGGCCCTTGGAAACAGTTAAATGTCTGCTTCTGGAAGAAACAGTCCCTGGTCCCCAGCCTGACCATGCTGCCTTCCCACTGTGCAGGCTGACCTCGGGCCCACCCCTGGCCCCACCCACCACTCATTTACTGCTGTCTCCCCGCTTCTGATGACATATTCCGTAAAGGAAGGGACAGTCGTACAGAGCTGTGTAGTCCAATAGTGCACAGCACGTTGTAGATATTGGATCAATGTTTCTTGAGCCAATGGCCGCAGCTAAGAACTCTGGGGAGCCCATCTTTTCCATTGAGATCAAGACCCTTAAGATTTTTATTTTTTATTTTTATTTTTCATTTTATTTTATTTTGGCTCTGCCCAGCTTGTGGGATCTTAGTTCCCTGACCAGGGATCGAACCCGGGCCCTCGGCAGTGAAAGCGCCGAGTCCTAACCACTGGACCGCCAGGGAAGTCCCAAGAAGATTTTTAAAAAATCGAATAGAATTCAACTTAAGGCAGTGCTTGACCCAAAATAAGACAATAATAAATTAATTACTACTTAGTTATTATTATTACACCTTCTAAACACCTAGTTCTAAATCAGCTGACTCTTAACCCCTCTAAATTTTCCCACTCTTAACCTTCCTCGGCTCCAGAAAACCCTGGTCAACCCTAAGCATCCCTCCACTGATTTCACATTTCACTCACCTCTCTCCTCAGTAGTTCCTCCAGCCCCTCCACCCTCAGAGTCACCCTCCCAGACTTCTAGAGGGCCTCCCAGGGGGAGGGAGAGGGGGAGGGGCTGGGAAGGGAGAAGAGAGCCTTCTCCCTTTGCCTGAATCAGGTGATGCCAACTGATGGTTTCTCAGATTCGTTGTTCAGCCCACAAAGGTGACACATACAGTCTTTTAAAATAATGGACGTTAATTGGCAATATTTAAAAACTGGTATTTTAGTGGTTAGGACTCCAAGCTTTCACTGCCAAGGGCCTAGGTTCGATCTCTGGTCGGGGAACTAAGCCCACAAGCTGCGCTGTGTGGCTGAAAATAAATAAATAAATAAACTGGGATTTCTAGCAATACTAGGCCCAAAGTTTTGCAAGGTAGCAATCAGGTGGGGTAGAAACCCAGGTGGCCCTTTTAGAGCATTCGTGCTCTTATTCACCACAGACCCCACCATTCTCTATTACATGCCCCTCAACTGAGTTTGAATGTTGGGCTGATTTCACTGCATTTCCAGGTTCCCAAATGTGGATTTATGGTAAGAGGAAAGTGAAATATTTCTGGTCCCTGTTTCTAAAACTAAAACACAAAAATAAAGTGTGACCTGGGCGATCATATGTTCCAAGAAAAATGGGAGTGAATGGACTCCTTTGTGTGAGGTAAGAACCTTCTACAAAGTTAATATTTTAAGCCCAAGTGTATCTGGTTAGAAGACCACAATTCAAGAAGTTGTTCTGAAACAAAACCGGCTGATACATTTACTTGTTTGACCTTATCTGCTAACCCCAGAGGACTTAAGGCCTCTGGTCAAATTGAGAGAGCATCTTGGAACACAAACAAACAGACCTACAGCTTCATTGGTGAATGGATTTGGGCCCCATGTCTGCCTGTTTTCAAGTTGAGGACAGACCAGACTGACTGGTAGCTTTCAGGACTGAGTGAAAGAACATTCTCACTTCTAAGCCAAACTCCTGCTTTCCCTACAAGACACATTAATAACAAGAGGAGGGGAGACAGGAAGTTCTGGGATGGATAAACTACAAAATCAAATGTGCTTGGAGAATCTGAACTACAGTTGGAACTAGAGAACTCTGTTTGTGATCAACCATAAATAATTATTTTTATTTTCTTAACTTTTGGAAATAATTTCAGACTAACCAAAAAGTTGCAAAAAAAAAAAAAAAAGATTTTCTGTAAACTTTCACCCAGATTCCACAAATATTAACATTTTACATGACAAGAGTATCAAGACTGAAATCATGGGATTAACACTGATACAATGCTGTTATCTAATCTACAAAATTTATTCAGATTTCCCCCACTGTCTCACTGAGGTTTTTTTTTTTTTTTTTAATTGTATATTTTTGAATTCACATGTATTTTATTCTATTTTTTTATTTTTTGGCCAAGTGGCATGTGGGATCTTAGTTCCCCAACCAGGAATCGAACCCGAACCCTCTGCATTGGAAGCACGGAGTCTTAACCACTGGACGCCAGAGAAGTCCCCTGAGGTTCTTTTTCCGACTCATCTAGCATTTCACCTTGCACTTGGCTCTCAAGTGTGGAACAATTCCTCAGTGTTTCTTTGTCTTTTATGACCTTGATACTTAACAAAATGTCCTTTGATTTTGGTCTGTCCTTTCCTCATGACTGAAGTCAGGTTATTCTTTTTTTTTTTTAATTTTTATTTATTTATATTTATTTTTGGCTGTGTTGGGTCTTCGTTTCTGTGCGAGGGCTTTCTCTAGTTGCAGCAAGCGGGGGCCACTCTTCATCGCGGTGCATGGGCCTCTCACTGCCGCGGCCTCTCTTGTTGTGGAGCACAAGCTCCAGACACGCAGGCTCAGCAGTTGTGGCTCACGGGCCTAGTTGCTCCGCGGCATGTGGGATCCTCCCAGACCAGGGCTCGAACCCGTGTCCCCTGCATTGGCAGGCAGATTCTCAACCGCTGCGCCACCGGGGAAGCCCAGGTTATTCATTTTGATAAGAAGACCACAGAAGTGATGTTGCCTTCTCCTCGATGCATCAGATCAGGAGGTACACGCTATCTGATGATACTGACTTTGACATCTGGTGGTGTCTCACAGGTCTCCCCACTGCAGAGTTACATATGAATTCATAAGTATTCAAAGGGAAAACTGTATCTTCTGGGGAGATACTTTGAGGTGATGTAAATATCCTTTTTTCTCATCATACTTCCACTCACTAATTCTAACATCCATTGATGATTCTTGCCTGAAAAAATCATAATTAATTTTAAAGTAGAATAATAATGAAGAAAAACGAGTGTTAGGTGAATCTATAAAAAATTCTTTATAAATGAGAATGTCCCTTGGTCCTCTTTCAGATAGTAGGTAAAAGTCACAAGGTGTCCACTTTTTCACTGAATTATTGATGAGCCTTGGGTCCCTATGGAAAGGCCTGGGCTCCACGGACTCTTGGCAATGCTACATCTCATAGCTTGCTTCTTGGGTAATATGGCCTAGTGGAAACCATATTTCAGACTCTGTATAAACCCTCAACAACCCACATGAGAACCTTCTTCCATGCAAACAGATCTCCTTAGATTTCTCTGTATCTGTTTGTACCTGGCCTACTCATGCTGGCACTTGTGGTGTTGCTTCGCCTGTTCCTATAGGCTGGGTGATGTCTTTCTTACCTGTCCACCTTCTCCTCCATTTTAATGAATTAGATACCTCCTACAAGTCTAAGCTCAAAGCTCTGTTCTGCACGAAGTCTTTTATAAGAGGGCAGGGCCTACCTTTTCTTCCTCTGATACTTTTCTGCATTTAAGAATAAAGTTTGGGGGACTTCCCTGGTGGCGCAGTGGTTGAGAATCCACCTGCCAATGCAGGGGACATGGGTTCGAGCCCTGGTCCGGGAAGATCCCACATGCGACGGAGCAACTGAGCCAGTGCGCCTAGAGCCTGTGCTCAGCAACAGGAGAAGCCACTGCAATGAGAAGCCTGCGCACTGCAACGAAGAGTGGCCCCGGTCACAACTAGAGAGGGCCCGCACGCAGCAACAAAGACCCAATGCAGCCAAAAATAAAGAAAGAAAGAAAGAAAGAAAGAAAACACAGGTGTGAATTTTCATGACTTTGGATTTGGCAATGGAGTCTTAGATATAAAATCCAAAGCATGAGCAACAAAAGAAAATAAGCTAGACTTCATCAACATTAAAAAAAAAAAAGAATAAAGTTTGGGTTTCAGCATTCATTCAATACCTCCTCTGGTGGGGAGGGAGATAAAGAAGGGTAATTCATAGTCCCTCAAGAAGTGGTAAAGAGAGGTGTGTAAAATGAATGAATTCTAAAGCAAAGAAGATAATAAGCTTTATGGAAATCTAACGGAAATCACAGAAAAGGTAGCTTTTGAAATGGGCCCAAAGGATGCAGATTTGAGCTGTGGGTGAAGGTAGGAGGCTTTCTAGGCTGAGAAAAGCTGGTTATGGACATAAAGTGGTCACACCTACAGAGACATGTGAAAATGTATTTGGGATTGGAATGGGAAGCATTCTAGAGCAGTTTGGGAAAAGGGCTGGAAGCGTGAGGTGTGCCACCTCCTAGTGGCTTTTATAGTGTGCACAGTGTGACATTAATCCAGATCTGAGCCTGGGGTTTCAGGACAATAATTCTTGCAGGTAGATGAAGGGTGGATTGTATAAACATGTCATTGGAGGAATGGACATCCCATCAGGAGGCTTCCAGGCAGAAGATGAGCACCTGAATTTAGGCAGCAGTTGGAAAGGAGCAGCCCGTTTGTCAACAACCAGTGTATAATTGCTTCTTTGTAATTCTGAAATCTAAGAAGCTGAAAACCGAAAGTTTCAAGTTTGCAGAAAATGTATTTGGTAGAAACATATGACTTAACCTGGTGTGAAGTTATTGTCTTTTTTTATCCCACTTCATGGATTAAAAGATGAAAGGCCGTGGATTAAAAGCAAAGGCCACAGTCCTTTGCTGCTTCTCTCATCCAGACATGGTGTCTATTTCCCCTCTGTTTGAATCAGGCTGCCCTTATCACTGGCTTTGACCAATAGAATGTGACAGAAATGATGCTCTGTAGATTTCAAGGCTGGATCTTAAGAGATCTGCAGCTTCTGCTTATTTTTTCCCCTCTTGGAAGCCAACTACTGTGTAGAAGTCCAACTACTCTGAACCTACCATGCTATGAGGAAGCCTAATAAGCTTCATGGAGAGAGAGAGAGGCCAAGTAGAGGAGCACTGAAGTGCCAGAAAGGGAGTGAACAGAATGTGAGTGAAGGCTTTTCAGCCTTTCCACACCTGCCCTGCCACCGGCTGAAAACAGCTGCATTAATGACTCCAACCAACACCGTGTGGAGCAGAAGACTGCCAGCCAAGCCCCGCCCAAATTCCTGACCCACAGATTCATGAGTAAGATGGTGGTTATTTTAAACCACTGATGTTTGGGAGCATTTATCGCACTGCAGTAAATAAGCCAAACACACACTTAATTCATTCACGTATTTTCATTGCCGAAAACTAGTGTATTTGATTAAAGTACCACTCCGGACCTCACTGAGGGTGTTATGTGGTGTATGGTATATGTACATTTTTACCTTTCTAAATTAAAGATCTGAGTTTTGAAATCCATTTGGCCTCAGGGGTTTTCTGAGAAGGGCTTGTCCTTTGTAATACAGAAATAGAGCTGTTTCGACTTCCTTCCTGCCTTCGCTAAATGTCCTGCACGATGCCACAGACAGCTTCTCCAGCCATTCCATGTGTGTATCTCTTATTTCCACAGCTGCAAAATTGGTTTCTCTAAACCAGTAGCTCTCAAACTTCAGTATGTATCAGAGTCTCCTGGAAGGCTGGTTCAAAAACAGCTTCCTGGCCCCTGCCCTCAGAGTTTCTGATTCAGTGGGTCTAGGATGGGGCTTGAGAACTTGCATTTCTGAGAGTTCCTGGTTGACACTGATGCTGCTGGTCGGGGTACCAGACGTTGGCAACCGCTGCTCTAGGGGAAAGGGCTATATTTCTTATTCTCTTTACCCACCAGCCCAAGATGCTTAGCAAACGCTCATGGATGGAATTTGTCTAAATCGTCGTCTTTGTAATGCTTTTTTTTTTTAAATTAATTAATTAATTTATTTATTTATTTTTGGCTGTGTCGGATCTTCGTTTCTGTGCGAGGGCTTTCTCTAGTTGCGGCGAGTGGGGGCCACTCTTCATCGCGGTGCGCGGGCCTCTCACTATCGCGGCCTCTCTTGTTGCGGAGCACAGGCTCCAGGCGCGCAGGCTCAGTAGTTGTGGCTCACGGGCCCAGTTGCTCCGCGGCATGTGGGATCTTCCCAGACCAGGGCTCGAACCCGTGTCCCCTGCATTGGCAGGCGGATCCTCAACCACTGCGCCACCAGGGAAGCCCTGTAATGCTTTTGAAGCCTTAACTTTTACTCCCTGAGGTCCTCCTGAGTAGGCCCTAGACTAAAAGAAACGAATTCCTTGTTTTGTTTTATTAGATTGTATGCAATAGTTTTTGCTTTCTCAGCTCAGCTGATAGGACACTGTGGAAAAAAATGTCCCTTCTGATCTTTTTTAAACGTGTCTTGGGACACATAAGAGGGAATGGCTTTGCGGTGACCCTAGAGCAACCCTTTATTTGTGAACAAGGATTATTTCCTTTCCTTTTGGGGGTTTCTGAATAAAATAGAACATTTCTTGCCATCCTTTCACAATACAAGAGAGCGCCACGAAGATGCTTTTGTTGGCAAGATGGCCATCTACGCATTTTACAGATGGCACCACTGAGGCACAGAGAGGTGGAGGCCCTTGCTCCTGGTCACACAGCTGAGAAATGCAAGTGCCGGTGTTGGAGCTCGGGCCACCCTGACCCTCTAACAAGCTGCCTCACTGTGTGGGCCTCCCTCACCCTGTCCCGCACCCCAGGAAAGTATAGCCCTTTAGTCAGAAACTTCAGTTTGCACAACACACACCGTTCAAGCTTTCCTCCAACATTTCCTACCGAGGGTGATGGGACACGGATTCATCATGACCAGGGATCCCAAATATCTCCCCGCTCTCATCTCCGGGCCAGGCGCCGGCTCCGAGGCTCCACGGATCCCGGCGATCGAGCCACTGCGAGCGCCAGGAAGCATCTCGCCTTCCAAACCCGGCGAAAAAGTTGGTTCCTCAAGTTGTTCCTGGCAGGAGGAGCAAGAAATCACTCCGGGCTTCGGCAGCGGAAGCGGCGGCAGGGGGAGAAGCCCTGGTTGGACAGTCCCGGCGGCCTCGCATCGATCTCGGGTCTAAGGTCCGGCCGGATCGTAATTCCAGCCGCTCTTTCGCCCCTGGAGTCACCGCCCCTCCATTCCGGGAGTCGCAGGGCCCGGAGGCCTGGCTCTCCCCGGGGTCCACGGACCCAGGGCTGGCCGCCGCCAGGTGGAAGGAGACAGGTTAACGGCGGCCCGCCCTCGGGAGGCGGGGCCTGGCAGAGCGGCCGCGACCCCCGCCCTCCCTCCCCCCACTCCCCAAGCCCTCCCTCCCTCCCCCCACTCCCCAAGCCCTCCCTCCCTCCCCCAACTCGCCGTGCATCCCGCCGCCCCGCGCGCGCCAGCGCGCCCTCCCGGCTGCGAGCCCCGCAACAGGTGAAGCGGCCTCCGCGGGGCGGTCTCTCTCCGCCAGCCGCGCGCCCGCCTCTCTCCACGCCCCCTCCCCTCCGCCCGGCCTCCGCCGCCTCCCTTGGCTGTTGGCGGCCTCCCCTCGCCCGGTCTCCTGCTGCGGGGCCCCCGCGTAGGCCGAGAGCCCGCGCGCCTAGGAGCAGGGGCGGCCGCGCACTCGCCGGACACGCACTGCGGCCGGACGGATCCCGGCGGGTGACCCCCGCGCGCCCTGGTCCCCGTGCCGCCGCGCTCCCCTCCCCCCACGCCGGTGTCCACGGGCTCAGGGCCGCGCGGCCAGCCCCGACGCGCCGGGGGTCCCCGAGGCGGGGCCGGCCCGGCCGGGGCGCGACGATGGAGGAGCCGCAGCGCGCCCGCTCGCACACCGTCACCACCACCGCCAGCTCCTTCGCGGAGAACTTCTCCACCACCAGCAGCAGCTTCGCCTACGACCGCGAGTTCCTCCGCACCCTGCCCGGACTCCTCATCGTGGCGGAGATCGTGAGTGCCTCCGGGCGGGCGGGGCCGGGGGCAGGGGCGCAGGTGGGCCCCGCGCCGTGCTCCTCGCCTGGGAGCTTGTTCGCATGCTCGGGAGGGCTTCGAAGGAATCCTTTTTGCTCAGCCTCTTCTTCATCCCCAGGTGCCAAACTCAGAGACCCCCTTTCTGAACGAGGTCCCATCACCGTGGGCTCTTTTGGGGGAGAGGGTCGTGACCCTTGGGAGGTCCGTTGGAGAGAAACTCGACTTGCTGGGCCCTCTCTGTGGTCGTGGTGTGTTCTGGGAGCAGGATGCTTGGTGGGCATTGAGTTTGTGTTAATGAGCGTCAGGGACACCTGGTGCCTCTCTTACCTGCCCTCTACCTGGGTGGCCTTTTCCCTAAAAGCAAAACTTTACGAAGATCAGAGGAGAGGAGCAGACTTTTTCTGTTTCTTAATTTATCTACCTGGTAGTAAAATCGAGGTGAATCAGGAGACGTTTACTGAATAAAATCTGAGGGTTTCCTGTCTGGTGCTCTTTGAAGACCAAAGGGTCTCCTGTTTGGTGCTGTGCACATCCTGGTTTAAGACTCAGAACGTTCTGCGGAAGGAGGCCGGGCATGTGCCTTCTCCTCTCCATAGGAAGACATGGAGGCTGAGAGGTCAAGTGATCGCCCCTTAGGGTCCCTTCGTGGCTGAGAAAGGACGCCGGCCGTGTTAACAGCTAGTGGTGGCCACTATTTATTGTCTTCATCCTGTGCTAGGGTCTCGTCAAGCGCTTTAGATGCTTTCGTGCTCTCATGTACCACACAACAACCCTATCCTGTGAAGGTAGCTTTAATTATTATCTCATTTTGCATGTGAAGAGACTGAGGCTTAGAGATAGGAAGTCGGTCGCACCTGGGGGTGGTGGAGGTGGGATTCAAACCCAGGCCTGCCTGACTCCAGGGTCCTGCTCTTCACTGCCAAGGGGCATCCTTTCTAGCTGTCTAAGCAGCGCCCCTTTTGCTGTATCTCGTATACTTTCACTTAAACATTTGTGAGATTGAAATCTAGCCTATATGGGGCCATGACGGTGCCAAAGTGACTGAGGACCCCAGTGGTTCCTCTGAGAAACCTTCAGCAAAACCTGGTCACATCAAGTAGCTTGCTTGCTCCTCCAGGGTCTCAGAGCCCAACCCAGACCAACTGAATCAATCCCAGGTGGATCCAGTGCACGAGGAGTTTGAAGTGTTGGCTTAGCCCATGCCCCAGCTGGTTCCCCCAGCTGGTTCCCCCAGCTGGCATTGAGGCCTTCAGGAGATCCAATAAAAAGCTGGGGTATTGGAATCACTGTGCAGGGCCTGGCTTATAGGAATTCAACAAATATTTGCTGTGTGAATGAAGGAGTTCGCAGGCTCCTCTGCTCCAGCAGAACGAGCAGAAGCTAAAATGACAGAGATGGGGCTTCTACCCTGGGGTGGATGTGGACCAGGCTTAAAGTAAAACACCTCTTGTTTTCTGATTTATGGTCAATAAACTCCATGTTACATACTTTTTCCTAAAGTTGGAAAGTGAAAGAAAAAATGTAAATGGTCCACAATCCCGTTACTAGAAGTAACCACTGTTGATATGTTGGCATGTATACTTTTCGATTTCAATACGTTTTTTGAAAAAAATGGAAAAATATGTAAGAAAAATTGTCCTTATTACTACTAGAGTTGGGTTTTTATTTTTGACACGTCTATACATGCACAAGTTTTAAAGAGTCATAGTTCTACGGGTGGAAATGTAAGTTTTCCCCACCATCGCTATAGCAGAGGTACCCACGTTCACATCTCTTAGAGCTCTAAATAATGTGTTTATAACGCTGGTTCTTGATTCCAACCGCGCTCTCCGCCCCCCTGCCAATTGTAGATGTTATTCAGTGGCTTCCCACTCTGAAAGATGAGGCTTTAGCTCTCTTGGACCACTTCTTCCCCACCCCCATTATACATACACCTTTCCTGTCTTTGGGTTACATCACTAACCAGTGCTCCCTTAGGATACTGGGAACACTGTTCACAGAGGAGACACTGAGTGGTCTATGAGTGCTTTTCCTTTTCTGCCCAATTTCTTGTTTTCCCTGGAGTCTGTAATTCTGTTTCCGTTTTTTAGTTCTCTAGATATTTAGACACTAACTTTACCTTAGTTGTTTGAATCCCCTCTCAGGAAACTGAGAGGCAGCTGGTACTCAGTTAGGGTCATCCTTCTGACCAATCCTCTCTGGGAGCTACTGACCTCCTCCCACCCAGCCTGCTCACCTGGGCACAGCTGATGGCCTGGGATCTCCTGCGTGTCACCCTGGAGATTCTCTTCCTCTCTCTCCTGGGTTGGAACCCCTCCTTCCCATGACCTGTGTCCTTCTCTGTCTTGACTCACTGCCGCTGGGGGAACACACAGCCTCTGGTAGTCTCCTGAGAAAGGATGCATGTGTAAATCGAGATTTGCATCTTTCAAAATGTCTTGATTCCACCGTTACACATAATTAATAGGTTGACTAGGTAAAGAATGGTAGATTGGAAATCGTTTTCCCTCAGAATTTTGAAAGTATTCCTCTATTATCTTTTAGCTCTTATAATTCTTTAAAAAAAATTCCAATTCTTGATTCCCCCCCCCCCCCTTTTCTGGAAGCTTGTAGAATCTTCTTTCTCCCCAGAGATCTGTAACATCATAATGATGTGCCTTCATATGAGTCCGTTTTCTTCCATAATACTAAGGACCTGGTGTGTTCTCTCAATCAGGAAATCTCATGGACGTTTAAGGAGATTTTTAAAAATTTGATTTTTTTTTTTTTTTAATAGATTTTTTTTTTTTAATTTTTATTTATTTATTTTTAGCTGTGTTGGGTCTTCGTTTCTGTGCGAGGGCTTTCTCTAGTTGCGGAGAGCGGGGGCCACTCTTCATTGCGATGCGCAGGCCTCTCACTATCCCGGCCTCTCTTGTTGCGGAGCACAGGCTCCAGACGCGCAGGCTCAGTAGTTGTGGCTCACGGGCCCAGTTGCTCCGCGGCATGTGGGATCTTCCCAGACCAGGGCTCGAACCCGTGTCCCCTTCATTGGCAGGCAGATTCTCAACCACTGCGCCACCAGGGAAGCCCCTAAAAATTTGATTTTTTATCTTTCCATTTTCTTAGTTTTTTTTCTGAAATTCCTTTTATACTTTTTTTCCCCTACGCATGTATTATAATTTTTCTCATGGATTTGTTAACTGCTGTGTTTACTTACCATGAACATTTTTCAGGGTCTTGGATCTCTTGCATTATTACAGTTTTCTGTCATATAGAAGTACTATATTTGATTTCCTCAGCTTTCTGTTTTAAAACTAACATGTTCTAGGTTTTACTAGTATAGCCAGTGGTGTAGCAATCTTCCTGTTTTTCCCTCTCTTTCCACACTTTTCCAGTGACTTTCTTTTCTTTTTTTTAATTAATTAATTTTATTTATTTATTTATTTATTTTTGGCTGCATTGGGTCTTCGTTGCTGCGCACAGGCTTTCTCTAGCTGTGGCGAGCGGTTGCCACTCTTCATTGCGGTGCGTGGGCTTCTCATTGCGGTGGCTTCTCTTGTTGTGGAGCACGGGCTCTAGGCGTGTGGGCTTCAGTGGTTGTGGCACAGGGGCTCAGTAGTTGTGGTGCATGGGCTTAGCTGCTCCACGGCATGTGGGATCTTTCCAGACCAGGGCTCAAACCCGTGTCCCCTGCATTGGCAGGCAGATTCTTAACCACTGCGCCACCAAGGAAACCCTCCAGTTGACTTTCTTGAGGGAAAGTTCCTTGAAGTATATATTGGTGTGTCAAAGGGTACACAAATGTACATATTCTGTTTTGATACATATCCTGAAGTTATCTTTCCCCAAAGTTGTATTAATTTAAACTGTCATCAGTAATGTGAGCCTATTAAACTAAATATTTTTTTACGTTAGAAGGACTTTTAAAATTAAAAATGCCAAGGATCACCCTAAATGGTATACTATGTTTTATTGATCCAAGATCGTTTTTTGTTCATGTTTTAATATCTGGGTCAGGATGCAGCTTACAATGGATGGTTTCTTGAACTTAGTGAAAATGGTACCACTACTTCTTTATCCCAGGATGGGGGCGGGGTGGTTTCAAACTATTACACTTCCAGCCCTGAGATTAAGTTAGACCTGCCCCCAGAAGAATGCTACTTTCTGCCTTGAAAATACAAAATACTGAGACAAAGAATTACTAAGAACCTGACTCCCACCTTGAGCCTGGGGGAAGTAATAGAGAACAAAACACAATGTTTCCCCAAATCTGTTGTCAAAATCCCTTGCCCTGGCTTTCTCACAGGGGTGAGTGGTAATAGCTCAACCTGCTAAAATACTCTAGGCTGTGCCAATGTAACACCGTGTAGAAACCAAATTGTAATGGTTTCCTTCCTTTTAAAGTTTTATAACAAACTGGAAGCAATCTAGTACTTGACCTGTGACTCGTAGGATGCTGTGATCTTATAACAGTTATGAGTATATGAAGAATAAAAGTGATTTGTCAGAAGGTGAGTTAATCTCACTCTTCCTGTTATTGGTGACTTCAAAATGAGTTATGTCATCCGTGTAATAATGTCAGATCGCCTTTCCTTTACTTACTGTCATGAGCAAACTTAGGGGAAGGACAAAATAGGGTTTCCCCGAGAGCTGGAATCTAAATTATTCTATTCTGTTGAGTTCTTTTTAAAGAACAGTGAACGTATTTTTTTCTACTTCACAAAAACAATACCTAGTCTTGGTAGAAAAATTATAAAAATGCAAGTAAGAAAAAAAAACCCTTTAATTCTCACCCCCACGGTGGTTACTATCAGGCATGGTACCAACCTATGTCTGGGAGTGGGGAGGCTTTTCAAAAATTTTTGGTTATTGTAATGCCTGAGGTTTCTATTGGTGTTTAGTGCCCTGGGGGCCAGGGAGGCTAATGTCCTAAAGTGCCTGGGACAGTACCCAACCATGAAGAATTGCTTTGCCAGCTGCCAACAGCACCACCGTTGAGGAACTCTGGGTGAACCACTGTTTACTCCTTGGAGTAAACCATTCCAGAGTTTCTTAAGTGGTTGTATGTTACTTATCTGTAGTTTTTTAAAAATGTAGTCACTTGTAAACTACTCCTTGTTTACTGCTGTGACCATCTGTGCTGGACATCTTCCATTTGTCACTTGGATGCACTCTCCACCCGGCTCTCCACCCTGCAGGCTGACTTGCACGGATCGTGTCCAGGGTCCCCTCTGATGTCCCACTGGATTCCGATGTCCTCCCGGCACCCGCAGGAAGCTGTAAGGTGGGAGGGGAGCAGGTTCCTGGGGTTCCTCCCTGCTGGGGCTCAGCAGCCTGGCTGTGTCCCTCCGTGCTGGGCGGGCTGTCTGGCAGCCCTCTGCGCTCGGCTGTTCTCCCTGGCTCTGCTGACTGGTCACTCCCAGCCGCTTCCTCTTGCCAGGCACTGCGCTGTGGCTTGTGGTCTTCCTGCAGCCTGCTTTCTAAATAAGACCTTTATTAAACTCTGCTCAGATTACCCAATCTAAATGTGCCAGTTTCTGGGGAGACCTGATAAGTTACCTTTCCCATTCAGTGATTAATTTCTTCTGGCATTCTTTTTTTTTTTTTTTTTTTTTTAAATTTATTTATTTTTGGCTGATTGGGTCTTCGTTGCTGCGCCGTGGGCTTTCTTCTAGTTGCGGCGAGTAGGGGCTGCTCTTCGTTGCGGTGCGCGGGCTTCTCTTGTGGAGCATGGGTTGTAGGCGCACGGGCTTCAGTAGTTGTGGCATGCGGGCTCAGTAGTTGTGGCTCACGGGCTTAGTTGCTCCGCGGCATGTGGGATCTTCCTGGACCAGGGCTCCAACCCGTGTCCCCTGTATTGGCAGGCGGATTCTTAACCACCGCGCCACCAGGGAAGCGCTCTCCTGGCATTCTTAAAGGCCACCTAGTATTCCATAAATATCCAGGTTCCTGCTGCTCAGTTTAGGTTTCTTTCTTTTCTGTAACAATGTTGTAACAAACATTCTTTAAGCTACATCTTTCTGGATGGTCTTTAATGTTTTCTACAGATGAGTACTTAGAATTGAGTAACAGGGTATATGAATCTTCTTTAAAGTCAAATTTATAGAGGTATACAGTAAAATTTACCCTTTTTAGTGTAGAGTTCTATGAGTTTGGGCATAGCCGTGTTTAAAAAGCAGCTTTATTGAGATATCATTCACAAAAAGTTGATCTCATAAAAGTGTACAATTTAGGGATTTTTAGGATATTCACATTTGTACAGCTTTCACTACTGACTTTAGAACATTTTTGTCACTGCAAAAAGAAACCTCTACCTGTTACCAGTCACTCCTTGGTCTCCCCTGGCCTCAGCCCTTGGTAACCACTAATCTACTTTCTACCTCTATGGAGTTGTCTATCCTGGTCACTTCTTTATAAATGGAATCCTATAATATGTGGCCCTTTCTGTCTGGCTTCTTTTACGTAGCATAATGTTTTCAAGGCTCATCCAGGCTGTAGTATGTTTCAGTACTTCATTCCTTTAGTTGCCAAATAATATTTCATTGTATTATATATATATAACATTTTGTTTATCCATTCGTCAGTTGATGGACATTTGGGTTGTTTCCAAATTTTGACTATTATGAATATGCTACTGTGAACCTTCATGTACAAGTTTTTCTGTGGACATAGTTTTCAGTTCTCTTGGGCATTTACCTGGGAAGGGATGGCTGGATCATATGGTAACTCTTTGTTTAATATTTCGAGGCACTGCTAGACTGCTTCCAAAGTGGCTGCACTAATTTACAATCCCAACAGCAATATGAGCGTTCCAATTTCTCCACATCCTCACCAAGATTTATTTTCTTTTTGATTCTAATCATCCTACGAGGTATGAAGTGGTATCTCACAGTGGTTTTGGTTTGTATTTCCAAATACAAGCCCTTCCTTGAATTTTAGTGTCATGTTGCCAATTTCTGCAAAAAGGGCAGCTGGGATTTTTTTTTTTTTTAAACAAAATATTCAGGGGAGCCCTGCACATGTGAAAAAAAGCAAACTTAAAAAAAAAATTGTATTGGAGTAGAGTTGATTTACAATGTTGTGTTAATTTCAGGTGTACAACAAAGTGAATCAGTTATACATATCTCCACTCTTTTTTAGGTTCTTTTCCCATGTAGGTCATTAGAGAGTATTGAGTAGAGTTGGCTGTGCTATACAGTAGGTCCTTATTAGTTACCTATTTTATATATAGTAGTGTGTATATGTCAGTCCCAAACTCCCAGTTTATACCCTGCCCCAACCATAAGTTTGTTTTCTACATCTGTGACTCTATTTCTGTTTTGTAAATAAGTTCATTTGTACCATTTTTTTAGATTCCACATATAAGTGATATCATATATTTGTCTTTGTCTGACTTCACACAGAGAGCAAATGGTTTTTATTTGTGTTCCTGTGATTATTAAAATTGAACATTTTAAATATGCTTATTAGCCTTTTTTTTTCTTTTAGTAACTACCTGTTGTTGTTTTTTTCCTTCACCCATTTAAAAAATGGGGCTCTTTTTCTTTTTTTTTTTTTTGGCCAGCTGCCTGGCTTGTGGGATCTTAGTTTTCTGACCAGGGATTGAACCTGGCCCCTTGGCAGTGAAAGCGTGGAGTCCTAACTACTGGACCACCAGGGAAATCCCGGGGCTCTTTCTTTCTTTAAAAAATGTTTTAGAGATATAAAAGGGAGCAAAGACGTTAATGAAAATTACCTCCCAGGAGGGAAATAAGAATGGTTTGGGGGATTTGTTTGAATAGGGAGGTTTGCTTTTTAACTCCTTATCTTTTGTATGGTTTAAATTTGTTATAATGAGAATATATTTAAACATTAATGTAATTACAGAAGCTTAAAGCAGTGTGTTCATTGTACAAATAAATTTAAAATCATGTATATATGGAGTGAAAACTGAATGTCTCTGGTCTCCGCTAACCTACCTCCTTAACTCCACATTTCTTTCTTTTTCTTTTTTTGGCCGCACCCTGCGACGTGCGGGATCTTAGTTCCCTGACCAGGCATAGAATCTGGGCTCCCTGCAGTGGAAGCACGGAGTCCTAACCACTGGACTGCCAGGGAAGTCCCTACCATTCACATTTTTCTGTACACTTGTTCTGTACACTTGCAAATACACACGTAGTATAAAACAAATACACACGAATGAGTGTATTACATATTCTGCAATTTATTTTTCATTTAATAATATCTTGATAGTTTTCCATATCGCTTTTTGTTGATTTATGTTTCCTTTGTATTATGGGTATTAATTTTCTTTTGTCATTTGTTATTAGTATCATTCATGACATTTTTCATCAAAATAAGTTTCTAATTTGCATGAAATCTAGAGTGTTACCTTTATTTAGCCTTGCGGGGTTTAGTTTGCTTAAACATGGCTTCCTTATCCCCAAGATTATACAAATATTAGAAGAAAATATAGTTTCTTTAAATGCTAAAAATATTTACCAGTGGGAGTTCTCTGGTGCTCCAGTGGTTAGGATTCAGTGCTTTCACTGCCATGGCCTGGGTTCAGTCCCTGGTCGGGGAACTGAGATCCTGCACGCTGCACAGGGTGTATTTATTTATTGATAAATACAAATTATACAATAAATACATAAATTTAAAAAATATTTTTTAAAAAAATTTGCCATCTAAAGCTGTAAGTTCTTTCTGTGTGGATAAGAATGTAATCTCACTTTTTTCCCCCAAATGCATAGCTAGTTGTCTCACCATTAATCATATTATATTCCCACATATGTGTAACTATTTCTTGACCCTGTTCTATTTCTGAGTCATTTCCAAATTGACTATAGCTTTATCATGCATTTTAATATTCAGTAGGGTAAATCATACAAATTTTTCTCTTTCTTGCTGTGCTTGTGTACTTACACTAACACTTAGAGGTGATTTTTAAAATCAATGTTCCTTACATTCCACTACAACTTTGATTGAGATTGCATTAAATTTATAAATTAATTTGAAGAGCTGTCCTTATGATATTGAATCTTATCACCTAGGAATATTGTATCTCTGCATTTATTTAAGGTCATTTGATGCTCTTGAAGTCGTAAGTTTTTTCCAGATGAGTTTTATGTACTTCTTAGTATATTTGATAAATAGGATTTATAAAAAATGAATTGGATTTGGCAATTTCTGACTATTTGTGGTTTGTAAGAAAGCTGTTGATTATCTTGTTTTACTCTTGTGTGTAGCCATTTTATTTGAGTAATTAGTTCTAATAGTTTTATTATTTTATAAGTAAATTATAGTAACATCTGTGAAACAATGATGGTTTTCTTTTCCTTTTTATATTTATACTTTTTTTTTCATTATTACATAGGTTAGGACTGCCAGTGTAATGTTGAATGATTGGGATGAGATGGGTATCCTTGGCGGACTCATAACTTTAATTGCGGCGTTTCTAATGCTTTAATGATAATACAGGTTTTACTGTAGGTTCTGGTAGATATTCTTTATTGAATTAAGGAAGGTAGGTTTAACTGTGTAACTGTTTTAATCAGGAATGGTTTTTGAATTGGGGAGATAGGATTTGGCTGGGGGGGTGCCTTTTTATTAGGTGATCATACAGGTTTTTGTTTCTTTCTATTTGCTAATGGAGTGAATTGTATTAGGAAATCTAATGTTGAATCATTCTTGTACTCCTAGGATAATCTCTATTTAGTTGTAAGGTATTCTTTTAATAAACTAGTGGATTTTAAGACTTTTTTTTAACTCTTGGATTTGATTTGTTAGTATCATATCTGAGGGTTTTGTGTCTATGTTCATGTATAAGACCAGCCTTGTAGATCACTTTGCTGTGTTCTATTTTGTCTGATTTTAATACTGCCACCCACCCCAGCTTTTTTTGGCTAGCATTTATCTGATATGTTCTTGTCCCTTTTTAATTGAAGTTAGATTCACATAACATACCTCAGAGATATTGTGGTTCCAGACCACCACAATAAAGCAAATATCAAAATAAAGCTACTCACATGAATTCTTGGGTTTCCAAGTGTATATAAAAGTTATGTTCACACTATACCGTAAGCTGTTATGTGTATAATAGCATTACATCTCAAAAAACAAATGTACATACCTTAACTAAAAATACTTTGTTGCTAAAAAATGTTAACCATCACCTGAGCCTTCAGTGAGTCCTAATCTTTTTGCTGGTGGAGGGTCTTGCCTGGATGTTGATGCTGCTGGCCAATCAGGGCGGTGGCTGCTGAAGTTTGGGGAGGCTGCGGCAGTTTCTTAAAACAAGACAGCAGTGAAGTTTGCCACATCAATTGACTCTTCCTTTCATGAATGATTTCTCTATAGCATGCAGTGCTGTTTGATAGCATTTGACCCACAGTAGAACATCTTTCAAAATTGGAGTCAATCCTCACAAACCCCGCCACTGCTTTATCAACTAAGTTTATGTAATATTCTAAACCCTCTGTTGTCATTTCAGCAATCGATTAAGTTCACCATCTTACATGGACCAGGTTCATGGCGCCCCAAAACAATTACAGTAGTATCATCAGAGATCACTGCTCACAGATCACCATAACAAATGTAATAATAATGAAAAAGATTGGGACTTCCCTGGTGGTGCAGTGGTTAAGAATCTGCCTGCCAATGCAGGGGACATGGGTTTGAGCCCTGGTCTGGGAAGATCCCACATGCCACGGAGCAACTAAGCCCACATGCCACAACTACTGAGCCCACGTGCTACAACTACTGAAGCCTGTGTACCTAGAGCCCATGCTCTGCAACAAGAGAAGCCACCACAACGAGAAGTCCGCGCACCACAACGAAGATTATCCCCCGCTCTCCACAACTAGAAAAAAGCCCTCACGCAGCAACAAAGACCCAACGCAGCCGAAAAAATAAAATTAATTAATTAAAAAAACAAATAAAAAACCCTACTTAACATAATGAAAAAGTTTGAAATATTGCGAGAATTAACAAATGTGACAGAGACACAAAGTGAGCAAATGCTATTAGAAAAATGGTGCCGATAAGACTTGTTTGATGCAGGGTTGCCCCAAGCCTTCAACTTGTAAAAAACACAGTATCTTTGAAGTGCATTAAATCAAAGTGCAATGAAATGAGGTATGTCTATAAAATTAACTATTTTAAAATGAACAATTGAATGGCATTTAGTACATTCACAATGTTGTGTGATCACTTCTGTCTAGTTCTGGAACATTTTTATCTCCTCAAAGGAAACCCTACCTTTAATTTTCTTCCTTTTTGTCATCTGGTTATATCTTCTGTATTGATCATATAACTAGATTTTAGTTCTATACCGAGTCTGAGAGTTTGTCTTTCAATATGGAAATTTTTAACACATTCATATTTATTGTGATAACTTATTTAGAATTCTTGGTTTTCCTTATTTTTTCCTTTAGTGATTGAAAGTTATAAATTCCATTTCTATTTTGTTTGGAGTTACTTTTAAAAATCTACCCAAAATATTTATACATATTTTTCTAACTACCCACAGAATTAAGATGTGTAACCACATTCCATTCAAGAGATAACACTTACCTATTCCTCACCATGCACTTTGTGTTAGACAATTTTTTGTTTTTTAATAACCTTTATTGAGATATAATTCATATACCATACAGTTTACCCACTTAAAGTGTACAACTCAGTGGCTTTTGGAATATTCACAGAGTTGTGCAGCCATCACCATAATCAATTTTAGAATATTTTCATCATCCCAGAAAGAAACCCCATACCCATTAGCAGTCATTCTCCATTTCCCCACAACTCTCCCTATGCTATCACTAATTCTACATTCTGTCTCTATAAAATTTGCCTATTTTGGACATCTCATATAAATGGAATCCCACAGTATGTGATCTTTTGTGACTGTCTTCTTTCGCTTAGCCTAATATTTTCAAGGTTCATCCATGTTGAAGCATGAATCAGTACTTCATTTCTTTTTATTGCCAAATATTATTTCATTGTGTGGCTACATTTTATCTATCCATTCATGAGTTCATGGACATTTGGGTTGTTTTCACCTTTTAGCTATTGGTAATGCTGCTAAAAACATTTATGTACAAGTTTTTATGTTGACATATATTTTCATTTCTCTTGGATGTATTCCTAGGAGTGGAATTGCTGGATTATGTGATAACTTTATATTTAACTGTATGAGGAACTGCCAGACTGGTTTCCAAAGTGAATGCACCATTTTACAATCCCTGGGCTACTTTTTAAAAAAATGATTTCTTAGGAATAATTACTTGCCAGTTGCCTGAAGCTTTCCACCCATATTACCAAACAACTATTTTGACGACTACAGGTTTAATTTTTTTCATGCTGTTTTTTGTGTTATTTGCTTTCTTGGTTTATTTTTCACTTTTGAAGTACCTCCTTGAGTAATTCTTTTAGCAAGGGTTTGAAGGTGTTGAATTTTTTGAATCCTTGCACATCTAATAACATCTTTCTTTTACCTTTATACTTCAATAATTTGGTTGGTATAAAATTGTAGGTCTTAAAATTTCTTTTCATTAATTCTTTGAAGATGTTGCTTCATTGTCTTCTAGCATCTGGTGGCGTTAATAAGAGACCTGATGGTCTGGTAGTCCCTGGACAGGCCTGTAAGGTTCAGTCCCCCCCACCCACCTTGGTCTCGTGATTGCCATTCCCACAGATTTAGTTGCAGTACAACCTTGCATGAATGATGCCTTGTACATTAAATTACCTATGAGAATGTAGAAAGCTGGTGCTGATGGTGTAGCAAGAAATTGTAGGTGGAATGTTGTTACTATATCAGGGTGAAATGGCTCATGAAAGGCAGTTTTGCAACCATATGAGGTAATTATACTGGAGCATCAGGTTGATGTGGTTGGGAGTAAAAGATTGTTAAGCCTCCACCTGGAGTTTCCTGAGTCCTGGTGGGATCTGTGCCTGGGCAGGCTGAACGCCCTCATTCCAGCCTGGGAGAAATGAGGAAGACCTTGAAACCCCTCTCTCAGGACAGCTCTAACCAGATGTTCCCTGCTGAGAACATGTCCTTTGCATCAGTTGCAGTAAGTGAGCTTTATAGTATTTAAGTCAAAGGCTTGTTTTACTAGGCTTCAAACCCACTCTTCTGGGGGAATCAGGTTCTCACTTCCTTTTTTTTTTTTTTAATCTCCTTTTAAGTAACCAAATTAAAAAAAAAAAATCTCCCTGAAAGCTTTTGGAATTTTCTCCCCTTCTTTAGAGATCATATGCTTTACCACTATGAATCCAGGAGGGCATTTTAAAATTCATCTTTCCCAGTACTCGTTGGGCCCTTTATAACTAATATTCAAATCTGTCTTCAGTGCAGGGAAATTCCTTGTATTTCCTGCATCTGTTTTTTTTCTGTTTTCTCTTTCAAAAAATAATCTTCATTCAAAAGAAGTTCCAGAAGAGATTAAACTGTCTTCAATATCTCCTAACTTTTCTTTTATACTTTCCATTTCTTTGTTCTTTTGCAGAGTTCCAGGACAATAACACTTCCAGCCCAAATTCAGGTGGTTTTCAGTTGAGTATGTTCTGCTCTTCAGCCCAACTGCTGAATTTTTATTTTGGCTTTGATAGTTTTAATTGCCAACATTTTGTCATTCTTTTACTTCGTAGTCTGATTGCTTTTTTATTGAATCACTTTAAGACTCTTGGGTATACAGTTGACCCTTGAACAACACAGGTTTGAATTGCCTGGTTCCATTTACAGGTGGGTTATTTTCAATAGCAAATACTGCAGTATCACATGATCCGAGGTTGTCTGACTATAAGTTATACTCGGATTTTCAACCGCAGAGGGTCAGAGGTGCTCCTAACCCCTGTGTTGTTCAGAGATCGATCGTACTTAAGCTTTTCTTAGTTTACAAAGAGACCACTTCTGCTTGTTGAGTTTGTTGCTTCTATACGGCTGTTTTCCTCAATCATTTGGTGATTCATGATTGTCGATTTGTAATTGTAGATGAAATGGTTGGAGACTGTTTGCTCAGCTTAAGTGAGAATCCCTGTGCCCACAGCAGCGAATGCAGGTTTTCACCACATGACCTGCATCTAATGTCTTTTTCTCAGAGGAAAGGAATTATTAATGGGGTAGAAGGGGCGTTGGGGGCAGTGTGGCTGCTCGGGCTTTGTTATGAGGTATGCAAATAGCTTGTTGAAGAATCTGGAAGTCTTGAAGCTTTATCTTGGAGACTGTTTCCAGAAGTAACTGCTAGAGGGGATGTGGAGAGAATGATTAACTCGACAGCTCTCTAAGTCTTTAAATTTAGTCCTTATCAGATTACCCTTGGCTCATTCCTTTTCTCACTTCTGCTGTTACTTTTTTTTTTTTTTAAACTTACTGACACAGGATATTTAATATTTTATTTATATATTTATTTTTTATATTTATTTTTCGCTGTGTTGAGTCTTTGTTTCTGTGTGAGGGCTTTAGTTGCGGCAAGCGGGGGCCACTCTTCATCGTGGTGCGCGGGCCTCTTCACTGTCGTGGCCTCACTTGTTGTGGAGCACAGGCTCCAGACGCGCAGGCTCAGTAGTTGTGGCTCACGGGCCTAGTTGCTCTGTGGCACGTGGGATCTTCCCAGACCAGGGCTCGAACCCGTGTCCCCTGCATTAGCAGGCAGATTCTCAACCACTGTGCCACCAGGGAAGCCCCTGCTGTTACCTTTAATCTTTGAATTTTTCTGAGCGTCTGCTTAGAAATTCCCCTTTTTGATGGTCCTCTGTTTTCCTCTCCAGGGCTGAAGACTGGAAACCCCATTACTTATCCTTAGTTTGTTCCCACATGTCTCCCAGGAATCAATCCCTCATGGCTATAGGTTGTTGCTGTTGCTCTTTCCAGCTTCTCAGCACTACTGTGTATTTTAAAATTATTTGCATGTGTGTGGTGTTTTTTGTTTTTGGTCATTTCAGTGGAATTTGGGAAGGATGGAGAGATAAACATACAGGTCTAGTCAGCTGCCTTGAGAGAGAATTTCTGCTGTTTTGTTATTCATGTAAAGGCATTTTTTATGTATATAGAGTATTGACCTTCTTTCTGTGTTGCAAATATTTTTTCTAGCTTTTCGTGCCTTGACTTTATTTACACAATGTAAAGCTTATCTTTAAATTTATCAGTCATGTTTTTTCCTTATGTCTGGTTCATTAGAAAATTCTACTTCTCTAACAAAACTAAATATAATTAATTATACATTAATTTTTAACCTGTGTTTTTCTTATAGTACTTTTTAATGTTTAACCTTAATATTGAAATTTATTTTAGCTGAAGGTAGAAAGTTGGGCTCTAACTTTGCTTTTAGATATCTTCTCGGTCGTCCCAACATGATATAATGATAATCTATAAATCTATTTTTCATTCACTAATCTGGATTGCTGTCTTTATTTCATTTATTTGGTTCTTGTATCGACTTGGGCTCAATTCTGTACTTTCTAGTCTATTCCAGTCTTTGTTCCCAAGTTTTAAAATCTGTCATTCTAGGATACGTTTTAACATCTGATAACGTAAACCACCCCAGCCATAAATTTTAGAATTTTTTAAGAAGTCATTCACTGCTGTGTCCCCTCTCCTCTGTCAAATTATCTTGGCTTTTGATTGGGTTATTATATAATACATAGATTAATTTTTGGAAAAGGGATTTACACTATTTTATAGTTCCTAAGAAGAACACTCCTCAGCTGTTCCCTTGTCTTCTGTTACATCTTCTTATTGATTCTTAAGCTCTTCAAGGTCTTTTCCAGTCTATAATGCTGTGAGTTTTACAGTGTAAATTAATAATGCGTATCTTATTTATTCAGTCGTCAAATATGTGTTGAATAGTTATTGTGTTCCAGAACCTTTGTCTAGCATTTAGAATATAGTGGTATAGCATCTTTCTATTTTTATTTAAAGGAATGATCAATGATAGGATGTAAGACATGAAAAGAAAAATATGCTTAGGATGATATCGAAGGATAGTTTTTAAAAATCCTCAAATTTTCAAATTTGAGCAGAAACTCAAGAGGCATTTATTCCTTGCTGGCCTTTGGTCTTTTATTCATCTCAAGGACTTAAATCTGAAATTTAACACATGCGGAATACAATTTGTTTCCTTTTTTTGTTAAGATTTATGGCTGGAGTTATTCCCAGGAAGGTGGTAGTACTTTTCCTTAGATGAGCATTTTACCATTCATTTTCATTTAAAAGTAAATGAATTTCCATGTTTATTATCTCACTTGATATGAAGCCAGCTCCAGGTTTTGGGGAATTCCTTCTTTCATTCCCATTTCTAGTTGAGCCATGATCTGAGGAAACAGTTCTCAAATTATATGTGAATGAGTCAACCACACCTTTGTGGGGTGCAAGGTGAAACAGTTCCATTGGTTGCTTCTCCCTTTTCCATACCTACCCATGAGATTCCTGGTAACCAGCCCAGTGGAATCTCCCTTCTACGGTAAAGTACTGTATCCACTGTCTCGGTCAAGGTTCAGTTGCAGACGACAACATCCACTTTAGCTAGTGGGAGCATCAGGAGACTTATTATAAATCACTAGATGGCTTCCAAAATTTTTGTTAGAGCTGGGGGAGCAGGCTCTAGGCTGAGCTTCCAGCAACACCTCCCAGTATAACACCACAGAACTGGCCTATCCTAGGAAGGCAAGGAAGCAGGATCTCCTCATTGCTGCTGGATCTTGGACCTCCATTGTGACACACGGCCCCACGTTCCCCCTGACTTATCTGTCAACACTCTGAAACTAGGGATGGGACACAGGGGTTTCAGTTACGGCTGCCACAAAAAAACAAACGCTGCCTCGGCTGAGTCTGCCAGTGGGAATGCAGAAGCTGCTGAAGCATGTCTTCTGGCCCCACGATGTGGTCTTTGGCTTCTAAATCCGGCATGGGTGTGTCTGCCAGAGCTCCATCATGGGTGGGACCTGAGCTGCGGGGGTCTGGCTTTCCAGCCTCTCGTGAGAGTAAGCAACGCTTCGAGGGGAGGGGCGTGGAGCTGAGTGGCTCCACGTGCAGTGCTTGCTACAGCCACCTTCAATGTTTTTCTAGAACATTCTAAGGACTTGCCCTTTTTCCATTTAGATGTGCATTTTCTTTTCTTTTTTTTCTTTTTTTGGACATGCGGCTTGCGGGATCTTTGTTCCCCAACCAGGGATTGAACCTGTCAGTTCTGCCAGAGAATTCCTTCTAGATGTGCGTTTGATTTCTAGCTCTGTGACCTTGCATGACCAACCTAAGATTTCTTGAACTTCCATTTATAATAATGAGAAGGATGATGATGACTTCACAGGTTAGCAGATGAAGTGAGCTAAAATATACGTAAGCCCTGTCTCAGAGGGAAATATTAGTTTATTTCTTGGGTAAATGTAGGTTCATTTCTTCCCTCAGTAGGTCCAGACTGTAGATTAATCCTCCTTGAACAGGGCTGCGTTTGGAATGAGTGGCCAAATCTTAGTTTCTTGTGAGTTCTCATGCACCCAGCAATGAGCATGAATATAGAATTTAGCCTCTGTGGTGTGTAGTGGGGTTAGGGTTAGGATTAGAATTTTAACTAAAGAAAGCTTAAAAGTTACATTGAGAACAAAGACCTGCTTATTTTAACTTTCAACACGATTAGTTCATTTAGACTGTGAAGGATCAGGGGAGTGATCTAGCCACAATTATGAGTGATGCCAGGTTTGTAGGTGTAATGGAAAGATTTCATCTATTTGTGTTCCTGTGTAGACTTTACTCAGAGAAGGTCTAAAAAGCCACGGGGCGGGTCCGTTTTCCAAAGGTCTGTGTTTAATGCGGTGTTTTGGAAAACACGCAAGGCATTGACCTTGCTTCTTATCTTGCCTCCCCCTTTCCTTCATCTATCCCATATCTAATTATCAGAAGTGCCACTTTCTGGGGGAAGAATAATTCAGAGGAGAAAGACATGTTTATCGTTGATTTATAACCTGCCTTGTTTCCAGAAAGGACTTGAGGCAGGACAAAAATCTTTGAATTGAGGTTTTTAAAGGATACAACAAGAAATCTATATCAGTCATGGATTGGCAGGCATCAAAGATCACTTTAGAAAAAGAAACACTTTATCTGAAGCACTAAACTTTGAACAGACTCGAAGGAACATTCTTAAATAAGATTCTTGGAGGCACAAAGCCACTGTATTGCCCGACACTGCATGCGGCCGTCGAGGGGAGAAAGTATGGAAGATTTGTCAGCCAGTCTTCCTTCAGCTTTAGGTTTACTTTAGGGGGAAGAAAGTCTGTGTGCTTTGAGGCTCTGCCTTTCTTCGGATTTCACAGGCCCAGAAGTTTCTTTAGAGATGGATGTTTGAGAAGATCTATAATAGCTGTATTTAATATTCTCCTAGCTTATAGTTTGGAAGTCATGGCTAAGGTTCCTTTAACTGTGACATGAATCTTGAGCAGTTTTCCTTTTCATTCACATTTCAAATCATGAGCTGATGTTCACACTGCCCTGGGAGGCGAATGTTGGATTTTTTAACTTCCCTTTAAGTGATTAGGTTGACTTAGCGACAGGTGCAAGACCAGAGCTCAGGTTAACTAGGCCACTCGTTAAGATCAGGCTGGCTTAGCTGCCAGCTGTGGAACGAAGCTCGGGTGGGAGTTGGCACTCGCATTTCCCAGCTCCCGAGGCACTTAAAAAAGGTGGAGCCACAGTCTTTTCATGGCTGACATATAATTGAGAAGTGGGGAGGTGTGTCCTCTGCAGACTTTATCATGCCCCCAGAATTAAGATTCCTTCAAACTTTTTTGTGTGAAATAACATACATCACTAAACCCATATATAATTTAAAGAATAATAAAACAAGTAATCATATGCTATCCACTCAGTTTAAGAAATAGAACATGACCTTATCTTAGAGGCCCCTGGTGTGCCCTGCCCACTTCCCCAGAGGTAACCCACTGTCCTGGCTTTGTGTTCTGTAAAGCTCATGGTCCGGCCATTCTTTAGCCTTGACTTATTTTGACCATTAACAGAATACAGGATCACGTGATATTTTCTTCTGTGACTTGCTACTTTCATTCATCCCTCGGCGTCTTCCACGTTGCTACATGTGTATTCACTCGCTTTCCAAGTTGTAGTCCATTATATCAATGTACCGTCACCTGCCTCTTCTGTGTTGATGGCCGCCTGGACTGCCATGTTTTAGACGGATTAAATTCTCTTTTTTGTGTTTCTCTTTTTTTTTTCCTTTCTCCTATTTGTTTGGAAGTTATGCTCTGTCTGTTAGGTAGATTCTCTACCTATCGTAACAAGCAGGCTTAGTCTGTCATCCAGGTTAAAATGAATCCGTATTTTTCCCTTGCTCTTACACAGAAACAGAGACCTTGGAACTCTAACTCAGATGACGTCCCTTACAATTTAAAATATGGTCTAGCCATTTAGTTCTGTCCTCTTTTCTACCCACAAGATAGGCATGACGCTTGTTGTATACAATCAACAGTTTAGTTTTATCCACAACCCACATGGTTGCCTGACATCTTTGCTCACTGTTCCTTCTTCCATCTCAGACCTCCCATCTGTTTTTGTTTTTCTGAAAATCTTTTTCTTCCTCATTCTTGAAAGATTATTAGGCCAAATTCCAAACTGACGGTCATTTTTGTCTCAGTTCATTGAAAGTATTGTTCTTTTGTCTTGTTGGTTTCCATGGTTGCTGTCAGAGTTGGCAGTCAAAGTGTAATTCATCATTCCTTTTTTTTAAAAAAAATGAATTTATTTATTTATTTATTTTTGGCTGCATTGGGTCTTCGTTGCTGCGTGTGGGCTTTTCTCTAGTTGCGGCGAGCCGGGGCTACTCTTTGTTGTGGTGTGCAAGCTTCTCATTGCGGTGGCTTCTTTTGTTGCGGAGCACGGGATCTAGGCACATGGGCTTCAGTAGTTGTGGCACGTGGGCTCAGTAGTTGTGGTTCGTGGGCTCTAGAGCGCAGGCTCAGTAGCTGTGGCGCATGCACTTAGTTGCTCCGTGACATGTGGGATCTTCCCGGACCAGGGCTCGAACCCGTGTTCCCTGCATTGGCTGGCGGATTCTTAACCACTGCACCACCAGGGAAGTCCCCATCATTGCTTTTTTTTTTTTTTTTTTTACTATTTATTTATTTACTCAGGCTGCGCTGTGAGGCTTGAGGAATCTTAACTCCTTGACCAGGGACTGAACCCGCGCCCTCGGCAGTGAAAGCGCGGAGTCCTAACCACTGGACCACCAGGGAATTCCCTCCATATAAATTTTAGAATCGTCTTGTTGATTTTTTTTTCTTTTTAAAATTTATTTATTTATTTATTTATTTTTGGCTGTGTTGGGTCTTCGTTTCTGTATGAGGGCTTTTTCTAGTTGCGGCGAGCAGGGGCCACTCTTCATCGCGGTGCGCGGGCCTCTCACTGTCGCAGCCTCTCTTGTTGCGGAGCACAGGCTCCAGACACGCAGGCTCAGTAGTTGTGGCTCATGGGCCTAGTTGCTCCGCGGCATGTGGGATCCTCCCAGACCAGGGCTCGAACCCGTGTCCCTTACATTGGCAGGCAGATTCTCAACCACTGCGCCACCAGGGAAGCCCCCCCATCATTGCTTTTTAATTAAACTGCTTTTGCTTTTAAAATTGTCTTTGTATGTACAGCAATCTCATTATAATAGGTCAAGCTGAGGATTTCTTTTTATATATCCTTGGGCTTAATTGGGATTCTTGAATCCAGTGATTGATCTTTCAACAATATTGGAAAACCCTCAGCCATTATCTCTTGAAATGTTGAAAGTATTACCTTTCTCATTTTATTTCATCTCCTTCTGAAACTCTAACTAAGTATGTGTTAGATCCTCAGACTCTATCTGGTATGTCTTTTATTTATTTATTTATTTTTTCTGGCCACACTGCGAGGCTTGTGGGATTTTAGTTCCGCGACCAGGGATTGAACTCAGGCCCTCGGCAGTGAGAGTGTCGAGTCCTAACCCTGGACCACCAGGGAATTCCCTGCCATGTCTTTTAAATTGATAATTTCCAACTCTGTGTTCTGATATACATATGTATCAATGTTATTGCTATATCTTCCATTTTAATAATTCTTTCTTTAGTTTAATTCATATACTCAAACTTTAATTTCAATTCTCTTACGTTTCTAGAAGTTCTTTACCTTTTTCCTATCTACTATGCCCATCATAGTCTTCATAGACCCAGACCCAACCCAAAGGAGAGACTGCATATGGCTCTAAATTGAAAGGCAGATTTTCCCCCTCTACCATTGCCAAGGGTATTGGTGAAATGGCTCAGAACCTCAGTATCCCTGTAGGCAGAGCCTAAAGGCCTCCTGCCAGTGTTTTCTTGGCCTTCCTGCCTCCTCCCCCACCTCCCCTGCCCTTCGTTGTTGCCTGTCTCCCGTGTCCATAAGAAGCCCACCCGCCCAAGTGCTGGGTTAGTTTTGGGCACTGACCAGTGATGGGGGCTGGAGCTTGGCCAGTGCAAACTGACCTCTGCCTCCATTCTAGTGTTGTTGTGTCACCCTTCCCTCCTGGCTTACTCGCCCTCCTCGCCTCCAAATCCGTCTGCCTCTGTTATGCATCTTAATCCGGTGAGGGTGCCACACAACAAGGGTTCTGCAGCAAGCTAGGAACCAGCTCCCTAGAGGGCAGATGGCACTATAAATAGGAACCACTTTTTCTATAACGTGATTGGTTTTGTTTTGTTCATTGTGCTCCTTGAGCAACAGTAATGCCCTGGTGTTTCTCCTGTCGTTACATGGGCTCGCGAGGATGTCACGTGGTCTGCACCTGTCTGAGCACCTTGATGGGCGTCATCGCCTCTGGGCAGTGAGAGGAGTTGCCTCTGGTTAACCGTGGACCTTTGCGTGGGTGATCCCCCTGCACTCCTGGGCAGAAGGAGGGCTCAACTGAAGTTGCGTCACCAGGAGATTACTTTTTAGAAGGATCACTTGGGGCCCTGCCCGGCGCCGATGCCACTCAGGTGGTGGATGAGCAGTGGACGTCATACCTTCTAGGTCTTCTGCCACCTCCCACTCCTCCTCCAGGGAGCTGTCTGTCTGGGTGAACCTGTTCGGTGAGGCTCCCAGCCCTTCCGTAGGAAACTGAGGGATGCCTTTCTCACCACCTATTTTTTTTGCACAAATGGGTGACATCTGCAGACACTGCTGTCCATCCCTGTCTCGTGAGGAATTCTTTAATCTTGAAAAGAAGGGGGAAGGGAGAGAAAGAAAGGGAAACGTTCACCCTGGCAGAGGCCGCTGGTATCCACGGAGGCCCTGCATGGTGGGCTGCAGGCAGGTCAGACCCCATGGCTGCTGCTGCTGCTGTGGGGCTTGGACAGCTGGTGCTCTGGGGGTGGAGTTGCCCTGAGGCCTGTACTGAGTGATGAGAGCTTGTAGGAACTCTCTCGTGTGGCCCAGACATTCAGGACTCTGAATGTCTTGTCACTGTTGTCACCTTAAATTGTTATTCTAATGACAAGTCTTGGTTTCAGAGACGCCCGTGGAACAGAAATGAGCCTGGCCTGTATAGTGCTGAAAATCAGAATCCATTGCCAATATGTAAAAATCAGATATTTTAAGAAAATTTAGATTTCCCAGGACTTCCCTGGTGATCCAGTGGTTAGGACTCTGCGCTTCCGCTGCAGGGGGCACGGGTTTGATCCCTGGTCGGGGAACTAAGATCCCGCATGCCGCACAGCGGCATGGCCAAAAAAAGAAAAAAAGAAAGAAAGAAAAAAGGAAAAGGAAATCTAGATTTCCCTGTTCTCTTGGAAAATTGGATCAAGGCACAACATGGGGCCTACAGTCCCTCATGGCAGTCATCCTCTGGAACCAAAAGGTGTCTGGCCTCTACCTGTGAGAGTACTGGTTAAATGCATGTTTGACTGTTGTGACAAAGACCAAGATATGGAGCTTAAACCAGGCAGGAATGTGTTTTTCTTGCATTCAGCAGCCAAAAGCCTAGTTTCCCAGAGCAGATAGGACGGCTCCAAGGTGCCAGGGATCCAGCTGCTTTTGTCTTGTTTTCTCTCTGCCCTGAACAGTGGGTTCATCTATGGTCCCAGATCCTACTTGGTTTCCCACCGTCACGTCTGCACCAGGCGCCAGTAGGAGGGCAAAGTGGAGGCTGCACCCCTTCAAGACCCAACCTGGAAGTTGCATGTGTCATTTCTTCTCTGTTGGCATGTCCTGTTGGTTTAGCCACATCTGGCTGCAGCCAAGGCTGAGGAAACGTGGTTTCTGTCTCTATGGCCGTGTGAATAACTAAAACCCATTTCTTCATAAAGAGAGAAGGTGAGAGTGGGTCCTGTTTTATGCCACTGCAGGCCCTGTGTTCACCTTGATGCAGCCCTCCACCCCATCCAGATTGCTCACAACTGAGCCCAAGAGTCATAGCTGTTCATTGCCTTATACCTCACGGGTTTCACTCATTTATGTTACCTGCTTGGTCCCAGTAGACATTTGAGGCTGCTTGCTCAGCTGTACCCTGATCATCTCTTTCAACACACCTTCAGGCTTTTATACTTCCGTTACCTCTGTTTAGAATTCCCTTCCCTCCCTTTCAGGCCTGGCAAACTCCTTCTAAGGATAACTCAGCCCCTTCTTCCTTTCCCAAGTTGAGTTCTCTCTGCTTTGTCCCATCCTAATACACAAACTGCTAATTCTACACGATACCTGTTACTTACCTTTATATCCTCGATGCCTGGCAAAGCACCTGGTGCATAACAGGGTAATGATCAGTACCATTTATTGAGTGTTTATTCAGAGAAATACACTTTGTAGAACTTGTATAAACATTTTTAATGTACCACAATGAAATAGCGTGTTAATCGTGGCCTTTCTAGTTGTAGATGATGGAAACTTGACCCAAACCGACTTGAACAACAGCAGAAAGGAGAAGCACTTATTGGTTCATGTATCTGAGAAATGGAGGTATGGGTATAGCTTCAGGTATGACTGGAACCAGGAACACAAATGATAGCAGAACTCAGTCTTTCTCCATCTCTTGGCCATGATTTTTTCTGTGTAGACTTTGTTCTCAGGAAGGCTTTCTCTACATGATGACAAAGATGCCACCCACAGTTCAGTATTATTTTTATAGTTACTGATTCCAGGAAAAAAAAAAAGAACATGAATCTTTTTCTTCATAGTAGTAACCAAGTGCTGGAGGAGGTCTCGCATTGGCCTACCTTAAGTCGTATGGCCATTCCTGGTCCAGTCAGTATGGCCAAGGAGATAGAATACACTGGCCACACCTGGGTCATCTGTCTACTTCTGGTACCAGGGAATGGAGTCATCCCCTCTCAGATTACATTGCAGAAAAGGTAGGTCTCCAAGGAGAGAGAAAACAGGTAAAAGCATGAGCCCACTATATCTGGAACTACCCTTATCCCATTTCACAGATGAGGCTAAAAGAAGTTATGGTGACCTGAGATCACAACCAGGAAGTGGCAGAAATGGGATTCACACCAGGTCTTTCTGACTCCAAATGGTGGGTGCTTAGTTCACTGCACCCAACTGTTTGGAGAGTGAATGACCCTGGAACTCCTGTCTTTGTTTGGGGAAAACTGAGGTTTGATGCCTTTATGTATGACCGTCAGAATATGGAATTATCTAGTAGCCCCACCATGGGAGGATTTTGTGTAGAAGTACACATGTAGCTATAAGCTCTGCTTTCCCTGGAATACATCTGGTGGCTATACCTGAAAACACTTTCCTTGGCTAGCAAAGAACTCATTTTACATTAATGGAAGTAGGAGGAGTCAGGTAGCTGGATTCTTCTCTTGGAACATTTTGGTTACTTTAGCACATGCATTCCCAATGGAGGCAATATTATCTGCAAGGGGTGGGAGGGAACAAAAAAAAAAATCTTACTCTTTTCATGTATAAGTGCATATATACGTATAGTACACAAATAGATGTATGGTTTATTTGTGGTATTTTTAAAAATAGTTTTATTTCGGTATAATTTACATACCATAAAATTCACCTGTTTTTAAATGTACAGTTCATTGTATTTTAGTAAATTTACAGTTTTTAAAAAATTAAATATAGTTAATTTGCAGTATTGTGTTAGTTTCAGGTATACAGTAACGTGATTCGTATACGTGTGTGTGTATATATATACACACACATACATATATGTTAGATTCTTATCCATTATAGATTATTATAAGATATTAAATATGGTCCCCTGTGCTGTACAGTAGGTCCTTGTTGGTTATCTGTTTTGTGTATAGTATATACATATGTGTATATGTTAGTCCCAAACTCCTAATTTCTCCCTGCCCCCCATTTCCCCTTTGCTTACCATAAGTTTGTTTTCTATGTCTGTGAGTGATTTGTCTGTGGTATTAAAATTGCATGAGGAGGGCTTCCCTGGTGGCGCAGTGGTTGACAGTCTGCCTGCTAATGCAGGGGACACGGGTTCGAGCCCTGGTCTGGGAAGATCCCACATGCTGCGGAGCAGCTAGGCCCGTGAGCCACAACTACTGAGCCTGCGCGTCTGGAGCCTGTGCTCCGTAACAAAAGAGGCCGTGATAGTGAGAGGCCCACGCACCGCGATGAAGACTGGACCCCGCTTGCCGCAACTAGAGAAAGCCCTCGCACAGAAACGAAGACCCAACACAGCCATAAATAAATAAATAAACAAACAAACAAACAAACAAATAAATAAATAAATAAATAATAAATTTATAAATAAATAATAAATTTGCATGAGGAGACTGTGCTCTCATGGGACCCCTCTCGAAAACAACAGCAAATTTCTTCAAGATCGTATACGCCTCCAGTTATCACTCTTTTCTCTGTTCCTCTTTGCAGTAAAACTTTCTTGCGGATCTCAGTTCCCCGACTGGGGATCGAACCCGGGTCACGGCAGTGACAGTGCTGAATACTAACCACTAGACCACCAGGGAACTCTCTGCTGCAAAACTTCTTGAAAGACTTGTTTTTATTTCCTAATTCCTCTCATCCCATTTGCTCTTTTTAAAAACTGAATTATAATTGATACGCAGTATTATATTAGCTTCAGGTGTACGCATAGTGATCACCACCGTAAGTCTAGTAACCATCTGTCACCGTACAAAGTTATTACATTATTATTGACTGTATTCCCTATGCTGTACATTACATCCCTGTGACTTATTTATTTTATAACTGGAAGTTTATACTTCTTAATCCCCTTTGCCTATTTTGCCCATCGCCTCTGGCAACCACCAGTTTGTTTGTTCTCTGTATCTGTGAGTCTTTTTCTGTTTTGTTTTGTTTGTTATTCCACATATGAGTGAAATCATATGGCATTTGTATTTCTCTGTCCGATTTATTTCACTTAGCATAACGCCATCTAGATCCATCCATATTGTCACAAAGGACAAGATTTCATTATTTTATTTTATTTTTATTTTATTTTATTTATTTTATTTTTTATAAATTTATTTATTTTATTTTATTATTTATTTTTGGCCACATTGGGTCTTCGTTGCTGCACGCGGGCTTTCTTTACTTGCGGCGAGTAGGGGCTACTCTTCGTTGCAGCGCGTGGGCTTCTCATTGCGGTGGCTTCTATTGTTGTGGATCCCGGGCTCTAGGTGCGCAGGCTTCAGTAGTTGTGGCATGCGGGCTCAGTAGTTGTGGCTCGCGGCCTCTAGAGCACAGGCTCAGTAGTTGTGGCTCACAGACTTAGTTGCTCCACGGCATGTGGGATCTTCCCGGACCAGGGCTCAAACCCGTGTCCCCTGCATTGGCAGGCAGATTCTTAACCACTGTGTCCCCAGGGAAGCCCTATTTTATTTTATTTTAAATTCGATTTAATTTATCGCCATGCTGCGCAGCTTGTGGAATCTCAGTTCCCAGACTAGGGGTTGAACCTGGGCCATGGCAGTAAAAGCGCTGAATCCTAACCACTAGGCCACTAGGGAACTCCCAAGATTTCATTCTTTGTATGGCTAATACTTCACTGTATATGTGTGTATATATGTATATAGACACCACATTTTCTTTATCCATTCATCTGTTGATGGGCACTTAGGTTGCTTCCATATGTTGGCTATTTTTTTTTTAATTAATTTATTTATTTATTTATGGCTGCGTTGGGTCTTTGTTGCTGCTCACGGACTTTCTCTAGTTGCAGAGAGTGGGGGCTACTCTTCATTGCAGAGCACAGGCTTCTTATTGCAGTGGCTTCTCTTGTTGCAGAGCACAGGCTCTAGGCACGCAGGCTTCAGTAGTTGTGGCATGCAGGCTCAGTAGTTGTGGTGCGCGGGCTCTAGAGTGCAGGCTCAGTAGTTGTGGCACATGGGCTTAGTTGCTCCGCGGCATGTGGGATCTTCCCGGGCCAGGGATTGAACCCATGTCCTCTGCATTGGCAGGCGGATTCTTAACCACTGCGCCACCAGTGAAGTCCCTATATGTTGGCTATTGTAACTAATGCTGCAATGAACGTAGGGATCGAACCCGGTGCCCCCTGCAGTGGAAGCGCAGATTCTTAACCACTGTACCGCCAGGGAAGTCCCTATGATTCCCAATTTCTATCTCTAGCTTGGACCTCTCCCCTGAATCTTCCCTGAATCCCTGATTTGTATAGGCCAACTTACCGTCTCTTCTTGTACATTTCATTGGCAACTCAATGCTAAGTACCAATTTTCGGGAAATATGGGGGTCAGAGAAACATGTTAAAAGAACTCACAAGATTGCAGTTAGTGGGGGCTTCCCTGGTGGCGCAGTGGTTAAGAATCTGCCTGCCAGTGCAGGGGACATGGGTTCGATCCTTGGTCCAGGAAGATCCCACATGCCATGGAGCAGCTAAGCCCATCCGCCGCAACTACTGAGCCTGTGCTCTAGAGCCCGCGAGCCACAACTACTGAAGCCCGCGTGCCTAGAGCCCGTGCTCCGCAACAAGAGAAGCCACCACAATGAGAAGCTTGCGGACTGCAACGAAGAGTAGCCCCTGCTTGCCACAATTAGAGAAAGCACGTGCGCAGCAACGAAGACCCAATGCAGCCAAAAATAAACAAATAAATTAATTAATTAAAAAAAAAAAGAATGCAGTTATAGGACAAATTACCCAATTTCTTCAAAAAACACATTTTAAAGAAAAAATAAAGTGAGTAATGGGAGAGAAACCTTATAGATTAAGAGAGACTTAAGAGATAAATGTCCGTGAGTTACATTATAGGGACCTTATTTGGTTATTGATTAAACAAGCCAGTGGTAAAAACAATTATGAGATAATCAGGGATATTTGAATATTGACTGAGTATTGGTATTAAATAATTACTGTTAATTTGTTTAGCTGTGATGATGGTGATTTGGTTATACTACAAAAGAAAGTTAAAATCTACCCAGAATGTTATCAGTTCTCCCCACCTCCAGTATTACCACCCTCAGCCAAACCAGCATCCTTTCTTGTCTTATTTTTACAGTTGCCTCTTAACTGATCCCCTTGCTTCTGCCACCGCAGCCCCAGTCTGTTTTCAGCAAAGCAGCCAGGGAGATCCTGCTAAGATGTGTCATGTTATGCCCCGTCCATTTCATCTGGAGTAAGAGCCAAAATCTGTTCAGTCTACAAGACCCCATGTCCTGCTCCGCTCCTGGGTCAGCCTCTCCAGCTACTCGGCTTCCTTGTACCTGCCTTATTTTTCTCCATAACATGTATCACCATCTGACAATCTGACATACGTACTTTTGTGGGGCTGATACTCCCACTAGAATGAGAGCGATGTGAGAGTAGGGACTGTTTATGTTGCTCACTGCTATACCCCCAGGGCCTGAAATATCTCCTTACACATCCTAGGCACTAAATAAATGTTTGTTAAAAGAAAAACATGTTTCATGGAGGGGAGAATTGGAGGACATTAGGGAAAAACTGTTTACAAAGGTTCCTTGGGAATGAGGGACAATCATGAAAAAAGGTTGAGAAATGGGCCTTAGCCCAAGTCGTGGGAAAGCACGTGGTCATCTAGGAGCTGCTATTCCCTTCTTACTGTATTGTTCTTTGCTCTTTTCCCATGTGGGACAATCTCTGTCATTTTATCCGTGACAGCTACATGTCATGGAGCAGAACTTGGCTAATTGACTCTAACAGGGGAAAGCCCACTTGAATTTCTTCTTTTTGGACTGAACCACAATCTCTTGAGCTCATCCTATGTGGCTAATGTTGACCATTGCTTGGGACTCTTCCTCCATGATAGGATGTTTACTGCCTCTGGCTCCCAGGATTGATCTTGACACCAGAAACATCTTCAGTACATTTCACACACGTGCACATACCCCCATTTGAGAACTGGGGTACAGAGAGCCTTTGAGGAGGAATAACAAAGAAATGAGGCAATCCATGCAGAGACTCCAACGCACTGTTAGTTTCTGGCCAGAAAATGATGCTCTGTATATTCAGAATGCCTTCGGTGTCTTTTCTGAAACTCCGTTTATAATTATCCACTGGGTATTTTATTTGTAGCCCACTTGTTTCTAAAAAGGATTTGAAGTAGCTTTATGAGTATATATAAACCCCCATGCAAATATACACTTAAATTTAACGAAAGAAAATGGGAAAAACTCTAGCCCGGGAGAGCAGGAGGAAGCAGGTGAGTGAGCACCATGGTGGTGGCAGGTAGGAGGGGCCCACTATGGGGGGGGGGGGTCACCTGCGCCTCGCGCTCTCTGCTGCCCACCGACCAGGAACTGGGGAGGTGCGCTGCCCCCCACGACTGCCGCACTCTGCTTTGTCACTCATAATTTTTTATTCCTTTTAGTCATCATGTTGTGTTTTTTATTGAAAAATCTAAGTAACTGATTCTATAACATCATCGAAAAAAGTGTATTTAGGACTTAGAGTAGACATTCTAGATGATTTGTGTCTGCCTCCACCTCTGGCCAAGATCCCAGCTCACAGAGGCCGTGAACTGTGCCTATTCATCTTGGTACTCCGGTACCTGGAAGGCAGGAGGAACTCGATAAATATTTTATTGAGTAAATGAATGGCATTACAGTTCTCCTTACTGGAACAGAAGAAGCCAGTCAATTGTTTGAGGGAGAGTTTGTTTGGTTGCTTGGTTTTCTTCCTGGCTCATTTTGTTTTGTTTCTCTCTTTTTATTTTATTAATTAATTTATTTATGTATTTATTTTTGGCTGCATTGGGTCTTTGTTGCTACGTGCAGGCTTTCTCTAGTTGTGGCGAGCGGGGGCTGCTCTTTGTTGCGGTGTGCAGGCTACTCATTGCGGTGACTTCTCGTTGCAGAGCACGGGCTCTAGGCACGCGGGCTTCAGTAGTTGTGGCACGCGGGCTCAGTAGTTGTGGCTCACGGGCTCTAGAGCACAGGCTCAGTAGTTGTGGCACACGGGCTTAGTTGCTCCGCGGCATGTGGGATCTTCCCAGACCAGGGCTTGAACCCGTGTCCCCTGCATTGGCAGGCAGATTCTTAACCACTGCGCCACCAGGAAAGTCCGTGTTTTGTTTTTCTTGTGTGTGTGTGTGTGTGTGTGTGTTGTGAATTTTCTTTTCTTTTTTTAATTGAAGTATACTTGATTTACAATGTCGTGTTAGTTTCAGGTATACAGCACAGTGATTCAGTTATACATATATATATTCTTTTTTTCAGATTCTTTCCCCTTATGAGTTATAACAAAACATTGAACATAGCTCCCTGTGCTGTACAATAGGTTCTTGTTGGTTATCTACTTTATATATACTAGTGTGTATATGTTAATCCCAAACTCCTAATTTATCCCTGCCCCCCTTCCTGGCTCTTTTTGAGTGTTCTCTCACGTGGACAGTTATATCAGGAATGTTGAGTGGTGTCCTGGATCTTGTCCTCAGAGAAGCTTGGGAGAAACTTCAGACGCAGGGTCCATGTGGCCTTTCCTTGTAGAAGGAAGGTGCAGGCCTGGCATCGCAGGGCAGTTGAATGAGGGAGCGTTTCAGAGTCTCCAGCGATGCAGTCTAGGCACATCTGACCTGACCCAAGAAGGAAGGTTAGGACCCTCAGGGCACATGGAGAGCAGCCCCTAAATGTTACTGTTTCCGGGGCAGCAGTGGGTACATGCTGGAGGGGGTTCGGTTGGAAGTTAGGTAATATAGTAGTAAAAAGCAGGGGCCTTGCACAGAATTATACATAAGCGTATACCCCAAAAAAGTGTTTGCAAAAATGGATGAAATCCACATAGTTTCTGTAGACTAGTTAAGTGTATTGTGCCTGTCTTAATGTATCAGTGTCCTGGTTTTAACAAAGTACTGCAGTTACATAAGATGCCACTATTGGGAGAAGCTGGGTGATGGGTACCCAAGACCTTTCTGTACTGTTTTATGAGTCTATAATTTAAAATAAAAAGTTTGTTTTTTTGGGGTTTGTTTTGTTTTGTTTTTTAAAGCAGGGACTGGCAACAGAACTGGCTTCCGCCCCACACTACCCTGTGCTGGTCGGTGACTTTTCCGTATCCCTTATCCCGACTGATAACTACATCCTGCTCTTTGCCTTTCTCCCCTTGGGAATATGAAGTCCTTGAAAGCAGAAGCTGTATCCGTTTTGTTCACTGCTAGGTTCCCCCTACTTAGCACAGTGCCTGGCACCTGTTTTTTGTGCTCAAATGTTTGAATGAAGGTGGCACAGGTGACTTTGAAGTTGAGGCTGTTCTGGTTTTCTGACAAGGAGAACAACGCCACCTCCTTCGGGCATTGGAGAATTAAATGTCTGTAACGTGGGTGGAACTCAGGGCCTGCCCGAGGGCAAACACTCGACTCAGGGCTTGGCACACTTTCCATAAGGAGCCAGCGAAAATGTTGGGGGCTTTGCAGGCCATGCAGCTCTGCGCTGCAGTGAGGCAGCCATGGGCAGCCTGTGGCTGAGTGAGCCTGCCTGTGCTCCGGTGCGATTTTATCTGCAGACACTGAAGCTTGAAGTTCTTTTTTTTCTTCTTACTTTTATTCCTTTTTATTTTTTGGCTGTGTTAGTCTTCGTTGCTGCGCACGGGCTTTCTCTGGTTGCGGCGAGCAGGCGCTACTCTTCGATGCGGTGCGCGGTCTTCTCATTGCAGTGGCTTCTCTTGTTGCAGAGCACGGGCTCTAGGCACGCGGGCTTCAGTAGTTGTGGCACGTGGGCTCACTAGTTGTGGCTCGCGGGCTCTAGAGCGCAGGCTCAGTAGTTGTGGCGCACGGGCTTAGTTGCTCCGCGGCATGTGGGGTCTTCCCAGACCAGGGCTCGAACCCGTGTCCCCTGCATTGGCAGGTGGGTTCCTAACCACTGTACCACCAGGGGAGTCCCAACCTTTTTGTTTATCTATTTTATGTATATTAGTGTGTATATATTAATCTCAACCTCCTAATTTATCCCCCACCACCTTTCCCCTTTAGTAACCTGTAAGTTTTCCAAGTCTGTTTCTGTTTTGTAAATTAGTTCATTTGTATAGATTTTTAGAAAGTGATACCATGATATTTGTCTTTGTCTGCCTTTCTTCATTTAGTGTCATAATGTCTAGTTCTATCCACGTTGCTACAAATGGCATTATTTCATTATTTTTTATGGCTGAGTACTATTCCATTGTATATATGTACCACATCTTCTTTATCCACTCTTCTGTTGATGGACATTTAGGTTGCTTCCATGACCTGGCTATTGTAAATAGTGCTGCAGTGAACATTGGGGTGCATGTGTCTTTTTGAATTATGGTTTTCTCAGGGTATATGCCCAGGAGTGGGATTGCTGGATCATATGATAATCCTATTTTTAGTTTTCTGAGGGACCTCCATACTGTTTTCCATGGTGGCTGCACCAATTTACATTCCCACCAACAACATAAGAGGGTTCCCTTTTCTCCACACCTTCTCCAGCATTTGTTATTTGTAGACCTTTTAATGATGGCCATTCTGACCAGTGTGAGGCGGTACCTCATTGTAGTTTTGATTTGCATTTCTCCAATAATTAGCGATGTTGAGCATCTTTTCATGTGCGTATTGGCCATCTGTTTTTCTTCTTTGAAGAAATGTCTGTTTAGGTCTTCTGCCCATTTTTTGATTGGGTTGTTTGTTTTTTTTGTCGTTGAGTTGTATGAGCTGTTTGCATATTTTAGAAATTAAGCCCTTGTGCATAACTGCCGTTTTTATTGGGTACCTTCTGTGATATTTGAACCCAGATGAGGTAAGGGAGTTCCCAGCTAGAAAGGAATAAAGTAAGATTGCCACCATTTTCTTAGACACACACACACACACACACACACACACAGCTGCTCAGTTCTCTCAATTTGAAGTTTTTCTTCAATATTTTATCTTTATCAGAATTAGCATGACACATAGTCATGAATTTTTTTTTTCAAAGTTTTACTTAAACCTCCCAGATATTTTGTTCTTAACCAGGTTGGGGCCCAATGTGATCATTACTTTTACTCTTAAAATCACGAAATACTTCAGTTGCTAATACTGTTAAACTATTACTAGGTGAATTATTTTCTTAGTGTTCAAATAAATTTTAGCGTTAGATTTATTGGGTGCTAGTAAAGTTTTATATTTTGTCATTGTGTATGACAGGAACTACAGTTATTCTACCAAATCAGAATATATTTAAATTAGAACATTAGATTTAGTGTGATATAAGTTTAGTAGAATATATAAATGCCTCTTGGGAGGCTTTTAAAGGTTGATTAGATTGATAGAATCTGAATAAATACTTTAGAAAATTAGTCTTTGTATAAAAATCCTCATTATTTCATGTATCCTCCAACTGTATGGAGATGGCCAAGTCAATTCCATTTCTGTACACAAGCAATAAACAGTTTGCAAATATAATTTTTAAAACTTACTATATATGACCTTTATAGAGCAGAACTATGAAAGATGAACATCTAAAAAAATGAAAAGCTATACTGTGTTCATGGATGGGAAGCATCAACATTGTACAGATGTCAACTCTTTCCCAAATAAATTCATTCAAAATAATTACAGTCCAAATCACAAAACCTTTGTGTGGGTAAGTGTAAGGTATGTATAACTTAAGCTGCTTCTAAAATGTGTTCCTATGTGAAGCAAGATAGTCTGGGGCCAAATTTCGAGTACTTCGGTGCTAGATTATGGAGTTTAGATGTGATCTAACATGGCAGTGTTTCTTAGGCTGGAGTCAGCGTTTGTGTTTTCAGAAATTAAAAAAATTTTTGAGTAACTATAGTGTTATAAGCCAATTCTGGACATTCTGAGTTTGCCCAAGGGTTGCCAGGCATCTTCAGGGCAGACACTTGTGTTTGTGTTTGCATCACCTTGATGCTGAGCTGTAGTCATCCATCATGGGCTAATGACAAAAGAACAAACAGACTGATTATATAGGGGTCTGGTTAGACCAAGTGAGGCCAAGTAATGCCACAGTTCATGAAGGGGCTTGCAGCAGCTGGAGTGAAGTGACTGGAGAATTGTATTTCCACACAGGATATGACATGGCTAGTAAACACAAAACAACTGACAACACTGCTCTCAGTACCATATCTCAGTTGCCAGGAGTGTCTGGTTTCATAAAATCTTGCTACCGAAAAATAACTAGTGTTGTTGATTAGAAGTTTATTGGATTTATGGTTTTGTGTTCTATTTAATTGCAGGTTCGGTTTGGTTTATCAGTGCGGAGGAACCTATAAATAAAAGATGTGTGTTTGGGAATTCCCTGGCAGTCCAGTGGTTAGGACTCTGTGCTCTCACTGCTGGGGCCCGGGTTCAATCCCTGGTCGGGGAACTAAAATCCTACAAGCCGCGAGGTGTGGCCAAAAAGAAGAAAGAAAGGATGTACATTTAGTTCTCATTCATACTGACATTACATGACTTAGTCATCACTGAGGGTTGTTGTAAGAATTATGTTCACTTTAAAGAGGCCCATGTACTATTCAAGATTGAGAAATACTAAAACAGGCTGAGTAGGGCTGGAATATGATGTAGATTTTATTTTTCTTTCTCCGCTGGCAATCTCATGGGAGATGAGAGGCAAAGATGAGTTTGGGTGGAGAAGCGTATTTGTTGTAGGTCAACTGTTGACAAGTCTTTAGGCGTTTCACTTAATCAGATGAAGAAATGGAGAAAAGTTAAGTGACTTATCGAAAGCCACGTCGCTGTAAGTGAAACAGGGAGGACGCCAGTTCAGCCCGCATCCCCTTCTACCAAGCTGTCCTGCAGGGATGAGTGGTGGCCTCACTGGGATGGTCACAGTTGGATCCAGGAAAGGAACGAATCTGGAAACCTTATTTCTTGAATTTTCCTTTTCCCACCTAAAGGTCTGAGGTACCCGGCACCCGCCTGGTTTGTGGTGAGTTAAGCCAGTGACCGGGGCACAAGTCCTGGGCCCTACATCCTGCCCCCTTACACCTAGTTCGTCCCGTGTGAATTTATTTTTTAGAGGAGGAGGTGGCCTTTGCCGCCACTCTGTGGATGGCTAGTGGGAGTTATTTTCCCCGCCTGTATGACTTGGTAATTGAACATAGGCTATGAATTAGGTGAGATTATATCTCCTTAAATCCCTCCCATGATCTGTAGCTCTCATTTTCTTCTGTCCAGGCTTACCTCGTGGCTTGATTTTTAACAACATGCCCTGGAAACAGAGAATGTTTGGTGTTTTTCAAGGCGATTATTGGAGAAAATATTCAGAAAAAAAATCAGCATTCCTGAGTTTGAGTTTGCGTGTGGGAGAAATGTCTGCCCCCTCATTCAACCCACATCACCTTGGGTCGTGACCTCCTTGTGGTGCAGGGCAGCTTGGAATTGGAGGAGATTCCCGAGGGACGTGGAGCTCCTCTTACAGAGGTGCCTCGTTTCACAGATGAGGAGGCTGGGCCTGGAGACTGGGGTGTGGCAGAGCTGGGCCCCCGAGTCCCAGTGTGGAGCCTCTCTTGTTTCACACACATCACGACTTTGTGTTTCTATTTTCTTAATTGCACTTAGTTTCCAAACAGGCATATACTAGGTAATATGTCTACATGGTTCAAAAGGCAAACTTATGAAAAGCTGTGCCCAGAAATATTGCTCCCACCCCTGTCATTAACCCCGCCTCTTACACAGGACAGCCTTAGGCTTCTTATTTATCCTTCTGTCATTTCTTTAGTCTGGGGTTCCTCACTCAGCCTCAGCACTGTTGACATCTGGGGCTGGGTAGTTCTTTGTTGGGGGGCAGGGGGCTGTCCTGTGCATATGCACTAGATGCCAGAAGCACCCACCTGCCTCATGACAATCAAAAATGTCTCCAGACATCATCAAATGCCTCCGGGGGCAAAACTGTTTCAAAGTTGAGAACTGCTTCTTCAGGCGAATACAAGCAAGTATCTTTATTTCCCACCTCTTTTTACCTTAACAAGCTCTATACACAGCTCCTCTTCCTGCGATATCTGTCTGCCTGTCTTTCTGTCTGTCTGCCTATTTTTACTTTTCCGTGTACAGACATCCCAGCCACCACCTGGGTCCACACACCTGGGCAGCTGCTCACATCCTTGGTGGCAGCACCGTGATGGAGTCCGCGAGTCCCCTCTCGTTGGGCCCTGGCTTGTAGGCTGCTGCTGGTTAGCCGCTTATTCATGGCCATGGTCCCCTTGTGCGGGTGTATCTGTGGGATAGGTCCCCAGAAGTGGGGCTCCTGGATCAAGGGTAAACACCTCTCATTTTGGTGGCTCTTGCCAGCTTTCCCCTCCACGAGGGCCGTGCCCTTTGACAGTCCCGTCAGCTGTGTCTCCACTGCCACACCATCGGTGTTGTAGAAACTTCGGATTCTTGCTGGCTCTGTAGGTGAGCAATGCCACGTGTTTCTTCATCAGCCAGCATTACATCTATTTAAAAAAAAATTTTTTTTAATTTTCTATTTTTTTGGCTGTGCCGCACAGCACATGGGATCTTAGTTCCCCGACCAGGGATGGAACCCGTGCCCCCTGCAGTGGAAGCTCGGAGTGTTAACCACTGGACCGCCAGGGAAGTCCCAACATCTATTTTAATAACCTTATTCATGTTGAACAAGGCGCTCAGTGAGATTCAGCCTCATCTGCTTTCCCGAGTGGCAAGTGTCCTGCACTTGTCCATTTCTCGGTCTTTGCTCTTGCCGTTCCTCCACCAAGAATGCGCTTCCTCCTTGCTTTCAAAATTTTCACTGTCCTTTGAGGCTTCCAAACGCCATCTCCTCTGAGACAGTTGAAGCATAGGACGGACCGTGGATGCTTGTTCTTGTGTGTCTTTATTCAACCTGGCCCAGTTGGAACCTGTTTTCCTTTGTAGGAATCTGGTTTCCCTTTGCCACTCCCTTGAGACAAGCCACGTGTTCTGCTTCTGGCCCCATTACTGGCCCGATGACCCTGGGGAGATCACTTGTTCTTCCGGAGCATTTATTAAATGACCTGCCGGGGCTGCAGTGTTGCTTCACTCTGAGGGCTCTGTCGACGTTATTCCATGGGAATGGTGCCCGTAGGATTGCATAATGTACTGTGTTGCTTCAGATGTTCCTACTGGATTTGAGATTCCATGGGTTGCAACCTCCGCCTTGCTCACCCAGGTTTTTCTTGGGAAGAGCAGTGCCTCGCTCGACCACAGAGGCACAGGAGGGGTGTGTGTGTGCCCACGTTTGCGTGGGTGCCTTTGTGTGTTATTGATCCTTGGCCCCGCCAGTACAGGGCAGCAGAGCAGCCCACCTAATGTCCACGTTTTTATCATTTTAATAAGCCTCAGGAGGCTACCTTTTCAGCTCATTCCCCATGTGTTTGCTCTCAAAAGATGGTTGTTTTTCTGGGAGATTGGTGTTCTAGCCACTGGACAAAGAATCAATCCCCATATTATGTGTTAGTGTAAAAAGATGATTTTAGGGAAATTGCCCTCTACTTTTGAGGGATCACACCATTTCCTTGCCTTGAATGGACACAGTCTGAACTTGAACTTTTAACCAGGCTATTCTCTTCTATGAAGCAACATTTGTGACTCAAACTGCCCTTGTGGAATAAATGGTTGCCTCACCCAGACAACCCCATAGCTGGTCTCAGCCCTGTCGCTGCTGGGGTGGGTGCTCCGGATTGCTTTGTCTGCCTGAAGTCCCAGTGGTGTTGTTACAGCGTCTTGCACAAAATGGTGGTGAAAGATAATTTCTTCTATTGTTCACCGGCCTTATCTGGAGGAACACTTCATTACCAGCTTGTGGTAGTTAAGGAAAATAAAGTTCTTAAACTCAGGGGGCTTTGGCAGTTTAAAATAGGAAAAGAAGATCTGTATGTGGGAAGAATTTGGGGGAATAGTTTGGGTACTAATTTAAGGACTTGGAGTGTTTGTTTAAGAGGGAGCCCTGGATGAGAATAGCCAGGGAGAAGTCAGAGATGCCAAGGAACTCCAGGGCGAAGGCAAAGAGGCCTGGTTTGAGTTCCCCTGCACATTTCATGGTCATTGGCAGTGTTCTTTGTTCATAGAATCCCCACACACTCTCGATAATCTCCTAACTAAAAACTTTGAGTATTGGAAGATCTAAAATATGAGACATGCAATTGGCATGTGACTCCTTGCTTTTCGAAATCTTTCCTTAAAAATTATTTTCAGAATTCTTGGTCTCTTTCCAGAGAAACCTTAGTGGGAATTTTTCCTTACATCCAGCTTTGCTTATAAAATGAAAACAATCCTGATTTTAAATTTCATTTGCTCTCCCCTATCAACCAGCCCCTCATCACATGGCTAGTTTAAAGCCATCGTGGTTGAGTTCATTCTTCAAAGAGTCTGGTGTATTTCCCCGGAGAACAGTCCGAGGTCCTAGACAAACAGCCCGAGGTCAGAGGATGTTGCCCCACCATTTTCAAATATAAGTGTCTCTTCCTTCTACTCCTCCTTTTGGAGATGTGTTCAAAAGGGAGCATTGGTTTAAATCAATGAAAACGTTGGCTTAGGTTACCCTATATTTTGTAAACACGTTGGAGTACTTCGGTTTAACCATAAGAATGCCAGGATTCTATCTAGCTTGGCTGTTCCTACACTAGACATAGGTTTTTCTTCTACAGGAGTCGTTAACTCAAGGGGAGAAACATCAAAAACTGGTGGAAAGATTTAAGAAAAATTTATCCAGAACTTAAAAATACGGCAAAAAGAGATGACCGAGTGCCCTTTCCGTATCCTACTAGAATGTTGTCTAACAAGCCTCCTGAAGATCATCTGATGTTCTAGGGCAGAAGTCAGCAATTTTTTTTCTGTAAAGTGCCACATAGTAAATAGTTTAGGCTTTGCACGCCGTTTGGTCTCTGTGGTAACTACTGAACTCGTTGTATTGTGAACACAGCCATAAACAATGCATAAATAAATGCATTCAACTGTGTTCCAATAAACCTTTATTTATGAGTGTTGATATTTGAATTTCATGTAATTTCCACGTGTCATAAAATATTTTTCTTTTGATTTTTTTCAATCATTTGAAAATATAAAAATCATTTTTCACTCACAAGCCCTATGAAAACAGGCTGATATTAATAAGTTGCAAATGATTTTTGTCCAATTAAGATGTGAATGATTTCTCCCAGGTAGGAAAGGCCCATCAAGGCTAAAGCTTTATGCCCTGTAGGACATTAATTAGTTTTTGGGTTTTTTGTTTTGTTTTGTTTTGTTTGGCCACGCCACGCGACTTGTGGGATGTTAGTTCCCTGACCAGGGATCGAAACTGCGACCTCAGTAGTGAAAGCACAGAGTCCTACACTGGACAGCCAGGGAATTTCCTAACTAGTTTTGTATCAGAATTTCTAATCTATTCCAGAGTTTGTTTTTTCCATAGATTTTTTTTCTCCACTTCGGTTTTTGTGCCCTCCTTTGAGCCAGCTTTGTCATCCTACTGATTCCTTCATCAATGAGTTAAATCTTTGGCATGTCTCCTCTATATTTACATGAGAGGCAAGTGTTTAACTTTTCAAAAAGTATACTTTGACAGCCACATGGATAAAAAGCAACATGGTACCTTTTAATTAACAATGTAGAAATTTCTGTTCATTTCTGTTTAAAACTAAGAACAAGGCAATTCAATAAATCATTCAATATAAGAGTAAAAGATTTATGCCTTATCTTCCAACCTGCCAGTTGAGTGCAGGAAATGGTCAAGGTAGGGCGGAGGTGGGTGAAGAGGGGCAGAGGGGAGACACAGCTGGGGGGGGATCTCTTGTGCCCACTTGGGCTCAGGGGAGCTGTAGCATTGCTTCTCCAGGCACAGTGGTGACATTGTACTGGAGATTCCTGACAGCTCACACAGTTTTCCAAGAATGCTTTTTGGCTCCAGCCAGAGGTTCTTATTATTGATAGTCTTAAAACAAAGAAGGAGGAAAAATATTTTTTTCAGAAGGCATTAATGTGGAGAAGCCGGGTAGTATTCCAGAGAACATTGGACTGGCTTTAGAGGTTCTGAGTTTTGAGTTTGTAGCCAGCTAGCTGTGTGACATTGGATAAGTCAGGGTACTTTTGTTTTTGCATATCATATGTAAAATGGAAAGCTGGGACTCTCTAGTCATTAATATTCCTTCTGGTGCTGAAAATTTTGTAACAAAAATAGACTCATTCCTTTGGTGGAATTAAGAGTAGTCACTAATTTCTAATTTTTTTTCCTAAATAAGAATAACATACTCTAAACGACAAGGACCCACTGTATAGCACAGGGAACTATACTCGGTATCTTGTAATAACGTATAATGGAAAAGAATCTGAAAAAGAATATATATATGTGTGTGTATGTATATATATATATATACATACACACACACATATATAAAATGAATCACTTTGCGCTGAACACTTGAAACTAACACAACATTGTAAATTAACTATACTTCAATTTAAAAAATCAATTAAAAAAAAGAATAGCATAGTCTGTATTTAGAATCTAGACTTCTACTTTAGACTTCTTATATAAAGCATAAAATAATCATATATAATAAAATAACATATAAAAGATAAAGATAACCACTTTCAAGTTAATTCTCTACTTGGAACAAATAACAGTGGAAAAGTACGAAGTGGAATTGTGTGCCTTTGTTTGCTATTCAGTTTATGGTGCCAAGTGCCTTTAACAGGATCTTTCTGTTCCCTATACCTTAGGGCCACTTCTCTGTTCAAAGTCAGTTTTTAAGTCTGAGAGCAAAGATTTCCTGGGCCAAGGGGGGAAAAGATGAAACAAAGCTTCAAAAAAGCAGGTTGGCATCCTGACAAGCCAGAACCTTGGGGAAAGAGATGGAAACAGAAAATAAGGAATCAGAGGCTCTTTTGAATTAAAAAGTACACTTGTGGGGTGCTTGAAGCTCCCTGGGTATTTCAAGCCCAGAGAAGGGATTATAGCAGATCTCAGAAGGCGTTGGCCCTTAACCTTTTGCGGAGGTCAGGGGTCTGTGGAGAACCAGGGAAATCTAAGCTTCCTTTCCTCATAAATGTGTGCACACACACACCAAGTTTTGCCTGTAGCTTCAGGGTCTTTTGAGATCCCAGACAGAAAGAGATTGACTCGCTAAGTTTGAACAAAGGAACCAGGGCATTTGGTGCAGAAACTTGTCATCTTTGAAGAAGGACCTGGTCTTAATATCCAAGCGGCCCTACTAAACGATTTAAAGTAGGGACTTCCCTGGTGGTCCAGGGGTTAAGACTCTGCGCTTCCATTGAAGGGGGCGCGGGTTCGATCCCTGGTTGGGGAACTAAGATCCTTCATCCCGTGTGCAGCGGCGCGACCAAACAGAAAAAACTATTAATTTTCTGTCTCTAACCCCCAACCCTTACAGACAACCATGTGCCCAGCTGTGCAGCCTCCTCCTTTTCTCAGCAGATTGTTCTTGGTCACCATTACATGAACTCTCTACTGACTGTCCAAACTGTACAAGTCTCAGAGTCCAAAGTAAATAAATTTGGGTTGTAAATACGTAAGGTTTTTTGAAGAGAATCTTTGTTGTCTTATTCTAAGTTGCTGAGAGTCACTGCTTGCTGGGAAGTGGAGGCCTTTCCTGGCAAGATTTCTCTATTTTCAGTTTGTTGACATGTTACAAAGATTACTTTAATCTTTGCTTGGGATTCACAATCTTGAAGCCCATTATTGTATCCATGAGAAATTTCTAGGATTTTTGAGAACTCTGATGCATCAATACTACTGATTTCAGATCATTCTTTTTATTTATTTATTTATTTATTTATTTATTTATTTATTTATTTATTTATTTCTGCATTGGGTTTTCGTTGCTGCGCGCGGGCTTTCTCTAGTTGTGGTGAGCAGGGGCTACTCTTTATTGTGGTGCGTGTGCGTCTTGTTGTGGTGGCTTCTCTTGTTGAGGAGCACAGGCTCTAGGCACGCTGTAGTTGTGGCACGCGTGCTCAGTAGTTGTGGCTCGCGGGGCTCTAGAGTGCAGGCTCAGTAGCTGTGGCGCACAGGCTTGGTTGCTCCGTGGCATGTGGTATCTTTCCGGACTAGGGATCGAACCCGTGTCCGCTGCATTGGCAGGCGGATTCTTAACCACTGCGGCCACCAGGGAAGTCCCTAGACAACTTCATTTAAATTTCCCATTTAACATTTTGCCACACTTGCTGTATCTCCTTGTGTGTGTGTGTTTTTTTTTTAAATACATCTTTATTGGAGTATAATTGCTTTACAATGTTGTGTTAGTTTCTGTTTGTGTATTTTATTTTTTCTTCAGTCACCCTGAAGTTGCAGATATGACAGTCCCTAAATACTCCAGTGTATCTCCCAAGAACAAAGATACTCTTTTCTATAATTGCAATTCCTTTATCACACTGAAGGAATTTAGCATCAGTTCAATACTATATAGTTAATGCAGCCCATATTCGCATTCCCAAAATGTTCTTTAATGTCCCAGTATGTCCCTGTAATGTCCTTTCCCTCCACCTTTTCTTTCTTTGTTTTTTTTTTTTAAACTTTTTACCGAAAGGAACATTTGTTTATTTGTTTATTTTTTGGGCTGTGTTGGGTCTTCGTTTCTGTGCGAGGGCTTTCTCTAGTTGCGGCGAGCGGGGGCCACTCTTCATCGCGTTGCGCGGGCCTTTCATTGTCGCGGCCTCTCTTGTTGCAGAGCACAGGCTCCAGACGCCCAGGCTCAGTAGTTGTGGCTCACGGGCCTAGTTGCTCTGCGGCATGTGGGATCTTCCCAGACCAGGGCTCGAACCCGTGTCCCCTGCATTGGCAGGCAGATTCTCAACCACTGCACCACCAGGGAAGCCCTCCCTCCACCTTTTCTGTTCAAGGATTCAATCAGGATCACAAATTGCATTTGGTGGCCATGTCTCTTTAGTCACTTTTAATCTAGGAACGTCCTCAGCCTTTTGTTGTCTTAGGACACTGACATTTTAGGAGTCCAGGCCATTTTCTTCTGGAATGTTCCACAGCCTGGTTTGTCTGTTTCCTCATGATGAGGTTCAGGTTAAACAGTGTGGGCAAGAATACAAGGTAGGTGGTGCTGTATGTTTCTGACCAGGTCACATCAGGAGGCACATGATCATGGCTTGTTTCCACAGCAACGTTGCTGAGTGTGGTCTCCGGGTTACAGGGGTATCTGCCAGATCTTGTAAAATGGGGCGCTCTTGTCGTAAGTCTGTGGGGGCCTCTTTTGAGACCATGGGAGTGTACTCCTCCCCAATAGACTTTCACCCACTGATGTTCTTCTTAGCCCTGTTTGACTTGTTGTTGGAGGCTGCAAGGGAAGAAGAAGTAAAAGGAAGGGCGTCCAGTCAGATCTTTGTAGAACCATCCCTGTTGCTCCTTTATTTGTATAATTGCAAGAAATGAATGATGTGAGTGCTCTGTAGTTTCCAGATTGTTTCACTCAGTCTATATGAACAAAAGAAGCTTAGTTGAGCTCCGTCTCCCCATAGAGAGACCTGCAAGGCAAATATTTGTCTGGAGCCAGTAGCCTGCAGTGATTACTGAAGGTCTGGGTGAGGTTATTGAAATGCCTGGTGTTTGCCCTGGTGGCGCACACAAGGCAAATGAGGCAGAATTATGTGAGCGTGGTTACGCATCGGTTTTCGTGTTTAGTTAATAGGACAGAACAGGGATGTCCGCTTCAGCAGCGCTGGCTAGATAAACAGCCTCTGCAGTGTCATGAGAAAAATCTGCAGCATCTACCGCTGGCTTAAAGGGACATTTAAACTTTGTAAATAAAAAGTTTGACTGTAAAATGGATAACCAGCAAGGACCTACTGTATAGCACAGGGAACTATACTCAATATTTTGTAATAACCTATAAGGGAAAAGAATCTGAAAAAAATACGTATAACTGAATCAGTGTGCTGTACACCTAAAACTAACATGATACTGTAAATCAACTATACTTTAATTAAAAAGAAAAGAAAAGGTTTGACTAAAAACTTAGAAATATTTCTGCATGGACTTGAAAACTCAAGTGGATTTTGTATTGAATATTTCATCTCTCCCCTTAGGGTAGTGAGCGAAGACAATAGTTTTGGGCTACTGGATGAGAACCATCTAAGAAGGAAAAATGTTGGCAGTCTGAATCCTCCTGGAGAAGTATTCTGTAGAGTGTGGTATAATTTAGTCATCTTAGACGTTATTTGTTTCAAACGTGTTCACTGTTTGTAAAGTGCCATCTCAGAATCGTAGCATCATGTAGCCCAATCCTTTATGGCAGTGGTCCTCAACCAGGGAGTGGTTTTGACCCATAAGGAACGTATGGCAAAATCTGGAGACTTTCTTTTTTTTTTTTTTGGCTGCACCTCATGGTTTGAGGGATCTTAGTTCCCCAACCAGGGGAACTGCATTGGGAGCGTGGAGTCTTAACCACTGGACCACCAGGGAAGTCCCTGGAGACATTTTTGACTGTCACAACCAGGAGGGTGCTATTGGCATCTACTAAGTAGAGGCAGGGATGCTGCTAAAATATCCTACAGTAAACAGGACACCGTCCTCCACCACACATACGTACTACCAACAACAAAGAAATATCAGGTCCAAAATGTCAGTAGTACCAAGGTGGAAAAGCTCCTTTTTACAGGATAAAAGAGTTCTGTTATCAACAAATGTTTGCAGTATGTGAGGCACTGGGCGTTGCAAGAAAATTAAGACACTGTGCTCAAAGCTGATCATCTCATTAGGAAAACAGACCAGTAGACAATCACCAAACTCTGGGAAATGGCACGTTCTTAGTTTACAGGCCACCTTAGCTGTTGGAGAGGAACTGGTGCATTAGGCTGAGAACAGCCGCTTCCTCTGAGCTGGAATTTACAAGATGAGTCAGCGTGGAGGGTTACGAAATCACTCTTCTGTTCATACATTAGCATTGACCTCTGTGAGGCCTCTTATTGTTTCCCCTTTATCCTCCTTTTCCTCTACACCATGGCAACCATACTTAGGGTTTAAATGTAAATCTTTGATTTTTCTTTTTTTCCATAAAATGCGTTTTATTGACTTGTGTGGATATCTTAACACAGTTGCATTTGCATAAATCATCTCACTCACCTTTTTTTTCCAGTTAGCTCTGTGCCGCTAGAATCAGTTCGTTTTGCTACACACCCATCTGTTCTGTTGCTTCTAGTTGCTGCATAGTACTCCTTGGAGTGTGTTACCAGTTAGTCATGCTTAGCGACAAACCACCGCAAACTTAGTGACTTGAAACAACAGTCGTTCAGTTTTCCTGAGTCTGAGTGATTGGTTGAGTGGTTTGGCTGATCTGTGCCTGGCCCTGCTCATCTCAGCTGGTATCACTCATTCATCTGGGGTCTGCTGGGGGCTGGGTAATTTCAGAGGTCTTTGGTATGTTGTGATCATCCTCCGTGAGGCTAGCCCAAGCTTGGTCACGTGGTGGCAGGACAGGAGTCCAAGAGAGGGAAATGCACAAGGCCTAGACTTGGGACTTACACACACTCATTGCCATCATATTCTGTTGGCTAAAACAAGTCGCAAGTTCAACCCATATTCAAAGTGTGGGGAAATACTCTACCTCTTGAAGGAAGGAGCGGAAAAGTCACATTGCAGAGGGCATGGTAATAGGTTAATTGGGGCCATCAGTGCGATTAGTCAGCCAGAGTGTGCGTCCATCACCTTTTACCTATCCTGTCTCCCAGGGATGCTTGGCCAAGTTGCTTCCAACCCTGGATGCTGTGATAACCATCCTTGTACATGTCACCCGTGGACCTATGTGAGAATATGGGGGACACAGTCCCAGGAGTAAGATTGCCGAGGCATAGCATATACCTACACATAGTTTGACTACATGCAGACACTCTTCAAGACACTTGCTGTAGGCCTCACTCAGACCAGCCGTGCCCAGTGTTCTTGTAGTTCCACACTGCCACCGACTCTTTGGAAGCACCCAGGTTAGGCCAGCTGAGACGTGATGAGGACCAGACGTAAGGCCCTAGAAATGGAGAGAAGAGGTAGAATTGACCTGGCCTGGTAGCCGATTGGATGAGGAAGGTGAGGGAACAGCAGGAGTCTGCGGTGTCTTGGCGGCTCGTCCGGGCAGGTGGGGATGTGGCATTGGGAGTACGGGAAGAAGGGACCCTGGGGGAGAGAAGAAGTCACTGGGGTCAGTGTCAGCACACCTGCATGTGTGGATGTGCAGCTGGAAAGAAGTTGAGGTTAAAGGTGAGGATCTAGGCACACACGATGAGGGGAGGTGACTGTGGGCTGGAATTGTCAGGGGCAGCGGTTCTCAAACCTTAGGATCACCAGGAAGATCACTAAATCTCAACTCGCTGATCCCCCCGCACGGTTTCTGACTCAGTATGTCTGGAGTGGAGCTTCCGGGTGATGCTGCTCCTGGTCTGGGGACCACCAGTGTAGGGCAGAAGGACAAGCGGAGAAGGCCCTGGAGGACCACGTTCAGGGAATGTGCAAAGGAAAATAAAGCAGCAAAGGAATCTGGCAGAGTGTAAGCTCTTAGAAGACAAGAGGATACTGCTTTAAGAAGAAACTGAGGGGCTTCCCTGGTGGCGCGGTGGTTAAGAATCCGCCTGCCAATGCAGGGGACACGGGTTCGAGCCCTGGTCCGGGAAGATACCACATGCCACGGAGCAGCTAAGCCCGTGCGCCACAACTACTGAGCCTGCGCTTCTAGAGCCCGCAAGCCACAACTACTGAAGCCCTCGTGCCACAACTACTGAAGCCCGTGCGCCTAGAGCCCGTGCTCCGCAACAAGAGAAGCCACCGCAGTGAGAAGCCCGCGCACCACAACGAAGAGTAGCCCCCGCTCACTGCAACTAGAGAAAGCCCACACGCAGCAACGAAGACCCAAAGCAGCCAAAAATAAATAGATAAATAAATAAACAAATAAATTTATTTAAAAAAAAAAAGAAGAAACCGAGGTGCAAGTTAAGGCCATTCCCGTTAGGAGCACAATTCAGAAAGAAAAGAGAAAAAAGGGAGATGGAGAGAAGCAGATTTTTCTTCCTTTATTATTATTAGTAGTACTATTATTAATATTAGTATTATTACTATTATTATTATTCCTAATGTTACTACTTCAGGATGGAAGAGACATAAGCTTCCTTTTCAGAAAAATAGAAGAGGAGCCATGGCTCCCTCAGACTCCACCCACCGCTTGTCTCTACTTTGGCCTGGGTAGGAGGATGCCTTCAGGCTAAACGGTCCTGCTCTCAGCAGCTTCAGACAACACAGAAGCAGGTTCATGTCTACAGACTGTTAGGGACCTTAGTGATGTGAAGAAAAAACAAGCAAGCCGCAGAGTAATCTGTTGAGTTTTCTATATGGGGAGAAACAAATGTATAACGTTCCCTGCCCATCTCTGTGTGTATATGTGCTCGGAAGAAAACAGACGATTTGCAGGAATGCCCCTTAGCACACACCTGGGTACCTCCACTGCCCAGGTCCTTCTCCAGAGCCTTGGAGTGTTGGGTGGGACAGTGGGAAGGACACTGATATAGGACACAAGGAGATTGGGCTCTGTCTTTGTTCACGACCTCTGTGTTACTTAACCTCTCTGTGCCTTGGTTTTCCCGTCTGCAGAGCCCGGGTCCCCTGCATTGGGAGTGTGGAGGCTTATCCGCTGTGCCACCAGGGAAGCCCCCTAAGTTCAATTCTTTTTTATTTATTTATTTGGCTGCATTTGGTCTTCACTGCTGCTTGCGGGCTTTCTCTAGTTGCGGCGAGCGGGGGCTACTCTTTGTTGCGGTGCGCGGGCTTCTCATTGCAGTGGCTTCTCTTGTTGCAGAGCACGGGCTCTAGGCACACAGGCTTCAGTAGTTGTGGCTCGTGGGCTCCAAAGCGCAGGCTCAGTAGTTGGGGAGCACGGGCTTAGTTGCTCCACGGCATGTGGGATCTTCCCGGACCAGGGCTCGAACCCGTGTCCCCTGCATTGGCAGGCGGATCCTTAACCACTGCGCCACCAGGGAAGTCCCAATTCTCTCTCTCTTTTTTTTTCTTTTCCCCTAAGTCATAGAATATATGGACTGCTGTGGGGTTTTTTTTTTAACGTCAAACATTTTCCATTTATAAATATTTCAGGGCTCCATGCTCAGCTCACATCCGACTGGTTGTGAGCCCAGATTTGGAAGTTTGTTTGCCAATATGGTGGACATTTTCCTCTGATAAGAAAATGCTTTTGTGTATAATTTATTCCTAAAAATGCAGGACAAGCCACTGTTTGAAAACGGAACACCAGACTTACATGTTACTGTTAGAGACCTGGATATTGGGAAGTGGCCTGGAATCTGAATTTGTAAGTTTTTCTAACCATCAGAGTGGTGGAGGGAGAGGTGGGGGACCCCTGACATCACCTGTCACTCCCAAGCTGTGTAACCTGGGACGGTCACTCAGTCCGGGCTTCTCTCCTCATCTGAACTGAGACTGGTGATAGAATTGATCTCAAAACTGTACAGGGTCTAAGTGTGTGGGTCCACAGAAAGGGCTCGAAGCACCGCCTGGCACTTAGGGGCTGCTCAGTAAATGTTAGCTTATTGTTTATGTAAGGACTTAAAACATAGATTAAACAGTAAGCATGGACAATTGAGATTACTTCTTTAAAGTAAACTCTTCACGTCTGACCTGGTCCATCTCACTTGAAATGACATTTAGTAGGAAAGCAAGCATTCATGTCGGAGGAAAGACAATGCTAAAGGGAAGGAGGAAAGAGATGCTCGGAACTTTGTCTGGGTTTTATTTTGAAATTCACATATTGTTGGTGGGAAAGTAAATAAAAGTAAATGAAAGTCTAACCTTTATGAAGGGCAGTTTAACAGCAGGTATTGTAAGGACAGGCACAGGTACTCTTTGACTCAGGAGTTACACTGCTGTATAAATCTACCCCACAGCGAACCTGAACGCATACAAAATGGTATTTGAGCAAGGTGAGCCTTTGCAGCACTGTTTGCAGAGCTGGAGACCGGAAACAAACCCAAATGTCCACCAATACGGAACTAGCAGAGACTCTACACTCGGGAACATTATGTAGCAGTTTAATGAGACGTAAGGATGCTTTCTAAGTTCTTGGAAAAGAGCTCCAAAACATATTAAGTCAGGACAACAAGGGGAGGTGGAGGGGGAGAGCTAAGTGTAATTTCGGAAAGATGTGCAAGAAACTAATAACAACGTTTGCCTCTGGATGGAGGGAGGGAGCGGGGGAAGCTGTGGTAGGAGAGACCCAAGAGGGATCCGGTGACCTGGAGACGCTTCGCTGTCTGACTCTTTATACTTTTCCATTTCCAAGCCATGTCAGTGTATTACCTGTTTGACGAATTAAAATAATCAGAAGGAATTTCCACCACAACCTTCCACTTTTTTTTTTTTAATAAATTTTTATTTATTTATTTATTTATTTTTGGCTGTGTTGGGTCTTCGTTTCTGTGCGAGGGCTTTCTCCAGTTGCGGCGAGCGGGGGCCACTCCTCACCGCGGTGCGCGGGCCCCTCACCGTCGCGGCCCCTCCTGCTGCAGGGCACAGGCTCCAGATGCGCAGGCTCAGCAGCCGTGGCTCACGGGCCCAGCTGCTCCGTGGCACGCGGGATCCTCCCAGACCAGGGCTCGAACCCGTGTCCCCTGCATTGGCAGGCAGACTCTCAACCACTGTGCCACCAGGGAAGCCCCCACCTTCCACTTTTGATAAAGGTGACAGCAAACTGTTGCCAAACAGTGCTGAGACCCTGGGAATTTCTCTCCGTGTTTAGGTCTCGGGAATATGTAGTTTTATTTTAATTTTATTGTGGGAAATTTCAAACTGAGGGTAAAAAACTCCCATCTACCCACCGCCCAGCTTCAGTCATTTTTTTTTTCCTTGTTTTTTATTTATTTATTTTATATTTTTATACAGCAGGTTCTTATTAGTCATCAGTTTTACACACATCAGTGTATACATGTCAATCCCAATCGCCCAATTCATCACACCACCCCACCCCTCCCACGGCTTTACCCCCTTGGTGTCCATACGTTTGTTCTCTACATCTGTGTCTCAGTTTCTGCCCTGCAAACCAGTTCATCTGTACCATTTTTCTAGGTTCCACATATATGCGTTAATATATGATATTTGTTTTTCTCTTTCTGACTTACTTCACCCTGTATGACAGTCTCTAGATCCATCCACGTCTCTACAAATGACCCAATTTCATTCCTTTTTATGGCTGAGTAATATTCCATTGTATATATGTACCACATCTTCTTTATCCATTCGTCTGTCGATGGGCATTTAGGTTGCTTCCATGACCTGGCTATTGTAAATAGTGCTGCAGTGAACATTGGGGTGCATGTGTCTTTTTGAATTATGGTTTTCTCTGGGTATATGCCCAGTAGTGGGATTGCTGGGTCATATGGTAATTCTATTTTTAGTTTTTTAAGGAACCTCCATACTGTTCTCCATAGTGGCTGTATCAATTTACATTCCCACCAACAGTGCAAGAGGGTTCCCTTTTCTCCACATCCTCTCCAGCATTTGTTGTTTGTAGATTTTCTGATGATGTCCATTCTAACTGGTGTGAGGTGATACCTCATTGTAGTTTTGATTTGCATTTCTCTAATAATTAGTGATGTTGAGAAGCTTTTCATGTGTTTCTTGGCCATCTATATGTCTTCTTTGGAGAAATGTCTATTTAGGTCTTCTGCCCATTTTTGGATTGGGTTGTTTGTTTTTTTAATATTGAGCTGCATGAGCTGTTTATATATTTTGGAGATTAATCCTTTGTCTGTTGATTCATTTGCAAATATTTTCTCCCATTCTGAGGGTTGTCTTTTCGGCTTGTTTATGGTTTCCTTTGCTGTGCAAAAGCTTTGAAGTTTCATTAGGTCCCATTTGTTTATTTTTGTTTTTATTTCCATTACTCTAGGAGGTGGATCAAAAAAGATCTTGCTGTGATTTATGTCAAAGAGTGTTCTTCCTATGTTTTCCTCTAAGAGTTTTATAGTGTCCGGTCTTACATTTAGGTCTCTAATCCATTTTGAGGTTTTTTTTGTGTATAGTGTTAGGGAATGTTCTAATTTTATTCTTTTACATGTAGCTGTCCAGTTTTCCCAGCACCACTTATTGAAGAGACTGTCTTTTCTCCATTGTATATCCTTGCCTCCTTTGTCATAGATTAGTTGACCATAGGTGCGTGGGTTTATCTCTGGGCTTTCTATCTTGTTCCATTGATCTATATTTTTGTTTTTGTGCCAGTACCGTATTGTCTTGATTACTGTAGCTTTGTAGTATAGTCTGAAGTCAGGGAGTCTGATTCCTCCAGCTCTGTTTTTTTTGCTCAAGACTGCTTTGGCTATTCAGGGTCTTTTGTGGCTGCATACAAATTTTAAGATTTTTTTATTCTAGTTCTGTAAAAAATGCCATTGGTAATTTGATAGGGATTGCATTGAATCTGTAGATTGCTTTGGGTAATATAGTCATTTTCACAATGTTGATTCTTCCAATCCAAGAACATGGTATTTCTCTCCATCTGTTGGTATCTTTAATTTCTTTCATCAGTGACTTACAGTTTTCTGCATACAGGTCTTTTGTCTCCCTAGGTACGTTTATTCCTAGGTATTTTATTCTTTTTGTTGCAGTGGTAAATGAGAGTGTTTCCTTAATTTCTCTTTCAGATTTTTCATCATTAGTGTATAGGAATGTAAGAGATTTATGTGCATTAATTTTGTATCCTGCAACTTTACCAGATTCATTGATTAGCTCTAGTAGTTTTCTGCTGGCATCTTTAGGATTCTCTATGTATAGTATCATGTCATCTGCAAACAGTGACAGTTTTACTTCTTCTTTTCCAATTTGTATTCCTTTTATTTCTTTTTCTTCTCTGATTGCCGTGGCCAGGACTTCCAACACTATGTTGAATAACAGTGGTGAGAGTGGACATCCTTGTCTTGTTCCTGATCTTAGAGGAAATACTTTCAGTTTTTCACCATTGAGAATGATGTTTGCTGTGGGTTTGTCGTATATGGCCTTTATTATGTTGAGCTAGGTTCCCTCTATGCCCACTTTCTGGAGAGTTTTTTATCATAAATGGGTGTTGAATTTTGTCAAAAGCTTTTTCTGCATCTATTGAGATGATCGTATGGTTTTTCTTCTTCAATTTGTTAATATGGTGTATCACATTGATTGATTTGCATATACTGAAGAATCCTTGCATCCCTGAGATAAATCCCACTTGATCATGGTGTATGATCCTTTTAATGTGCTGTTGGATTCTGTTTGCTAGTATTTTGTTGAGGATTTTTGCATCTATATTCATGAGTGATATTGGTCTGTAATTTTCTTTTTTTGTAGTATCTTTGTCTGGTTTTGGTATCAGGGTGATGGTGGCCTCATAGAATGAGTTTGGGAGTGTTCCTTCCTCTGCAATTTTTTGGAAGAGTTTGAGAAGGATGGGTGTTAGGTCTTCTCTAAATGTTTGATAGAATTCACCTGTGAAGCCATCTGGTCCTGGACTTTTGTTTGTTGGAAGATTTTCAATCACAGTTTCAATTTCATTACTTGTGATTGGTCTGTTCATATTTTCTATTTCTTCCTGGTTCAGTCTTGGAAGGTTATACTTCTCTAAAAATTTGTCCATTTCTTCCAGGTTGTCCATTTTATTGGCATAGAGTTGCTTGTAGTCTCTTAGGATGCTTTGTATTTCTGCGGTGTCTGTTGTAACTTCTCCTTTTTCATTTCTAATTTTATTGATTTGAGTCCTCTCCCTCTTTTTCTTGATGAGTTTGGCTAATGGTTTATCAATTTTGTTTATCTCCTCAAAGAACCAGCTTTTAGTTTTATTGATCTTTGCTATTGTTTTATTGTTTCTATTTCATTTATTTCTGCTCTGATCTTTATGATTTCTTTCCTTCTGCTAACTTTGGGTTTTGTTTGTTCTTCTTTCTCTAATTCCTTTAGGTGTAAGGTTAGACTGTATATTTGAGATTTTTCTTGTTTTTGAGGTAGGCTTGTATAGCTATAAACTTCCCTCTTAGAACTGCTTTTGCTGCATCCCATAGGTTTTGGATCGTCGTGTTTTCACTGTCATTTGTCTCTAGGTATTTTTTGATTTCCTGTTTGATTTCTTCAGTGATCTCTTGGTTATTTAGTAACGTACTGTTTAGCTTCCACGTGTTTGTGTTTCTTCCGTTTTTCTCCGTGTAATTGATTTCTAACCTCATAGCGTTGTGGTCAGAAAAGATGCTTGATATGATTTCAATTTTCTTAAATTTACTGAGGCTTGATTTGTGACCCAAGATGTGATCTATCCTGGAGAATGTTCTGTGCGCACTTAAGAAGAAAGTGTAATCTGCTGCTTTTGGATGGAATGTCCTATAAATATCAATTAAATCTATCTGGTCTGTTGTGTCATTTAAAGCTTGTTTTTCCTTATCAATTTTCTGTTTGGATGATCTGTCCATTGGTGTAAGTGAGGTGTTAAAGTCCCCCACTATTATTGAGTTACTGTCGATTTCCTCTTTTACAGGTGTTAGCAGTTGCCTTATGTATTGAGGTGCTCCTATGTTGGGTGCATATATATTTATAATTGTTCTATCTTCTTCTTGTATTGATCCCCTGATCATTATGTAGTGTCCTTCCTTGTCTCTTGTAACATTCTTTATTTTAAAGTCTATTTTATCTGATATGAGTATTGCTACTCCAGCTTTCTTTTGATTTCCATTTGCATGGAACATCTTTTTCCATCCCCTCACTTTCAGTCTGTATGTGTCCCTAGGTCTGAAGTGGGTCTCTTGTAGACAGCATGTATATGGGTCTTGTTTTTGTATCCATTCAGCAAGCCTGTGTCTTTTGGTTGGAGCATTTAACCCATTCACGTTTAAGGTAGTTATCAATATGTATGTTCCTATGACCATTTTCTTCATTGTTTTGGGTTTGTTTTTGTAGGTCCTTTTCTTCTCTTGTGTTTCCCACTTAGAGAAGTTAGCATTTGTTGTAGAGCTGGTTTGGTGATGCTGAATTCTCTTAGCTTGTGCTTGTCTGTAAAGCTTTTGATCTCTCCATCGAATCTGAATGAGATCCTTGCGGGTAGAGTAATCTTGGTTGTAGGTTCTTCCCTTTCATCACTTTAAGTATATCATGCCACTCCCTTCTGGCTTGTAGAGTTTCTGCTGAGAAATCAGCTGTTAACCTTATGGGAGTTCCCTTGTATGTTATTTGAGGGTTTTCCCTTGCTGCTTTCAATAATTTTTCTTTGTCTTTAATTTTTGCCAATTTGATTACTATGTGTCTTGGCATCACGATGCTGTCTCACTTGGAAATTGACCATGCTGGGGGTTTTTTTGAAATGTTAATTCTCAGTCTGTACTTTAAAAGGTTTTACCACTTCATTCATCACTTCACCTTGCTTCTTAGGTGCTCTCCAGAGAGCTACTTCCAGCATTTTCTATGTGTGAAGTTTGTTCTTCTCAGTTGGACGGTCTACTGGCTTCCATCCTGTGAACACATAGTTAACAATGCTGTCGCCTGCATCGGTGGTTCCACTGTTCCATTTAACACTTGCTCTAATGTGCTAAGAAGGGGAAAACGCCACAAAATATTCAGATATTGGTGCACACTAGCTCTGCTGAGAAGGGAGGCATGGCAGAGCTATCAAAACCATCCTCGAAAAAAACAACCCTTGGTAGAAATAGTGGTTTGTCAGTTCACGTTGGGATACTTGACATAAAAGGCTTTGGGTGCTGCAATCAGTAATGTGCAGAGTGAACTTGAAAGTTGAGGCCCCTGTGGACATCCTCCTGCAGGCGTGCTCCACTGGAGCGCTGTGTCGGGGAGGGAGCACCCCAAGAAACTTCTGCTTCTCACCCGAGATCTGTGCGTCTGTTGTTGAAAACCTAAACTGACCCCAAACGGTGCCACTCCCTCAGATCCTTAGTCAGTTTCCCTCGTACATCTGAAATCAAATCAGACTTTGGAGAAATGAAAATGTATGTCCACACAAACATTATGATAGTGAATCATAAAAGCCAAAAAGTGGAAAGAACCCAAATTTCCATCAGCTGATAAACAGACAAACACCATGTGATGTGGCATACAATGGAATGTTATTCAGCCATTGAAAAAAATACATGCTGCAACAAGGAAGCCAGACACAAGGGCTGGGTATCGCATGATTCCATTTATATGAAATGTCCAAAATAGGCAGATGTGTAGAGACAGTAGATCAGTGCTTGCTCAGGGCTGAGAGTGGTGATGGTGGGAGGAAAGGGGGAGGGATTGCTGATGGGGAAGGGGTTTCTTTAGGGTGATGAAAATGTTCAAAAATGATGGTGACAGGTGTACAGTTCTGTGAATACACTAAAATGCATTGCATTGTACACTTTAAATGGGTGCGGTTTATAGTGTGTAAATTACATCTCAGTAAAGCTGTTATTAAATAGCATTGGATTAATTTACAATGCCTCGAGATGTACCTGAACCTCTTCCTTGGCATCTGTTTTTGCTTTTTGTCCTGGACTTGGGGTGTGGTAGGTGAGATGACGGAGGAAGGAGATGTGGTTTCCTTTCATCTCTGAAACTCCACATAAACTTAGTTTTTCTCCCCGCAAAATCACCGGAAAACAGAAGTGACTTTATTTGACCCTGTGATCTTATTTTACTTCCCATCCTTCATTCAGGGTTAGGACAGTGGTTCCTTAGCAGCTAATGGCTTCCTTTCTTCTCTACCCAAGACCCCCCCCCCCAAACTTATTTTAAAGCATTGTTGTACTTCTTGGGCAATAGTCGGTGACTTTCCTTTTCTGGAGTTTTCCTATGTCGGCAGTTACTTTGGTCTTGAGAAATCAGTGCTGGTATCGGCTAAGGACCAGCCGTTTTATTTATACGACCCACAAGGAGACAGGGTTTAAATACAACACCCAAGGGGATTCCCTGGCGGTCCAGTGGTCAGGACTCTGCATTTCCCCTGCTGAGGGCCTGGGTTCAATCTCTGGTCGGGAAACTAAGATCCCGAAAGCCAAGTGGTGAGGCCAAAAAATTAAAAAAATAAATATAAATAAAAGCAACACCCAAGTCAGATGTGTATTTTCCTGCTGGTGTAAAAGCTGTGCCAGCATGCTTCCCAGGGAAACGTGGCGCTATTTAAACGGCATTGGGGACCTAAGTGAGGCTTGGGTCTTGCACCAGCTTGTTCACTTGACAATCTGCTGAAAATAGAACATTGTATGGGGAGAGGGGGAGGACCACACAGTTGGTGAAAGTGTGCCTGTGGGCGTGCGTGTGCGTGCGTGTGCGTGGACTGACTCCTCGGGCCTCCCTCCTGGGACACAAGAAGGAGAGGGACTTCCTGTCCTGACATCTTCAGGGAGATGTTCTGGTGAGGGGCAGCGTGCCTCACAGGTAGGGGGGCCCCACCGTAGTATCCCAAACCGCTTTTGAGGTGCAGGGAAATTGTGTCTGTAATCTGCTAGATCAGGAGTTGGCAGACTACAGCCTGGGGGCCAAATCTGTGCTGCTGCCAGTTTTCAGGAATCTTTGTTCAAACACAGCCATGCCTGTTTGTTTGCATATCAGCTGCTCCCAGGCCTCAGCCATGGAGATGAGCTACTGCAACTGTCTGTCCTGCGAAGCCTAAAATATTTACTCTCTGGCCCTTTACAGAAAACGTTTGCTGACTTCAGTGCTCAGTGACGAATTCCCTTCCCATGGGAGTCCGGGAACAGGCCTATATCCGTGGCACTTGGAACTTTAGCCCTATGTGTGTTTGAGAGGAAAAACCACAGGTCCCAGAGCTAAACTACAGAACCCAAGTTAGCAGGCAGTTCAATCCAGATTATTCTGCACGGCATGTTAGCTCTGTATTAATCAGATGGCTTTTTCTTTTTTTTTTTTTCCCTTGGAGTTTTATCAGGTAGGTCATTATTTTTGGTCATCTTTCAAGTGTTCTTTAGTGGTGGGTTTATAACTTACTAGGAGCATTTAAAGTCATTGAGAAGCTGGCATGAAGCTAATTTACATTTTGCATGACACCAAGTTTAATATTTTATCCATGAGGGTTTTAATGTCCTCGTGGATTGGTAACTCAGGTAGCTTGCTTGCTGGGCCACTTTTAATGCTGTCCTGGTCCCAGACACCTGTTGAGTTCTTTGCTTACAGGGTTTCTAGGAATTTTCCTTCTCTCTACGAATGGTGGCAGTGGAAGAGGCAATGGTGGCAGCTACCTCCCCCCACACCCAGCCATGGCTACAGTTGGGTGGTCTGGGGATGGGCAGCTGACCCAAGTCAGCCCATCAATGGTGTCCCCGGGAAGTTTTTTGTTTTTTTTTTTTAAATTTATTATTTATTTATTTATTTTTATGTTTGGCTGCGTTGGGTCTGTTTCTGGGCGAGGGCTTTCTCTAGTTGCGGCAATCGGGGGCCACTGTTCATCGCGGTGTGCGGGCCTCTCACTATCGTGGCCTCTCTTGTTGCGGAGCACAGGCTCCAGACGCGCAGGCTCAGTAGTTGTGGCTCACAGGCCTAGTTGCTTCGCGGCATGTGGGATCTTCCCAGACCAGGGCTCGAACCCGTGTCCCCTGCATTGGCAGGCAGATTCTCAACCACTGTGCCACCAGGGAAGCCCCTCCTGGGAAGTTTTTTTTAAAAAAATATTTATTTATTTTGGTTGCGCCGGGTCTTAGTTGCGGTGCATGGGATCTTCACTGCGGCATGCAAACTCTTAGTTGTGGCATGCATGAGGAATCTAGTTCCCTGACCAGGGATCGAACCCTGGCCCCCTGCATTGGGAGCGGAGAGTCTTACCCACTGGACCACCGAGGAAGTCCCTCCCCAGGAAGTTAGACTTGAGACTTGAGTTGCTGTCATCTCTCCCTAAGTGGCCAGAGCACTGACACTGGCAACATGGCTGGCCTTTTTCTTCTTCGTGGCTGGGTCACAGAGAAATCCAGAGGCGGAGACAGCAGAGGGAGCTTCTTGCCTTTCCCACGGCATCTTGGTCGATCTTCGTTCCTGTTTCTACAGAGTGGGTGTTTTAGGGGCGGGTGGGGTTGGACCTCCTGGAGAACTGCATGAGCTCTCACCATAAACGCTGGCCCAGGTGCCAGCCCTGGGGCCTGACCTTTCCCATAAGCAGGGCGGCAGTGAGGTCCAGCATAGTGGTTGTCAAACAGCCCGAGGATGCTGGAGCGGATGCAGGCGGTTTGGTCCTCCCGACTGCACTCTGACAGCTGCTCAGCCCCCGAGGCCGGCAGGGCTGGGGGCAGAGACGGGACTGCGGGGTGGATGTTGTGGACCTGCCCTGGTAGCTTTCCACTTGCCACTCACCTGCCAGGCTTCCTGTCCCCAGTTCGCTTCCTCGAGATGCATTCATGGGTTTCTGGGAGAGAGCATCAGCGGTAAAACAGCCATTTCCGCTTCTTCCCCTGACTCTCCATCTTCGTCTTAAGTAGGTTACACACACAAGCTCTATGTATAAAAAGTGTGTTTTTAAATTGATACCAGCAGGGCCAGACTTTGACTCTCAAACTTGGTAACTTTCACCCATAATGTAGCTCTGTAGTCTCTACCCCTAATAATCCTCCCACATAAATAGTTCCCCGTAGCTCCTGAACCAGAGGCCGAGTCATCACAAGCTTTTCCTAGTATCCAACAGACTCCCAAGAGCTCTGAGGCTTTGTCACAGAGCGGTGTCTGTCATGCGAGGAGTCTGACCTGCTACATCCCTGTCCGGCTTTTTGAGCATAACTCCAAAGAGGCGGCCCAAGATCTTGTAAGTGACCACAGCCTCTAGAATCAGAAAATCAGGTGCAGATCCTACACCTGCTGCTGGCTTTGGGCAAATTGCCATCCTCACTTCTGTTTCTGCATTTTAAAATGTGGACAAAATTACCAACATTGTCAAGTTGTTGCCTTGATAGGTGGTGATACTTAGGAATCCCCTAGCCCATAATATGGACTCAGGGAATGCTAGTTGTTTCTTTTTTTTTTCCCCCGTGTAAAATGATGCAGACCCAGCCCAAGGCTGATCAGTTCTGCTAGTTGCCAACACATTTGGGTAGATGCGACAATGAATGGCTTTGAAACTGGCCAAGTGAATTTGGGGTATTTCTGGTGAACTTTGACTTGGATGCCAGCCCCACGTTTCTACAACTGAGTTGGCTGGGCTTTATTTTTCCATCAGGGCCCTCCCCTTCATTTCTGTGTGTTCACAATGATGAGACTTTTCACTGGTGGCTTGCAACACGATCTGTTGGACCATTTACTTAAGAACAGTAAAGTGTGGTGTCGGGGGCCTGGTCGTGAAGCTGTTTGCTTGTAACGTGAAAACATTTCTCCCGTCTAGGAGCCCTACCTCGTGAGTAGTGGAAACCTTCTTCCATCCACAAATGCCTTCTAGTTATCCCCTGTGAAAGATGTTCTCTGGGCTCTCCTTTCCGAAGACAACATGGACTTGTTATAAATATTATAAATGCCTATTTGTTAAAATGTTCTGCCTCCAGTGGGCTGCTGCCAATTTAGTGTAATCATCTCAGGTTTATTGGCCTGTGTGTCCTCCCCTTACGTGAAGCTCTGCCAGGCCTCTCTGCGAGAGCGCAGGAAGTAGCAGGTGGACCTTTTTTCCTCATTTAGGGAATTATTACTGTTAAGCTCGTCTAAGGGAAGAGGAGGCTGGGGTCTCTCACATCATCTTGCCCAGGAAGGAGCTTGGTGAACTGTTTAAAATTTCAGCTCCGTTGGCGGCAGCATCTTATTCCAGTTTTAATGGGAGCACTGGTTTGTGACCATGCCCGGTGGAGCATCGCTTGCCTATTTAAATTGTGAAATAAACTAAGGGGTTTCTAGGTGTAACTCAGCTGCAGGGAAGAAGTTCCAGTAATAGAGATGCATTGTTATTGGCAGCCTTAAAAAACCCTCCATGGTCGCCTGTTCTTCAGAGAAAAGTCCAAGCTGAGCCACGGATAATTAGCTTCTCCCAGGGGAGGGGAGGGGAGGGGACTTATCATTTTTAGACACTCAGTGGAAGGAAAATGTGACAGTAAGTATCCAAATTAACAAGTCTTGTTTCTGTCAGCCTGAGCTTATCAAGTTTTTCAACCAAAACTCTCCCCAACCTCTGAGAGTGAACTCAGGGATCTGAGAGTGAGGCTTGATGCTGCCCAGGTAGATTTTGGTTTTTTTTTTTTGGAGTTTTATATTTTATTTTTAAAATTCCTGTGAGCCTTCTCCTCTGCAATATTTCTGGTTTTGATTTTCAGCAAAAAGGTACTGTTCTAGTCCGTTCGGCTGCTGTAACAGAATACCGTAGACTGGGTGGCTTGTAAACCTCAGAGATTTCTCTCTTATGGTTCTGGAGGCAGGAGGTCCAAGATCAAGGTGCTGGCAGATTTGGTGTCTGGTGAGAGCCTATTTCCTAGTTCATAAATGGCTGATTTCTCACTGTGTCCTCGCATGGCAGAAGGGAAGAGGAAGCTTCCTGATGACTTTTTTAGAAGGGGCCTAACCCCATTCATGCACTGGCCTCGTGCAAGCTCCACCCTCATGACCTAATCATCTGCCAAAGGCCCCACCTCCAAATACCATCACACTGGGGGTTAGGTTTCAGCATATGAATTTGGAGGGGGCGCAAACTTTCAGTCTATAGCAGGTATTTAGTTATTTATCTGTGATAGCACTTTCCCCCTAACTTACCCCCAAATCTTTGGATAAAATTGATGCTAAGATAACGTGGCTTCCCATACAACTGTGCTGCAGTGTTGTTTTCTGTTTGTTTCATCTCCCTGGCCACACTGAGCATTCTTCAAGGGAAAGAGCCATGTCTTTTTTCTTGCATGCGCTGGCCTCGTGCAAGCCCATCTCTTTGGTTGTCCTGGTGTACGGTAACCTTAGTGCCCCTCATTCAGCTGGTGGAAGAAGGAATGTGGCAAAGTGCCACGCCCTCCCCAAGATTAGTCGTGTGTACAGTATTCCTGGACAGTCACAAAGGAAGTCCCAAGGGGCCAGTGGCTGACTGTAAAATGCCGGGTTGAGCATCTGAACCCACTGAGTGGAGGGACATTACCCTCCCAGGAGCAGTGGTAGGCGATGGCATCACCTAGGATGCAGACACAATGGGAGCCGTGAAATAAGCCGGCTCAGGACAGCCGGCTTAGAACCTTCCCTCAGGATCGCAGGTCTGCTCCTAAGGTGAAGCAGACGCAGCCAGGTGGTGCAGAGGCCAGCCCAGCAGGAGCCCCGGCACTCCCCCGACCTGCTGGCCGTCCAGGCAACGTTACGTTGAAACAGATCTTCCCGATGACGAGCCACGCTCGATTACATGACTGGTTCACCCCATGCAGCCATTGCCAAAGGAGATTTTGAAGGTGTGCCAACTCAGAAATGCTGATGCCAGAAATATCTGTTTCCAAAAGTGCCTCTGGTCCTATCATGCCCTCCTGGTGAATAAAATCTGAACTCCTTAACCTGCCGTCCCAAGCTCTCCACAGTGTGGCCCCAACCCCTCTGTCCCTCCGTGTCTCTTGCTGCCAACCCTCTGTCTTGGCTCACATCCTTAAAGCAGGTGGGGGTGCCAAGCCCCTGCCTCACCACTGCCTGCTGTCCTGGCCTTCCTGAGGCTGTTAGTCCTCTCTGAGCACCCAGACTCATTTTTTGCTCCTCCTGAATGAACCTCTCAGCATTTCTTGACGTGATTGCACTTCCTAGGCTCTTACCCTGGGCTGTGCTGCAGTGTTGTTTTCTGTTTGTTTCATCTCCCTGGCCACACTGAGCATTCTTCAAGGGAAAGAGCTGTGTCTTTTTTCTTGCATGCACTCGCCTCATGCAAGCCCGTCTCTTTGGTTGTCCTGGTGTACGGTAATATTAGTGCCCCTCATTCAGCTGGTGGAAGGAGGAAAAAATGGAGTTTTACACAGATGTGCTATAAATAGATGCAGTCTAGGAAAACTCAAGTTTACATGGAGTTAGAAGGTAATTATGCTCCCAAACAGGATTTTATGCATCCTCTTGTGAATGGCGCTTCTCTAAGGCTTTTAAAATAAATTTTGATTTACAGCAACTTGATAACATCTTTTAGGAAAAAAGCTAGAGTGAAGTTTGAATTTGAGACTCCCAAACAAAATTGCCAAAATAATCCCATTGCATTTTTCTTAATTACAAAATATCAGCTTCAGCACATGACGGGTTTTTGGAAGGCAACTGGAAGGGTCCATTCCAAACTACCAAATTGTATAAGCTGTGCTGCAGCCTCTCCTTGTCCTTAATATAGAGAGAAATTTCATTTTTTATATGACAGGTCAAAAAAACTGAAGTGTAGAATATACTGATAACGGAAACTGCCTGGACAGTCTTCAGTAATATGGCAAATTGGCCTCCTTCTCCGTGGATTCTTTTCTGTTGCAGTAATAGGTGAACCTTCAATCAGTGAATATTAAAACCCATGAATGTATACCTATATGTGTGCTATAGAGGTATGTGATCCTCACCATCAAGAAAGAAACACTTAATTGGTTTTTTGAAAAGATCAACAAAATTGGCAAATCCTTAGGTAGGCTAACTAAGAAAAGAGAAAAAAGACTGAAACAAAATAAGAAATGAAAGAGGAAACATTACAGCTGATGCCACAGAAATAAAAATGCTCACTAGAGACTATTGCAAACAATTATACATGAACAGATTGGGCAATCCAGAAGAAACAGATAAATTTCTAGGAACATATAATCTTCTAAGACTGAATTGTGGAGAAATTAAAAACTTGAACAGACCTATAACTTAGAAAGAGATTAAATCAGTAATCAAAAACCTCCCAAAAAAGAAGAACCAAGGACAAGATGGCTTCACTGGAGAATTCTACCAAACATTTAAAGGAGAATTAACACCAGTCCTCTCAGACGTCCCAGAAATTGAAGAGGAGGGAACACTACCAGACTTATTCTATGAGGTGAGCATTACCCTGATACCAAAATGAGACAAAGATACTATAAGAAACCTGCAGACCAATATCCCTAATGAATGTAGATGAAAAAATCCTCAACAAAATACCAAGAAACCCAATTCAACAACACATTAAAAAGATTATACATCATGATCAGGTGGAATTTATTACTGGAATGCAAGGATGGTTCACCATATGAAGGTTAATGTATAACACACCACATTAACACAATGAAGGACAAAAGCTGCATGATCCTTTTCAATTGATGCAGAAAAAGCATGTGACAAAATTCTACACCCTTTCAAGATAAAAATGCTCAACAAACTAGGAACAAACTCAACATAAGTAAGGCTATATATGAAAGCCCATAGTTAACAATGTACTCAATGGTGTAAAACTGAAAGCTTTCCCTCTGAGATGAGGAAAAAGGCAAGGATGTCCGCTCTCACCACTTCTTTCAACATAGTACTGGAAGTCCTAACCAAATTAAGTAGGCAAGAAAAAGAAGTAAAACTCATGCAGATAGGAAATGAAGAAGTAAAATTCGCTCTCTTCCCAGATGATATGATCTTGTATGTAGAAAACCCTAAATATTTCACCAAACAAAACTCCTGTTAGAACAAGTAATGAATTTAACAAAGTTGCAGGATACAAAATCCACACACAAAAATTAGTTGCATTTCTATACACTGGCAGTGAATAATCTGAAAAGGAAATTAAGAAACAATCCTATTTACAATAGCATCAAAAAGAATAAAATACTTTGGAATAAACTTAATCAAGGAGGCAAAAGACTTGTACAGTGAAAACTACAAAGCACTTCTGAAAGAAATTAAAGAAGACAAATAAATGGAAAGACATCTGTGTTTGTGGATTGGAAGACTTAGTGTTAAAATGTCCGTACTACACAGAGCAGTCTACAGATTCAACGCAATCCTATCAAAATTCCAATGGCATTTTTTGCAAAAGCACAGAAAAAAAATTTTTTTAATAACATCTTTATTGGAGTATAACTGCTTTAAAATGGTATATTAGTTTCTGCTTTATAACAAAGTGAATCAGCTATACATATACGTATATCCCCATATCTCCTCCCTCTTGCGTCTCCCTCCCTCACCTCCACCCTATCCCACCCCTCTAGGTGGTCACAAAGCACCGAGCTGATCTCCCTGTGCTATGCGGCTGCTTCCCACTAGCCATCTATTTTACATTTGGTAGTATATATAAGTTCAGGCCACTCTCACTTCGTCCCAGCTTACCCTTCCCTCAAGTCCATTCTCTACGTCTGCGTCTTTATTCCTGTCCTGCCCCTAGGTTCTTCAGAACCTCTTTTTTTTTTTTTTTTAGATTCCACATATATGTGTTAGCATACGGTATTTGATTTTCTCTTTCTGACTTACTTCTCTCTGTATGACAGACTCTAGGTCCATCCACGTCACTACAAATAACTCAATTTCGTTTCCTTTTATGGCTGAGTAATATTCCATTGTATATATGTGCCACATCTTCTTTATCCATTCATCTGTCGATGGACACTTAGGTTGCTTCCATGTCCTGGCTATTGTAAATAGAGCTGCAGTGAACATGGGGGTGCATGTGTATTTTTGAATTATGGTTTTCTCTGGGTATATGCCCAGTAGTGGGATTGATGGGTCATATGGTAGTTCTATTTTTAGTATTTTAAGGAACCTCCATACTGTTCTCCATAGTGGCTATATCAATTTACATTCCCACCAACAGTGCAAGAGGGTTCCCTTTTCTCCACACCCTCTCCAGCATTTATTGTTTGTAGATGTTTTGATGATGGCCATTCTGACCAGTGTGAGGTGATACCTCATTGTAGTTTTGATTTGCATTTCTCTAATGATTAATGATGTTGAGCATTCTTTCATGTGTTTGTTGGCAATCTGTATGTCTTCTTTGGAGAAATGTCTGTTTAGGTCTTCTGCCCATTTTTGGATTGGGTTGTTTGTTTTTTTGATATTGAGCTGCATGAGCTGCTTGTAAATTTTGGAGATTAATCCTTTGTCAGTTGCTTCATTTGCAAATGTTTTCTCTGATTCTGAGGGTTGTCTTTTCGTCTTGTTTATGGTTTCCTTTGCTGTGCAAAAGCTTTTAAGTTTCATTAGGTCCCATTTGTTTATTTTTGTTTTTATTTCCATTTCTCTAGGAGGTGGGTCAAAAAGGATCTTGCTGTGATTTATGTCATAGAGTGTTCTGCCTATGTTTTTCTCTAAGAGTTTTATAGTGTCTGGCCTTACATTTAGGTCTTTAATCCATTTTGAGTTTATTTTTGTGTATGGTGTTAGGGAGTGTTCTAATTTCATTCTTTTACATGTAGCTGTCCAGTTTTCCCAGCACCAAAGCACAGAAAATTTTTTAAATTCATACAGAATTTCAAAGGATCATGAACATCCAAAAAATCTTGAGAAAGAAAAGTAAAGCTAGAGACCTCACACTTCCTGATTTCAAAACTTATTATAAAGTTGCAGTAATCAAAACAGTATGGAAATGACATAAAGACAGATGTCAAGCTGAGTACCATCACTAGTTTTCAATCCCAAGGGAGCAGAACATCTTGTACTGATCACCAATCTCAGGCAGCACTTCAAACACTTCTGCCACTGCACCTTGGAATTGGAGTTACCAAGAAAAACACAACTGGATGGGACATAGCTTTACCTACGTGGAGAAGAGACATCAGTCCCTCCTCACTAGGCAGTGCCCCTGGTGGCCAACACAGGGCAGTTGACCTTTGAGCACCCTTCTTAAGCCACAGCAGAAAGGCCCCAATGCTTCCCCTGTGGAGTGTGAAAGCTGGGGACATGCCTGAGGGCCATTGTGTACATACTAAAGCAGAACAAAGGAACACTCTATTGCACTTGAAACAGGGAAAGATACTACGACACAAGGTGATAAGCCCTGCACAGGCTCTCTGGGTTCTTTATCGCTTGGTAATGCTGTGTTCCAGGCCCAAGGCCCATTCTTTTTTTTAAGGGAACATACATACATACGTTTATTTTATTTATTTATTTATTTATTTATTTATTTATTTATGGCTGTGTTGGGTCTTCATTGCTGTGCACGGGCTTTCTTTAGTTGTGGCGAGTGGGGGCTACTCTTCATTGCGGTGCACAGGCTTCTCATCGCGGTGGCTTCTCTTGTTGTGGAGCACGGGCTCTAGGCACATGGGCTTCAGCAGTTGTGGCATGAGGGCTCAGTAGTTGTGGCTCGCGGGCTCTAGAGCGCAGGCTCCGTAGTTGTGGCGCACGGGTTTAGTTGCTCTGCAGCATGTGGGATCTTCCTGGACCAGGGCTCGAACCCATGTCCCCTGCATTAGCAGGCGGATTCTCAACCACTGCGCCACCAGGGAAGTCCCTGCAAGACGGATTCTTAACTGCTGGACCAGCAGGGGAGCACGTCGCCGGGGCCTTTCCAGCTCCGTGGAAGCAAGACCTGACTGCTGAGGGATCCGGGCCCTCGGCTAAAGAGGAAGCACAACCTTATTTCCTGCACTCAGAGTCAGTTAGACACCCAAAGGGCGCGTGGATCGAGGGAAGGACAGACTGCAGAGAACAGGAGCCTGGACAAGAGACCTGCAGAGCCCCCCACGTCCAGCACATTGATCCGGCTTCCTCATTGTGAGGGTTCGGCTTTTCACACGGCAGCTGTGGGTCGAGCGCTCGGCATCTTTGGTGGAGGAAATCAGTTCATAATCCTCCTTGCTTGGTTTTTATTACAGTGCTTTTAAGGTTGACATTAAAGAGCGGCCGTGTGACTTCTGATACTGTACTGTTTACAGCGTCTGAACTGCTTTGTCTGATCTCCTCCTTCTCCTGGTGCCTCAAGGGCGGAGGACAGAGGTGGAGCCCCACCCCTGGGGGGACGTGCCCACAGGGGGCCTGCGATGCAGTAGAGTCAGCACACAGGAAGGCTCGTTCCTGTGAGATGCTTCCTTGACCTCAAGCAGAGCTGTGCTCCTGTGGGCGGTGCTGGGAGGTTCCATAGCAGAAAGGAGTCCTCAGACCCGGCTTTGCAGACTGTGGATTTGGACCTGACCTTACACTGGGGATCATGATCCTCTACACCACGCGGCTGTGTGTGGCTGAATGAGATGAGTGATGTAACTGGCAATACCGTAGGCAGACACTGATGCTGATGAGAGGCAAGACAGTTATCGTCGTGATGGGATGGAGGGTCCCCCCAGGTCAGAGAGGAAGGTGCTGCTTTGTAGTGATCCCCACTCCCCATAATTCCTTTCTTCTCCTCCTTCCTATTGCTTCTTCCCTATAAACCTTTCATCTCTCTTCTGTTCCTTAAAAGGTATCCCTTTTCCTTCCGCCCTTTGCCTTTTATACCCCAGCGCTTCACCAAAACGGAAGGAAACCAGCATTCAAAGAACTTTGCTGCAAGAAGCAAGCAGCGCCGGGAGCCGGGCCGGCGTTTGACCACAAAGGGCTCCCTCAGCCTCAGGGACCGAGGAGGCCTTTGGGTGTCACTGAACCCAATCCCTTCGCCCTGAGAGTGCTGCTACCACACAGTTTGTTCTGTTTTCTTGAAGAGTCTAAGCTCTTTGACCAGGACTCACTGCTCCTTTGCTTACTGGTGACCCAGGACCATGAGTCCAGTGTTGTTCACTGATTCTTGGAGAATATTGAGGTGATGTGTGTCCTTTGTGAGGCCTGAGATCTTTGATCAGGTCATGGTCACCCAAGATCCCTCGTAAGCCCCTGGTGTGTGGGGCTCGGGGGAAAGGAGGGAAGGAAGGCGGGCCTTCTCAGAGCTGAGCTGCTGGAGGCTTTCAGAACATGTGGCTGGACCCCTCCCCCAGGGATGCCGATTCAGTGCTGGGTGGCCTGAGAATCTGCATTTCTTCTTCTTTTTAAAAATATTTATTTGGCTGCGCTGGGTCTTAGTTGCGGCGTGCGGGATCTTTAGTTGCAGCATGCGAACTCTTAGTTGCGGCATGTGGGATCTAGTTCCCTGACCAGGGATCGAACCCGGGCCCCCTGCATTGGGAGCGCGTAGTCTAAGCCATTGGGCCACCAGGGAAGTCCCAGAGTCTGCATTTCTAACAAGCTCCTGGGAGGTATGACTTGCTCTGGGGACCACACACTTGGAGAAGCAAGGCTCGAGGGCAGAGGTTGGCAGATGATAGCCTGCCAGCCAGTCCAGCCTGCCACCTGTTTTTGTAACTAGTTTTCGTGGAACACAGTTACTCCCATCCTTTTGCATATTGTCTGTGGCTGCTTTCATGCCACAGTGGCAGAATTGAATAGTTGTGTTGGAGACCATATGGCCCAGAAAGCCCGAAATATTTACCACGTGGCCCTTCACAGGAAAAGTGTGCCAGCGTGTCCTCTAGCACGTCCTTAATGCCCTGAGCCCCATGGTTCTAACTACAGGAATAAGACCCCACTTTATTTCACTGGCTCTATACTCTAGGACCCTTACTGCCAAGATGCCAGCTCTGCTAAGCATTGCATCATGTTTCCTAGAGGAGAAAAGCATGAGACCAGTGATCACTGCTGTTTATGTAGCTCTTTGCAGATCACAAAACACCTTCAGACCCTGCAGCAACCTAGATGGTGCCATGCCCATCTCATGGAGGCACAGACTGAGGCTTAGAGGGGCCAGAAAGTTAGTGACGAACTTAGGTCTTCGGTCCTCCCTCCCTACCACTCTGCCTCTTGGACACAAGCCCACATTGGATGAACTTCGTGTATTAGTCATCTCTTACTGCGTAACAGATTACCCCCAAGGGTAACCGTTTTAAACAGCAGTAAATATGTATTATCACTCGCAGTGTCTGTGGATCAGGAATTCAAGATCAACTTAACTGGGCAGTTCTGGGTTAGGCATTTTCCTGGGGCTCAGTCAGGTGTCTTCCGGGGCTGCAGTCAGTTAAGGCTTGACTGAGCCTGGAGATCCACTTCACCAAGGCAGTCCCTCGCCTGGCTGGCAAGTTGGTGGGAGGGCTCTGCTCCTCTCTGTGTGGGCCTCCCCGCAAGACTTCTTGAGTGTCCTCACAACGTGGCTGCCAACTTCCCCAGAGCCCAGGAGAAGCTGGATCCTTTTTATGACCTAGCCTCGCAAATCACATAGCATCATTTCTGCCACACTCCGTTCAACAGAAACATTTGAGAGGAACCTGCATTCAAGAGGTGTGTCAAAGAATTTGTACATATATTTGAAAACCAGCCCCATATGCAGATTTCCATTCAGTTGCCTGCTGGGAATATTGAGGTTCTGTGGTTTCCCTCAGAGAGGGCCTTTAATTGATCATAGATGTCACACTAAAGTTCCAAGCAAGAGCAAGGTTAAGTCACAAACTACTAGCATCACGTAGGCCTCAAGCTTTGTTCTGCTCTGCAGCACCCAAGGGTCTCCTATAATGGTACTTGGGGAGCGGTCAAGCAGGGCCAGAGGGAGACACCAACCCTCATGGTGTGTGAGAGTGGGAAGACGACCAAGAAGAAAGTGATTTGAAATACCCCCGGGTGATTCACATATGCATCTCCCAGGTGCTGGTCCCCCCACTCCCATTTGAAAACTGCTTTCCTAACTCTGTCTTCCCCATTTCCCAGATTGGGAAGCAGAGGCCCGAAGAGGCACAGTTTCTTGTTGAAGAAAGCAGCAGGTATTAAGCATACTTCAATAAAGCTTAGTCGGGGCGCATGGATTAAATTTGCCCCTTCCAAGTCTTCGTATTAATTAATCCTTATCACAAGCCAGCCGAGTACATTTCTTGTCAGATCTGTTTCCAGGCAACGTCTGAGTCTAATGGGTGGGTCCCAGACCGAGTTTATTCTTCCACATCCTGCCACCTCTGTGGAATGTGCTTCAAGTGTAGGAACTTATCCAGACAGATGGTAAACTCTGATCTCATCCCACCGAGGAGGGACCGTAGCTCCTAAACCTTTCATAAGCGGTGTTTGGTCACCCTCTAGTGGGTAAATGGAAAAGTTCGCCATGCTTGCTGAACAGAAGCGCTGCTGATCTGGAAGGGGCGTGGAGGTGACTGACAGCACTCAGCAGGTATAGGGAGCTGTCATCTTGAGCATGATACAGTTCCTCGATGGTGCAGGGAAAGGGTGCACGCTTTTCCCCTGTCATCTCCTCTGGCTCAGTGTGTTAATAATCTGGTTTATTTGAAACAATGCAGGAAACAAAAATCTAACAACTATATGTGCACGTGTGTATATTTCCTGATGCAGCGAGTAAGTGTGACGGTTAACAGGATTGGCTAAATTTTTTCTGTAAAGGTCCAGATAGTAGATATTTTAGGCTTTGCAGCCAAAGGCCATGCACTCTGCTGTTGTAGCATGAAAACAGCCTTAGATAACGCTTAAATGGATGGGCATTGGCCGTGTTTGTGGATTGTACATAACAGGCAGCGGGCTGCGGGTGACCATGGCCCACAGTTGTCAACCCCCATGCAAAAGAAGGAACTGGATTGTGTTCATCTCTCACACGAGGTGGTAGAGTCCTCAGGGGTGGGGACTCGTGACCTGCTCACCTTTGGACCCTGAGTACCCAGCAGTGTGTCTGGCTTGTAGCAGGTGCTCACGGCGTGGTTGCTGACCTGAGATGGCTCTGATGTCAGCCTCTGCAATATATCAGCTTTCTCCCAGGATTTCCTGGTCTTCATTGAGTTAAAAACAGCAACTCTCTGAATCGGATGTTTAAAGCATCAGAGCAGATAAGATTTGCAGCCATCCCTGTTTTCTTTCCATCTGTCTCTATTTTAAATGAACCAAGGCGCCACGGGAGAGGCCAGCAGATAATAGGCTTTGTAACGATGAGCTCGAGCACTGCCTGGTGGCCCAGCGTCAGTGGGCAGCTCTGGGGAATTTTGTTTTGCAGAACCAAGCATGGGTTTGCATCAAGGCATCTGCTCATTTTACCAGAGCTTATTTCTGCCCAGAGACTTGCGCTTGGGAGGGGTTGGCTGGTGGCATTCTAGGTGATGCTCCGAACCAGCACAGCAAGAAAACAGAGCAGGTGCCGGCCTCTTCAGCCTTGCATGTGGCTGGCCCTCAGGGCAGGTTTGTGGTCTGCCAAACACTCTGTTGTTGCCATTATTAATCACAATAGTGGTTATCATTTATAGAGCATCTTGTCTCATGTGAATTCTAGAAGATACATTTTATCCCTGGGTACAGATGAAGAAGCTGAGGCACGGAGAAATTAACTGATTTGGGGCATGTTATTGATATTATGTGACACCATAGTTAAAAGTCAGGACTAAGTTATGTAACACATAGTTAGTGCCTGTTTCTCCATTTGTAAAACGGTCCTCATGAAAGTTATTCAGAGGGCAGCTGTGTGGGTTAAAGTGAGGTGAGGCATGTAAAGCTCTTCCTTACTCTCTAGGACATAATATGCTATTACTATTACCTGGGGCCTGGGCACATAGTAAGTGCTCAAAAAATATTGGTTAAAGAGATAAATGTTATTTGCCCAGTCACACAGCTGGTAAGAATTCAAAGCCTGAATCTTTCTACCAGGCCAGATGGCCTTGGCATTGTACCATTTAACCAAATAGGAACGGAGGACATGGTAACCATGATATTGAGGGTGTCCACACAGGCAGAGAGGACAGAGCTGAAGGGTCAGACGCTCCTGGTTCACTTAGCCTGGCATCTTGTTGGGCATCTTGCCCATAGGAGAGGCCTCAAGTTCAGTCCATATGTCAGGGGGCTGGACATAGGTAAGACTCCTTGGCTCCATACAGGTGTAAAAACCTTGAACGATAGAGAAAAGGATCCTGGGAAAGGAGGAGGGGACGGACTCCTGAGAGTCATTGTCAACCCTGTTAGTAATACTAGCATAATAGTAATAACTGACCCAGCAGCCAGCTGGTCCCAAGCACTGCTGTGCATATATTAACTCACTTTGTCTTCCAACAACCCTATGAGGAAAGTTTCTGTATCCCCATTTTACAGATAAGGAAACAGGCTCAGGTTGGTAACTTGGCCAAGGACAGGCTGAATCTGGAGTACCTGATTTCCCCACTGAGCCAGCTCTGCTTCTCAGTCTGACGTAACCACGAGTGCTAGCATCACCCCAGCCAGAGAACGGGGAAGCGGAGAAGGGGAGGAAGACATCAAGACCCGATGCTACAAATTAAAATAACATCAGACTAGACGTTTGGTTCTGCTCTGACCACTAACTAGCTCGAAGCTTGTTGATCCCAAACATCTCCTGAACTTCTCTTCCAGCATTCACATTCTTTGGCCCTCAAACCACTATGGAATGAGTCTTGACTTTGAGAAAAGGTGCTGTCTGGAGACTGACATCCGATGCCAAGCCATGGGTCAGTCTCCTGTGGAGCTGAACTTCCATCTGACCTTCGTGTATTGGCTTGGAGCCTGTGGGAGACTCACGTCATCAGATGGGATGTCTTTGAGATCTCAGAGTCTTGGCTTTCCCTCCATCACCCAAATGTTGCCTGGCTAACTCCCATTGACCTACTTAATCTTAAACTGCCTCTGACCATCCAGACGTGGTTGGGTCCTTGTGCTTTACATTCTTGTATCAGCCTAGTTTCCTTTCATAGGACTTAACCACAGTTCATAGTCGAATATCCATTGACCGACCTTTTCCAGAGGCAGAGACCATGTCTGTTTTCCCACATCATTGCACCACCAGTGCACACTCAGTGAGTTTTTTTTTAAATAAATTATTTATTTATTTTTGGCTGCATTGGGTCTTCGTTGCTGCGCGTGGGCTTTCTTTTTAGTTGCAGCAAGCGGGGGCTACTCTTCATTGTGGTGCGCAGGCCTCTCATTGCGGTGGCTTCTCTTGTTGCGGAGCACGGGCTCTAGGTGCACGGGCTTCAGTAGTTGTGGCACATGGGCTTAGTAGTTGTGGCTTGCGGGCTCTAGAACACAGGCTCAGTAGTTGTGGCGCACGGGCTTAGTTGCTCCGCGGCATGTGGTATCTTCCTGGACTAGGGCTTGAACCCCTTGTCCCCTGAGTTGGCAGGAGGATTCTTAACCACTGTGCCACCAGGGAAGCCCTCAGTGAGGTTTTTGAATGATTGAATGTTGTCACGTGTGTGTGGTATTAAACATGGCAGGAGGAGACAGCCTGGCATGGTCATATAGTTTGGTTCTCTCCTTGCAGGACACATAAGAGTAAGTCTACAGTAGCCAGTTTCCAACGCCACTTTATTGCAAGGAATTAATATGGTCAATGATCTAAAGCCCATTGAGGTATTTTGGAGGAGTGCTGAGCTCACACCTGGATTAACACAGCTCCCCGGGGCAAAGCCAGCCGGAAACAGCTGATGCGTTGCTCCCAGGGTAGCCTAGTTCACTGTCAGAAGTCACCTGTCTGTTTTCAAGGCTGAAGGACAGATGGTGCCCATCCCGGTTCCAGGCTAAAGTCAGAAAGAAAGCAGCCAACCCTTAGTGCCTCGAAAAAGCCCTGGCTCATAAGAGATGCTCAGTGTACATTTGAATAAATGAGACCCTTTAAACTCCTCTGAGCAGCAGAACAGCTGTCACAAAGTTCAGAGGCTTCAGAGGCAGGAGAGAACTCACAGACAAACTCAGTGTGTCTTTCAGTGTGATTTTTAAAAATCTAAGGCATCTGTTTCCTTGGTCCACAGGACCCTAGAATAAGGAAGCTGCGTGGGGGGCATGTGCATGCGGAGGGTCCAGCAGGGCTGTTGGAATCAGCTCGCTGACAGTCTCAAGAGGTCACGATGTTGAAGGTTTTCAGTTTTAAAAAACTTTCTTCATAGAAAAAACACAGATATCTGGTACCATTCAGGAAGTGGGGTGGGTGGGGCAATCAATCTCGTTCCACAAGGCAGGTAATTGAAATATTCAGTCCATTGCATCATCCCTATTGCTTTCCTCTCCTTGTTATCATTTGTTCAGGTCAATATTCAATATTTATTATCTCTGTGTAAATATTAGAGTCAAGTGTTACAGTGAACACTTAACTACAAACAGCTGCTAATAGTTTCTTTTGGTATTTAGTGACGTTAATAACGTACATATTTTTTAAGAATTTGCTCACTTTTCTTTGTAGCTAATTCACCTTGCATTTTTCTAATAGCCTTTCAGTAAAGTTTCCCACAAGCCATTCCCATCAGATAATCAGAGTTCTCATTTTTATCTTGGATGCATTTCTCCTGGGGATCTCCCTTCACCTTGGCATTCCCTTTACCTTTCTGTTGGGCTGACTTTCTGGTTTCCTGGATCCCTTGTCTTCCTCTTTCTTGGCTTCCTCCTTCACTTGGGGTGGAGCAGATTCCCTAATAGACTCACCAGGTTAAGAAGAAGGTAAAGTGACAAAAGGCACGGTGGTGATGGCCTTCACCATGCCTGTCTTTTGTTTTTGTTTTTTTAAAATATTTATTTATTTATTTGGCTGCTCTGGGTCTTAGTTGCGGCACGCAGGATCTTTTAGTTGCGACATGGGGGATCTTCCCTGACCAGGGATGGAACCGGGGGCCCCCTGCATTGGGAGTGTGAAGTCTTAACCACTGGACCACCAGGGAAGTCCCTGTCTTTTGAGTCACTCGGCTGCGATCTGACCTGGTTACCTTCTGTGCCTGGCGCGTTTGTCATGCCTGGATTTCCCCTCCTTCTGGGGATTACCCTCACCTTTCTCCCACAGAGTTCTGTTGGTTTACTCAGTAGTTCCTCTTTTAGAGTTTATACCCTCATTTTGTTGGGTCATATCCTTCAGTAGATTACTGAGAGAGAAGGTGTGGAAGGTGGATTTTTTTTTAGATGTTGCATATCTGAAAAAAAAAAAAAAAAAGTCTGCCTCTTGCTCTTCATTGATTATTTTCCTGGGTAATTTCTGGGTTAGAAACCACTTTCCAATTTGAAAGCATTTGCCATTATTTTCTAACGTTCTGTCTGCTTCTGGAAAAGGTTAAAAGCCTTTCTGTTTTCTGATCCTTGGTGGTTCTTTGATTGTTCAAAACATCTTCTCTTTGCACCTGAGGCTCTGAGATTTCTGAACCTCGGTTGGGTCTGTTTTCATCCATTTTGCTGGGTACTCAGGGGAGCCCCTTCCAAAAATGTGTCACTTTTGTCTCCTTTCCTATTCATCTCATTCTGATGATAATTTTAGAAGGGTTTGGGGAAGGAACAAAGTTAGATTCATGTGTCCATTTTGACATCTTTACCCAAAAGCCTAAAATACATGCTGAAGCTACAGGAATTGGTGCTGGCACAGCAGTCAACACAGATGAGTGGAATGAAGATTCCAGAAACTGACCCAAAATGTGAGAAGTCACCAGTAAGTGATAACAGATCACCTGACCATCTGCTAGAAAAAAAATAAAGTTGGACTTTCTTCACCCTGTACATAGAATTCAATTCTAGTTTGTTTAAAGATTTAAGCATACACACAAAACTATCAGAAAATATAGGAGAATATTTTTATAGTCTTGTGCTGAGGAAGCCCTTCCTAAGCACATAGGAATAGAAGAAGGCTCAAAGAGCTACCAGTTAACTGTGTAAAAATTTTAAACTCCCATGTGACTAAAGACTGAATTTAAAAAAGCTGGATGGGAAAATATTGCCACATATGTAGTTTGTTACCATCCTTGTTATGTAAAGATTTCTACAGATCAGTAAGAAAGTGATTTTTTTAAAACGTCAATAAATCAGAACTAGAAGTGGCTAATAAGCACTTGAAAAGATGCTTTTCCATCCTCACGACTGATCAGGAAAGTGCAAACTAAAGTAAGAAGGATACAGCACATCTGTTCTTAGTGTGTGGTCCCTGAACCGGAGGCATCCCCTGGGAACTTAGAAATGCAGATTCTCAGATCCCTTTCTAGACCTACTACTAATCACAAACTCTGGGGGGAAGCCCGTCCACCTGTAGGTTAACAAGCCCTTCAGTTGATTCTGACGTTTGAGAACCACCGCTGGGCAGCTGAGTGAACAAATGACGTTCAGTGTCGTGGATGAAATCACAACGTTGAGTGAGAGAAATCAAACATGGGAGCATGGGGCTTCCCTGGTGGCGCAGTGGTTGAGAATCTGCCTGTTAATGCAGGGGACACGGGTTCGAGCCCTGGTCTGGGAAGATCCCACATGCCGCGGAGCAGCTGGGCCCGTGAGCCACAACTACTGAGCCTGCGCGTCTGGAGCCTGTGCCCCGCAACGGGAGGGGCCGCGATAGTGAAAGGCCCGCGCACCGCGATGAAGAGCGGTCCCCGCACCGCGATGAAGAGTGGCCCCCGCTTGCCGCAACTAGAGAAAGCCCTCGCACGAACCGAAGACCCAACACAGCCAAAAATAAATAATAAATAAATAAATAAAGTAGCTATAAAAAAAAAAACAAACAAACAAACAAAAAAACATGGGAGCATGGACGATAGGATTCCATCTCTGTGAAGTTCCAAAACAGGATGACAGAAACCAGGGGAGTTGGGACCCTCGGAGGAGGGAAGGAGTAACTAGGCGTGATGGAGCCCCCCCTCCGCCGCAGCGGTGCTAAACATGTTCTCTTTCTTGAGTGGATGCTGGTGACACAAGTTGGTCCAGTTTGTGAAAATTCATTGAGCTGTTCACTTAGGATTTGTACACTTTTCTCTGTGCTGTACTTCAGTCAAGCAGTGAAGGGCAAAACATGAGATCTCTTTTGTTTTTTAGTCAGGTTTTTAATCATTTAAAACCTGGGCATTTAATGAGGTTGGAAGGGAAGAGCAGGCATACGCAGATGAGAGGATGAATCAGCACAAGTATTTTGATGAGTAATTTGACAGTACCTCTAAAGCTTAAAATATTCTAGAAATTCCACTTCTAGAAATCTATCCTGGAATTCAGGTTTGCAGAGGTATACATTATATAAGAATGTTCCCTGGGTATTTTTTGTACAAACATAAAGGAGACAACTTAAATTTTTCTCCATAGGGAACTGGTTACATGAATTGTGGAAAACTGGGCAGCTGTTAAAATCGACATAGATCTGGAAAGAGGTCCTCGGTGGCATGGCTGACTGAAAGAAACAAGTTATAGGCACCATATACTGAGTGATCCGTATTTTTAAAGGAGAAAGAAAAGGATTTGCAGGTGGTAGTTATAAATGCAAGCGAAAGAAGTTAGGAAGGCTGGATGTAAAATTTTTATATTGGTTTCTCGAGAATTTACAACTGGTGTTTGTGACTTCTTTGTGTGTTTTATATATAGTTTTTATACTGCTGTGCTTATTTTTACCTGCACTTATCACTTTCTTAAACTTTTTTAAGTCTTAGATTTACCATTCAAAAAAAAGGGTTGGCTTAAAATAATGTTTATCAGTGAAAAAACAAACAGTATTTTTGTAGTCTAAACAAATAAAGATCTAGTTACACACACACACACACACACACACACACACACACACACACACGGAGCTGTTTTTGTAGAGTGCTTTTCATCAATATTGGTTATAGTGAGACAAGAAGTGTGCTTCTGGATATATTTCACTTACCTAGGAAATTCACTTGGGTAGAGTAATTCTTTTCTTGACAGTTCTTTTCCTGTGTTTGCTGGTGAGATCTTGGGTCAAAGATTTCTGTTTTTTGAGAGACAGCTCAGTTAGCGATATTATCTCTGTGTGTAAAAGATGACCGCCGCTAGCACTTTAGACAGAGCGTCTCTGGATAGTGAACTCCGCTTGCTTTAATAATGATAACCATTTTCACATTCAGAGCCAAGAGCTGTTAGCTGAGCCTGTTTAGCTGGCACAAGCTTACGCTGGCAACTCTTAAACTCTTGCACACTCCTGGAGAGACAGCTGCCACGTTGCAGTGGCTCTTCCTGTGGTTATTTCCTGTGTGAATCAACAGAGGGCCCTTCTGACCCCTTCAGTTTGAATCAAGAAGCCCTTGTTGTTGTTTCAGACCCTACCATGCTGGATGAGGTGTGTTACCTGTCTTACTGATCCAGCGGAATAGCACACCTGTGTGTGTAGATGACCTGTCAGTTGTGATGAATTCCGGACCAAAACCCCATGGGTGTTGAGGCTTGGCCCTTTCCGGGATTTTATCCTGTTTTGTGCTTCTTCACTTTCAATAAATTCCATTGCCACAGATGTAAACACAAAAATACATCTCCATTAAATGTTTCTTCGGAATTCATATACGACATCAAGCAGATAAAAGAACATCAACTTTCAGCTCTAGGGAGGGGAAGCAGCAGCACTTAGAGTCTGTTCCCTGCTCCCCAGCACAGACGTCCGGACCTCGCCAGGGAGGTGGGTTTGTCTCAGTGAACAGTTTAAAAGGTCCCCTGGAAGCCTGTCTGAGGGCTAAGTGATCCTAACAGGAAGTCTTCTTTCCTAAAGAGGGGCCTGAACTCTTCCCCCTGGACTGTCCACTTCTAACCCCATCCTGAGGTCTCTGGCTCCCCTAAACTGGATAGGTTGTAAACTGAGCCCAGGTCAGCCCTTTAACCTGTTCCTGTTTCATCTTTCCAGCTGAGGAAGTGACACCCTAATCCACTGGGGAGTCTTTCCAGAAACCCGGGGGTAATTCCACTTTATCCTAATCTGATATATCAAATCTGTGAAGGTCCTGTCTCCTTCTGAAATTTGCCTTGAATCACTCACTTCCCAGTATTCACCAGCATCTTGGTCTTGGGCGCATCATCTTCTTCCACTTGGATTATTACAGCAGTCTCCGAACTGTTTCCCTACCCCTACCCCCACTCTGCTTGCCTGTTCTCGCCATGCAGAGTGATCTTGCAAAAACTTAACCTGATCTTATCATTGTCTTGCTCAGAATCCTCCTGTAGCTCTTAGGATAAAGTACAAAATCCTTAGGTGTCCTGGGCCCACTTAATCTGACCCTCCCCAAGCCCTCTAACATCTTGTACCCATGTCCTAACGTCCTCCACTCTCCTGCAGGTTCTAGAAGGCCCTTCCCCTGCAGCCCTCTGCCCATGCCATGCTCTCTGCCTGGGACGGTGTCTTCTGCCCGTCTTACTAGCTCCCAGAGGGTCTTCAGGCTCTTCCTCAGCACAGCCTCCTCTGACATTTGTTCCTCTTGCCAAAAAGGTCACAGCCCCCGTCACAGACCCTTGTCACACACTTTATTTCCTTCAGAGCATTTTCCCAACTGTAACTATTCAGATATTTCCCCCCATGAGACTCTAAGTCGTGCATGAGCAGGTCTGTTTGGTTTCTGCCCTGCTCTACCCTCGGGGCCCACGGAGCAGGAAGCCTGGCCTGTGGCATGTGCTCAGGGCAGGTGCTCAGGTGTCAACGCCGAATGACCAGCTTTGTGATCAGAGTCAGTTTCATGTCTTGTCCCACATCCCATGGAGAGAGCTGAGACAGGAAGGAAATCGCTTGCCCCGAGTTACACAGCAGCCAGATCTGCTGCCAGAGTCCGTCCCACATGCCTGATGCTGTCTCCTGGGAATAGGGTTTAGATGCCAACTTTCCTTCCTATGGGTTAGGAATAAAGTCCTCCTGGGCCCTGGAAAGCACACCTCGCCGTGGCCTCCCTCCTTGAGGACCAGAGACTCACACAGCGTAGACCAGCATCCTTCCTTCACTCAGTGGTGATGTGGTGGGGCTTCGGGCTGGTCTTGCTCTGTAGCAGCAGTGAAGTCGGGTGACCGTTGCTGGAATAAATGCATAACTTATGTCTTGTTCCCTTGACAGGTATCAGGAGCAGATTCCAGCCACAGATGTGTGTTGTTTTGCCCCTCTTTATTAGTGCTGACATTTAAAAATCGAGGTCATCATGTACAAACTTGAGTTTCTGTGTTCTCCTTGGGGTGGGGGTGGCAGAAAGATGGAGAAAACCAGCCCACAACTGGCCGGAGCTGGGCAGAGACTTCCCCCAGAAACAAGGCGTGGGTTTCTTGTTTGTCCTGGTCTCTGCCCTGCCTGTTCTGTTCATTCATTTTACCTTCCTGGCATTTGCAAGAATGTGAGCTTGCGGCCAGATCACATTTGGTACATGTACCCATATATATGAGTAAAAATTGTGATTGACACTTTGTATAATTACTTTTTTCTCTGTCCCCACTTCCTCCTCCTTCTCCATTTTCTCTTCCACCTCCCTTTTCCTTTCCACGGCCTCTCCTGTTTCACAGGTTCTGGGACTGCTGGTATGGACACTGATCGCTGGAACTGAGTACTTCCGGGTCCCTGCGTTTGGCTGGGTCATGTTTGTAGCTGTGTTTTACTGGGTCCTCACCGTCTTCTTCCTCATCATCTACATAACGATGACCTACACCAGGATCCCCCAGGTGCCCTGGACCACGGTGGTAAGGAAACCATGGGTGTTCTTCCTGTTCACTGCCCATTAGGTAGGACGGAATTTAGTCCTTCTCCAGACAATTCGGGATTGTCTATGCCAACAAAGCAGAGGGCAAAGTCAGGGAGAACCCAGCACAGGTGTTTTACACCTGAGCGTGAAACAGCATTGTTGGAAGGTCCAGGAATTCCTTTTAGGCAAAGTAGCAAACCGGTCCTCAGAAGACTGAATCAAGAGAAGCTCTGTTCTCTGCGTATACTCTTGTTTTATTAATTCCCTATAAACAGTGTCATCTAGGAACAGGTGTGTCAGGGCATAGCCTCAGCAGATCTTCTGTCCTCCAAACCCCTCCTGGGGCCGTGGCTTTAACCCTTTGTGTACCAGAGTTCTTTGATGTTGAGAGGTGAAGAGTTAGAATGAAAAATGAACGTCACTGTTAGAACAACAAGATGACCTCACATTGGGGAGCAGGAGTAGTCAAGAGTGACTGGATTCTTGTCCTGACTCCATGCTGGATGCATGATTACAAAGGGAGACACAGCCTGGGGGCGGGGCGGGGGGAATAGATAAGAAAATGTGTAGATTATAGAACCTATCTTTGTCTGCTTGGGTGCCAAAACAGAATACCCTAGACGGGAAGCTTCAGTGACAGAAATTTCTCGCAGTTCTAGAGGCTGGAAGTCTAAGATCAGGTGTCAGTACAACTGGTTTCCGGTGCAAGCTCTCCTCCTGGCTTGCAGATGCCTGCTGATCTTGCTGTGTCCTCACATGGCAGAGAGAGAAAGAGAGGATGTGAGCTCCCTTTCGTCTCTTCTTACAAGGGTGCTAACCCTCTCAGGGGGACCCCACTCTCATGAGCTCCTCTAACCCTAATTACCTCAAAGGCCCCGTATCCAAATACTATCACGCTGAGGGTTAGGGCTTCAACATATGAATTTGGGGGGACACATTCAGTCCATAATATTCTGCCCTGGGCCTCCCTGGTGGCGCAGTGGTTAAGAATCCACCTGTCAATGCTGGGGACACGGGTTCGAGCCCTGGTCCGGGAAGATCCCACCTGCCACAGAGCAACTAAGCCCGTGCGGCATAACTACTGAGCCTGCGCTCTAGAGCCCACGAGCCACAACTACTGAGCCCACGTGCCGCATCTACTGAAGCCCACGTGCTCTAGAGCCTATGCTCCGCAACAAGAGAAGCCACTGCAATGAGAAGCCTGCGCACTGCAACGAAGAGTAGCCCCCACTAGCCTCAACTAGAGAAAGCCTGCGTGCAGCAACGAAGACCCAACACAGTCAAAAATAATAAGTAAATAAAAATGAATAAATTTATAAAAAAATACTAATATTAATAAAAATAATAATATATTAAAAAAATTCTGCCCCCCCAACCATGACCATCTCACATGCATATACATTTGTTCCATCTCAACATCCCCCAAACTCATTCCAGCATCAACTAAAGTCTTGGTCCAAAGTCTCCTTTAAATACCGTCTATGTCAGATATGGGTGGGGCTTGAGGTACAGTTCATCCCGAGGCAAAATTCCTCTCCAGCTATGAACCTGTGAAACCAGACAAATTGAGTGCTTCCAAAATACAGCGGTGAGACAGGTACAGATAGACATTCCCATTTCAAAAGGGAGAAATAGGAAAGAAGGAAGGGGTGACAGGTCCCCAGCAAGCCCAAAAGTTACAAGGCAAATTCCATCTGATCTTAAGGCTCCAGAACAATCCTTTTTTTGGTTCAGTGCTCTGCCTTCCCGGTGCATTGGGGTAGCAATGTCACCCTGGTGTCTCTGCAGGGTGGCCCTGCCCCTGGGGCACTGGGTAGGGATATCCTGACTCACAGAAATCCCACCCTTTGAAACTGAGGAGGAACCAGTCTGCCCACTGGGCCCGCGATGGGAGTGGCAGCCCTGATGATCTCTGAATCACCTTCGGGTGATTCATTCTTTTCGTGAAAGATAAAGCTATTTCGCAGTCAAATAGTTCTATGGTTCTGTCCCATAGAATCCAAGAAGTTCCACAGCCCTACTTCATTTTGGCCCATCTGCATCCCCTTCAGTTCAAACTGGTAATGTTTCTACTGGTATAATCCCTTACCTATTCCTGGCTTCTGCTAAGATGGTCGATTAGATCTGTGGTTTGTACCTGTAATCTGTTTATCAAAAGGCTGTTCGGCCACACCCTGAGTGTTCTCTTCTGAAAGAGCTTTCTCATTTTTCACAGTATGGCTGAGCTGAGAATTTTTCAAAACCTTCTTTTTTGTTTTGTTTTTTTTTGTTTTTTTGGCTACGCTGTGCGGCATGCGGGATCTTAGTTCCCTGAGCAGGGATCGAACCCGCACCCCTTGCGTTGGAAGTGCGGAGTCTTAACCACTGGACTGCCAGGGAAGTCCCGGTTCTGGTTCTTTTTTGCTTAATGATTCCTTCTTCAATTCATCTCTCTCCTTTTGCATTTTCCTCCAAGCTGTCGGGGGAACCAGGCCACTCCTTCGGCACTTTGCTAAAAAAATTTCCTCAGCTAAACGTTCGATGTCATTGCTTGAAGTTCTCCCTTCCACAAAACACTAGAACACCTTTCAGACAAGTTCTTTGCCACTTTATAGCAAGGATCACCTTTCCTCCAGTTTCCGATAACATATATTCCTCATTTCCATCTGAGACCTCACCAGAATCTCCTTAAACATCCATATTTCTAGCATGTGCCTCAGAACTCTCCAGCCGCTCTTTATTAGCCAGTGCCAAAGCCACTTCCATATTTTTAGCTATTTTGTGACAGTTCTGAAGGGACTCAAAGTCTTGGTCTCCTGACTGCTGGTCGGGGTTCTTATTTTGCTGACCTCTGGCCTAGAGCATCTATTAGTCTGTCTCTCCTCCAAGCCTAAGCCTCCTTCATTGATTTATTACATTAAGAACTTAAAATATTGCCTTTAATGTTACTTTTTTTTTTTTTCTTGTTTAACACTGCTCCCTTCTGAAACTCCCTGGTTTGAAAATGCTCTGATTTGCATTTTTAGAATTTATCATCGTGAGGTGTGTCCGCATTTTATAGCTAAGGAAACTGAGGTTTGGAGCCTCCTGACTTTGCACGGGTTCACGCACAATTGGGCCCATGTCTCTCGACTTCCATCCAGCAGTTTTTTCTGATGTCATCCTGCTCCGGGAGCTCCTCTGCCTGAGTAGTGATTAGAACCCTGGCCAGCAGTCAGGAGACCCCTCCATGTTGGGGTTCCACACTCACACGTGTGAAGAGACCAGAAAGTCATGCAAGTGAGCGTAAACCCTGTTGAATCCTTGCCACCCAGATGCACTGACTTAAACAACCGCAGGGTATTCTTCACAGAGAAGTAAACTGGAAATGTGCTCCCAGGATCGCTAGATCTTCTGTTGTTGTTTTTTTTTCCCCTTCCTAAGAGAATCCAGAAATCTGGGTTTCTGTGTAAACTCCCCCAGTTTTAAGATGTTTACAGCCAAATTTTGAAAATTTTACTCGCTGCTGGCAGATGCTAAACGTCAGATGCGTCTGCCTTCTGGTTGGGATATTTTGTTTGCTGCTCCAACTGAGAAGCCCCTTTGCAACCCCTCAAAGCGTTGGTAAGCGAGGAAGCAGCGTGCACCGAGTACCCCCAAGGCGCCGAGGAGCTGCCTTCTCATCGCCCTTGTCCCCTGCCCCCCTCACGAGTCCAGGTGGGCCCCTTGCCACAGCCGAGGTGCGCCTCTGGCCGCTTCTGAGGTCCGGGTGTGCCCAGACCTTCCCAGGCTCCCTAAACACTCTGCACCTCTGTCTCCCAGGGTCTGTGCTTTAATGGCAGTGCCTTCGTCTTATACCTCTCTGCCGCTATTGTGGATGCGTCTTCTGTCTCCCCGGAGAGGGACAGTCACAACTTCAACAGCTGGGCAGCCTCGTCGGTGAGTGAGCACTTCATCCCCACGGTCTCCTCCTCCCTCCCCAAGGCCGGCTGAGGATCTGGGCAAGGAGGACAAAGTTAACCTGCAGGGAAAAGCATCACCTGCGGGAGGGACACCTTGGCAATGAACTTCCTGGTTTGAGCATCATGGGGCCTCCCGTTGGCCTGGAGCACAAAGAGGCTGAAAGAGTCCGCTCGAGTGAAAGCCAAATGCTAGAACAAAATAAGTGTTTGAGGGAGAAAAAAACATTTGAGGGATTCTAAGAATAATTCTGCCTACAATGTCCGTGGGAGAGAGAGGCAGAAAATGAGCACAGTAGGATTCTGTGTGTTGAAGTAGAAATGTTTGTTTATGCTCTCAGGATGCCTGGGAAGATAGACACCAGCAGAGGTTCCTTCCAGGGACTGTGATGGGCCATGAGGAGTGTGGGATGAGGGGCTTCTACTTTTTAATTTATGTGCTTCTGTACTGTTTGCATTTTTAAACCATAAGTGTGTATTTTTCAGATTTAAAAAACTAATTTTAAAAGTTTCTCTGAGATGGGCCTTATAACATTCCATCCGCAGTAGAAGTGGTGGGGGCGGGAGGCGGGCAGTTAGACAGGCAGACCAACAGTATGATGTTAAAGCTGGTGGGTGATCCATGGGTGTTCATCGTATTCTCGACCTGTATTTCAAAATCTCTATTGAAGGGTAAAGAGCGTGGATCCACGTGAGATTAAAAGTCACAGGGCTCAAGTTAGCACACAGCACGAGTAGTCAGCTGGGCAGATGCAAACTAATATGTATAGGATGGATAAACAACGAGGTCCTACTGTATAGCACTGGGAACTATATTCAATATCCTGCGATAAACCATCATGGAAAAGAACATGAAAAGGAACGTACATATATGTATAACTGAGTCACTTTGCTATACAGCAGAAATTAGCACAACATTGTAAATCAACTGGACGTCAATAACATTTTTTTAAAAATGAAGAATTAGGTGGAACTGGGCTGTGGTTGCCCCAGGAGAGGGCCCGGCGTTTTCCCAGCTCTGCACTCACACCCCCTGGGGGCCCCTGGCTTCCTTCCGCCCACTCAGCTTGTTTGTGTAAACTGAGCCTGTGACAATCTGAGGTTAAGCCTTGGTCTAAAATCACCGATACTAAATTAGAAATACATGGGCTTTTCTCAGATGCACACCACCATATTCACCCCCACGTGAACACCCTGGGCTTATTGGAGTAAGACTACAGGCTTTCCAGATAGGTTCCCAAAAAGAAAAACAGCCTAGCCTGAAATTGTTTCAGAAGGAAGGTAATTGAACCAATAAAGCAGTTTTAGATGAGAAAGCTTGGAGTCGAGGGATGCCATAAGTGCATTATTCAGTAGAGGTGAAATGATAACTTGTGCTAATTAGGATGTGCCCTAAACCCCCTTTCTATTATGCTTTGTTTTCTCCAGTTCTTCGCCTTCCTGGTCACCGTCTGCTACGCTGGAAACACATATTTCAGTTTTATAGCTTGGAGATCCAGGACCATACAGTGATATGCCATTTTGAGAATTAAAAGGGAAAAAAAAAGGAAGAATCTCACTGTAAAAACAGGTGTAGGTATAATGTATATTTCCAGAGAATTGTATTTAACTAATGTTTTTATATACTTAGTTAAATTTGCTCACAGTGGTTTGTTATAATTAAACTGGATACTTACTTGCAAAGTGCTGTAGCTTATAATGAATCTTAAATATCTTGTTGATGTCTTCATAGACCTTATTTTCTTAGGCAGTGTATTAGAAATAGATAAATTGCTAATATTAAGAATGCATCAAGTTTGTAAACCTAACTTTTAAAAATGCCAGATTCTTTTTTCATTAAATGTTTCACAATCCAGGGTAATGTGACATCTGACTCAAGAAAGGAGACCTATTGCTGAAGCCTGAGGCTGGGGGCTGGGGGGAATTCTTCATCCTCATGGTGTTGCCAGGGGTGATATTGCCAGGAGACACTGTCCACAGCCCCCAGGCCAGCGTGGTCGGAGAGACCCATCTCCCCAGGTCTGGGGATCGCCGGCGGCATGAGTCTCACATGCCAACTGGTTAGCCCAGAAAGCATCTAATGAGACACTAGCCTTAGAACTTAGTAATGAGCTCGCCTTAAGTGGTGCTCTGAGCACAGTGGCTGATGTGCTGGTGGTATTTTTTTCTAATACAGATTAAAATAAGCTCATAACCATTAAAAGGATAAATACTTGCATGTACCTTAAAAACCATCTTGCTGACCACAGAGACACAGGTACCATATTTGGTGGAACATATCGGACCAAAAGGCTCCAAATCTCCAAGCCTTAATATTTTGTAACATTGTTATTAGATATTATGAGACAGTGGGAAGAACCCCGTTCCGGAGGCAGATGTGCACTTAGAGGAAGTGTTTTTAGGCTAGGTGGTTCTTGCTGGAATGGCAGTGTATCTTGGGTGATTTTTCAAACTGCAAAACAAGAAACCACAGAAACGTTGGTATAGTTGATGGTAGGGAGAAGGTTCAGCCATGCACTCTGTGGACATGGCCCCGTGGCCTCCTCTCTTCTGCTCGTGTGGCAGTGCTGTTTTCTTTCTGTTGTGTGTTGTTTGCGTTGGTTTTCCTGTTCATCTAATTCCTTAGCCAAGCTCTGTTTCCCCCTATAAAGGAGAGTTGGGATTTCTTCAGTGTCTAATGACACCCACCCCAGACCTTTGAAAGGAACAATGAAGAATGTTCTTGGGTTGTGTGTCCAAAAAGGTAGGGGGGAGGGGACACCAAGAGGGAGAGGTGGGGTGGAGGGTGGGAGTGAGTGGGCGTGGGGAACACGAGAGGCCTCTTTGGGTCCCGCATGTAGCCATGAAGCTTCAGCTTCAGTGACGCAGACCTGCAGGTGACCGGGGCTGCGATCTTTCTGGAGCTGCGTTCCCAGTCATCACCCGGACAGCCTCTGACTCGCTGATTTTGCAAGAAGAGCTGAAATAACTAGTCAGGGTTTGTGTGTGCTGCCTCTCTGTCCATCTCTCCCTCTCACACTCCCAGAAGCATGTTCACCTTGCATGTACCTGGTGGATTTTTTTTTTAATTGAAATATAGTTGATTTACAATGTTGTGTTAGTTTCAGGTGTACAGCAAAGTGATTTACTTTTATGTATATATATATATTTATATATATATATATATATACACATATATTCTTTTTTACATTCTCTTTCATTACTTGGTAGATTTTAAAAGTACTTTATATTGCAATCAAGTCTCCATAAGAGGCAGAAAAACTGTAACCTAAGAGGTCTCTGTTTCTGGAAACAGTCATAAAGAAAGAAGCCTGCTTTTATGTTTGTGTGTGTGTGTGTGTGTGTGTGTGAGAGAGTGTGATTTCTATAATCATGGACACATACATAGGAAGTAACTTCTGGAGTAAAAGGTTTCATAAGCCACTTTGAAATGTCTTCCAAATAAACCACAACCAGCTGTAGGCCTTTCCTGAACCCGTAGCGCCAAAGAGATCTATTTCAAGAGATCCGTGATTCATTTGCGTCCATGCGGAGGGGACTTGCTGTCATGTCTTTATATGTGGCTTTTCAAGAGCATGACCCTTTGTGTTGCCTTAAAAGTTCACCCCAAAAAACCACCAAAAAACCAAAAAACATTTATTTTTGGCTGAAAGGAAATTATTTCTTCTTTTGAATGCGGAGAGACCTTGTTCATGAATAATTTTTAAGTGTGGGTGTTTAGACAACAAAATGATTCTCTATTATTCAGTTAAAGCTATAAGTTTTGAACTGGGTTTAATTTTTCTCTTGAGAAAGAAGGAAAAAACAAAGCCACATGGAACACAGCCAGCATAACAAGAAGAATAGGTTTCTGGGGTTGAAAAATGTTATTACAGGGATGGTATAGAGTGTGCTTACACTCTGCTGTCTGTGCTCACTGTCTGCATTCACCTCTCAGCCCTTCCAGAACCATCACCTTCTCTTTGATAGAGCCGGGTGGGTTTTAATTTGATGTATTTCCACACTCATGGCAAATCAATGAAATGCTTTAGGCATTTAATCTCTCCATTGCTATTTCCAACTCATAGCCCCAAAAGGTAAATATTTAGCCAATGTTTTAAAACTGTAAGAAAATCTAGAGACAAGAATGTTCAGTGTCAGTTGCTTTTGTGCATTTTTAAATTGCTCCCTTCATAGGAAAATCCCTTCAGGGTATCAGCACACAAAAGATTTTAAATACATAAAATATCTCTGCTTAGAGGACAGACATTTAAAAACACTAACTGAAGATGCAGCCCTGGGTAGAATATCAATTTAAAAATCTGTATTTCTGTTCCCTAGACAATTATTAAATTGAAAAGAGAGATTTTTCACAGAAAAAAACAACCCAGGCATACAGGCAGACCTCGTTTTATTGCGCTTCACCTTACTGCACTTCACAGATACTGTGTTTTATACAAATTGTGTGTTTGTGGCAACCCTATGTGGAGCAAGTCTATTGGTGCCATTTTTCCAGCAGCATTTTCTCGTGTCATGCCTCTGTGTCACATTTTGGTAATTCTCCCAATATTTCAAACTTTCTCACGTTTCTTATGGTGATCTGTGATCAGTGAGCTTTGATGTTACTATTGTTCATTGTTTGGGGGCACCACAAGCCATGCCCCTATAAGATGACAAACTTAATCAGTAAATGTGTGTGTTCTGACTGCTCCACCAACCAGCTATTCCCCGTCTCTCTCCCTCTCCTCAGGCCTCCCTATTCCCTGAGACACAACAATATTGAAATTAGGCCAGTTAATAACCCTACAATGACCTCTGAGTGTTCAAGTGAAAGGAAGACTCACATGTCTCTCAGTTTAAATCAAAAGCTAGAAATGATTAAACTTAGTGAGGAAGGCATGTCAAAAGCCCAGACAGGCTGAAAGCTCAGCCTCTTGTGCCAAACAGCCAAGCTGTGAATGCAAAGGAAAAGTTCTTGGAGGAAATTAAAAGTGTTCCTTCAGCGAATACACGAATGATAAGAAAGCAAAACAGACTCACTGCTGATATGTAGAAAGTTTTAGGGGTCTGGGTAAAAAGAAGATCAGACCAGCCTCAACATTCCCTTAAGCCAAAAAAAAAAAAAAAAAAACCTAACCTAGAGCCAGGTCCTAAATCTCCTCAATTCTGTGATGGCTAAGGGAGATGAGGAAGGTGCAGAAGAGAAGTTTATAGCTAGCAGAGGTTGGTTCATGAGGTTTAAAGAAAAAAGCCGTCTCCTTAACATAAAAGTGCAAGGTGAAGCAGCAAGTGCTGACGTAGAAGCTGCAGCAAGTTGTGCAGAAGATCAGATAATTCATGAAGGTGGCTACACTAAACAATAGATTTTCAGTGTAGACAAAACAGGCTTCTACTGGAAGAAGATGCCATCTGGGACTTTCATAGCTAGAGAGGAGGAGTCAGTGCCTGGCTTCAAAGCTTCAAGGGACAGGCTGACTCTGTTGTTAGGGGCTAATGCAGCTGGTGATTTTAAGTTGAATCTAGTGCTCATTTACCATTCTGAAAATCCTAGGGACCTTAAGGGTTAGGCTAAGTCCACCCTGCCTGTGCTCTGTAAGTGGAACAGCAAAGCCTGGATGATAGCACATCTGTTGACAACATGGTTTACTGACTATTTTAAGCCCACTGTGAGACCTACTGCCCAGAAGAAGATTCCTTTCCAGATATTACTGCTCATTGACAAGGCACCAGATCACCCAAGAGCACTGATGGAGATGTACAATGAGATAATGTTGTCATGCCTGCTAACACGACATCCATTCTGCAGCCCATAGATAAAGGAGTCATTTCAGCTTATTATTTAAGAAGTAACATTTTTCATAGACTCTGACTGCCATAGGTAGTGATTACTCTGACGGATCTGGGCAAAGTCAATTGAAAATCTTCTGGAAAGGATTGACTGTTCTAGATACCATTAAGAACATTCTTGATTTATGAGAAGAGGTAAAAAATATCAACATTGACAGGAGTTTGGAAGAAGTTGATTCCAGCCCTCAGACTTTAGTGGAGGAAGTCAGTGCAGATGTGGTGGAAATAGCAAGAGAACTAAAATTAAATGTGGAGCCTGAAGATGGGACTGAATTGCTGCATCTCCTGATAAAACTTGAACAGAAGAGAGTTTGCTTCTTATGGATGAGCAAAGACAGTGGTTTCTTGAGAAGGAATCTGCTCCTGGTGAAGATGCTGTGAAGCTTGTTGAAACGACAACCGAGGGTTCAGACTGTTCCATAAACTTAGTTGATAAAACAGTGGCAGGGTTTGAGAGGATTGACTCCAGTTTGGAAAGAAGATCTATGGGTCAGATGCTATCAAACGGCACTGCAGGCTGTAGAGAAGTCATTTGTGAAAGGTAGAGTCAATTGATGAAGCAGACTTCACTGTTGTCCTATTTTAAGAAACTGCCACAGATGCCCTGACCTTCAGCCACCGCCCTGATCAGCAGCCATCAACATCCAGGCAAGACCCTCCACCAGCAAAAAGATTAGGACTCCTGAAGGCTCAGGTGATGGTTAGGATTTTTTAGCAGTAAGATTTTTTTTTTTTTAGTATTTCTTTTTTTTTAATTTTAATTTTTTATTTATTTATTTTTGGCTGTGTTGGGTCTCCGTTTCTGTGCGAGGGCTTTCTCTAGTTGCGGCAAGCGGGGGCCACTCTTCATTGCGGTGCGTGGGCCTCTCACTGTCGCGGCCTCTCTTGTTGCGGAGCACGGGCTCCAGACGCGCAGGCTCAGTAGCTGTGGCTCACGGGCCCAGTTGTTCCGCGGCATGTGGGATCTTCCCAGACCAGGGCTTGAACCCGTGTCCCCTGCATTGGCAGGCGGACTCTCAACCGCTGCACCACCAGGGAAGCCCAACAGTAAAATATTTTTAAATCAAGTATGTACATTGTTTTTTAGACATAATGCTACTGCACACTTCATAGATTACAGTATAGTGTAAACAGAACTTTTATATGCGCCGGGAAACCAAAAAATTTTTGTGACTCGCATTATCGTGGTGGTCTGGGACCAGACCCGCCATATTTCCGAGGAAAGCCCATAGAAACCTGGGGCAGACGTGTGCACACTTAACAGTGAAAAAGGGCAACCTGAGAAGTATTTCCTAACTTGGCCTTACATAAATGTTCTGGCTACGTTCTTGCTGCCAGTTGTAAGCAGACAGCTAGCTGTAAAGGAAGGTGAGGTTAACTGTTCCAGTGCTGATGACCTAGGATAATGGGGAAGATTAGAGTATGTGTTGTTACAAGTAAACTTAGTAAACTTAGGTGTTCGGTGTCTAAGAGGATCAGTTTTGGGGGGAAAGTGCTTGGCAACCTAGAGGTGATGATTTTTCAGAAACTTAGGAAGGTGAGTGGCAAGAAAGTTGAAGAGACATTCCATTTGGAAGGTGTGTTTTGAGAAAACTTGTGTGTCAATGGCAGACTTTTTTCTAGAATATTCGGAATAACTCATCCAGGATGTAGCCGACCTTGTTGCTGCCTCAGCATCCCTTCTCCCCGCCTCTTGTTATCCGACTACCCTAGTTTTTATTGCACATTCATACCACCCACTTACACCCCAGCAACTTCGGGGAAAGCCAGCTCCACTGTGCTCTAGGAATGGCCTAAGCCAGTCCCACCGCAGCCACAGCGACTGGTTCAGGCAGGGGCACGTGACCAGGCTTGCTGGGGAGTTCTGAGAAAGGAGTTCTGAGGAAATGCGTAGGCAGGAAGTTGTTGGCAAATACCTTGCGACCACAAGGAGAAGCCAGTCGCGGGATGAAGGTGACTGGAAGAGAGATGGAGGGGGAAAGAAACTTCTTTGTAATGACATCATTGAGCTTCCAGCTCCTCCAGCCTGGTGGATAGAGAACATCTGTACTGTGAGGAAAGGAACCAGGTGAAAACTACATAGGCTGTAGGGATGAAGTGGTACATTTCCAGAAATCTATTTCACTGTACATATGAAGAGCCTTAAAAATTATCCATTCCCTGAACTTGGGGATGTTTCTCTTAGGAGTCTAAGATTCATGCACAAAGATGCTAATCCTGGTCTTATGTATAATAGGGGGGAAAAAAGAACTAAATTAGCCTAAAACCGTAACAGGAGGAGAATGATTCAATAATTAATTAAATTCATTGAAAGAGACTTTAGAAATGAATGCACTACAACCCAAGTTTATTCAGAGTCAGAATTGGTTAGCACCATCATTAATGATTTAACTTTGTATTTTTAACACATTTTTCAAGCTGTGCTTGAACTGTGGTTGCTAGATTGGTTATTAAAACGAAGATCAGTTGTTAAAGTGCTGTCTTCCTAAAAATATATAATGGAGAAAAATAAGTTGTACACACACACAGAAAATCAATGCTGCCACTAAAAACCCTTTGTGAGTAATTTTTAACAGGAAATGTTTGTGGTATAACTTGGTGTTTACAAAAGGCAGAGCAAACCAAACTGTAAAGGGTGGTGGGATCATGGGGTGATTTCAGTTTTCTTTGTTTTTTCTGAATTTCCCCCAGTTTTCTACACTGAGCAGGAAATACCTTCATCATCAGGAAATAAATATTTTTAAATAAAAGACGAGAGAAGGCAGTGGTTTCAGCAGGTCCAAAAGAAAAAAAGGATCCTTATTACTTGTGGAAAAATTAACATCTTCAAGTTCTCTTATAAAGGTGGGCAGGTGACCAGAGCAATTGCGTAAAAACCATTCAGGGGACTATGCCCATTCCTTGGTCTCCTTTTGAAGGGAAGTGTAGTCATCTTTGGTCATCATTTATTTCATTTATGAAAGATTTCATGGATAAAGAAGGAAAAAGAGCCTCCTCTCCTCTCCTCCCTCTCCCCTTCCTTCCCTCCCATCCTGATAACTTCGTAGGAATACTGATGCTGATAGAAAACGTTAGCACAAAAAGCTAATTATTCCTTACATTTGTATGTTGCTTTGTTACCTTTCTTAACATTTTCAGATTCATTTCTGTTTGAACCTCAAAAATGAGCACTATCAGCCCATTTCACAAACAGGAACACTGAGGTCCAGATAACTTCACTTGTGGGCAGACCAGCAACCAAATTCCCATCTCCTCATTCCAAAGGTTAAGCAAATAAAACCAGGACCCTTATGCAGACTGTCCCACTGCTAAAGGAGTTAGGGGTCCTCCATTGCCCCACTCTTGCAAATGTACAGCCGCAAAGCATAGCAAGTCACAGCCAGTGGAGAGCATTCACAAAGCAGATGGTCTACAGGGAGCCTACCTACAGTCTACTTGAGAAGTCATGGCAACACACAGGAAATTATCAGAAAATGAGAGAAAATTGTCCAAGGCCAGCTTCACTGCTGACCCATCCAATGTCACCGTGCTCTCATCAACCACTTGCAGACATCAGTCTGCAATGTGACATCCACTGTAGGGTGGGCTTTCCAGAGACACATTGGGCGGGGGTGGGGGTAATTCGGGGACCACCTGTGTGAGTCAGCGCCAAATTCTCAAGTGTAGGCAGGAACCAAGTACAAACATCCTGAGCCGGGCAGCAAGCGTTAGCAATGTTTCGTGTCCCTCAGTTGTTTACAGACGTTTCTTGGGGGTATCGGAGGGACATGGTACAAGGCATGTAAGCTGGTCAAGGTTTATGAACAAAAAGGGCAGATCTGAAGCAAGGGCAGCCCAGAGGTCTTTGCTTTGTTGTTTGCGTGCTTGTTTTTTGCTAGGTCCTGGCTCAGAATGCTGTTTGCCCGTCTGCCAGTGCCCCAACCTGCCAGACACAGCCGTCCTCCATCCCAGCCTATTTCAGGGTCCACTAACGTGTACCGAATGCCTGAACACGTGTAATCTCATTCACTCCTCACAGCAGCCCTGTGAGTAAGCAGCGCCGCCCCCTGCTTTGCAGATCTGGAGATTCCTGCTCCGAGGCACCTGGATTCCCAGCCAGGTCTTCTAACTCTGAATCCAGTGCTCTTTCCACGCTACCCTTTTCTTGAATCTCCAGATAGGTTTCCCCCCATTTTCAAGTAGAAGATTATTCCTTATGCACAACAAATAATGCAGAGGGAGCATTCATGTTCAGACTTAGTTTTAATTTAATAGACCAGTGAAATTGATGTGACCTGTTAGTCACATCTGATAGTAACGATTATCCTTGGGCTTCATGGCAATTAAGCATAAATAAATGGTTCTTCCACTATCAAATTGAAAAGTAATAAAGATGCACCGTTGTGTTCCAGGCATTGTGATTGGTGCCATGGATGTCAGGATAAAGGCCCAGAAGAGCCTGCACACTGTTGAGGACTTGCTATGTGCCAGGCACTTTGCTGAGGACTTTCCAGGCCTTAATTTATCTAATCCTCATAGGAGTCATGGCAGGTGGTATTTTCCAAAGATGACTTGACAGTATCACCATGCAACTTCCTAATCAAATGATGGGAGCCCACCAGGGTCACCTTACCCTTACTGGGAAGTGGGAAGTCAGGGAAGGCTTCCTGGAGGAGGAGGGGCCATCTCATCCACACACTGAAGGATAAAGAGCTGTTAACCAGCCGTCAGTGGAGAAAAGAGTTCAGACAAACACTCAGAGGCATGATATAGCAGAGGGCGTGACGTTCATTCAGGCTTGAGCGTGGGGTCCAAAGGAGTGGAAGCTGCTAGATGTGGCTGGCGAGGTGGCAAGTCAAGATGGCAAAGGTGGGTGGGCCCCCTCTTTTGAGTGCACCCAGCCCTGCACCCACCAAAGCCCTTCCTCCCCAGGGGGCAGCCCTTCCCACCAAGAAGTCATCACCCCGTGTAGACACCTCTGTGTACTTGGCTGCAGGTCTGGTCTGTGGAGCCTCTAATTGCACTCCCGACCAGCACGCAGCTCTTGTGCTGCCAAGCCTCTCGCTCGGGCTTTTAAGTGATCATGATAAAGTGATTAACACAGAGTGGCCACCACCAGTGATTATTTCCGATCTAAGCTGGGTGGCACGTGGGCCAACGGCAGTCCGAGAAACCCAGCCAAGGCTCAGCTCCAGTGGACTCTGGAAACGCCAGTGGTTCTCAAACTCCGGCATGCATCTGAATCACGTGGGAGGTGGAGGGCCGACCTTGCCAAAACACAGATTGCTGAGCCTCACCCCCAGAGGTTCTGATTCAGCAGGTCTGGGGCGGATGGGGGGGGGTGGGGCTAAGAATTTGCATTTCTCACCAGTTCCGGGGTGATGCTGGTGCTGCTGGTCTGGGGACCATACACTGAAAATCACTGATTTAGAAGATTGCTGGAGAATTGGATGAAGGCCCCTGGAAGGAGGGGAAATTATCCACTGCTGGGTTTTTCTGCTTGCCTGAAGCCTTCACTTCAACAAAGACCCCCTGTCATCTCCATGATGGGGTCCGAAGCCTTGGAAAAGTACAAAAGTGATGATGTAAATCTGTATGGAAAACGACATGCATCTGGAGCTGTCACAGAGCGACTGCACGGCTATCACATTATCACAGCAGCCCCGAGATGCAATTATCTTTGTTTTATAGAGAACGAAATGGAAGGCACTGTGACTATTATCTAAACAGAAAACAGATATTAGAGGCAATTTTTTTTGGTCATGAAGACTTTCAAATGTACACACAAGTAGAGAACATGGTATTACAATTCCTGAAATGCCTCAACTTTGGCAATGATGGTGCTCAACTTGAGTGGTCATCAGAATCACCTGGGAGACTTGTCAAAACAGATTGCATGAGTATCTCGACATTCTAGAATTATCAGGACTTTGCCACATTGACTGTCTTCTGATGACAGGACAGCACTGGCATCCAATGATGTCATGAGGTAGATTTTTTTGTGTTATTTCGAAACATTTGGAGATATATCAAGTGTGGCCACAGGGACACTCTGCTCAGAGAGGACACTGATAACATTTCATTTCTGTAGTCCTGCTTGCTCATTTTAAAAGTAACCCGGGGGCTTCCCTGGTGGCGCAGTGGTTGAGAATCTGCCTGCCAATGCAGGGGACACGGGTTTGAGCCCTGGTCTGGGAAGATCCCACATGCCGTGGAGCACCTAGGCCCGTGAGCCACAATTACTGAGCCTGCGCGTCTGGAGCCTGTTCTCCGCAACAGGAGAGGCCGCGATGGTGAGAGGCCCGCGCACCGCGATGAGGAGTGGCCCCCGCTTGCCGCAACTAGAGAAAGCCCTCGCACAGAAACGAAGACCCAACACAGCCATAAATAAATAAATAAATAAATAAATAATAAAAAAATAAAAAATAAAAGTAACCCAGAAGGAGTGCAATGTAGCGTCTCTAACTGTTTGACAGCGTCTACTGGAAGTAAACCTATGTTCACCTTGTGACCCAGCAAACCCACTCATTAAGTATTTTCCCGGGAGAAATGAGAGCTTCTGTCCACCAAAAAATCTCACCAGAATGTTCACCACAGCTTTATTGGGATTAATCTCGATGCATCTTGTTGAGTGAAAGAAGCCAGACACAAATGAAAATATTCTGTATTATTTCAAGTCCATCAAGTCTGAGAAGAGGCAGAACGAATCTATAGTGACAGAAAGAGGGAAGGAGCACGAGGGAACTTTTTGGGGGGTATCGGCCCGGTATTTGTTGCTGTGGGCGGTGGTTGCACAGGTGTACATACACATACATAACAACGGAGCTGAACACGGAAGGTTTGGACATTTCAGTGTATGTGAGTTACACTTCAATCAAGTACCCTTAGCACATATCCGCAGCCGCACCCACACCAGATCCCAGGAGGCTGAGACCCAGCTGTGCCTGGGCCTCGCCCATCTCGGAAAGGCCACGGCCCAGTGCGTCCGTTTCCCCCCTCCCTCCAGCCCAACTTTCGCGCCTCCCCGAGGGCGGGGGCTGCCGCCACCTTTCCGGAGAGCTCAGGCCAGGCCCTCCCCTGCGCGTCCGGCGGAGGCTGGGTGGGCGTCCTCAGCGCGGGCCGGGGGCTCGGGCCCCGCCCCGGCGCCACGCCACGCCCCTGCGCCACGCCCCCGCGGCCCCACCCAGCCTCTCTGCTTCTGGCCTTCGGCCTCGGCAGCTGGAGGCTGCCGGCCGGCGAGGGCCGCGCGATGTCGCACGGACCCGGGCTCGTCCGCACCACGTGCAGCAGCGGCAGCGCCCCGGGAGTCGGGGCCGGCGCGGGGCAGCTGGGCGCGAGCTCTTCGGAGGGGCTGCTGGACCCCGTCTACCCCCGCACCCACGGAGCGCTGCTGAAAGTGGCGCAGATGGTAAGAGAGGCCCGGGCGCGAGCCGGGGTCACACGGGGTGGCCGCGGAGGGGACGCGCCCGCGGCGGGAGCATCGCGCCCCGGGCGGGGGTCTCGCCGCCCAAGTCAAGTTGGAGGGGGCTTCCTCGGGCGAGTTGCGCGTGCAGCCCCCGCGCTGGAACTCGGCGCACCCATCCGGCCTGCTCGCGCCTCCCCAGCTCGGAGGTCCCAAGTTTTTCCAGCCACTCTGCGGAGCCTGCGAGCTGGTGACCGAAACCACGGCCAAAGTTCCTGTGTGTCTTCCTTCCTCTTCTCGGGCCGCGCCGCTTCGGACCCGGGCCGGGGGTGGAGAGCGGCCGGGCGGCAGCGCTCAGGCCACGGAAGCCGACCTTCTCCCGCCGCCTCTTTCCCCGGACTCCGCGCCGCAGGGCTTCCTGCTCGGGGCTCACCCTCGCCCGAGCGCGGGGTCCGAAGGCCAGGCGTTCACGGGGGTAGAAAGCCCTGGGACCCTTGGGGCAGCCGTCCCGGGCCCTGCCCCTCAAGTTCCAAGGGCGGGCCGGTTCTCGGGGCCGTTGGACGGCAGCGGTCAATGGGGAAGGCCTTTTGGGGAGCCGGTACTTATCTGGGGAGAGCGGGAGTCGCCGGAATGGGGCTCACTGTAGAGCGGGCAGGGCGAAGGCCTGGGCGCCGAGTGCCACCGGCGCTGCAGGGACCTCCAGCAGCGCAGACCTTGCCCGGCCTGTTATCCTGTTCGCCACTCTTCTCTGCCTTCCCATGTTTTTCTTCCTTACAATTTTAAAATTTCAACACCTTTCCCGTTTGTTCGGTATGTTTTGAAACTGGGCTGGGCTCTTTGTGACTCCACTCCTTGTCATGTTTGCAGCCAGAATGGTGAGGGGGAAGTGGTAGTTTTGAAAGGGAGGGTGAAGGAAGAGATGTGGGTTAGACGCAAGGTCACAGACCCAGAGGCAGGGCCTACCAAGGTGGGCCAGCCCCAGGCCTGGACACGGGGTGAGGGCTGCCCAGGCCTCCACAGCTCTGTTACTCTGGGTGCTGAGCGTGTGTAGAGGGGGCTCTGGTTTTCTGCTTGGGCCAGACCTGAAAGGGAGAGGGACTTAGTTCCCTTTTCTCAAAGAAGAGCGTCTAGATGGACTAAAAATTAGGAAGTAGAGGCATTTTAGTTACTAACAAAAAAAATCATGCTGAGCTGCGTTGGTTGTTTGTTTTTTTTTTTTAATAGTTTATTTATTTTTATTTATTTATTTTTGGCTGTGTTGGGTCTTCATCGCTGCGCGTGGGCTTTCTCTAGTTGCGGCGAGCGGGGGCCACCCCCCACCGCGGTGCGCGGGCCTCCCACTGTGGCGGCCTCCCCCGTTGCGGAGCACAGGCTCCAGGCACGCGGGCTTCAGTAGTTGTGGCACGCAGGCTCAGTAGTTGTGGCTCGCGGGCTCTAGAGCACAGGCTCAGTAGTTGTGGTGCACAAGCCCAGCCGCTCCGCGGCATGCGGGATCCTCCCGGACCAGGGCCCGAACCCGTGTCCCCCGCATTGGCAGGCGGACTCCTCACCACTGCGCCACCAGGGAAGCCCGCTGCTTTGGTTTTGAGCAAGGTGACATTTGAGTTGAATCTTGAGACATGAATGTGGGTGTGTCGGGCTGGGCATGCCCCGTTGGCCTCTCCACGTCCTAATTCAGTGTGCTTAAGTCAGAGCTGGGCGATGCTGGGGTGGTGGAAAGGAAGGAGATAGGGTGAGACATGGGCCAGTGTTGGGCAGTTCTTCCCCTTCCCACCCTGACATGTAGAAAGAGGCTTCTCTCACTTCTTGAGCATTTGCTCTCTTCTTACCTCTGTGCAAGCGAGGCGTGGGGAATACAGCCGTTAAGAAGATAGATCCTTTCGGCAGTGACTGGGACATTTGCAGAACCATAATAGGGAAGGAGAATCAGAGTGTAGTTTCATAAGCAGTAAAGATGGAAATGTAAGTGTCTTCCAGAAGATTCCTTGATTTTATTTTTATTTTTTGGCTGCACCACGGGGCTTGTGGGATCTTAGTTCCTCGACCAGGTATTGAATCCAGGCCCTTGCAGTGAGAGCACGGAGTCCTAACCACTGGACCGCCAGGGAATTCCCAGAAGGTTCCTTTATTTACTCAGTAAATATTGAGCACCTACTGTATGCTAGAGCAGTGTGGAAAGCAGAGTAAACCAGACAGGTCAGCTCCTGTTCTCTTTATGATGTAATAGGGAAAGTATTAGTCAAATGATTTTAAATATAAAATTATAAACTGGGACAAAAGCTATGAAAGAGAGGTCCTCAGTGTCATAGAGAATTAACTAGGGGGTCTGCCCTGTCTGGGAGGTAAGGATGGGCTTCTTTGAGGAAGGAATATTTGAAGGATGAGGGAACAGTGTTACCAAAAGAAGGAAGAGCACAGACAGTGGCTCTGAGACTGGAGGAAGAAGTAGTGATAATGGTTGGAGGGTAGGAGCAAGGATGGGAGTGATGTGGATGAGTCTGGAGAAATATGCCAAGACTAGACCATCTAGGGTCTGCCAGATAGTGCTGAGGATATGGTCCTTATTCTAAGACTATCCCAGAAGTCATCATGTCGATAATCGACCCACCATTGAAGTGATGGTTCTCAACCTGGGGCTGTACAGCCCCCTAGGGGTCATTTTGGAACTTTGTGGAAGCTTTTTTTGGTTGTCACAGAGATGAGGATCATATGCAGGATGCATTTTATTCATTTCAGTACGGTAATGAAGGCACTGCAAGTACTTACTATTCTAAAGAGGTGAATTGTCCGAAATATGATTGAAGGAGCCTAAGTGGGTGTGTGAGTCGGGGGAGAGTGCCTGAGTTTTCTGGCCAGAGAGAGCATCCTAAAGACTTTCTAGGAGGTCGGAGCAAGTATGGGCTTCCCTTGGACATTCACAGCCGAGATTCCAAATGGAGTTAGACTTTGGGGGATCGCAGCCTCCGATATAACCGTGAATAGACCTGTGAGTGGAGAATGAGCCAGCATAGCCCAGAATGGCCCACCCCTCCGTGTTCTGTTTCAGATCATTTGGTTCCCAAATGCAACCTGCACCCCCATGCCCTGTTTCCTGGAAGCTGCAGAGTTAAGGGCAGCAAAGAACCTCACTGTCAAGAGTCTTTGACCCCAACCCAATCCCGATGCAAGAACAAGAAACTGCTGTCCATCAATGGTCAAACAAATAAAAATAATAAGACATAAGTTATGGGCTTTATTCCCAATAACAGAAGTAATACTTGTTCATTGTAGAAACTTTGAGAAACACAGGGAAGAAACTAGAGTCTTCCCCCAAGTCTCCCCCAAGATTGATATTTAAAGTAAGATTTTCTACTATTTCATAGGAGAGATATAATTTGTGGTTGTTGGTTTTGTTTTGGTTTTACAAAAGAAGGATGATACTCTACAGTTTGTAAAATGCTTTTTTTGCTTAATATGTGATGAATGATTTCTCATGTCACTTAAGGTTTGTCTGCAATTAGGTTTTCAACAGTGTTTTTATAGCCAGTCACGAATGTCCCTTTGTCTGTGTGACCAGCCCCCTCCCCCTTTTTGTGGCTCAAGGAGCTTCCAGTTCTGCCCATTCACGAACAAGACAGTGATGAACTCCCCTGTAGAGAAGTTTTGGTGTGCAAAGCCATAAATACTTCCCAGGGGTAAATGGCCCTCACCTTTCACAGAGAGGAATGGAGCGCCTCTTGCCCTGCTGAGCATGCTGGCATTAAATAACTGTCTAGACTTGTTAACATCTAGAAATTAATGGTTGTCCCTTTATCATCCAGAAATTTCAAGGAGCCAAGTGTGATAGTAGTAATATTTTAAGTCATAGTAGTATTTTTGGTGTCTGATGGTTTGGAAAAGGAACAGTGACATGGATGGACCGGGAAATTTTGTAATGCTTTTATTTTATTTTTTTAGAGCTTAATAAGAAAAGATTTATTTCTTCATAGTTTATATCAGTCATTGGTTGCTGGTGTGAAAATACATCTTTTTCACAAGTCACACGGTGCAAGGCTGATGGAGTCACCACCGTGACTTTGGGACACCCTCTATGACACATGCCTTCTTCAATTGAAATCGAAGAAGATAATAAGCACATAAGGATCTTACAGGTTCTCTTTTATTCTTTGGCTCAAAGGTGATACCATTGGTCAGAAGCAGCCACATGTCCTTTCCAAAAGCAAGGGGTCTTGGAGAAATCATCTTCTGTATGTCCAGAATGAAATGAGAACTGTATAACGTCTACTGCAGTCTTTCTTTTTATCAAATACTTTTAAAGGCACTTGTATTTAAGCTATGGCAACAGCCGCGTACATTGGAAGGATGATAGTACCACACGGGTATGAGGCATTATTTATTCAGGCTGCAGAGCATGTGGATTTCCTAACTACTGGCAAGAATTCCCCTCCAGGGCACCCCAAATAACTGCCTGTCCCCCCCACCCCGGATTGGGAACCACTGGCCAGAGAAGATGGTCCTGATGCAAACAGCAGCTGAAGGGTCCATGAGGCTGGGGTACCAGGGTGGGGATGGGGCTGGTGCATTGCCCCTGCATGAGTCTGGACAGAGTTGCACAGGGTTTCTGGCATTACAGTGGGTCCTGGAGACCCTCCGGGACATTCCGAGGCCTCCCTGTGTGGGTCAGTGCATTGATTTCAGTTCTGTACCAGGGAAGGCCTTCTCTCTGCTCCCTTCCTCCCACCCCTCATCCCCCACTCTCAGTGCTGGCGCTTCCTGCCCGGGCCCCTGGCTGTCCATCTGTTTCCTCCCCCTGCCATCTGCCCGAGGTGCTGCCCCAGGCCTGCTGCCTGGGGGCCTCCCTCTGACCCGCCGCCTGCCACATGCTCTCCTTCTTCGTCACCCGTTTGGCTCAGCAGCTCCTTTGCCCACTGCTCACTCCCGGGCATTCCTCTCTGGGGTCCTTAGCAACTCCTGGCATCCGTGGCCTGGCTCAGGGCCTGGTGCTGGCGGCTGGTCCTCCAGCCCCGGGTCTCCCTGAGAGATGAGGGCTCGCAAGGAGAACGGGGCCTCTCCCCAGCGCGGCCCCGTCCTGCTCCCTGGCGGAAATCAGCACCGAGAAGCTTCTCGGCGTCCTGCTGAGAAAGCCTTTCACCTGCTTTGTGTTTTACTTCGCAGCGGCAGTGACAAGGCTCTTCCTTTCCCTTGAGCAGCCTTTTACTTTAGATAAATAGAAGGATAGACTGATTGATAGAGAAAGAGAAATTGTCTATAAAATGGTTGCCACACATTACTCAGGGAAGGGGTTGCTGTGAAATTTAAGAGTAAAGAGGGTGTCCTTTTCATTTTTTAGAGATGGAGAAAGTGAAGGGAATTCAGAAGGGAATGAGAAGGAGGGGGGAGAAATTAAAGGCTTTCGGGTACAGAGTAAATTGGACCCTTATGGAAGGCAGAGGGAGTGATTAAGTATAGCATGACCCTCCATATCTCTTTACTCACTTCTTCCTCTTAGGTTTTCTTTATTCCCCTAAGGAGGTGGCAACCATGCTAATATTGTTTATAAAGAAATCTTTTTTAAACTTTTCCTCTCAAATGATGAAAGTCATACTTAACTAATTATAATAATAGCATCTATCACACATTGAGTTCCTGTTAGGTGACAGCCACTGGGCTAGGTGTTTTACATGTGTGACCTCATTTAATCCTCATGATAGGTAGGTCCTATCATTATCTGCACCTTACAGATGAGGAAACACAGAGAAATTAGGTAACTTGCCCAAAGTCACAAAGCCATAAATAGTGAAGCAGTTTGAGTCCAGATCTTGAGCTCATAAAAGGACAATTTGGGGTTATTTTTTTTCATTATCAATATGCCATGAGAATTTTTCCACGTCATTAAACCTTATTTGAAAAGGATGCTGTGATAACTACACGTGGTAGTTGGTTGGACCATAACTTATCCATTTGGCTCCTCATTGGTGGGCAGACGGTAGCAGAGCTAAAAGGAGGTGCTCTGAGATGTGACAGCAGGTACTAATGACAGTTTCACCTTTTGCCAGAGATGAACTCAGCCAGAGTGGGGAAAACCCCTCACTGGGGTATAGGCCAGACAGTGTGTGTCGTATTTTATAAAGCGTTTCACATGTTACTGTCTGGGCTGCTGGAAGGCTTAAGAGGAAACCATTAGTATCATCTTTGTGTTTAAGTCCTAAGTTCCTCCTGAGAGGAGAACTAAGGTTCGGGTGTCTGCTTTATTATGTCAGGCAATTTTACATGCAGTTCCCCTTTGTTTAACCCTTAATGACTCTGTTATTTATTTTCCCCTTCTGTTGGTTGAATGAAGGCTGAGAGGTTTTGTAACTTGCCCAAGTTTCAAAAATTCCATTAAATTCTGGAGCCAGCATTTGAGCCTAGGTGTGGCCAAGGCCCAACCCTTCCCCTCCATGGTGTGCTGTCTGTCTGTCTGTGTATGGCAGACAGGCTCCCAGGCTAGCCCACTGTGGCAGACACACCCTAGGGGGACCCCCAATGAGTCACAACCTTATGTAATTCCATCCTCTTGAGTGTGGGCAAGAGCTATGACTTGTTCTAACCAATAAGAAATAGCAAAGATGATGGGATGTCATTCCCATGGTTATGTCATATGCCAAGGTGAAGGGATGCTGCAGATGTAATTAAGGTTCTAAATCAGATGATTCTGAGTTGATCAAAAGGACATTATCTCCAGGTAGGCCTGATCTAATCAGGTGACAGCCCTCAAAAGAGGTACAGTTAAGTCCCCCACATATGAACGAATTCTGTTCCAAGAGTGCATTCGTAAGTCCAGTTTGTTCATAAGTCCAACAAAGTTAGCCTAGGTACCCAACTAGCACAATCAGCTATATAGTACTGTACTGTAATAGGTTTATAATACTTTTCACACAAATAATACATAAAAAACAAACAAACACAAAAAATAAAGAAAACGTTTTTAGTCTTACAGTACAGTACCTTGAAAAGTACAGTAGTACAGTACAACAGCTGGCATACAGGGGCTGGCATCGAGTGAACAGGCAAGAAGAGTTACTGACTGGAGGAGGGAGAGGAGGTGGGAGATGGTAGAGCTGAAGGATCGTCAGCAATAGGAGACGGAGGGCAAGCTGCAATTTCACTCACGTCTGACGTTGATGGCACAGGTTTGGTTCCTTGCTGGATTCAGTTCTATCTACCCTCTTGAAAAATGATCCAGTGATAGTAGTAGCTATCATTGGGTAGTAGCTCCTTTTTTCTCGTCATAGATGACACGGTAGTACTGGATTGTGTTTTGAATGGCTGCTGCCACCTTTATGTACCATTCTATGTTCAGGTCCTGTGCTTCAAAAACTAACAGTGCCTCCTCAAATAAAGAAAATCCCCTTGCCATTTCCTGCATCGTGAATCTCTGTGGATATCCTGGGCTTGAATTAAAGATACTGTACTACTGTACTCTATACAGTACTGTAAAGTACACAAAAGCACAACCACTTGTAGAGGATGCACGCACGTGACAGTGTACGCCAGACATGTGAACTAACTTATGTGATTGGACTTGCAAACGCACGTTCGCATCTTTGAAAGTTCACAACTTGAAGGTTCGTACATAGGGGACCTGCTGTACTGGGTTCTTGCCAAAGGAGACATGCTCCTGCTGGCCCTGGAGAAGTGAACTGCCTTGCTGGGAGAGGGCCTGGCAGAGGACCACGTGGCGAGCATCTATAGGTTCTGTCTAGAAGCTGAGAGCAACCCTCTGCTGACAGCCAGCCAGGAAACAGGGACCTCATTCCTATAGCTGCAGTAGCATATGAGCTTGGGTGAGGACCCCAAGCCTCAGACGAAACCCCTGTCCGGCCACCACCTACACTGCAGCCTTGAGCAGAAGTCTCTTGCCAGGGCTTCTGACTGGTGGGAACTGTGAGATGATAAATGAATATTGTTTTAAGCTACCAACTTGGGGTAATTTGTTATGCAGCAGTAGACATCTCACACACCCACAGAAGCCCGGGCCTCCTGCATCAAATCTGGGGCTCTCACGGCTGCTCCTTAGCAAGAAAACATGGGGCAACAGCCGTGCAGGAGACAGGAGGTACAGTGGCCATTTTTACAGTAACAGTTATACAAGTTTTTTATCTGGGCTGTGGTCACGTGTCACTGAATTCCTGTGGAGTAAATCTGTTGGTTGAGTTCTTGCTCTTAGCATTGTGCTGAATGCTTTAAATGCAAGAACTCACTCGTCGTTACAACATCCCTAAGAGGTGTCAGTATTTCCACTTTACAGATGAGGAAACCGTGTGGGGAATTTAAATACCTTCTGTGCAGCTACTAGACATGTAAGAATGGCCCCCATCGCCCAGTAGTCCCACTGTCCTCCAGGGTCACTTCCCAGAGCCATTCTAAAAAATAAAAATCCTGATGCAAACAGTAATTACGGTTGTACAATTGTTAAAATTGTATTTGGTTTTCTTGAACAGATAACATTCACATGATCAAGATTTTAAAAGTTCAAAAAGTCCTCCAATTCTCGCTTTACCTTCCTGGAGGCTACCAGTGATACTGGTTTCTTGTATATCCTTCAGGAGATATTTTATGTTTCGATGTGTGTGTGTGTGTGTGTGTGTGCGTGTTTGTCCATCTTCTTTCCATCTTGGGGATAATTCCGTATGTGTTCAGTGTATTCTCATTCTCCTCATTTTCCTTAACAGCTGCATTGTGTTCCAGAGAGTAGATTTACCATAATTTATTTAACCAGTCCCCTCTCAACAGGCATTTAGGTTATTTCCCATCTTTTGTTACGTCATAGTGCTGTTGTAGATACCCTTGTACATATCATAGTTCTGTGTGTGTACCAGGTAATCAGAAGGAGAAACTCCTAAAAGTAGAATTCCTGGACCAAATGTTGCCTGCTCTTGGAAATTTTTTCATCTGTCCTGTAATTTAGATTCTCACACATCTCCTGTGATCTTCTCCCAGAGGGTTTCAGGGGTCTTCCACATTCATTGCCATTGAGAGACTCTACTTCGTGTTCAGGGTTCAGAGTTCCACTGCTCTAGACTCCCACTTAACTTTATGTAAGATGTTAAGAACCGGAAAAGTCTAGGGAACAAGAAGACCTGCGTGACCAGCTTTTTTCTTAGAATTTCCCAACATCCATCACAGGGAGTGTTGAAGTCAGCTTCCCTAAAGGCAGAGCTAGAGATGGGGATTCTTGTGCAACTGGTTCTTGAGTGAGGGCAGCAGTCAAGGGCAAGAGGAGGACTAGACAGATGGGTTTGAGAAGTCTCGCCTCAGCCTGATCTTGCGGGGAGCTCTGGAGAGTGAGGTGCACCATAGAGATGCTCCTGTAGCCGTTAGCGAGTCATAATCTTTTGGCTGGTGGAGGGTCTGGCCGTGGTGTTTGATGGCTGCCGACTGATCAGGGTGATGGATGCTGAAGATCGGGGCTGCTGTGGCAATTTCTTAAAATAGGACAACTGAAGTTTGCCACATGGATTGACTCTTCCTTTCACAGATGATTTCTCTGCGGCCTGCAGTGCTGTTTGATAGCATTTGACCCAGTGGAGAACTTCTTTCAAAATTGGAGTCAGTCCTCTCAAACCCTGCTGCTGCTTTATCAACCAAGTGTTTGTAATATTCTAAATCCTCTGTTGTCATTTCAACACGCTTTATAGCATCTTCACCAGGAGCAGATTCCATCTTAAGAAACCACTTTTTTGCTCATCCATAAGAAGTGACCTCTGTTCTGTTCTAGTTTTATCAGGAGATGCAGCAATTCAGTCCCATCTTCAGGCTTCACGTCTAATTCTAGTTCTCTTGCTGTTTCCACCACATCTGCAGTGACTTCCTCCACTGAAGTCTTGAACCCCTCAAGGTCATCCATGAGGGCTGGAATCAACTTCTTTCAAACTCCTGTTAATGTTGCTTTTTTTTTTTTTTTTTAATGTTGCTATTTTGACCTCCTCCCATTGAATCATGAATGTTCTTCATGGCAGCTAGAATGGTGAATCCTTTCCAGAGGTTTTCAGTTGACTTTGCCCAGATCCATCAGAGGAATTCCTATCTATGGCAGCTATATAGTCTTAACAAAATGTATTTCGTAAATAGTAAGACTTGAAAGTCAAAATGACTCCTTGATCCATGGGCTGCAGAATGTTGTGTTAGCAGGCTTAAAAACAACATTCACTTTGTACATCTCCGTCAGAGATATTGGGCGACCACGTGCCTTGTCAACGAGTGGTCATATTTTGAAAGGAATCTCTTTTTCTGAGCAATAGGTCTTACCGGTGGGCTTAACGTGTTCAGTAAACCATGTTGTGAACAGATGTGCTCTCATCCAGGTTTTGTTGTTCCATTTAGAGAGCATAGGCAGGGTAGATTTAGCATAATTCTTAAGGGCCCAGGATTTTCGGAATGATACATGAGTATTGGCTTCAATTTAATGTTGCAATAGCCCCAAACAAGAAAATCAGCCTGTCCTTTGAGGCTTTGAAGCCAGGCATTGACTTCTCTCTAGCTATGAAAGTTCTGGATGGCATCTTCTTCCAATAGAAGGTTGTTTTGTCTACGTGGAAAATCTGTGGTTTAGCGTAGCCACCTTCGTGAATTATCTTAGTTAGATCTTCTAGATAACTTGCTGCAGCTTCTACATCAGCACTTGCTGCTTCACCTTGCACTTTTATGTTATGGAGACACTTCTTTCCTTAAACCTCATGAACCAACCTCTGCTCGTTTCAGACTTTTCTTCTGCATCTTCCTCATCTCACTCAGCCTTCATAGAATTGAAGAGAGTTAGGACCTGGATCTGGATTAGGTTTTGACTTAAGGGAATGTTGTGGCTGGTTGGATCTTCTAACCAGGCCCCTAAAACTTTCTGTATATCAGCATTAAGTCTGTTTTGCTTTCTTATTTTTCGTGTGTTCGCTGGAGGAGCACTTTTAATTTCCTCCAAGAACTTTTCCTTTGCATTCACAGCTTGGCTGTTTGGCCCAAGAGGCCGAGCTTTCAGCCTGTTTGGGCTTTTGACATGCCTTTTTCACTAAGTTTAATCATTTCTAGCTTTTGATTTAAACTGAGCGATATATGACTCTTCCTTTCACTTGAACACTTAGAGGTCGTTGTAGGGTTATTAATTGGCCTAATTTCAATATTGTTGTGTCTCAGAGAATAGGGACACTAGAGAAGAGGGAGAGAGATGGGGAACAGCTGGTCAGTGGAGCAGTCAGAACACACACAACAGGGACTTCCCTGGTGGTCCAGTGGTTAAGACTCCATGTTTCCGCTGCAGGGGGCGTGGGGTCGATCCTGGTCGGAAAACTAAAATCCCACATGCTGTGGAGTGCAGCAAAAAAAAACCCCAACAAACAAACAAACAAAACCCCACAACACTTACTGGTTAAGCTCACCATCTTTTTTTTTTTTTTTTGTATTTATCTCTTTTTGGCTGCCTTGGGTCTTCGTTACTGCGTGCGGGCTTTCTCTAGTTGTGGCGAGCGGGGGCTACTCTTCGTTGCGGTGCGCAGGCTTCTCATTGCGGTGGCTTCTCTTGTTGCAGAGCACGGGCTCTAGGTTAACAGACTTCGGTAGTTGTGGCGCGTGGGCTCAGTAGTTGTGGCGCACGGGCTCCGTTGCTCCACAGCATGTGGGATCTTCTCGGACAGGGGCTTGAATCCGTGTCCCCTGCATTGGCAGGCGGATTCTTAACCACTGCGCCACCAGGGAAGTCCCAAGCTCACCGTCTTTCATGGGCATGGTTTGTGGTGCCCCCGAAAGAATTACAATAGTAACATCACTGATCACTGATCATAGATCACTATAACAAATATAATAATAATGAAAAAGTTTGAAATACTGCAAGGATTACCAAAGTGTGACACAGACATGACGTGAGCAAATGCTGTTGGACAACAGGCACCAATAGATACTCCAGGAGATCAGTGACGCCAGTGCTATTGTAAAAAATGCAATAAAACAAAATGCAATAAAACAAGATATGCCTATATTTAGCGCTGTGATCACCATTTCAACATATCGTTGTCTTAGTGTCATTTAGGGATAAAAAATTGATTTCCAGATGTAGTGGGTCATCTGGTCCCCCTCCCCTCAAATTTATATCCCCGTCCTAAACCCAGGGACCTGTGAATGTTACCTTATTTGGAACAAGGGTCTTTCCAGATTTAATCATGTTAAGGGTCTTTAAATGATTATCTAGATTTTCTGGGTGGGCCCTACATCCCACAACAAGTGTTTTTATAAGAGACTCAACAGCAGGGTTGTGGGGAAGGCGATGGTGATGTGAAGATGGGGCAGAGCTTGAGTGATGCAGGCATGAGCCAGGATGGCCAGAGCAGCCATGGAAGCTGGGAGAAGTAAGGAGCACACCCTCCTGAAGTGTCCAGAGAGAGCTCAGCCCCGCCAACTCCTGGACTGCAGCCCAGTGATATTGATTTTGGACTTCCAGTCTCCAGAACTGTGAAAGAATAAATTTCTGTTGTTCTAAGCCACCAATTTTGTGGTAACTTGTAACAGCAGCCACAGGACACTAATACAACCAATTAAAGACTGTCCATTGTGGGCAGACTTTTCACAGTTTGTCCTTTTAATTGATTAATTAATTTATTTTTAATATTTATTTATTTGGCTGCGCCGGGTCTTAGTTACAGCACGCAGGATCTTTAGTTGCGGCATGCATGTGGGATCTAGTTCCCCGACCAGGGATCGAACCCAGGCCCCCTGCATTGGGAGCGTGGAGCCTTAGCCGCTGAACCACCAGGGAAGTCCCTAGTTTGTCCTTTTAGAAGCGCTTTGCTTATTTCCAGGCATGCAGTTTTGGAGAGGTGATGGCCACCCTCCGCCACTCTGGCTGGCATTACGCCTCCATCTTCTTTATTTTAGCACATTTTTTTCCTTAATAGGTTTTTCAGAGAGAGAAGCGGTCCTTGAATTTTTGCTGAGAAAAGCAGAACCATAAAGACAGAGCCAACTTGAAGAGAGCATCAGAGTCATTCTCAGATGGCAGGGTGGAGGCAAAAATGAAAAGTGGGTTCCAGAGATGTGCTGTCTGGCCTTCCACAGACAGTAAATGAAGTGTCCCCAATTCCCCCAAACTGTTAGAATGCCAAATAAATTTTACCGCATTCTAGTAGAATCTTTACAGGTAAGAGACTGCAGCTCAAATACGTCTTAAAATGGTCGAGTGAACCCTGCTTAATTTACTGCTTGTGAAATAGTTCCTGTTTTAAATGTTTGTAGAAGTGCCCAATGATTTGTCTCTAAACTATATATACTTTTGTAACTTTTTATTTATAAATAATTCCAGATATACAGAAACTTTGCAGGAACAGCACAAAGAACTCCCCACATACCCTTCCCTCAGTTTCTCCGGTTGTTGACATTTTGCCACATTTGTTTAATCATTTTTTATTTATATACATGTTATTTTTTTTCTCTGGACCATTTGAGAGTAAGTTGCAGACATGATGCCCTTTTGTCCCCAGTGCTTCAGTGAGCATTTCCTAAGGACCTTCTCTTACAAACTGCAGTATGGCTCCCTCCATCAGGAGATCAGTGACACCAGTGCTGTCGTGTCTAATCTATCAGCCTTATTCGGGTTTCACCAGTTGACCCACTAACGTCCTTTTTCTGGTCTAGTGTTGCCTTCAGTGGTTGTGTCTCTGTAATCTCTTCAACCTGGAACGGTCTCTCTTATCTTTCGGGACTTTGACATTTGTGAAGAGTCCAGGACAGAGCAGCCCCATCATTGGATATTGAAGTTGGTTCAGAGGGACCCTCTGATTCTCCGTGTTTTGTGGCTACAACAGAGGCAAAAGAGAAAGAAACGAAAGAAAAGTGTTTGGATCATGGTGACTTATCTCCCTTTTAGTGCTTTTGTTTTCACAAAAGTCCCTTTTGCAGACTTCCTATCTGGGGGTAATAGTTCATGTTGAGCTTAACTGCATGTCCTGTTAATAAAAAGAAAAAGCAAAAATGGCTTAACTCAAAGGTAACATCCTTAGGGGACTTCCCTGACGGGCTAGTGGTTAAGACTCCACGCTTCCACTGCAGGGGGCACAGGTTCAATCCCTGGTCGGGGAACTAAGATCCTGCATGCCTCATGGCTCGGCCAAAACGAAAACAAAGGGTAATATCCTTGGGACAATGGCTAAAATTGCTTGGGGGATTCCTCACAACAGCCTCTATCATTTAGTTACTATTATTTTCCTTTCTTTTTTTTTTTTTTGCCATGCACCCGAGTTCACAGTAGTTTATGCCATCAGATACAGAGTTCAGCTGACGTATTTAGCTGTTGACCAAAACCCCGGGCTCCCACTCCCAGGGTGCAGGCTTGTTTCTGGTCCACAGCTGTGCAGCCGCGCAGCTAGTTCTCACCCATGGAATGAGCGTAGAAGTGTTATTTGTCGCTTCCTGTTTGAGGCTTTTAAGAGGCAGGATTCTCTACTCTTTTTTCTGTCAGCTGTGTGCAGAGGACTCCAAGGCCCCATTTTTCATATTTATGGTTTAGTTTTGTTTTTTTGGGCTGCGCCATGCGGCTTACAGGATCTTTGTTCCCCGACCAGAGATCAAACCTGGGCCCTCGGCAGTGACAGCACTGAGCCCTAACCACTGGACCGTGTGGTTTTCCCCTTTTTTTCCTATTTAAATATAAGGAAACAGAAACAATCCCAGGTCTAGAGATGGCCTGCTTCCCCCTGTTCTGCCTCTGAAGGACCCCCCCCGTCTGAAGTAGTCCCCCACAACTCCACCCAGCCACCCCCCCATCACCCTGTTCTGTTGCCCAGTTCTGCTTTCTTCCCAGCACCTCTTTAGCTGAAATCCCCTTGCTCACATCTTCATTACTTGTTGGTGGTGAGTCTTCTCTACCAGGACCTGAACTGCGTAAGGGCAGTGACCGTCCTGTCTGGGTCACCACAGGGTGCCTGGAATTTAGAAAGCACTCAGGATCTTTTTTTCTTGTTGTCGTTTTTGTTTGTTTTTGCTTTTTTTAAAAAATTTATTTTTTTATTGAAGTATGGTTGATTTACAGTGTTGTGTTAATTACTGCTGTACAGCAGAATGATTTAATTATACATATACATATATATATATATATATATATATATATATATATATATATATATATATATACATATATACACATTCTTTTTAAAAAATATTCTTTTCCATTATGGTTTATCACAGGATATTGAATATAGTTCCCTGTGCTATACAGTAGGACCTTGTTGTTTATTCATTCTGTATATAATAGTTTGCACCTGCTAATCCCAGCCTCCCTCTCCATCCTTCCCCCGACCTCCTCCCCCTTGGCAACCACCAGTCTGTTCTCTATGTCCGTGCAGAATCTTTTTTTTTTTTTTTTTGAATGAAATGAAAGAAAATTTTCTTTGCCAAAGCCTCTGGTAACAGCACTCCTTTCAGAAAAGTCAGCTTGGGTGAAGTGCTTGAGAGGCGTGGACCTCCTCAGAAGACCCAGTAATGATAATTATTAATCATGATCATTAATAGGGATAATGAGGGAGAGGGGAGTGGCCGAGCTGTGGAAGGGCCCGGGGCAGTCACTTCAGGCCTGCAGGCCAGGAGGCAGGAGCCTGCGGGGAGAGGCTGGATGCCCGATTTTATTTAGTTGGGTCAACAGCTTTCCACTGACTTACGCACTCAAAACGGGGTTCCGACGCCGAAGCAAGCAGAGGTGAGCCGAGGGATGAGAGAAGTGTCTGCCGGTTTGTCAGGCTGTCAGGACGGAGCTCCTAATTTAAAGCAACACCAGCAAACACTGAACAACGGCATCGCTGTAGTGGATCAAAGGCTGAGAGAATAGAAGACCTGACGCAGCCAGCTCACTTTCGGATTTCTAGTTCTGGCTCGAGTGGTAAACCTTTGTGTGGTTCTAGTCGTGGCTCTTTGTCTGGCAGAGGCTCTGCTTCAGGTCACTGCATCAGATATTTATTTGATGCTTCCTCTGTCCCAGCCCTGTGCCAGATGTTGAGGGGGACAGCGGTGAACAAGGCTGATCAGACCTTTCCCCTTGGGCAGAAGATCTGGACACTATACAGGTGTTGTATATCATCACCTCCAAGGCCGCATTATTTTAGACACTGCTAGGAAAGGAAGCCAGTGTTAACTATATGAGGATGCAAATCTCTTATCATTTAGAAATTTTATTTTATGCTCCTTGAAAGAGTTCCTTTAGACTTAACTAAATGGAGATTTTATATATTCTTGTGAATACATAAAAAGGAAACTTGATGAAGGAAAATAAATTGGTTAAGATATTCCTAAAGTGGCCCTCTTCTAAATTTCTTTTTTTTTTTAAGGACTCTTTTTAAAGAAATCCTTTTTAAAGTATCTTTGCATACTCTGGTCCTCTGTGCCATCCAAAGTGTGAGCAGTGCAGCATTCTTTAGAAGAATCTGTGAAAGAACTAAAAGCTACTGGTGCTGGGCTCGTAAGCTGGCTTTTGACTGTTTTGATGTGCCTGTTTCACCATCTCGCCATGTCAGCCCCACAACCTCTGGTTCCCAGGGCTTCGAAGAGTGCTCCGCTCTGGCCTCTGGGATTTTCTTCCATGTGCTGACACCCATTGGCAAGTTTTGATGCTGGCACATGGCAGGCAATGGTAACTGCTCCACAGGTGCTGTCTGGTCTGGCCAGCAGCAGGTATAGCTCCGCCTCCGGTTGGAGGGAAGAGATGGTGTGAAAAGACGGGGCGGGCGTCTTTGAATCCGTGAAGTGTGATTAGCATAGGGGCCGAGGGTTTTGCAGGAGGAGGCAGAGGGTGCTCTGGGTCCTCCCAGCCTGTGCTCAGACCTTCCCGGGAAAGGCACCTCCAGGCTGAGACCTGAGCGTGGGATGATGGCAAGGCAGGAGGAAAAGGCGGGAAGAGCGTTCTGGAGGAGGGAACGGCCTGTGCAAAGGCGTAGAGTTTGGAAAAATTCTTGATTGGTTCCCAGAATGGGCGTTTTGGTAGTGGTGAGGTATGGAAGCGCTGTTAGCCATAGAAATCAGTTCGTCATGGTTCTGTTAGGCTTTGACAGCTTCACCGTCATTGTCAACCGCCTCATCAAAATTGCTGGAGGAATTAATCAAGCAGTGAGGGTGTTAATTTACCTGTTTCATCTGGGTCTTGCATTGAAAGTCTAAAAAGGATAAACTGGGAAATAGTTTCTTGACACCTCTGTTCAGTTGCCACCCTTCCCTGGTCGCAACATTATTTCCATGGTTCGGGTCTACTCACAGTTCCCTGTACGTTGCTTTTTAAAGTTTTTATAATGGGGAATTTTCAACATAAAAATATTGAGAATATTATAATGACCCTGCATCCATCACCCAACTAAAACAATTATCAACACATGGTCAGTCTTGTTTTATGTCTGTCTCCCATCTACCCCATAGATTGTTTTGAAGCAAATCCTAGATTCCATATTTCAGTATGTATACTTTTTAATAGTGACCACTATGATTATATTATATTATATTGTTATATTACTATTGTCACAACTTAAAAGACAAGCAATATCAAATATCCAGTCTGTTCAGGTTTCCCCAGTTATGTGTGTGTGTCTAAACAGTTGGTTTGTTCAAATCAGGATCCAGATAAAAACCACACGTCGTATTTTGTTCATGTGTCTGTCTCTCAAGTCTCTTTTAATCTGTGGCTTCCTCCTCTTCCTTCTTTTTCATTACAATTTATTTCTTGAATAAAGCTGTTCATTCATCCCTGTGGTTCACTCCCATTGAGTAGATGCATCTGAGTGCATCCCTGCGGTGTCCCTAACAAGTTCTTCAGTCCCCAGTATTTCCTACCAGTTGGCAGTTAGATCTACAGGTTCAGTTGATTGTGGTATTGATCTTGAAACCTGTGACATTGCTAAACCCATTTATTAGTTCTAGGATCTTTTTCTGTAGATTCTGTCGGGATTTTCCACATAAATAATCATGTTGTTTACAAATAAAGACGTTTTGTTTCTTCCTTTTCAATCTACATGCCTTTTATTTCCTTTTCTTACTGCAACCTTCAGAAATATGTTGAATAAGCATGGTGAGAGAGGACATCCTTGTTCCCTATCTTAGGGGGATACATGCAGTCTCTCATTACTAAGTACATTGTTAGCTTTAGATTATTTTGTAGATGACTTTTATCAGGTTAAGGAAGTTCCCTGCTATCCTAGTTTGCTGAAAGCTTTTATCATAAATGGATATTGAGTTTTGTCAAATGCTTTTTCTGTATCAGTTGATATGAGTATTTGGGTTTTCCTCTTCGGTCTGTTAATACGGTACATACATTGATTTTCAAATGTTGAACCAGCCATGCATTCCTGGGACAAACTTTAGTTAATTCTTGAGCATTTATGTTTTTTTATCGATTGTTGGATTCAATATGCCAATATTTTGTTGAGGGTTTTGATAGCCTGGAAAGAGTTGATCCAGCAGCTTGCTAATGACCCAGCCCACTTCCAGACCTTCTCTTTGAGATATTCACATACTGATAAGCCAGCAAGGGTTGTTCTGAATCCTTGTCTCTCATTCCTCTTCCTGTGGTTGCTGCTCTTTTGGGCTTTACCTGTGTCTCACTTCTGCCCACGTGTTAGAACAGCATAACGTAGTGAAACTCAGTTCAGAAACAGGATGTAAAAAGAAGCATCTGAGTCCAGATCCAAGGTGATTTGTCTCACCTTACTGAGGTGCTGCTCTGTGCCCAGCCCCAGTGCAGCCCTGGGGACAGTGTATTTGTGCTGCATTTATCTGAGTGGTCTGGTTCCCTCTTAGCAGGTGCACGAGAGGCGGCTTTGTTTAGGATGAACTTTATGTTCGTGTCTCTGTCCTTCCTGCTTCCTCCACAGGCATCTAGACCAGGGCAGAGGCAGGGCTGCTCCGTGGGGACCGAAAGGCCCTGCGTCTTAACCACCAGGCAGCTTTTACAGCAGCCAGGAGGCTCAGGGTGACCCTGCAGGCCTGGTGAGGGGAAGTGTAAGGAGGGGCCAGGTTCCAGCCTTACCGGTTATTTTGTAAGTGAAGGTCAAGGAGGTGGGGAACTTTCTGAAGGAAAGTCTTTGTTTTCACCTGGCACACAGGTGACCCGAAAGTGAGAGAGCAAAGGAGAGCGAGGCATCAGAGAAGGGCCTGCTTTTGGGAGTGATGTCACTGAAGCTGGGGGCTCAGGTCACAGTAACTGTGCCTTTGAACCGAGGACATGGTGGCTGGAGAGGGAAGAAGACAGGGGCGAGGTGTCCGTGCCAGCCCCGTGGTCTTGTCCTCTCTGGGGAGTTGTTCTCTAGAATTGGGCCAGAGGGCAGGAGCGGGGGCACTGGTGGCCCGCAGGAGGGGGAGGCCTGGCACATTTTTCTTTCATGAGTGGCTTTGTCTGTGCCAAGGTCTGGACAGATGGGGCTGCCAGCTCATGTGGAGCCTGTGGTCAGCACTCTGAGGAATCCGAGGCAGCCGCCTCCCGAACAGGCTCGCAGGGGGAGCTTCCTGTCGGCCTCCGCCTGCTGTGGTGCGGGGGCCGCTCCCCACGTCACCCCCAAGGGTCCCCGGAGCATCTGTGCCACCTGCCGCCCTCCTCCCACCCGCCTTCTCTGCCCATTCCTCTGGCTGTATCTCTGATTCTGCTCCTCGTCCCCCTGCAAGGGTGGGCACAGCCTCCTCCTAACTGACCGCGCGCTCCTTCTCCCCCATCTCCACTAGATTCGTTTTCCAAGCCTGCAGTTCTGTTGTGGTTCTTCCCTGCTCGGTAACCTTCACTGGCTCCCCATTGCCTGCCCGGAATGTCTACTTCCTCAGCCTGGAATCGGACGCCCCCCCGCCCCTGCCAGCTTTGTTCCTGTCACGCACATGTGCGGTTTGCCTGCAATGGAGAACAACTCACCTGTGCCCAGATACGCCCCGTGCTTTTCCACCCCACGCCTTCCCACCGGGTTCCCTCAGCTGGAAGCCTCCTTTTCCCTTCCCTGTGTGTTCAGATCCTGCCTCCCGTGGGTCCACACTAGGCCACACCCGCTCTTCACAGAGGACGTGCCTGGCCTTCCTCTCCTCCAGCATCCTTCCTCACAGATGGTGCCTCCCTGATGGCATTCGTCCCCTGTTTTCTTCTTAGGTACCTGTGTCCAGGTCTGAGGCTCCTCGCCCTTTGGGCAGCACGGGTGTCTAAGCTGTCCTACGTTGTGCTCATCTCCCGGTGACAACTCGCTGCACTTCAATGAACCGCCATTTAAGTGCTGCTCTGTGCTAAGAGCTTCTCAGACATCATCCTGTTTACTCTTCCCAAAATACCTCTGCAAGGACTTTTTAAAAAATTAATTAATTTATTTTTGGCTGCGTTGGGTCTTCATTGCTGCGCGCAGGCTTTCTCTGGTTGGGGCGAGCAGGGGCTACTCTTTGTTGCGGTGTGCAGGCTTCTCACCGCGGTGGCTTGTTGCAGAGCAGGGCTCTAGGCGCACAAGCTTCAGTAGTTGTGGCACATGGACTCAGTAGTTGTGGCTTGTGGGCTCTAGAGTGCAGGCTCAGTAGTCACGGCGCACAGGCTTAGTCGCTCCGCGGCATGTGGGATCTTCCCGGACCAGGGCTCGAACCCATGTCCCCTGCATTGGCAGGCGGATTCTTAACCACTGCACCACCAGGGAAGCCCTATCCCCATTTTAAAGATGAGGAAACTGAGGCCCAGCGAGGTTAACTGGCCCATTAGTAATTGTGTTTGTTAAGTGACAATTTGACCTATCATGGTTGCTGGCTGTGCTTTACTGTTCCCCTTCAGCCTCACTCATTCTGATTGGAGGCGGCCTTTGGCCAACACTCAGGCTTCCTTCTCCACTCCTCACAGGATACCAGACGACAGTCATGCATCCTTAACCACTGTGGTTTTCCATCAGTGATACATGCTTACAATCCTTTAATGGTTCTTAGGTATTTGCTTTGTCATTTTTTATCCCAGACTAATTTCTTTTTCCCCCAGGCTGGCACTGGTTTGGCATCATGCTGCCTGGGTTTTGTTTTTTGTTTTTTGTTTTTTTTATTTTTTATTTTATGGCTGTGTTGGGTCTTCGTTTCTGTGCGAGGGCTTTCTTTAGTTGTGGCAAGCGGGGGCCACTCTTCATCACGGTGCGCGGGCCTCTCATTATCGCGGCCTCTCTTGTTGCGGAGCACAGGCTCCAGATGCGCAGGCTCAGTAGTTGTGGCTCACGGGCCCAGTTGCTCCGCGGCATGTGGGATCCTCCCAGACCAGGGCTCGAACCCGTGTCCTCTGCATTGGCAGGCGGATTCTCAACCACTGTGCCACCAGGGAAGCCCCGCTGCCTGGGTTTTTAATCAAGGTATCCCACACCCGCATTCTCAAATTCAGCAGGCGCTTACTTCTGGCACGTGCCCAGGGCTGGATACCAGGCCTCCTGCTGGGGCCGGCCGCACAGCTTCTTCAAATATTTACTTCCCCAGGATCTGGCCAAAGTACTGAGTGGCATAACCCTTTCTTCTGCATCAAGGTTTCTGTAGGATTGTTTTTGGCAAAGTGGAAACCAATGTAGCCTTGTGTCCCTCAGCAGGGCTGGGAACATGGTTAGGACTCAATAAATAATCACTGAATAAATAATTTATTCTTCTTTTCACTTTAAAAACTGGGGTTGCCTAAATGGGAAGCCAGGGAAATTCTGAAAACAGATGCATCGGTTAGCTTTTGCTGCATGACAAACAGTCGTAAAATCTTGGTGGCATCAACAATGAGTGTTTGTTGCTCACATGACGGAGGTCAGCTGGGGTTGACCCTGCTAATCATGACCCGGGCTGGCTTCCATGCCTCGAGGTTAGCCTCTAGTCTGATCCGAGCTGGGTTCCGCTGGAGTAACTGGGTTCAGCAGTACCCACGTGTCTGTCACCCTCTGGGAGCAGCAGCCTAGCAGCTTGAGTCTCGTGACATGGTGGGAGGTGGCGCTGTCGCAGAGCTCATGGTGGGCAGTGCCCGCTCCCCAGACTCAAGGACCTGCCTCTGCTCAGCACTGTGTAGGCAGTTGCCGCCCTGAATTTAAAGAAAATCAATACGTAGATGTATCTGGTAGGAGGATCTTCTTGTCAAGTGAAATCTTACCAGGAAGCATAAATAAGTGGTTCTCACCAGCTGAGCCACTCGGGGTGGGCCGAGAGGATGCTAAGGCAGCCGTCCTGGGCTCCTGCTTTTCCCTCTTCGTTGCCACAGCTGCAGGGAAGCCCAGACCGAGAGCTCGAGGATGTAGCCTCTGACTGTCACTGGCATTTTCATTTTTCTCAATCGAACCCGGAGCCTCCAGGCCCAGCAGTTTTTGCCCCATCAGAGCCTCTCGTCGAGGACGATCCAGGACAAGCATCCTCTCGGATGCAACGTGGGACGGAGGTGGGGATCTATCGAGCCATCCTCCGCCGTCCCCTTTACAGCGGCTTCATTATGTAATAGTCAGCGACAAGGTTCTCGGAGGCGACAGCTGCCTTCCAGCTGAGCTGCCCCAAGAGCATCTCCGCAGAGGGGACGTGTCTAAGCCAGAGTGCCAGGTGCGAGACGCAGATGTGATCTCTCACCTGGGCCCACCACTGCCCTCTGAGCGGACCTCAACTTCCCCTTGCAAAGAATCAAAACACGAAACCCAGAACAATGCATACTTTCAGAACAGGCCAAGCGGGACCTTTTTTTTTGTTTAAGCGCCTGCTCCAGCTACTGTGCTTGCACAGCAAATCACGCCCAAGGTTAGTAGCTGTAAAACGGCCACTTATTACGCTCACAGAGTCTGTGGGTCAGGAGCTCGGGCAGGATGCAGTGAACGGGGCTTGTCTTTGCTCCAGGATGACTGGGCTGCATCTGGGAGACCTCGAGAGCTGGGGCTGGAATGATGGAAGACTCGCTTTCTCACGTGTGGTGGTTGATACTGGCTGGTGACCAGCCCTCAGCTGGGGTTTTGGCCAGACGCCCAGCCGTGGCCTCACCAAGTGACCTCTGGTGGGAGAGTTCCAGGGGTGCGTCTGCAGATGGGGGGGGCCACAGGGAAGCTATGTCGGGGCCCCTAACCCAGCCGTGGGAGGCCTGCCATGTCAATCCCACCACATTCCAGGCGGTGCCAAGGCTGCCCAGATTCAAGGGGAGCGGATGGATTCTGCTTCTTGGTGGGGAGCAGCAAGGCTCTGGAAGAGCACAGCAGCCTGGAAATGCTGCTGTGGCCGTTTTTGGAAAACACAGCCACAGTGTGCTAACGGGGGGTCGGATGTTACTTTTACCCTGCACTGCTGAGGCCGAGGGAGTCAGAATATCTGGTTGCAGAGAGTTTAAGCTTCTTGTGCAGCCCGGTCGGGTCCCGCCCCGTCTTCTACCCCAGCCCATTGAGTCCTCAGGGAAAGCTTTACAGTTAAAGCTTTGCTGATGAAGTCATCTGCCCAGTCCCACAGCTTGGGAAAAAAAAAAAACACATAAAAGAGGCAGGAAGCAGGGTACTGTGGTTAAGAACCGCATTTGGGAAGCAGATGGAAAAGACTGAATCCCATCTCTGTGCAAATAGCTCTATGGCCTGGGGCAGGCACCTCTCCACATCTGTTTCCTCATCTGTAGAAGGGGAGTCATAATAGCACAACCCTGTGCCGAGCACGTGGGAGGTACCTAATGAGTAGTAGCCATTCATGAGAATCATCGTCATTATTTCAGCACTTTGTAAAAAGCTCATGTCCCAGCAAGGGCTGTGGACCCCGCCCCTGCTCCCCCGGTCCTGGAGAAGATTCTTGGCAGTCAGCCTCTTTTATTTTATTTTTATTATTCATCAGGGAACCTCTGAGAAACACTAGCTCCTACTCTGAGTCAGACCCTGGCTGCACACAGGGGTCTTATCATCTGATTTTATCCTGATCTTAGAATCTTAAAAAAGAGCATTTAATATATTTTCTATGTTTTCCCCTGTAGATTAATATTGTGTTCCCTCAATTGAAAACCCACCACTGGGGAATTCCCTGGCGGTCCAATGGTTAGGACTCAGCGCTTTCACTGCCGAGGCCCAGGTTCAGTCCCTGGTTGGGGAACTAAGATTCTGCAAGACTAGAGGCCAAACAAAAAAAACCAGGAAAAAAAAAAACCCACCACTGTTTCAGTAGGATAATTTACTAGAGATGGCATTACTGGGTCAAAGGATATGCATTTTTTAAAGATATTTGACAATTTGGTGTTGAGCCCAGCAGTGCCTCCCAAGCCCATGCTCAGTTTTTTTTTTTTTAATTAATTTATTTATTTTTGGCTACGTTGGGTCTTCGTTGCGGTGCGTGGGCTTCTCATTGCAGTGGCTTCTCTTGTTGCAGAGCACGGGCTCTAGGCGCACGGGCTTCAGTAGTTGTGGCACGCGGGCTCAGTAGTTGTGGCTCACAGGCTCAGTAGTTGTGGTGCATGCGCTTAGTTGCTCTGCGGCATGTGGGATCTTCCCGGACCAGGGCTCGAACCCGTGTCCCCTGCATTGGCAGGCAGATTCTTAACCACTGCGCCACCAGGGAGGTCCCCCATGCTCAGTATTAACCCTCACATGTTAGTTCACTGTTAATGTTATTTCACAGTTCGTTGCATACTTGTTTGGGGTGAAGCACCAGGACTTTCCATGTGTTAACTGAAGTTAATCCTCATCGCATCCTAAGAGGGTGTACTGTCACCTTCATCACCTGCTGTAACAGTCACCAATTCATGCCCAGTCCTCCTTGAAATACATCCTCATCCCCTTACTCTTCCCATATTACATTTTAACAGCTTTATTGAGGGATAATGTACATATTGTAAAAGCTACTCGTTTTAAACATACTATTAAGTGATTTTGAGTAAACTGACAGGGTTGTGCAGCCATCACCGTAATCCAATTTTAGAACATTTCCATCATCCCCCAAAGACCTCTCATGCCCACTTGCTCCCATATTATTGTGAAGCAGCTCCTATACTACGTTTTGGCTCATCCATAAATATTTCAGGGTGTGTCTCAATTGCTGGGCATTCCATCTGCTTGTTGTGGTGGCCCCTGCTAAGGCAGCCCCCCTCCTGCTTGTGCCCCCAAAGCAAACCCCTGTGTCCAGTGCTGCCTCCTGTAACCTGAGAGTCAAGGGGACACGATTGCGGAGAAGAGGCTGCAGTCTGCCCACAGGCCATGTTTACTACGGGGTCCCGGTGAGAATCCAGTTTCACCCCAAATGCAGTTCTGCACACGTCACTGAAGGCCTCCTCTGCGCTGGGCCCTGGGGGTAGAGCAGGGAATTCGCTCTGGGCCCTGCCCGTGTGCCCACAGCTGACCCATCTCCAACGAGGAACGCACTGGCCAGCGGTGGCCCCGGCTGGGGTGGCCAGCTTGTCAAAGCGTCACTCTGGCCTGATCCACACCTGAACGTGTGCGTGTGTATTTTGCACAGCTTCCCTGGTGACCCCTTGCTTCTGGGGTTAAAGCTCGCAGTTGTTTCAGATGCGCAGGAGAACCGCAAACGTACTGGTCTCCTCCCGCGCGTAAAAGGTAGGGCCTGTCCAGGGCGATGCTTTTTCCTTTCTCTATTCCCCTCTCAGCACGAGGGAGCAGGAGCGTGGCCCTGCCCAGTGCCTGGAACGTGGAAGGCCTCAGGGGTGCACCGTAAACGGTATTCATTCATTCCAGCCACAAATAACTATGGAGAACCCACGCACCATTCAGGGTTCCTGGCTCTGGGGCAACAACAGTGAGCAAAACAGATCAAAACCCCCATCATCAGGGGGCTTATTTTCGGGGGGTGACAACAAAAATAAACAGGTGAAATACACAGCTTGCTGGAGCTCTAAAGCAGAATAACCGAGTGAGGAGAGACTACAAATGATAAAATACTTAATCTTTTTAAAAAGCAGAGTATATAACTGTATATAGCATGTAATCCAATCTTCAAAAAAGAATAATAATACATATGTGCTCATAACATCCATATGTGGAAAGAAATACCCCAAAATACCAGGGGTGGTGGTTATCTCTGAGAAGTGGGACTATGGGTGATTTTTGTTTTCTTAAATAGACACCTGTATGAATTAATTTTCTATACTGAATAAGTATTGATTATGTAATTAGAGTAACCCTATTGTTTGAGCAGGACACTTGACATGACCGCCATTTTTAACGGGCCCACCTTTCTGAGTTGGAGCCCCAGAGCCCTGCCTCCGAGTGTGTGGGACTCTGAATCAGGGTAGGATTCCCTTCTTTTATCCGGGGTCCCACAGGCTATTCCGTGCTCGCCCCTAGTGGGAACTGGACAGAGAGTTCAAGCCCTTGGCTGAAAACAGAGGCAAGAGCCAGGAAACGGTCCTGGAGAGAAACAAGCAGGTCCTGTAGGCAGGGCAGCATCATGGTGGGGAGCAAGGACATGCAGTCGCATGCCGGGGGCCCAGCTGGCTCTACTTCCCTGCTGTGTGACTTTCAGCAAGTCACTTAACCTCTCTGTGCCTCATTTTCCTTGTAAAATGATGACAGTAGTATTTACCCTCTAGGACTGTTGTGAGGATGAACTTGGTTAAAAATTGTAGAGCACTTAGCCCTGGGCTTGGGTATAGTAAGTGCTCGCGAAGGGCTGTCCTTTGTGGAGCATCAAGGCAAGGAGGGCCAGTGCGACAGAAAGGAAATCCACATGTGAAACAAGAGACCGGGTGGCAGCTAGGCGTCCTGCAGGGCAGCCCCCCACGACAGTGCGTCCTCCTGGTCAGTGTCAGCGGTGCCGAGGTTGAGAGACCCTGAGTCCAGTGAAGCCGCAGCTGATTAAAAGGAAAGGGTAGATCTGTATATGTACCATTAAAGAGCTCCAAGACGTGTCATAAAGTGCTTTTTTTTTTTTTTAATTTTATTTATTTATTTGGCTGTGCTGGGTCTTCGTTTCTGTGCGAGGGCTTTCTCTAGTTGCGGCAAGCGGGGGCCACTCTTCATCGCGGTGCGCGGGCCTCTCACTATCGCGGCCTCTCTTATTGCGGAGCACAGGCTCCAGACGCGCAGGCTCAGCAGTTGTGGCTCACAGGCCTAGCCGCTCCGCGGCATGTGGGATCTTCCCGGGCCAGGGCTCGAACCCGTGTCCCCTGCACCGGCAGGCGGACTCTCAACCACTGCGCCACCCAGGGAAGCCCATAAAGTGCTTTTTACAACTTGACGTGTGATCTTTGTAATACAAGAAAGCAAAATAAGTGAATTTTAATAACCAGTGAATAATCCTTTGGCACGTGGCTGTTCATGAGATTGCACGGGGCCATTTCCTGGTCCCTAGAGGGGGCTTCACCAGCAGACAGGTGCGTCTCCCCGCGCCCCAGGGCAGAGCTCAGCCACAGCTGGAACACTGCAGAGTCTCCTGCCTGCCTGCCCGCTGCCAAGCAGAGTCACTAGGGGCCTGCTTGCATCTACAAATGCAGTTTCCCATCACTGTATCATCGTCCACATCTCTGACTTTTTGAACAAGCTTGGCTTTCATCTCCTGGGCTTTTCCAGAAAAGCCTCTTAGAGTTGGTCTGAGGCCTTTTGATGTTGCCTTTTATCAGTTGCTTTCCCTCCTCCTGCCTGTCTCTCTCACTGAGACATTATCCCAAGGTCAGAATAAAAACCCTGCGAGAGGGTGGGGTGGGTGACCTGCTGGCATCCAGCCCCGGCCTCTCAAACAGAGGTGTCTGGTGCCATCTGCAGCCAGACACAGGCACACTCAGTGCCCCAGACGTGGCAGGGCATCGGGGGACAGGCCTGCCGAGGGAATGTCCCTGGGCACAGGCAGCCGGGACCCTGAGACCACCAGAGGTCATCTCCTGAGCACTGCCTCTGGAGGCTTCTCCAGAACTTGTCCATCTTAGACTTCAAAATTCCATTTCCTCCTTGAGGGAGACCCACCCAGGCCTGGGCCTGCTGCCTGGCACCTGGCCATGGACTTAGGGACCAGCCTGTTTTAGTTGCAAAATTCTCAGGGGACAATCGTCTCTTTCAGGTAATGTTCAGTGTGCTTCGTCTCCTGTGAAATTGAAACACACTGCTGCTTTCACAAAAGTGATCTCTTCTTTCTGATAAGAATTCTGATAGCATGGAGTCAGAAAGGACACGGTTTGAGGGGGACGAGGTGGTTTCTAATCTGAGGGAAGGCCAGTGGCTGTAAACATGCCGCGGTGGGTCTGTGAGACCCGACTTTGAGTTAAGGGTTCTTGCAACATGACTTTTAAACCCCTGGACATTTATGTTAGATACCTTATTTTCAACTTTTCATGACAGTTCGTTATAAAAGAACAGACCTGGGACTTCCCTGATGGTCCAGTGGTTAAGACTCTGCACTTCCACTGCAGGGGGCATGGGTTTGATCCCTGGTCGGGGCGCTAAGATCCTACATGCCGCGCAGTGAGGCCAAAAAAGATAATAATAATAAAAAATAAAAAAACAGACCTTTATGAGAGGAGCTAGGAAGCACCCAGAGAAACAAGTGAGTCCTTTAGGTGGTATCACATTGACGTTACTCCAAACAGAACCAGGACTTCCTTGGTGGTCCAGTGGGTAAGACTCTGTGCTCCCAAATGCAGGGGGCTCGGGTTCGATCCCGCATGCGTGCTGCAACTAAGAAATCTGCATGCCGCAACTAAAAGATCCCACATGCCGCAACGAGGATCCCGAGTGCCGCAACGAAGACCCAGCACAACCAAAAACTAATAATAAATAAATTTTTAAAAAAAAATAAATGAATAAACAGAACCGTATGTGTCTTCCAAAAGCCTCCCAGCCTTCTTCACTTCAGCTTCTCTGAATTCAGGCTTTTCTCACTGAGAACAAGAAAAGGTCCTAATAGGTAAACAACAGGGTCCTACTGTACAGCACAGGGAACTATATTCAATGTCTTGTAATATTGAATAATAGAAAAAGAATCTGAAAAAGAACATATATGTATAACTGATGTATATATATATATACACACACATATACACACACACACATATAACTGAATCATTTTGCTGTACACCTGAAACTAACACAACATTGTAAATCAACTCTACTTCAATTTTTTAAAAAGGGTGGGGGAAGAAGAGGTCCTGAGAGGGCTGGTTGCGGGGAGCGGGGCGGTCGCCCACATCCCAGGCCTTTTCTCTCCATTGTCCTTTCTTCTGCTTCACCTTCCTGGCTGCCCCCTGAGTATTGATCTAGAGGATTCAGGGCACTTGCAGAGGTTACCCACTGGCCCTGGAGGAGTTCTTGAAAAGTTTAGAGTCAATCAAGTCTCTCTTTTTCTTAAGTGCACTAGCTAAGATGCTGGCTAGCTAAAGTAGTAATAAATGACTCCTTCGGCAAAAAGGACACTTTCGGTAGTGTGCACAAGTACACACCATCTGCTGTCTAAACGAGATTGTCCAAAATTGGGCTCTGCTGGAGAAGAGCACGTGGTAGGTGGCCTGAGACCCAGGGGTCAGAATTCAGGAAGTTTTATTTCACAGTCAGGTTTCCCAGACAGGTCTGAGACAGTTTGGGGTAGAGCAATAATGTACTTCCTGCTGCACGGCGCTCAGCCCCGGGGCTCAGAGGGGAAGACCTGCCCGGGCCCCTTTCGTTGGTTGGGGAAACTCCCACCCACGTGTCTGCAGACTTTGTCACAGATGAAGACTTATAAAAATTATTTTAATCTTTGAATTAAATTAGGTGCAAAACAGCTTCTCCACCTAGAAATCCACTGCATAATCCTGGGTTATTTGCATTTTAAGGCAGGCCTTGAATTAAAATGCCCCAGTGTGTGTGTGAGAGGGTCAGTGCAAGGCTGGGGAGACCCCCCAGACTCCCCAGAGAGACGAGGCCTGGAAATGGGGGCTTATAGGGCAGCAGAGCTCTGACCATCATGCACACTCCTGAGTGAAGCAAAGCCTCCCTTTGAGGCTTTAAAACAACCTCTAGGTGTGAATCATTATGTCACTGTGGCCGACTGGCTGGAGAGGAACTGAAAAAATGAAAATCCTCTTGCTGCTCATTAGCAAAGGGAAATACGCAAATGTTGAGGGTCCCTGTGTGTCAGGGCCACACTCTTCTGCTTTGATCTGTTAAGCAGAACACTCTTCATGCCCACTTTAGGCTCAAGCTGAGTGTTCTTTGCTAGCTGGTGTCCCTGTACCCGAGGACCTTGGTAGAATGCTAGCAATGAGGGGCTTTGGAAAATAGAGTTTTTAGCGTTAGCCACTTGAACCAGCATTAGATCCATTTCGTGATCTAATTCTCATTGTAGACTCACATTTTCTACAGCGGGGTTTCTCCACAGTAGGGCAGTAGTTTGAAGGCTACACTTGAGGCCAGATAGTTCTGTATTACGGGGCCTGTCCTGTGCACTGTGGAGGGTGGGTAGCACCCCCCCCCCGCAACTGTGACAACCAGGAACGTCTCCAGACATTGCCAAACGTCCCATAGGACACGAAATCACACACACACCCCCTTGGAGAATCACTGTTCTGTAGGAAAGAGGCAGTGTGAAATATTTAAGCTTTGTCCTAAATTAGTTGTACTTTTAAAATAGACCCTGAGACTTTACATACGTTTAACACCTGTGTGTTATTGGTTTATCCCCTGTGTGGGGTGAACAAGACTTTGTTCTCTGTGAGTGGCCTTCCCAGAAACTCAGAATCTTCTCTCCCCTCTTCCAGTCTGCCCTTCCATGGTATTCTTATGTTGCTAATAATTGACCTGATCTGTTCATTCATTACTAGGTCATTAGTTTATTGATTCTGCACACTCATTCATTCATGTAACAATATACTTAGCAAGCTCTCACCGCAGGCCCGGGGGGGAGCAAGTACCACCTTGTAGTCAGGATTCCCACACATCTGATGGCACATCCGCCTTCCTCAGGTCGTTTGTGGTGAGGGCTCACAGTTTTTGGAAGGCAAAGCTGCATCTGACATGGAGGAACAGGGTCCCTGGAATCAGACAGACTAAGGTTCAAATCGTGCCTCCGCAGCCTACAGTGGACGTCGCCTTAAGCTAAGTATGGGGGCTTGTGTGCCTCCGTTTCCCCTTATGAGCATGGGCATGATCTTGTTGACCTGGTAGAGCTGTGGGGAGTCTCAAGGAGATCATGTACATCAAGCATCAGTAAGTGGTAACGGTGAGGAAAATCGTAAATTTTCTATGGCAGGACAAACAAACAGAAAAAAACAAACAGAAACAGCAACAACAAATGACATGCCCCCTTTGTGGTAGGCCTTACCCCATGGGCAGTGTGCATCTGCATTACACATTAACCAGACCTCCTCAAAGCAGGAGGATGAGATCAACGTTTGAGAAAAAGCTGGCCCCTTTCTTCACATGCCAGCATTGTAATTCTATGATTAATATATTTCTTTTTCATCTCCTATAAGGGGTTGCATTGACTAAAATGTTTGTCTCTACATGCATAATTGAAAAAACAAAACAAAACACTTGAGGAACTGTGTACACAATGCTAACCTGTCAATATGATACATAATTTCTTTGTCTCAAAAATATATAAAACTGCGGGACTCTCCTGGTGGCGCAGTGGTTAAGAATCCGCCTGCCATTGCAGGGGACACGGGTTCGAGCCCTGGTCCGGGAAGATCCCACATGCTGTGGAGTAACTAAGCCCGTGCGCCACAACTACTGAGCCTGCACTCTAGAGCCCATGTGCCACAACTACTGAGCCTGTGCACCTAGAGCCCATGCTCCGCAACAAGAGAAGCCACCACAGTGAGAAGCCCACGCACTGCAACAAAGAGTAGCCCCCGCTCGCCGCAACTAGAGAAAGCCCGTGGGCAGCAACAAAGACCCAACGCAGCCAAAAATAAATAAATAAATTTATAAAAAAATATATATGTATATATAAAACTGCATTTCTAACTCCTGATCAATGGAGCAGTTCTCAGAGCTTCTGATAATCTGTTTCCCAGGTTATAGTCCTCAGGGTGGCTCGAATAAAATGCTCTTTTCTTTCTTCTTAGCTTGCTGGTTACTTGATTTTTCGTTGACAGTAACTTACTGTCTGCCAGCTGGTAGTTTATATGTATGAACTGACGTTTTGGTGGGTCAAAAACAGTCAAATATTGGCAACTTCCTTCAGTTCAGCCTAACATGGAAACCTGGGGTTCAATATCACGCTGACTCCGTGGAGGTCCAGCAAATAAGGGAGGTGGTCCTGCCTGGGTATTTCCAGAATTCCTGCCCTCTCCCTGAGGATGCATCCTGCTGGCACATGGACCTCAGAGAACAGAGAGAACAGACCACTCCCTGCCGTCCTCAGCATTCACAATGGCTTGTGTTTCAAAAGCTTGTACTGTGGAAAATTGCACTGTTCCAGCCAATTTGTGATGGGGTAACCTGGATTGTGGCAGCTCCTCAGTTCCCTGTGGTTGTGTTTCTGTTGTTTTGTTGTTCGTTCCCTGGGTGCCCATCTTGGGTGGGCATTTCTCTGATGTCTCTGTGTTCACGTCCCAGATCTCGCTGCTGATCGCCTTCATCTGCGTGAGGAGCTCTCTGTGGACCAGCTACAGTGCCTACAGCTACTTTGAAGTGGTCACCGTTTGCAACTTGATCATGATTCTCGCCTTTTACCTGGTCCACCTCTTCCGCCTGTACCGCGTGCTCACCTGTATCAGCTGGCCCCTGTCGGTAAGGGAGTGGCCGGGCCTGCTCTCGGCCTGCACGAGTCAGGATGCTGGCTGGGCACTGAGACCTGACGGAGTCCTTCCTGTCTGCCTACCCCGCCTTCCTGCACCATCCTTGGCTGCTTCAGCTCTGAATTTCCCACTGTTAGGTGGACGTCTATGCCTCATGTCCCACTGGTTTCTAAAACTCACCACTGGTTTCTAAAACTCACCTTCCAGCTACAAGAAGGCTGTGCCTCTCACCTCAGTGCTTTTTTTCTCAAGTGACAGAAAATGGGCTGTGTGTGTGTGTGACTCGGAGGAGGAACATGGAAGGAAGAAGCCGACAGGGGTGATGGGTATTTACACTGTGTGAGTATTGATAAGATTCGTCAGCTAAAGTCGACTGGCAGAGTCTGAGGAAACATGTCAGAAGTTGCTAGGGTTTTTTCTTCCCACTATATTCTTTTTAAAAACAGCTTTATTGATATATAATTCACATGTCATACAATTACCCATTGAAGTGTACAATTCAATGGATTTTAGTGTGTTCCCAGACTTGTGTAACCATTACCTCAGTCATTTTTAGAATGTTTTCATCACCTCAAAAAGAAACCCTGTACCCTTTAGCTGTTACCTCCTATCCCTCATTCACCTCCAGCCCTGAGCAACTACTAATTGGCTTCCTGCCTCTGTAACTTTTCCTATTCTGGACATTTCATATAAATGGACTCATATATTTGGTCTTCTGTGACTAGCTTCTTTCATTTAGTAGAGTGTTTTCATGGTTTATCTATGTTGTAGCATATATCAGTACTTCATTTCTTTTTATAGCTAATATTCCATGGGAAGGATATACCACATTTTGTTTATTCATTCATCATTGATGGACATGTGGCAATTATGAATTTCTACCTTTTGGCAATTATGAATCATGCTGCTATGAACATTTTGTGTACAAACTTTGCGTGTGGACATATTTTCATTTTGCTTGGGGATATACCTAAGAGTGGAACTGCTGGGTCACATGGTAACTATGTTTAATTGTTTGAGGAACTGCCAGACTGTTTTCCAAAGTGGACGTACCACTTTACATTCCTAGCAGTGGTATATAAAGGTTCTAATTTTTCCACATCCTTGTCAACACTTGTTAATTTCCAACTTCGAGATTTTATTAATTCTAGTGAGTGTGAAGTTACAGCTTGTGGTTTTGATTTGCATTTCTCTGATGACTAACGATGTTAGTCATCTTTTCATGTGCTTTTTGGCCATTTGTATATTTTCTTTAGAGAAATGTCTTTTCACATCCTTTGCCAATTTTTTGATTAGGTTGTTTTTTTGAGTTGTAAGAGTTCTTTGTATATTCTAGTTAAATGTCCTTTATCAGATATTTTCTCCCATAATTTTTTCTTTTTCTTTTTTTTTTTTTTTTTTTACTTTCTTGATAGTATCTGTTAAAGGAGAAGGTTTTTATTTTGATGAAATCTAATTTATATTTTTCTCTTGATTATGGTTTTGATATAATATTAAAAAGCCATTGCCAATTCAAGATCATGAAGATTCACCTCTGTGTTTTCTTTTAAGCCTTTTATACTTTTAGCTCTTACATTTAGGTGTTTGATCCATTTTGAGTTAATTTTTGCATATAGTATGAAGCAAGGATTCAGGTTCATTCTTTTGCATGTGAATATCCTGTTGTCCCAGTTATCTGTTGGGAAGGCTATTCTTTCTCCCATTGAGTGGTCTTGGCAGCTTGTTGAAAATTAGTTGGCCATAAATGCATGGATTTATTTCTGGACTCTCAACTCTGTTGCACTGATCTTACTATACTACCTTGGTCACTATGGATTTGCAGTAAGTTTTGAAATTAGGAAGTGTGAGTCTTCCCATTTGTCCTTTTTTTTCAGGATTGTTTTGGATTTTTGCCATTTCATATGAACTTTAGAATCAGCTTTTCAGTTTCTACAAAGAAGTCAGCTGGGATTCTAATACGAATTGCATTGAATCTAGATAAGTTTGGAGAGTATTACCATTTTAACAATATTAAGTCATGATCCATGAACATGGGAGGTTTTCCCATTTATTTAGATCTTTTAAAATTTCTTTCAACAATGTTTTGTAGTTTTCAGAGTATGAGTTTTATACTATTTTTGTTTAGTGTGTTCCTAAGTATCTTATCCTTTTTGATACTATTTCAAATGTAATTATTAATTTCATTTTTGGAGTGTTCATCACAGGTGGATAGAAATACAATTGATTTCTGTATATTGATCTTGTACCCTCAATCCTGTTGAAATCATTTATTAGATCTAATAGATTGTTAGTGGATTCCTTAGGATTTTCTATCTATAAGAGCATACCATCTGTGAATAGAGACAGTTTTACATTCCTTTCCAATCTAGATGCTTTTTGCTTCGTTTTCTTGGCTCATTGCAAGAAATTAGTTGAATGTTGCATTAAAGTGGCAAGAGCAGATATCATTATCTTGTTGCTGATTTTAGGAGGAAAGCACTCATCTTTTATCATTAAATATGATGTTAGGTGGGGGTTTTGTAGGAGGTTTATCAAATAGAAGATGTTACCTTCTAGTCGTACTTTGTTGAGTGTTTCCATCATGAAAGGGTGTTAGAATCTGTCAAATGCTTTTTCTTTGTCTGTTGAGATAGTCATGTAGGTTTTCCCCCCAGGATTCTATTAATATGGCGTATTACATTGATTTTCACATGTGGAACTAACTTTGCATTCCTGGGATAAATTCTGATTGGCTGTGGTGTATGATTCAGTTTATGTGTAGCTGGATTGGGTTTGCTAGGATTTTTGCGTTTGTATTCATAAGATATATTATTAGCCTTTAGTTTTCTTGTGATGTCTTTGGTTTTGTTATCAGGGTAATACTGGCCTCATGGAATGATCTGGGAAGTGTTCCCTCCTCTTGTGTTCTTTAGAAGAGTTTGGGAAGAGTTGGAATTGATTCTTCTCTAAATGTTTGGTAGAATTCTGCAGTGAAGCCACCTGGTCCTGAGCTTTTCTTCTGGGTAGTGTTTTTATTGTTAATTCAGATTCTACTTATTATAAATTTTATTCAGATTATTCCTACTTGAGTCACTTTCAGTAGCATGTCTTTCTAGGAATATCTCATCTAAGTTATCTAACTTATTGGCATATGATTGATCATAGTATTCTTTTAAAATCCTTTTTAACTCTGTAACACCAGTAGTGATGTCCCCACTTTTATTTATTTATTTATTTTTGGCCGCACCTCTTGGCTTGTGGGATCTTAGTTTCGAGACCAGGGATTGAACCCAGGCCCCAGCAGTGAAAGCACCGAGTCCTAACCACTGGACCACCAGGGAATTCCCATCTTTCTTTCACTTCTGATTCTGGTCATTTGAATGTTTTCTTTCTTTTTTCTTGATCAGTCTAGCTAAAGGTTTCTCTATTTTGTTGATCTTTTCAATGAACCAGCTATTGATTTCATTGATTTCCTCTGTTTTTCTTCCATTCTCTGTATCATTCATTTCTGCTCCAATCCTTATTTCCTTCTTTCTTCTTGCTTTAGGTTTAGTTTGCTTTCCTTTTTCCAGTGTCTTAAGGTAAAGGTTAGGTTATTAATTTGAAACCTTTCTTCATTTTTAATATAGGCCTTGACAGCTATAAATTCCTCTCTGGAGCACACCCCACTGTCAATGGCCCTAAGCCCCAGTTCTCCTCTGATCTGGCGTTTGTGGGGAGGGGAAAGGATGAGGCGAACCATTCCCTTGTTGTCGAATGACAGAGGCGCCCCGCCTCATCCAGGGCCTGCAAAGACCCCATTTTATCACGGAGAGTGAATGGGGCGGAAATGGGTGCCCCTGTGGACCCAAGGGAAGCAAAGGCAGAGTCAGCCCTTCCTGCAGACCCCTCGGCAGTCTGGCCTGAGGGCACACTTCCAACAGAAGAGAAGAGAGAAGACAAAATGAGGACAGAACTGGGAGGACTTTTGTTCACAGAATGGGGAGACCCTCCAGGCAGCCACCAAAACCAGCACATTGCTAGCCCAGAACTTTCTCTGAAGCAGAAGCGAAGGCATACATCTTTTTAAGGGGCTTTGCTTCTCAGAGCTGGAGCTTCATTTAAACTCTCCATCCTTGGAGTTGCAAGCAGCTCATTTGCTTGTTAGTAGCTTTGGCCGGAGGTCAAGATACCATGGACAGATTGACCTCAGGAGTGGAGTGGTCCTAAGGGGACATCTCTCCTCACCCGAGAAGCACCCTTTCTCTTTGTCGCCTCTCTTCCTGCCTGCCTGGCGTCTTTTCTCTCTTGTGTGGCCTCATCCTGGCTGGCCTTCCTTTCTTGTTGCCTGTGAGCTTCACTGCTCCTGCCGGGGTGTTACAGGGAGAAGAAGAAGTGTCACTCCCTCCCCTCCATGCATCTCTCCTGACGCCCAGGTGCCTCTGAGAACCAGGAGTGGAGCTCCCTACCCACTGCTCTGCTTTGTTTTTGCCCCCAGGAACTCCTGCACTATTTAATCGGTACCCTGCTCCTCCTAATCGCGTCCATCGTGGCAGCTTCCAAGAGTTACAGCCAGAGCCGACTGGTGGCTGGAGCGGTGAGGACATTCTCCGGGAAGCGGCAGGAATGAATTCCTGTTCCGAATGCTCATTTTCTTCCTCTCAGGGCAGCAAAGGGGTTGTTCTCTGGGGCCTTTCTTTCTCAGAATCAGTCCGGACCTTGATCCACCAGCAGTGGTCTCCAAAGAGCCTTAAACTTGGGCCCACGGGGCAGGGTGTCAGAAGGTGGATGGGCAGGGCTGTTACAAACTCAAATGGCCCCAGCGGCCCAGGCCTCTTTCTCTTACAGCCACTGCTTAAATCAGGGGGCAAGTAGGTTTTAATTCTCATGTTCACTCTGGTCATTTGCTCATGGCTGTGTCAGCCCCGTTCAGGGAAAGGTTCTGAGGCCTCTTTCCAGCCCAGAGGAACATTATTGTGATCAGCTAGTGATAATCTGCCATGAGTCCTAGCTTTGCCATTCCTGACTTTTAACAGTATTCAGGCCAGGAAATAACACTCCTATACCTTTCAGAGGTGAAAATTGACCCATCTGCTAACCTGAATAGAAGTAGCATGGAAGTGGACAAAACATAGTGCTATGGGAGCTATATATATTTATCACACAGATACACATATGTGTATATACATTATTTTAAAAAGATCTATAGATTCCTGTCATCTGATTTCTGATTTAGCTAATTGTTTACAGTTTGGAAGTCTGTAGGCCAGAACTGATTTGCCTCACTTTTCAAATGAGTTTTAAGAAAAGCTCTCTGTGTGATAGTCACTCACTTCCACACGGTACCAAAATTCTCTTGACTTTGGGCCAAGAGTGGGTGAGTGCCTGGAATTCCACGGAGGGGTGGCGTCTGCATGGGGCAGAAGGTCACCGCGGCGGGGCAGCCAAACCCCCGAGCACTCGTGCCCCTTAAGCACCTTCCCCCCCTCCCCAGGCAGTTTCCAAGAAGAGGGATGGTTGCCCCCTGCCCAGCTGCAGGCAGGCTGGCAGAGGGGGCACAGAAGAGCTTGGCGCCCGCTGTGTTTCAGGACCATGTGGGGAGATTCCCACTGGGTTTCCTGATTGAGGTGGCACATTACAATGTTAGCCCTGGAATCCCAATAAACCCCATTTGTCATACACGATCTCTGTGCCTAGGACCAAGCATGGGCCAGGCGAGGGGCCAGAAGAAATGAAAAGACATGGTCCCTGCTAATGAGAAAGTGGTGATCTAGCTTAGGAGGCCAGGGCACATGAAACAATTAGCACACAAGGCACTGTCATCCAGAAGAGCATTGTGTAGCCCTATAATAAACTGTTCAGTTATGCAGTGTGGACAGTTGGAGACTGGGATGGTGTATAATGTGCTAATTGTGCAGAACAGACAATGAGAGGCCAGGACAGGCTCTAATAGGCTGATTATGTGGTGCAGACAATTGGTACAAAAGGAGCCACAGCAATGGACGGGGTCGGGGGTGGGGTGACGGGCAGCCACGTGTGGAAACCAGCAGCTAGGTTGGATAATCCTGCGCTTGGTCTGGCTGCTCCTGGGCCGTTCCTTCTGGACCTCAGGGAGCTCCCAGCCGTGCACTTGGAGGGCCCGAGGGCACCTGGGCAACAGGCAAGCAGAGGTGGACCCTGGGCTCAGATCTCTGGTCTGGCCCTTGCTGGCTCCACATTCCTGGGCTGAAGAGTTGACCTCCTGTCCCTGGTTTCTTGAGCTGAAAAATGAGCGGGGAGAGGTAACAGCCGCGCCCACCTGGCAGAGCTGTGCGGGTTCCTTTAAAGGGCTTAGAACACTGCGTGGTACGAAGTAAGTGCTCAGTCAGTGTTAGCTGCTGCCGCTGCCAGTGTTGACAAGTCAGGAGAGGCTACAGGCTTCCAAGTTCCAGGCAAAGACACCTGAGTCCCTGCCTGCTTCTTGCTCCATCATTTAATGAGCCACCGTGAGGCCCTTTCCTTATCACAAACGAGGCGGCTGCTCTGGGCTAGGTGCTCACAGCTGAGCACAGAAAGGAAAGGAGCGCTGCCTGAACTTATTTCAGCCTAACGTTACTTAAATACATGCAAACCTAAGACTAGGTATTGGGGCCTCAGCTTCTGGCTCCGACACAGCTGTAAAGCCAGACAGACAGAAAGCCTTTACAGATGAAGTGCAGATGATGCTACCACACCAAGAAAATCCATTTGAATGTTAATGTGTAAAAAACCCAAGTTAAAATGTACTATTCCTCCTTTTTCTGTCTTATTAGCCCAGGATAATTAAAGTCCGGTGGCTTGGCCCCAGCTCGGTTGTAAACATAAACCCGAGCGTGGGCAGGTAGTTGCCTAAAGAAGAGGTGAGGGGTGGCGACCGGAGGCCTGACTGTGTCCCAGCTGCGGGCCCGGGCATCACCTCCACACCTGAGCGAGGACGGGTGGCCGGGTCACTTGAGTCCCTGAGCTCCCTCCCAGCCACAGCTGGTATAGGAAACAGGCCCAGGGATGAGCAGCAGAAAGGGCTGCCGCGTGACTGCCCTTGGCCTGGGCTCTTCCTGCCCCCTTTCTCCCGTGCAGATCTTCGGTTTCCTGGCCACCTTCCTCTGCCTGGCGAGTGTGTGGCTGTCCTACAAGATCTCGTGCGTGACCCAGTCAACAGGTGAGTTCTGGTCTGAAAACAGATGACCAAGAAGGTTCCCTCTGCTCAGGAACGGGAGGACACAGGCTCTGGAGCTCGGCAGTAGGGAACCACCCTGCTGCAGAGGACCCTCTGCTTCGTCTTGTCTCCACAGCGCCCAGGGGCACCCTCACATCTGCGTCTCTGATGGCCTAGCGTTTTCTTTAAATGAGTTTCCTAATGACAAAAATAAAATGTAGTACATTTAGAAAATCGAAATAAGAAAAAGAAATTTTTAAAAATAAAAACCATGATCACACTACCCAGAAACAGCACCTGCTGGGTGTCTATCCCTCCTGCATTTCCTCTCTGAGTATATATAGAGAGAGATGTGCTTGTTTTGTTTGTTTGGCTGCCCCGTGCGGCTTGCAGGATCTGAGTTCCCCGACCAGGGAGCGAAACCATGCCCCCTGCAGTGGAATCACGGAGTCTTAACCACTGGACCGCCAGGGAAGTCCCTGCACATGTGCATTTATTAAAGGATCAGAGTTCATGTATTATTTTGTAACCTTCTCTTCTGCTTCTACCTAGGCCCCTATCAGGCACTTTCCCCACATCATTAGGTGTCCTTCTCTGGCATCCTTCATGGCTCCACGGTATTGCACTGGCTCCAGTGCGTGTCGGTGCCGTAGTTTACTTGTCTCCTATTTGGGGACATTATGTTTGTTTTTTTATTTTTTAAAAGAAAATTCTTTCCTACTAAACAGTGCTGTAATGAATATCCTTATAAATATATCCCTATACACACACTTAATATTTTTTATCTTTAGAATAAATTCCTAGAAATAGAATTGCTGAAAGTCAAACCAGCTATTTCGGTTAATTTACTTCTTTCTTTGATCCAGCACTTCCTTTCTTTCTTCTTTTTCTTTGTTTTTTAAAAATACATTAAAAATATCAAAGCACCTTACCTTGCCCAGCAGAGAGGTTGCCACAGCAGCGCTTCAGTCTTAATGGTCCCAGTGGCAAAAAGCTAACAGAAGGCTAGGTGAAAGGAGCCAGTCACCAAGGACCACATATTGTAGGATTCCATTTAGGAAAAATGTCCAAAATAGACAAATCCACAGAGACACAGAGTAGGGTAGTGGTTGCTTAGGGCTGGGGGGAGGGATACAGGGGTGACTGCGCATGCCTGTGGTGCTGCTTTTGGAGGCGATGAGAATGCTCTAAAATTGGGGTAGCTGCACAGTTCTGTGAATATAGTGCAAGCGGCGGAATTGCACACTTTAAATGGGTGAACTGTATGGTATATGAATTATATGTCTGTGAAACTGTTTTAAGAAAAAATGAATGATAAAAAAATGCGAAAAAGTTAATAGGTAATGTCTAAAAGTAATCTATAAATGTAAGTATACATATACTAGGTAAAATTACGGAGGAAGAGCCAAAAGAAACAGCTGAAGAAGTTACAGTACCTCTGAGGAAGAGGCCTGGCTGGGATGGGGAGGAGCAGGGAGGGGAATCATCATTCCCACGGGCGGTGGTGCGGGCGGGGGGGAGGCAGCGCATGCGCAGCCGTTGGGCAGCCCTGCTGGCCGAGCTCTGCCAACTCTTCCGCTTCCTTTCCCAGATGCCGCCGTCTGATACCCTAACAGCCCGCCAGCCCTGTAGGAGGCGCTGCAGGACGTGTGACCCACGCGGATGGAGGGGCTTGAGCCGGCGGCCGCAGGAGAGACCGGGGTCTGGGTCCCCGGGCCGGTGGGTGCGGGAGGGGCCCTTCCTCCGGCTCCTGAGCGGGTCCAGCCTCTCTCGCCAGCCTTCTTCACTTCCTCAGAGAATATTCCTCCCCGTCCGGGAAAGAAAAGCAGCCTCCAGGGAAATATGATCTCTCCCTCCTGCTTTAGAACCGCCTCAGGGACTGATGCCCCCCTCCCCCCGTTAAGGTGAAGGGGGTGGTTTTTTAATATTCCTGCCGAACCCTTCCGCTCTCCGCAGCCCTCGGGGAGGGGCGCTGCCTTAAATCCTCTTGTGAAAACACAGCCACCTCCTAATTTATCTCGCTTGGAAATCTGGTCTTGAAGGTACCCTCTTTCTTAAAGTGAGGCTTATGGGAGCACCATGCTGTCAGCCTGTCCCCAAATAGGAGATCTCGGTTCCTTTCCTTTTGTTACCATTGTGTACGTGTTTGTATGTTTTTAAATAAAATGTTGACTTGGCCAATTGCAGAAGGATTTCTTATTAAGTTAGAAGAAGGCTGTGAAGTGAGCGCTACCTGGGGGCCCACTGGGTTTGTGTGCCCCACCGGCGGTAAGAGGAGCAGAGGATGCAGATGGTCCTGGCCTCTCAAGATTTGAGTATTTTCTTTCTTTTTTATAAATTATTTATTTAATTTTGGCTGCGTTGGGTCTTTGTTGCTGGGCGCGGGCTTCCTCTAGTTGCAGAGAGCAGGGGCTCCTCTTCCATGCGGTGCGCAGGCTTCTCATTGTGGTGGCTTCTCTTGTTGCGGAGCATGGGCTCTAGGCGCGCGGGCTTCAGTAGTTGTGGCGCAGGGGCTTTGCTCCGTGGCATGTGGGATCTTCCCGGACCAGGGCTCGAACCCGTGTCACCTGCATTGGCACGCGGATTCTTAACCACTGCGTCACCAGGGAAGCCCTTGTGTATTTTCAAAGTAAATTGATGTAAAGGGTGGAAGCCAGTACTGTTTACACAAGACTCAAAAGCAACACAGGCAGCCTTTAAAAAGAGGGCAATTCTGACACATGCTACACCATGGATGAACCTTAAAGATATTATGTTAAGTGAAATAAGCCAGACACAAAAGGACAAATACTGTATGATTTTAGTTACATGAGGTGCATAGCGTAGGCAAAATTCAGAGAGACAGGAAGTAAAATGGTGGTTGCCAGGGTCTGGAGGGAGGGGCCCTGGTGTGAGTGTTTAACGCGTACAGTTTCCATTTGGGAAGATGAAAACATTCTGGTTGGGACTTCCATGGTGGTCCAGTGGTTAGGACTCCGTGCTTCCACTGCAGGGGATACGGGTTTGATCCCTGGTCAGGGAACTAAGATCCCACATGGCGAGAAGCCAAAAAAAAAAAAAAAAAAAATTCTGGAGATGGACGGTGGTGATGGCTGCACAATAATCTAAATGTAATTAATGCCACTGCACTGTATAACTAAAATTTGTTAAAACGGTTAACTTTTATGTTATATGTATATTTTACCACAATTTTTTCTTTTTTTAAAGCAATGCAGGACCTTCTGTCTAAGGCACCTAAGTAGCTGCAAAGCTACTTGGGAAATGGAGGAAGGCAGAGGTCCAATTACGCACACCCCACAGCAGGCACCACAGCCCAGCAGAGGCCAGCGCCGTGTTCTAACAGCTAAGCGTCGCAGGTCTAAAGGATACAGGCTGCAGGATGTGGGTGTCTTCTCTAAACCAGGTGCTCTCTGGGGCTGCTCACCCAGGGGGAGTGCCCACGCGTAAGCCAAACTCTGTCCCAGCACGGGGAGGTGACCCACTGCACAGACCCAGCCAGGCAGGACCAAGCCAAGGTGTGAGAGGAGGGAAGACTGGACCCATGGGGGGAGGATGGGAGTCAGGTACCTGCCCCAAGAACCAAGAGCCAGCCTTGGCTCATTGTGGCCACCACAGGCCCAGGATAGGGTGTTGGCACCTGTGGCACTAGGGACACTGGGAGATGAGACCAGAGTGGGTCTGCCCACATCATCTCCCACGAGCGGGCAGCTCCTGGCCAGCAGAGACCTGGGGAGGAGGGCTGGACAGTGGGCTGGGGCCCTTTGTCTGGCAGGCCTCTGCACAGGTGTTTTCTCACCGCCCACAAGAAAGACTGCTGCTCAGAGAGGCTCTGGAAAATAGCTTAGCTGTGCTGCTCTCTGCAGGAGGTGGCGTGCAGCCAAAGCACTGCCTCTTTCTCTGAGGGCCCTGCTAGGAAGCACATCTATCCTGAAGGTCGGGCTGTGGAGTAGGGAGACCCAAGGAGAAAGCCGAGGGGAAGTGAGGTTAGGGCTAGAGCTGGGATTTGAGTCCAGGTCTGGCCTGTGACCACCCCACCCAGGTCCTCTGGGTGGGCAGGCAGGGTGGGGCCAGAGCCAGCCTGTGCTAGCTGGTTTCCTCCACAGGCAGGTGGCCCTGGTGTCTGCAGGAGGCCCAGAGAAGGAAACAAGTGTGTTCTTGACGGAGGCCCTGGCCTGACACAGCCCTTGTGCTGCAGCGGGCCTGGCGGCTTCTCTTCCAGACATGGTGACCTGCTTGGCCCTCAGCCTGGGCCTCCAGCCAGGACGCTCAGGTGACCCAGAGCTGTCCCACTCCCTGTGCCACCACCTCCCAGGCCTCTTCCTTAGCAAGGATAGCTAACTTCTGTTGCCATGGAAACACCGCAGACCTTTGGGCCCCTTCTCAGCGCCATCTTTTCCCCACTGTAGTGGTTTCTGAACTGCAGCCTGTAAACTCTCACAGGTGCTCCGAGGAGCTCACAGATGTCGATTTTATGTGCAAAATATATGTTAACATCTTAAAACGCACACTCTTCTGTTATCAGTGGCAAGCACTGAACGGTGGGAACCCCTGGGCTGGCCATGCTCCAGCACAGGCTCCCTGGCCTCATGCAGCCCTCGGGGAAGGCTGGCCTTGCACCTGGGCTGGTCCAGGGAGACGCCAGGAGTGGGAGGTGAGCGGCTGAGAACCTTCCACGACGTCCTGGGCGAGCCAGGCTTCCTCCAACTCCTGCCACCAGGACCAAGCAGCGGAATGAATGGAAGATGAGGCTACAGCCCCAGTTAGCTCCTTCCTCCAAATCGTGCGCTTTTCAAATTAATCCCATTACTCTTCTAGACTCAATTCATAAGAAGTCAATGTTATAAATGTAAATGAGTAATTTATATGAATACTATATTTCCTGTTTTATATAATGGAATTTCATGGGGGATTTAGATTGAGAAAAGGGATTTCTCTGCTTTAAAAAAGAAAAAAAAGTCAGGCACCCCCTGCCCTGAAGGGAACTGCCAGGCTGCCCACGGGGCACCAGACAAATGGACACAGCGACCGGCCCAGGTTGAAGGGGGCAGGAAACCAGGAGAAACTTCCTCAGGAGACCGCGGTGAGAACACCTGGTGCCTCTGGACCTTGTAAGGAGACTGAGGCCACTGGTGGCTTGTTGAGGATTTACTGTAACTTTCTGTATAGATAAGTAATTATGCCAAAAAAAAAAAAGACCATGATTAATATATAAAGTGCAAAAGAGGAAATGCTATGGTATGAAGCGTTGCGCAGGGCTCAGTTCTGAAGAGTGATAGCAGCCAGGAAAATGGGCACTCTATTGATCTGACCAAAACTGTAAAAAAAAAAAGGAAAAAGAAACCCTCATTCCCCAAGTGACTGAGAGAAGTGGAAATCTGGATTTTTAGGCCAAACAAAACTTGCGTGGGGCTGGCTGCGGCCTGCGGCGGCCCCAGGTTTGCTACCCCGCCCCCGGCGGCGGTGCTGGGGCGGGTGGGCGCGGGGGCGGTCGGGGGGTGGGGGGGGACGCAGGAAGTCAGCTGCTTCCTCCCGACCGCTGGGCGGGGGCGGGGCCCTCCCCGGGGAGCGGGAGCCGGGTCCCCAGCCCGAGGCGCGCTGCCCGGCGCCGCCGCGGCTCCCCAGGGGCTCGGCCTGCCTTTCTACGGGAAACTCACCGGACCCCGCAGGTGGCCGCCCGCGCCCGCAGCGCCGCCTTTTGGTGGCCGCGGGGAGCCCGGTTCGTCCGACTCCAGGGTTCGGGAACAGAAGCGCAACTTGCACGTTTTATTTGGACTTCAGGCGCTCAGATGAATCATAATTCCCTGGTTTGCGACCGCAGCCTCCATTTAACTGTAACTACACGCTTCCCATCCCCCACCCCCACCCCCGGTCCTCTTCCCTTCCGAATCTACCATTCACCACACCTTTGCTTTTCTTATTACATAATTCTAGCGTCGCTCGATGTATTGCCTAAAAAGTGCAGCGAAGTATGGCAGTTATTTATTAAACCCCACGCTGTATGTCATCCTTTCGCTGTGTTGCTGTAACAGACACCGCATTTTAGGCAGCACTGCACATCCTCTTGGCCCCCCCATCTCTTAATCCAGCTGGCGCCGTGTGCCTGCCCTGCAAGGGCTGTGACCAGTTTCACTCCAGCGCAACCACGGAGCTGGGCTGCACGCTTCACTGACAGCTCTTGACTGTCACACCAGAGCTTTCCCGTGGTCGCCGCCAGGGGTGTCCAGCCCGCAGGTGCAGGAGTTCCTGCCCCGTGGGGTGATGCTAGCTAATGGGACATAGGAGTCAGTGGATACATTCGTCCTCCTTCTCTCCCGGGACAGACTGTCCTGAGGCAGGTTTTATACAGTGTCTCCAAGGACAGTCCCGTGGGACCATGCAAATGATCACACAGGGTGGTCTACTCGGCAGCGCATCCTCATACTGGCTGGTTCTCTCTCCTTCCCGGCTTCACTGCCCACGTAGATGGTTCATTTGGATCTGTGGGTACAAGCCGACAATATGCGGCGGCTGCACCAACAGCCTTATTCAGGGGCAGCCTCAGAAGACAATAGTGGAGATTGGCGGCCCCATTGGCCAGAGCTCTGAGCATCTGACTCATCCAAGGAAAGAAAATACACGGCCTCAAGGGGGCAGTGAACGGCCAGGGACCCCAAGAAGTGGGTGGACAGAAAGCCACTAAGATTCTCAGATGATCAAGTCGTTTGAACGAGAGGTGAGTCACCTACCAAATAAAAATCCTGGGTAATGAGGCCACTGAATGCCAGGAAGAAGACAGCCCAGGAAAACTCCTGCACAGATGCATCTATTTTACGACTAAAAGCCAAGTCAGGTGATTGACAGCCTTAAAGGGGCGGGCGGAGCGGACCAGCAGAGGCAGAAACCTGGAGTGAGTCCTCGGCTCCTGTGCAGCAAAGAACTACTCAGCGTGAGCTGATACCACTCAGACCGGATAAACTACAGCCATGAGACAAGCGGGGACAAGACTCAGGTATAGGATCGGGTGGCGGGATTCATCCCCACCCAGGGGGAAGCCCTACATATTCCTAAACTCTATTATTGATACTGCCTGTAGTTTTGTGGGGTTTTGTTTGGTTGGTTTTGGTCTGGGCTGTGCTTGCCGCTCTTTTGTAAGAACCTGCTCACGGGATCCGTTCATTGCACCCACTGTTGGTGGCTCATGTAAGGGGTCAGAGGCAGAGCCGCGGACAGGGTTTCCCCATAAAGCTTGCCGAGCGTTTGAAACAGTGCCTCTTCCAGGGAGAAGAAAAGGTACAAGGTCTTTTCACCCACGGTTTCGGATGGCCAGGGGTGCTACGCATAGCTTCCAAGCTTCCTTGGAAGTTGCACCCCGCTGTCTGGCCGATGGAAGCGGGAGCTTTACTGTGGACTCTGGGCGCTTAAATAAGAAGGTGGCCACTTTCATTTCCACAGTGCCCGACGTCTCCAAAGTGGATGGAGGTGCTGCTGCCATCATACCTGGCTCTTCGTTTGCAGCCTGGGGTACTGCTAACACTTTATTTTTTAAATGGGGGCGTGGGGGGGTGAGGGACGGGTGGAATGAGTTTGCCTTCACCTGGCACAGCACACAACACACTTATTGCCCTGAATTCCCCAGTGAGAGAGCATCAGTGGTTTGGACACACCTGGTATCATGTGAACTGTTGGTGGGTATGCAGGCATCTCTGTAATGGCTCCACAGAGAAAACTGCTTTGCTGCATCAGCCAAGCACAGCTGATGAAAGACAGATGGGCCCCTCAATGAGGACAAAGTCCACGTGACCTGCCTTCCAACTAACCATCTTGGGAGCTGCGTCACAGCCAAAGAGACATTTCACAATCAGTTAAGGACAAACTTTGTCGTAGCTACCGCTTACCAAAAAAGGGGCCCCACCCCCAAACTAGCCACTTTGCATATTGGCTCTTGGAGACAGTAGTGCATCCCAAACCTGGATATATTCCCACAGCCTCCACCCCAAGTCATCAGACGTGTGGCCACCTTTGAATGAGGGCCCCAAATAACCAATAATCTTGGAAGCCATTTGGGCAGCAATGAAAGACGCCTTACCCTAGCACCTCTGTCTGCTTCAGGCCTAGAGGAAGTACATGTGTCTGTGACCAACCGCACAGCTGAAGGGGGCCTTTGGCAATGACCACTCCTCCAGTTCCTCTGGGCCCCTGAGCTTTTGAACTTGAGAACTTTCTCCTGCCGCTGAGAAGCGACTGTGAGAATGACTGAGCTCTAATCAAAACAGCCTCCAACTTGACATCCTGCAAGTCTGAACTACATTCCATAGGAGGGAAAGTTCTATCATGAAAATATCGTGGATCTTCCAATTAAGGCCAGCCCCTAAGGCTTTAACTAACTTCACAAACAGGTGTCTTCCCTACTGGGCTGCTGGTTTCATGAAGGCCAGCTGACAAGAATCAGTGACGAAGGAGCCCACCCACCTCCAAGGTGAGCAGGTCCTCTATGATGCTAGAGCCTTTCAGTGAGAGCAAACGGCCGATGGCCCGCAGCAATGGACGCCCCTTGTGAGGAGCTGAACTTAAGGTGGGACTTCTAGCCAGAGTGCACCCCCCCAGGATTTAATGAACAATATCTGTATATAAGCTCATGGGCTGTCGCTAACGGCCTAGCTGTAATGGTCAGGTCTTTGGGCCACCCAGGACTGGACTTGTAAAGACATACCATATATTGGGTGCATCCCCCGTGTAAACGTAAATAATTACAGACTCAATATTTACATTATATGTATGTTTAGATGAAGCAACCACATCTAGAGAAAAGTGTTGAGACAAACATACATGGAAAAAGCCAACACGTGTGGCCATCACCTCTACCACAGACCAGTGGGCTGTGCTCAAGTCCACCATGGGTAAGCAAGCACCATAAAGCTTGAGATGCCCAGTGAGAAATCATGCAAGCAACTCTTCACTGCAAAGACTTGTATTATTTGCCAACTATACCAGAGTCCTCAGTGATGACTTCCACAGGGCCAGCTGGTCTGTCTTCACCTTTTTACAACTTGCACAAGGTGATTACCGCCTCTGTCTATCTGAGCTCCTAGGTACTCAAGGACTTTTGCACCTGCTTTGACCTCAACAGATGAATGGGTGGATGTTTCATTTCGTTCAAATCTATGTAGACAAACTTGGACACTTTGTCCCAGGTATTCTATGGCCACCCTCCTCTGCCCACTGTCTACTTACATTGGAAAATGGCAACTCCTGAGTCCAGAAAGGAGGATGGTGTGGCTCATCCCTGACGGGGGATGACAGATCTCAACTGATCAGGTGTGAACATGTCTGACCCCAGAAATACACAGAGGTCAAGGGGACATGAGTAACTTTTTTTTTCCCCCTTTTACAAGTATGGACCAACAGTTTCAAATGTCCTTCCCCTAATCTTCTAGTTCTCATGATGTTGAATATGTCACCCTCATCTAACCCAGCTGCAGGGCCCCAGGGCCAGGGGTGGATTAAGACAAATTTGGATGGCCCTGGGGGTTCATTTCCTCCCTCATTTTGGTAGCTTATTGGAGAGATGACTCTAAAGGTTTGAGTTAGCACAATGGAAAAACATACTGATTCCAGCCCTTGAGTTGTTTTCTTTTTTTTTAAATTTTTATTGGAGTATAGTTGTTTTACAATGTTGTGTTAGTTTCTGCTGTGCAGCAAAGTGAATCAGTTATACATTTACATATATCCACTCTTTTTTAGGTTTCCTTCCCATTTAGGTCACCACAGAGCACTGAGTTCCCTGTGCTATACAGTATTTTCTTATTATCTATTTTATACATAGTAGTGTATATATGTCAACCCCAATCTCCCAGTTCATCCCACCTCCCCTTCCCCACTTGGTAACCATAAATTTGTTTTCTACATCTGTGACTCTTTCTGCTTTGCAAATAAGTTCATCTGTACCATTTTTCTAGGTTCCACATATAAGTGATATTATACGATGTTCGTCTTTCTCTTTCTGACTTACTTTACTTTGTATGACAATCTCTAGGTCCATCCATGTCACTGCAAATGGCATTATTTTGTTCTTTTTTATGGCTGAGTAATATTCCATTGTATATACCACATCTTCTTTATCCATTCCTCTGTCAATGGACATTTAGGTTGCTTCCATGTCCTGGCTATTGTAAATAGCTGCAATGAACATAGGGGTGCATGCATCCTTTTGAATTATGGTTTTCTCTGGATATATGCCCAGGAGTGGGATTGTCCAGCCCCTGAGCTCTTGAGGGTCTCCTTTTTCAATAAGGCCGCTCTTCCAGAGAGCTTCCATTCTTTGAGAGTTGAATGATTACTCGAGTGCCCCCTGTACCTTCTGTACATACACATGGGAGCACTGTGGGGCAGGGTCCCTCTCTGCCTGTAGTCTGTTTATGTCCCAAACAAACTATAGGCTTATGAAAGCTTAGGGAACTGCACACGCTCAACTTCTAACCTGCTTGATTCCCCCCAATATGCCTTACTTATATCTGTACCAAGAGACACAGTGTCATATTAAATTGGATATCTTTCCATATCAGTAGAGAATTTCTGTATTCCATTCAGTGAACGTATTCCCCTATAGATTCACATTTGAGGGAAAATAGTCTTTAATCAGAGGATGCCCATCAGGGTGGCAGCTACCACCCTTCGTTGTGAGGGCATGTGCTCAAGGAAGTAGAGACATGGGTGGGATGTTAAAACAGGATAAAACAGGGACCTGAAAAGCACTTTCCCTTTGGGGCTTGTCTCTCTTGCTTCTCCCACTGCCATGAGAACATGTTTGGGCCAGCCTGCTGGCAGGATGTGAGAGGCACATGGAGGAGGACTGGTTTCCCTTGTTGACAGAGAGATGACCCAGAAGCATGAGCTTCCAGCCAACAGCAAGCCTATGCCCAGACTTCAAGTCAGCCCTGCCAAGGACAGAAAAGCCACGCAACCTAAACTATGACCCACAGACTCATGAGCTAAATACATAGTGTTAAGTCACTGAATTTGGGAGTTACTTAGTATGCATCATTATTTGTGGAGATAGTTACAGAAGGCACCAAGGCGGGGTTTAGAACTTCAGAGTCTCCAGCTATACCTCCTGCTCCATAGAGGCTGGTTTTATTAAGAGCTGGCTTCTGGGAATTCCCTGGTGGTCCAGTGATTAGGGCTCTGGGCTTCCACTGCAGGGGGCATGGGTTCAATCCCTGATCAGGGAACTAATATCCCACATGCCTTGCAGTAGTGTGGCCAAAAAAAAAAAAAAAAAAAAAAAGATCTGGCTTCTTCTCTGTTGCCCATGTAGATTTTAGGTTAAACCCTAACTTGAGAGGATTTCAAAGGCAGAAGCAATGGGTTGACATTGGTTTGTCCAGAGCCAGGATTAGGTTCCAACTGGCTACTGGCTTCTGGTGGAACAATCTTTTTGTAGATGTTAAATATTCTGACTGTGAGGGAAGGGGGGTAACTGGTGGCTGGGAAAGGTACTCAGAAGCTAGACCAAGTGTACAGGTGGTTGAGTCGAACTTGAGGATCAAATAAAAAGGGCTGAGCCATTGGAAACCTGGAGTTTGCACTTCCAAAGAATACAGTGGAACCAACGTGAGGAAGATTCAGTAAATCCAACAAATAGGAGAATTAGCATCAGAAGAACTTAGGATCTTCGTAGAATAATCTGAAAGAAAATAAAGTAAATGAAGTTAAAAACTCAGTGGAGCTGCTATACTGTAAATTAGAGTTAAAATTCAATGAATAAGTGAAATACAGCTTAAGAAAAAAATTAGTGTTTGAGGCTACCATCCAGAATGTAGCACACAGAGATAAAGAGTTAGAAAATATTAAAGAGTTCATTGTTATAGAGGATGGGACTTCCTTGGTGGTCCAGTGGTTAAGAACCCATCTTGCAATGCAGGGGACGCTGGTTCAATCCCTGGTTGGGGCACTAAGATCCCACACACCGCGGGGCAACTAAGCCCATACACCACAGCTAGAGAGCCTGTGTGCCGCAACTACAGAGCCCACATGCTGTGGAGCATGTGTGCCACAACTACAGAGCCCATGCACTCTGGAGCCTGCACGCCACAACTAGAGAGAAGCCCACACACTGCAACGAAGAGCCCGTGTGCCACAACTAAGACCTGATGCAGCCAAAAAATAAATATATTTAAAAAAACCCACATTTCTCAAAAAAAAAAAAACTTTACAGAGGATGGAATGAGAAGGTCCCATGCATGTCTGATGCAGAATCTAATCCAGAGGGAGAATAAGGAGAGCTAATTTCAAAGTGGAAAACAAATGAGAATTTTCTAGAAATGAAGAATGTCAATCCTCAGACTAAGGAAGCATACCACATCCCTCGCAAGTTACATGAAAATAAATCCACCTGGATGTCTTCCAGTGAAACTCAATACCAAATGCAAAGATAAAATCTTAGAACCAAAGATGACCTACTATGAATGTAGGCTCACAGCAGATTTTTATTTTGCAATGTTAGAGCCCGGATGACAATGGAATAATATCTCTGAAGGATTGAGATTAAAAAAAAAACCCCCAAAACTGTCAATCTAGAATTCACCATCCAGCTTAGCTATTTTTTAAGTATAAGGGCACTCTTGCTGAAAGGACAACTAACCCTTGAGTCAGAAGAAAATGGAATCCAAAAATAAGTAGAATGTAAAGAGGCAATGGTGAGGAAAAAATAAAATATATTGTCAAGTCTAAAAAAGCAATGGTTGCATAAAACAACAATAATAGCTAACTTGAGGGAGATGTTAAAACAAGATAGGGCTTCCCTGGTGGCGCAGTGGTTGAGAATCTGCCTGCTAATGCAAGGAACACGGGTTCGAGCCCTGGTCTGGGAAGATCCCACATGCCGCGGAGCAACTGGGCCCGTGAGCCACAATTACTGAGCCTGCGCGTCTGGAGCCTGTGCTCCGCAACAAGAGAGGCCGCGATAGTGAGAGGCCCGCGCACCGCGATGAGGAGTGGCCCCCTCTTGCCACAACTAGAGAAAGCCCTCGCACAGAAACGAAGACCCAACACAACCATAAATAAATAAATAAATAAATAAAAATAAATTAAAAAATTTAAAAAAAAAAAAAAAAAAAAAAAAAAAAAAAAAAAACAAGATAAATTTAAACAACTAGGCAACAACAATGCAGTAGATGGGAAGAACTGATGGGCATTCATTCTAAGGTCAGTTTTGTTTGGGAGATGGGTAGGAACACTGATTAAATTTATACGTTTGTATAAAATCAAATATGCATACTAAAAATGTAACAGTATTACTGAAGAATTTTAGTTAATAAAAGTGGCAGGAATTACAGTATAAAGTCACCACTTTGCAACCCTTACTAAAATAACAGATTTAGACAAAGGTCAGTGGATGAAACTTTTCAGCTAAAAAGGTGGTGGGAAACTTTACAGTGGGAAGAGTCAGGCTGTCAGCACCTGAACCCACTGATTAAGTGTGCACTAAGAGTGGCACTACGTCAGGGTACACACTGCCTGATGAAGTACACAACATCACCTACAAGAAACGCTTAAAACAAGAAGAGGCCTAACCTGAATTTAAGCAAGACTTTAGAGCTTGCTTTCTGTTTAGAGGAAATACTAGGAATAGAGGAACAAGATAAATAACACAAGAACACAAACAGATAAATCCAGAATGTGAGATGTCTTACAGGAATCCAAACTATTAGAGGGAAAAAAAGATGCCAGCAACATTGCTGAATACAAAGTAATCAAAATTAACCCCATCCTTGTTCCACAATTCTAATCAGAATATGTAATTTTTAAATAAAGATCCCATTCTGGGGAATTTCGTGGTGGTCCAGTGGTTAGGATTCCATACTCTCACTGCCAAGGGCCTGGGTTCAATCCCTGGTTAGGGATCTAAGATCCCACAAGCCACATTGTGCGGCCAAGAAAAGAAAAAGATCCCATTCTGGGTAGCTACAAAAATAAGTATCTAGGATAAACCTGACAAAAGATGGGCAAGACTTTTATGAAGAAAACCATGAGACTTTACTGAAAAACAATAAAGGACCTAAATCAGTGAAGATGCTATGTTCATGACTGTGAGGTTCAATAATAAATCATTTTTCCACAAATTAATCTATTAATTCAATGCAATTCCAAGAAAAAATCAAAAAGCTTTTTTAATGAAACTTGCCAAATCCATCTTAAGAATTCATAATAAAAACTAAAGTGCCTCTGTAATCTTCCTCTTCGTTTTATTGTAAACCCAAAACTTCTCTAAAAAGTCTTTAAAATTAAAAGAAGTGCCAAGAATAAAACAATTTAGAACTTGCCATATCAGATATTAAGATTTTTATCAAGACTGTGGTATTAGCAAGGGGAAAAATAGCCCAAGAAAGTTAGCACCAGACCCAGGCATATACATAAACCTGGTAAATGACAGGGGCAATATTGTCTATTAGAAGAACAGAGTCACTCACTGAAATAATAAATCAGAGGGGATGAGAGACTCACACCACACACAAAAATCAAGGCAGAAGCAAGTACTAAATATAAGATGCAAATCCTTAAACATTTTAGAAAGTAGAGGAGAACATCTCTGACCTTGAAGTAACTACAGAAGCAAAGTTAAAATATAATTCACAGAATATGAGAAGATATTTCCAAGGCATATTACAAAGGGTGATATCTATAGTATGTCAAGAACTCTCAAATGAAGAAAATACTCAATATTTTTTTTAAAAAGGCAAAGGAACACTGCTATATATAAAATAGGTAACTAATAAGGACCTACTGGAACTCTATTCAGTATGCTGTAATGACCTATATGGGAAAAGAATCTAAAAAGAGTAGATATGTGTATATGTATAACTGATTCACTTTGCTGTACAGTAGAAAGTAACACAAAATTGTAAATCAACTATACTTCAATAAAATTTTTTTAAAAAACGATGAGGCTGATTTTTGGCTCGCTGATAAATTTAAGTATGGTGAGAGGCAGTGCATGAGAGTTGGAAAATAGCCTAAGAGGTGAGAGAATTTGAAGAGGTTTGAAGGATAATTCAATTTTAGATTTTGTGTAGTTGATTTCAAGGGCCAGAATAAAACCTGACAGTCGCGGCCAGGGCAGTTCATTTCCAATAATGAGGCATAGTTATTTGTGGAATTGTTGGTGGGGGAATATTGTTGGAGAGAAGGAATCCAGTGAAGTTGCTGCTGGCTAATAGACATTTTTTTTTTTAAATAAATTTATTTATTTATTTTTGGCTGTGTTGGGTCTTCGTTTCTGTGCGAGGGCTTTCTCCAGTTGCGGAGAGTGGGGGCCACTCCTCGTCGCGGTGCGCAGGCCTCTCACTATCGCGGCCTCTCTTGTTGCGGAGCACAGGCTCCAGACGCGCAGGCTCAGTAGTTGTGGCGCACGGGCTTAGTTGCTCTGCGGCATGTGGGATCCTCCCAGACCAGGGCTCGAACCCGTGTCCCCTGCATTGGCAGGCGGATTCCCAACCACTGCGCCACCAGGGAAGCCCCAGGCTAATAGACATTTGATGGAATCGATTAAGAGCGGGTGTTTTCACTGATGAGAATTAATGTAGAGAAGCGAGGTTGCCCTGGGAGCAGGAAGAAAAGAATTCCTGTGCTGTAGACAGCTGGGAGCGACGCGGTGATGAGAGTGATTAACAGCGCTCAGGCGTTGGTATTTGACGCGTCAGGAGTTTCCATCATTAGGTCTTTGGAATGAAAACCTGTGAGGCAGGGTCTTCCTGTTGCCGCGAGGCTTCCGATGACCAGAGATGTTGCGGTAAAAGATACGGCTTTCCATAAACCTCCTATTGTTCGAATGTCTTGTTCATCGTTTGAATCGTGGATCATGGATCCGGAGCATAGAAACAATACGGCTTTGAAGAAGGCGCGTGTACAAATGTGCAGGAAGGCTCAATGAAGTTGGTTCATGCCATTGTTGCTATGATGAGGCCTACTTGGCTGAAAGTGGAGAAAACAACCATTTTTTGGATGTCGTTTTGGGTGAGAACTCCCGTTGCTGTGTAAGGGTGTGGTGATTGCTCCTAAGCGTAATGCTGTTGCTTGAAGGAACTTGTTATTTTCTACTAGGGGGTAAACGTGAATAAGTAGAAAAATGCTGTTACCAGTCTTGCGGTTTTGTACTTGAGTAGAGTAGGGCTGGGGGCGGGGAAGGGGGGGGAGGCGTAGGGCCTTCCCTTGCTGAGGGAATTCAAGCGGGTAGGCCAAATGGGGTGGGTTTTTCAGTTGCAGCTGGAAAAGAAGTCCTATGAAGGGTAAGTTTGGGTAGTCTAGGTTATGTATAAAAATTTGTTGTAAATCCCATGCATTCAAGTTGAATAAGAATCATGCTATCGGGCTTCCCTGGTGGCGCAGTGGTTGAGAATCTGCCTGCCAATGCAGGGGACACGGGTTCGAGCCCTGGTCTGGGAAGATCCCACATGCCACGGAGCAACTGGGCCCATGAGCCACAACTACTGAGCCTGCGCGTCTGGAGCCTGTGCTCCGCAACAAGAGAGGCCGCGATAGTGAGAGGCCCGCGCACCGCGATGAAGAGTGGTCCCCGCTTGCCGCAACTAGAGAAAGCCCTCACACAGAAACTAAGACCCAACACAGTCATAAATAAATAAATAAATAAATAAATAAATAAATAAATAAATAAAAGAACGTGAATTTCTTTAAAAAAAAAAAAAAAAAGAATCATGCTATCGATATAAGAAATCCAGTATCTCCCATGCGGTTATAAAAGATTGCTTGAGGGGGAGTTCCCTGGTGGCCTAGTGGTTACGATTCCGTGCTTTCACTGCCAGGGCTGCTTGGATCCCTTGTTGGGGAACTAAGATCCCACGAGCTGCATGGCATGACCACAGGAAAAAAAAAAACATTGCTTGAAGGGCAGCTGGATTTGCTGCTGCTCGGCCATGTGATCATCCAATCAGTAAAAAAGATATAATTCCAACTCCTTCTCCTCTGAGGAAAAGTGGGAAAAGATTGTTGGCAGTACCAAGAATTAGTATTGTAATTAGAAAGAGGAGTAAGTATTTGAAAAATCAGTTAATATTCGGGTCTGCGTGTATATATCACATTGAGAATTCTATAATAGATCATGTAACAAATAGTGCTACTGGTACAAATATTATTGAGAAGTCATCTATTTTGAAGCTAAGTCATCATTTGAAGGTTTGGAGGGTGACTCAGTGTCAGTTTGAAATCATTATTTCTTGGCTTGAGTGAATGAATAATATTGTGGGGATTAGACTGGTAATAAAGCCTCTGAGATAGTGGTTTTTATGTAGGATGGATATACGTTACTTTCATAGATTGTTAGTTTGTTGTTATAATTGGTGGTGTTAAAATAAATCATGTAACTAGTGTGAAAGAGGCAAATAAGTTTATTCCATTTATTTGGAGTTGCACCAGTGTTCTGGCTCCTAAGATCAAGGGATGACTACTATCATTTAAAAGTCTGAAAAAACCATCCTGTTAGGTATGGAGGAGTGAATTAGCAGTTCTTGCATGTTTTTTGGTAAATAAGAAGGTTTGAGCTTCTGTTACTAGATGCACAATCTAGTGGGGTTTTTTTAAACTATATTTACAGTAGAGGGGCCCCCAAATAATTTGGGGATTAAGTGATAGGAGTAAGAGAGGTAAGAGGTGGAGAGTTATAAGGGCATTTTCTCATGTCAGTGATGGTTTGATGTTATTAACGTAATGTATATATCTACCTCGTTGTGTTATGATTAGCATTTATAGGGAGTCTAAAGCAGTCATTACTGTTTTAATTCCTATGAGGATAATGGTAACGTTTGATCATGAGAAAGATGATATTACTACAAATAGTACTCTAGGAACCCTCCTACACTGTTGGTAGGAATGTAAATTGGTACAAGCACTATGGAGAACAGTATGGAGGTTCCTTAAAAAACTAAAAATAGAACTACCATATGATCCGGCAATACCACTCCTGGTCATGTATCTGGAGAAAACCATAATCCAAAAGGATACATGCACCCCAATGTTCAGTGCAGCACTGTTTACAATAGCCAAGACATGGAAGCAACCAAAATGTCCATCAACAGAGGAATGGATAAAGATATATATTTATGCACCATTATATATACCAATATATATAATATTCCATTTTATATATATATATATATATATATATATATATATATATATATATATATATATAATGGAATATTACTCAGCCATATAAAAGAATTAAATAATGCCATCTGCAGCAACATGGATGGACCTAGAGGTGATAATACTAAGTGAAGTCAGAGAAAGACAAATATCATATAATATCACTTATATGTGGAATCTAAAAAAAGGTACACATGAACTTATTTACAAAACAGAAATAGAGTCACAGATGTAGAAAACAAACTTATGGTTACTGGAGGATAAATTATGAGATTGGGATTGACATATACACACTACTATATATAAAATAGATAACTAATAAGGACCTACTGGATAGCACAGGGAACTCTACTCGATACTCTGTAATGACCTATATGGGAAAAGAATCTAAAAAGAGTGGACATATGTATATGTATAACTGATTCACCTGGCTGTGCAGCAGAAACTAACACAACATTGTAAATCAACTATAGTCCAATTAAAAAAATTCTCCAATTAGAATGAGAGTTGGGGGTAGGGCTAAATCTGTAAGGCTTGCTAGTCGTCATCATGTTGCTGTGAATGGGAGGAGCGTTTGTGGGCCTCTGTGCTGGGATGATTGTTTGGCTGTGAATGCGTTGGTGGTGTGAGTTTGCTGGGAGAAGAGTATAGATGATGTGAGGCGGTGGTAATTGTTAGGGCGGCAGCTCCTCTATAGCCTCAAGGTGTTTGGATGAGAATGGCTACGACCACTAGTGCTGTGCAGCTGACTGATGAATATGTGGTGAGTGACCCTAAGTCTGTTTGGTGTGAGGAAATGGAGCAAGTGAGAATTATTCCTCGTCAGGAAAGGATGAGAAAGGGATATGCTCTGAAATCTGTGCGTGGATTTAGAATTGTTGTGACCATAGCACGCTGTAGCCTCCACGTGTTGGTAGTACGGCTGCAAGGACTATGGGTCCTGCACTGGGGGCTTCTACCTGGGCTTTGGGCGATCAGAGGTGAAGGCTGTCGAGAGGTATTTTTACACTGAAGGTTATTATGCCTGCTAGTCCCATGAAAATGTTAGATCAGGAGTCGGGTATTATTTGTGTTTGATGTTGAATTATTAAGAAGTTTAAAAAATTTTTTTAATTGAAGTATAGTTGATTTACAATGTTGTGTTACCTTCTGCTGTACAGCAAAGTGACTCAGTTATGCATATATATACATTCTTTTTTTATATTCTTTTCCATTATGGTTTGTCACAGGATACTGAATATAGTTCCCTGCGCTATACAGTAAGACCTTGTTGCTTATCCATTCTGTATATAAAAGCTTACATCTGCTCACCCCAGCCTCCCTCTCCATCCCTCCCCCACCCCCCTCCCCCTTGGCAACCACCAGTCTGTTCTCTGTGTCCGTGAATTATTAAGAAGTTTAATGAGCCTGTAGTACTGTGGATATGTCCTAGTGCTACTAAGAGTGGGTGGGATCGTGCTAGCGTGCAGAATGAGAAAGTCCTGTGTGAAGTTGTTCTGTCTCATTATCTCATCGGGTAATGACAGTAAGTGTTGGAACTAGTGTTGCTTCAAATAAAATATAAACTAGGATTCGTTCTACAGCAGGCAATGTTATGATTAGAAATATCTGTAGTATCACTAGTATGGTGATGTAGAGTTTTTTTTTTCGGATTAGGGATTCTTGGACAGGTGGGATTGGCTGGCTAGAAGTATGAGTGGCAAAAGTCATGTTGTTAAAGCTAATAGTGGTGCTGATGGGGAGTCAGAGAAAAAAACTAGTGAAGAGTTGAGGCTATTATCATTAAATTGGCTGAGAAGAAGTAGGCTTATTCAACTAATCAGTAAGCTGTGGGCTGAAGGGTTAATTCAGATTATATTATTCTTTGATAATCCTGTTAGTGGTATTAATATAATTGTAGGGATAATGATTTTTGACATTGGAGAAGGTTAAGATTTTGTACCTAGTTGGTGCCATACATGTTTGATTATTATTATTACTCTTATTATTATATCCCTTTTGTTACTAACAGGGATAGTCCAAGTGAAGCTTTGTAAGCTGCAAATACTAGTAGGAAAATGGGTATTCTGCTGGCTAGAGTGAAATGTGTGTTTAGAATTATTAGGGTTGCTATCATGAATTGTAATAATATTATTCCTTCTCAGCATAATATCTAGTGAGGATATTAGGTGAGATTAGTATATTAATAATCCTACAAGAGATACTGTACATGCTAAAATAATATTTATACATACTAAAGGCACTTGATAATTATGAACTTAATCATAATTTAATGAGTTAAAATCATTCATTTTAGCTTAAACTAATGATCATATTAAGTTCATTCTAGTCCTTTTTAGATTCATTCATAGGCCAGGCTCGTCGCTAGTAGTATGATTAGAAACAGAGCTAAAATGAGCTTTTTTTTTTTTTTTTAATTATTAGCACCTTTAATTATTATTTTATTTATTTATTTATTTATTTGGCTGTGTTGGGTCTTCGTTGCTGTGCTAGGACTTCCTCTAGCTGCGGCAAGCGGGGGCCACTCTTCATCGTGGTGCGCGGGCCTCTCACTGTCGCGGCCTCTCTTGTTGCGGAGCACAGGCTCCAGACGCGCAGGCTCAGTAGTTGTGGCTCACGGGCCCAGTTGTTCCACGGCATGTGGGATCTTCCCAGACCAGGGCTCGAACCCGTGTCCCCTGCACTGGCAGGCAGATTCTCAACCACTGCGCCACCAGGGAAGCCCTAAAATGAGCATTTTTTTAAAAAAATTTTATTGGAGTAGAGTTGATTTACAATGTTTCAGGTGTACAGGAAAGTGATTCAGTTATTCATATACATATATTCATTCTTTTCCAGATTTTTTTCTCATATAGGTTATCACAGAATATTGAGTAGAGTTCCCTTTGCTATACAGTAGGTCCTTGTGGGTTATCTATCTTATATATAGCAGTGTGTGTATGTTAATCCCAAGCTCCTGATTTATCCCTCCCCCCAACATTTCTCCTTTGGTAACTGTAAGTTTGCTTTCGGTATCTGTAAATCTGTTTCTGTTTTGTAAATAAGTTCATTTGTGTCAGTTTTTAAAAAAATTAGATTCCACGTATGAGTGATATCATATGATATTTGTCTTTGTCTAACTTCACTTAGTATGATCATCTCTAGGTCCATCCATGTTGCTGCACATGGCATTATTTCATTCTTTTTTACGGCTAATATTCCATTGTATATATGCACCACATCTTCTTTATCCATTCCACTGTTGATGGACATTTAGGTTGCTTCCATGTCCTCGCTATTGTAAATAGTGCTGCAATGAACATTGGGGTGCATGTATCTTTTCGAATTATGGTTTTCTCTGGGTATATATCCAGGAATGGGATTGCTGGATCATATGGTAGCTCTGTTTTTAGTTTTTTAAGGAACCTCCATACTCTTCTCCATAATGGTTGTACCAATTTACATTCCCACCAACTGTGTAAGAGGGTTCCCTTTTCTCCACACCTTATTGTTTGTAGACTTTTTAAAAAATTTTATTTAATTAATTAATTTATTTTTGGCTGTGTTGGGTCTTTGTTGCTGCATGCGGGCTTTCTCTAGTTGCGGCGAGTGGGGGCTACTCTTTGTTGCGGTGCGTGGGCTTCTCATTGCAGTGGTTTCTCTTGTTGTGGAGCACGGGCTCTAGGCGCACAGGCTTCAGTAGCTGTGGCTCGCGGGCTCTAGAGCGCAGGCTCAGTAGTTGTGGCACGTGGGCTTAGTTGCTCCGCGGCATGTGGGATCTTCCCGGACCAGGGCTCGAACCCGTGTTCCCTGCATTGGCAGGCGGATTCTTAACCACTGCGCCACCAGGGAAGCCCCCTGTTTGTAGACTTTTTGATGATGGCCATTCTGACTGGTGTGAGGCGATACCGCATTGTAGCTCTGATTTGCATCTCTCTGATAATTAGTGATGTTGAGCATCTGTTCACGGAGCATTGTCTTTAGGTTATTTGTTTGGGATGCTCAGGGTAAAAGTACAATAAAAGGAGAGCAACCTCTAAGTTGAAGAGAAGAAATATCATAGCCACTAAGAAATTTTATGGAACACGGTAAGCGTGCCAATCCTATGGGGTCAAATCCGCACTGATAGACACTTGTTTTTTCTGTGTAAATATTTAATGGAGGGGGTCAGAATGCGATACATATAAGCAGTGAGGCTAGTGCTCTATTTGTGATTCATGTCAGTATAAGATTTCTTCTTTTTTGGATTATACTGACACTGATTGGAAGTCAGTTGTACAATTTAATACTAAAAGAGTAAGATCCTCAATAATAAATAGATACGCAAAGGAATAGCCATACTATGTCTACAAAATGTCAATATCAGGCCGCAAAGTCCAAGTGGTGATTGGATGTAAAGTGAAATTTTAATTGGTGTAAGAAGCAGACGATTAGGAAAGTAGAACCAATCATTCCATGTCGGCCGTGGAATCCTGTAGCCATGAAGAAAGTTGATCCATATACACCATCTGAAATTGTAAAAGGCGTTTTGTACTATTCTGAGGCTTGTAGAAGTGTGAAGTAAACACGCAGCGCAATTGTCATAGAAAGGGCTTGGAGCATATGTGTTTGGTTTCCTTCTATGAGGTTGTGGCAGGATCAGGTGATGGGTACCCCGGAGGCTAATAGGACTGAGGTGTTGAGGAGTGGTCCCTCTAGTGGGTTTAGAGGGCAGATGCCTGGGGTGGTCAGCATCCGCCTAGTTCAGGTGTGGGGTGAGGCTCGAGTGATGGAAGACTCAGAAAAAGCTGTTAAGAAAGAGGGCTTCTGAAATCATGAAGAGAATGAGTCCATATCAAAGTCGTTTTTGAACAATTGGTACAGGATGGCCTTGGAAGGTGCTTTCTCGGATGATGTCTCATCATCACTGTTATATTATTAGAGTATTAGTAAGCCTTGTGCTATCAATAATATTGAATTAAACTGAAATCCTGTGACGAGGCCAGATGTTATTAGGAGGGCTGAAAGATCTCCTGTAAGGGGTCAGGGACTAGGATTTACCCTATGACATGCAGGGGTTTGGTGGGTCTGTGTGTTGTCATTTAAGTAGAGACTTAAAGTAAGTCCCCTACATACGGACCTCCAAGTTGCGAACTTTCAAAGATGCGAATGTGCATTTGCATGTCCAATCACGTAAGTTAGTTCACGTGTCTGGCGTACACTGTCACATGCCTGCATCCTCTACAGTTGTGCTTTTGTGTACTTTACTGTACAGTACTGTATAGAGTACAGTAGTACAGTGTCTTTATTTCAAGCCCAGGATGTCTGGAAACAAAAGGGTGGATAGAATTGAATCCAGCAAGGAACCAGAACCTATGCCATCAATGTCAGGCGTGAGTGAAATTGCAGCTTGCCCTCCGTCTCCTATTGCTGACGATCCTTCAGCTCTACCATCTCCCACCTCCTCTCCCTCCTCCAGTCAGTAACTCTTCTTGCCTGTTCACTCGATGCCAGCCCCTGTATGCCAGCTGTTGTACTGTACTACTGTACTTTTCAAGGCACTGTACTGTAAGATTAAAAATGTTTTCTTTATTTTCTGTGTTTGTTTTTTATGTATTATTTGTGTGAAAAGTATTATAAACCTATTACAGTACTGTATAGCCGATTGTGTTAGTTGGGTACCAAGGCTAATTTGGACTTATGAACAAATTGAACTCACGAACGTGCTCTTGGATCAGAACTTGTTCATATGTAGGGGACTTACTGTACTATTAGGGTGAATATGTAAGCTTGAATTAGGGGGAGAGCAAATTTGAGGATCGTGAGATAAGAATAATGACTGTCATAAGGGCTGTGATGGTCCTAATATTGAATAGTGCTAGAGTTGCCCCTCTGATTCAATGAATTAGTAAGTGACCTGCTTTAATATTGGCTGTTAACCGTATGGCTAAGGCTATTGGTTGCCAAAATAGGCTTATAGTTTTGATGATGACTAGCACAGGGATAAGAGGCACTGGGGATTCCTTGTGGTAGAAAATAGGCAAGGGGACTTCCCTGGTGGCTCAGTGGTTAAGAATCTGCCTGCTGAAGCAGGGGACACGGGTTTGATTCCTGGTCCGGGAAGATCCCACATGCTGCAGAGCAGCTAAGTCCATGCGCCACAACTACTGAGCCTGTGCTCTAAAGCCCGCGAGCCACAACTACTGAGCCTGCGTGCCACAACTGCTGAAGCCCGCGTGCCTAGAGCCCATGCTCTGCAACAAGAGAAGCCACTGCAATGAGAAGCCCGCACACCGCAACGAAAGCCCCCGCTTACCGCAACTAGAGAAAGCCCATGTGTAGCAATGAAGACCCAACGCAGCCTAAAATAAATAAATAAAATAAATAAATTTATGTTTAAAAAAAAAGAAATGATGCGGTTATGGATTCATGGGTTAGGAGTGAGGAGTACAATGCTTGGGACTAGAGCAATGAAGATAGCAATAGGAAGTCCTGTTATTGTTGGGGTAATGAAAGAGGCCAATACATTTCCATTCATTTTGTTTCTCAAGGGGTGGATTGTTTTTGTGTTTGAGTGAGTTGTAGTTCTGGGTTTAAGTGATAAACATAGTTTGAAATGTTTCATTGGAATATAATAAATATGGCTAGAATGATTGATGAAATAGTAATGAGTCGTGCTGATGTCTCTAGTTGTGGCATATCATTAAGGGGAGGTTTAAACTCTCATCTTTTTTTTTTTTTTTTTTTTTTATTTATTTATGGCTGTGTTGGGTCTTCGTTTCTGTGCGAGGGCTTTCTCTAGTTGCGGCAAGTGGGGGCCACTCTTCATCGCGGTGCGCGGGCCTCTCATTATCGCGGCCTCTTTTGTTTTGGAGCACAGGCTCCAGACGCGCAGGCTCAGTAATTGTGGCTCACGGGCCTAGTTGCTCCGCGGCATGTGGGATCTTCCCAGAATAGGGCTCGAACCCGTGTCCCCTGCATTGGCAGGCAGATTCTCAACCACTGCGCCACCAGGGAAGCCCCTAAACTCTCATCTTTAACTTAAGTTTCATGCAGTTTAGCTTCTTAATGAATTTATGATATTGTTGCAGATCAATTTCTTGAAATACTTTAGTGGAACTAATTCCAAGATGATAGGTATGAAGGTATGATTTGGTCCACAGATTCCTGAGCACTGTCTGGCTGTGTTGATATAAGGGTTGTTTGGTTTCAGCATCCTGGAGTAGCATCTCTTTTTAGGCCCAATGAAGGCCCAGCTCATGAGTGTAAAACCTCTTCAGAAGAGGTTAATGTTCGCATAGTCACTTCTATGGGTAGAACTACTCGGTTATCTCCTTCTAACAATTGCAGTTCTCCTGGCTTTAGGTCTGAGGCAGGGATCACAGAAGAGTCAGAATTTAAAGCTTCATAATCTGTGTAGTCGTAACTCCAGTCTCACTGGTGCCCTAGAGTTTTTGCAGTCAGAGAAGGATGATTGATATAAAGAAGTCATAAGGATGCCAAGGCAATTAAGATTGGGATGAGGGCTGTTAAATTGTTCAGATTGTTTCGACTTCTTGTGCATCTCTTGTGTTTGTATGTGTTAGTTTAGTCGTTAGTATGAGTGAAATAATATAAAGAACCAAAGAGCCAATGAAAAATATGATTTGGGACTTCCATGGTGGTCCAGTGGCTAAGACTCAGCACTCCCAATGCTGGGGGCCGGGGTTCGATCCCTGGTCAGGGAACTAGATCCCGCATGCTACAACCAAGAAGTCCGCATGCCGCAACTAAGAGTCCACATGCCGCAACTAATGTCCCGAATGCCGCAAGTAATATCCCGCATGCAACAACTAAGACTCGGTGCAGCCTACGTAAATAAGTAAATTTTTAAAAAAAGATGATTCACGTGTGATCATGGAAATGTAGGAAGCTCTTCTATCATGGGTGATGTTGCATCTTGAAAGCCTAGTTGAAAAGGATATGCCATGGAGAGGGATAGGGCTTTCACCTATAATTTAACTTGGACAAAGTTATGTACTTTTTACCAATATCTCATTTATTGAGAAAGACATAATGGTTATGGTATTGGCTTGAAACAGTAGAAGAGGGTTTGGTTCCTTCCTTTCCTAGTTTTCTTTTTTTTTTTGTGGCTGCGTTGGGTCTTAGTTGCAGCACACGCGATCTTTGAGGCATGTGGGATCTTTTCGTTATGGTGCGTGGTGTGCTCGGGTTTCTCTCTAGTTGTGGCATGTGGGTTTTCTCTTCTCTAGTTGTGGTGCGCAGGCTCCAGAGTGCGTGGGCTCTGTAGTCTGTGGCACACAGGCTCTCTCGTTGAAGCTCTCGAGCTAAATAGTTGTGGCTTAGTTGCCCCGGGGCACGTGGGATCTTAGTTCCCTAACCAGGGATTGAACCCGCGTCCCCTGCACTGGAAGGTGGATTCTTTACCACTGGACCACCAGGGGAGTCCCCTAGTTATTTTATTTTATTTATTTATTTGGCCGTGCCGTACATCATGTGGGATCTTAGTTCCCCAACCAGGGATCGAACCCACGCCCCCTGCATCGGAAGGGCAGAATCTTGACCACTGGACCGCCAGGGAAGTCCCTTTCCTACTTATTTTAGACTGACATAAGTGGGTTCTTCAAATGTGTGATATGGTGGAGGGCATCCATGTAATCACTCTAAGTTTGGAGTGGTTACATCTACTGTTGAGACCGCTTGTTGTGATGCAAGTGCTTCTCAGATGATGAAAATTATTAGTATGACTGCTGTCACTGAAATGCAGGAACCTATTGATGAAATGGTATTTCACGTTGTATATGCGTCAGGGTAGTCAGTATATCATTGTGGTATTCCAGATAAACCGAGGAAATGTTTTGGGAAGGAGGTTATATTTATGCCTACAAATATAATTCACAATGGATTTTTGCTCCTGCTGAATTGAGTGTATAAGCTGAGAATAGCGGGAATCAGTTGCACAAAGCCTCCTATGGTGGTGAAGACCGCTCCTAATGCATAGTGGAAAAGTGCAACTCCATAGTGTGTGTCGAGAAGGACAGTATCTAGGGATGAGTTGGCTCTAACAATTCCTGTTAAACCACCTACTGTAAAAGGAAAAGAAATCCTAGGACTCATAATATAGCCGGGGATCATTTGATGTTACCTCCGTGAAGAGTGGCTAATCAGCTAAATTCTTTTTTTTTTTTAAATATGTAGTATGGTTGTGTGTGTATATGTGGCTTTTTAAAAAAATTTATTTATTTATTTATTTATTTTTGGCTGTGTTGGGTCTTCGTTTCTGTGCAAGGGCTTTCTCCAGCTGTGGCGAGTGGGGGCAACTCTTCATCGCGGTGCACGGGCCTCTCACTGTCGCGGCCTCTCCTGTTGGCGGAGCACAGGCTCCAGACGCGCAGGCTCAGTAGTTGTGGCTCACGGGCTTAGTTGCTCTGCGGCATGTGGGATCCTCCCAGACCAGGGCTTGAACCCATGTCCCCTGCATTGGCAGGCAGATTCCTAACCACTGCGCCACCAGGGAAGCCCCAGCTAAATTCTTTTACTCCTGTGGGAATAGCGATAATTGAAGTAGCTGATGTAAAGTATGATCGTGTATCAGCATCTGTACCTACTGGTATAGATGGGCTCATGACTTAAAAGGTCAACAAACATATTAAAAGATGCTCAAGCTCAAATGTACATGTATTTGACTGTGTTAGAGCCTCAGATGCCATAGCTGAGGTGAAGCATCCCCCAAATTTAAAAACTACTGAATGGGGGGACTTCCCTTGTGGTCCAGTGGTTAGGACTCAGCACTTTCACTGTCGTGCCACAGGTTCAGTCCCTGGTCGGGGAACTAAGATCCCACAAGCTGCAAGGTGTGGCCAAAAAAAAAAACCAAAAAACTAAAGTGGGAGGGATCCTACTAGTGTGTAGAATAAGAAATAAAGTCCTGCATCAGTCGTTCTGTTGGACTATATAATCGGGTAATGATAATAAGTGTTGCAACTAGTGTTGCTTCAAATAAAATGTAAACTAGGATTCCTTCTATGGCAGTCATTTTTTTTTTCTGGGAAACATTTTATTTTATTAATTTTTATTGGAGTATAGTTGCTTTACAATGTTGTGTTAGTTTCTACTGTACAGCAAAGTGAATCCGCTATGCATATACATATATCCCCTCTTTTTTGGATTTCCTTCCCATTTAGGTCACCACAGAGCATTGAGTAGAGTTCCCTGTGCTATACAGTACATTCTCATTAGTTATCTATTTTATACATAGTATCAGTAGTATATATATGTCAATCCCAATCTCCCAGTTCATCCCACCCCTCCTTCCCCCTTGGATCCATATGTTTGTTCGCTACGTCTGTGTCTTTATTTCTGCTTTGCAAATAAGATCATCTATACCATTTTTCTAGATTCCACATATATGCATTAATATATATGTTTTTCTCTCTCTGACTTACTTCATTCTGTATGACAGTCTCTAGGTACATCCACATCTCTACAAATGACCCAATTTCATTCCTTTTTACATTTGAGTAATATTTCATTGTATATATGTACCACATCTTCTTTATCCATTCCTCTGCTGATGGACATTTAGGTTGCTTCCATGTCCTGGCTATTGTAAATAGTGCTGCAGTGAACATCAGGGTGCATGTGTCTTTTTGAATTATGTTTTTCTCTGGTTATATGTCCAGTAGTGGGATTGCTGGGTCATATGGTAGTTCTATTTTTAGTTTTTTAAGGAACCTCCATAGTGGCTGTTTCAATTTACATTCCCACCAACAGTGCAAAAGGGTTCCCTTTTCTCCACACCTTCTCCAGCATTTATTGTCTGTAGATTTTTTGATGATGGCCATTCTGACCAGTGTGAGGCGATACCTCATTGTAGTTTTGATTTGCATTTCTCTAATAATTACTGATGTTGAGCATCTTTTCATGTGTTTGTTGGCTCTCTGTATGTCTTCTTTGAAGAAATGTCTATTTAGGTCTTCCACCCATTTTTTGATTGGGTTGTTTGTTTTTTTGATATTGAGCTGCATGAGCTGTTTGTATATATTTGGAGATTAGTCCTTTGTCAGTTGCTTCATTTGCAAATATTTTCTCCCATTCTGAGGGTTGTCTTTTCACGTTGTTTATGGTTTTCTTTGCTGTGCAGAAGGTTTTAAGTTTAATTAGGTCCCATTTGTTTATTTTTGTTTTTATTTTCATTATTCTAGGAGGTGGGTCAAAAAAGATCTTGCTGTGATTTATGTCAAAGAGTGTTCTGCCTATGTTTTCCTCTAAGAGTTTTACAGTGTCTGGTCTTATATTTAGGTCGTTAATCCATTTTGAGTTAATTTTTGTGTATTGTGTTAGGGAGTGTTCTAATTTCATTCTTTTACATGTAGCTGTCCAGTTTTCCCAGCACCACTTATTGAAGAGGCTGTCTTTTCTCCATTGTATATTCTTGTCTCCTTTGTCATAGATTGGGTGACCATAGGTGCGTGGGTTTATCTCTGGGCTTTCTATCCTGTTCCATTTATCTGTATTTCTGTTTTTGTGCCAGTACCATACTGTCTTGATTACTGTAGCTTTGTAGTATAGTCTGAAGTCAGGCAGCCTTATTCCTCTAGCTCCAGTTTTCTTTCTCAAGATTGCTTTGGCTATTCAGGGTCTTTTGTGTTTCCACATATGGTAGTCAATGTTAAGTTTAGAAATATTTGTCATTTTACTAGTATGGTGATGTAGTTTTTTCTGGGTTAGGGATTCTTTGGACAGGTGGGATTGGCTGGCTAGAAGTATGAGTGGCAAAAGTCGTGTTGTTAAAGCTACTAGTGGTGCTGATAGGGAGTCAGAGAAAAAAACTAGTGAAGAGTTGAGGCTATAATCGTTAAATTGGCTGAGAAGAAGTAGGCTTATTCAACTAATCAGTAAGCTATGGGCTATAGGGTTACTTCCTATTCTATTATTCTTTGATAATCCTGTTAGTGGTATTAATATAATTGTAAGGATAATGATTTTTGACATTGGAGAACGTTAAGATTTTGTACCTCGTCGGTGCCATGCGTGTGTGATACTATTGCTTATAGGGATAGTCCAAGTGCAGCTTTGTAAGCTGCAAATACTAGTAGGACAATGGGTATTTTGCTAGAGTGAATTTAGAATTATTCTAAATAGTGTGTTTAGAATTTAGAATTATTCTGAATAGTGTGTTTAGAATTATTAGGGTTGCAAATAATTATTAGGTTGTTATAATGAATAGTGATAATATTATTCCTTCTTGGCATAATATCTAGTGAGGATATTAGGTAATATTGGTACATTAGTAATCCTACAAGAGATACTGTACATGCTATAATAATATTTATATATATTAAAGGCACTTGATAATTATGAACTTAATCATAATCTAATGAGTTAAAATCCTTTATTGTAGCTTAAACTAATGATCATTTTCAGTTCATTCTAGTGCTTTTTGGGTTCATTCATAGGCCAGCCTTGTTGCTAGTAGTAAGGTTAGAAACAGAGCTATAATGAGCATTGTTTTTAGGTTATTTGTTTGGATGCTCAGGGTAAAGGTAAAAGGAGAGCAATCTCTAAGTCAAAGAGAAGAAATGTCATAGCCACTAAGAAAACTTTTCTGGAACAGGGTAAGCGTGCCGACCATATGGGGTCAAATCCACACTCATAGAGACTTGTTTTTTCTGTGTAAATATTTAATGGAAGGAGTCAGAATGTGATACATACAAGCAGTGAGGCTAGTGCTCTATTTGTGATTAATATCAGTATAAGATTTATTATTTTTTGGATTATACCAACACTAATTGATTGAAAGTCCATTGAACGATTTAATACTAAAGAAGAAGATCCTCATCAATAAATAGATATGTAAAGGAATAGTCATACTATGTCTACAAAATGTCAATATCAGGCCGCAAAGTCCAAGTGGTGATTGGATGTAAAGTGAAATTTTAATTGGTGTAAGAAGCAGACGATTAGGAAAGTAGAACCAATCATTCCATGTCGGCCGTGGAATCCTGTAGCCATGAAGAAAGTTGATCCATATACACCATCTGAAATTGTAAAAGGCGTTTTGTACTATTCTGAGGCTTGTAGAAGTGTGAAGTAAACACGCAGCGCAATTGTCATAGAAAGGGCTTGGAGCATATGTGTTTGGTTTCCTTCTATGAGGTTGTGGCAGGATCAGGTGATGGGTACCCCGGAGGCTAATAGGACTGAGGTGTTGAGGAGTGGTCCCTCTAGTGGGTTTAGAGGGCAGATGCCTGGGGTGGTCAGCATCCGCCTAGTTCAGGTGTGGGGTGAGGCTCGAGTGATGAAAGACTCAGAAAAAGCTGTTAAGAAAGAGGGCTTCTGAAATCATGAAGAGAATGAGTTCATATCGAAGTCCTTTTTGAACAATTGGTACAGGATTGGCCTTGGAAGGTGCTTTCTTGGACGATGTCTCATCATCACTGTTATATTATTAGAGTATTAGTAAGCCTGGTGCTAATAATAGTACTGAATTAAACTGAAATCCTATGACAAGGCTGGATGTTATTAGGAGGGCTGGAAGAGCTCCTGTAAGGGGTCAGGGACTAGGATTTACTCTGACATGCAGGGGTTTCGTGGGTCTTTGTGTGTTGTCATATACGTAGAGACTTACTAGTAGGGTGAATATGTAAGTGTGAATTAGGGGGACAGCAAATTCGAAGATTGTGAGTAGGATAAGAATAATGACTGTCGGGACTTCCCTGGTGGTCCAGTGGTTAAGAATCCTCCTTTCAATTCAGGGGACGCAGGTTTGATCCCTGGTCGGGGAACTAAGATCTGACATGCTGAGGGGCGACTAAACCCGCGAGCTCTAGAGCCTGCGTGCCGCAACTAAGACCCGATGCAGCCAAATAAATATTAAAAAAAAAAAAGAATAATGACTGTCATAAGGGCTGTGGTGGTACTAATATGTAGTAATGCTAGAGTTGCCCCTCCGATTCAATGAATTAATCAGTGACCTGCTCTAATATTGGCTGTTAAGGCTACTGGTTAACTAAATAGGCTCATAGTTTCAATGATGACTAGCACAGGGATAAGAGACACTGGGGTCCCTGTGATAGAAAATAGGCCAAGGATGCTTTGTTTTTTGGGGAAAACCAGGCATTACCGTTCCTGCTCATAGAGGGATTGCTAGACCTGAATGCATTGAGAGTTGTGTGGTGGGTATAAATGAAGGTGGTAGGGGTCTTAGTAAATTTGTTGACCCAATAAATAGAATGAGTGATTGAAGTATTCGTATTCAGGTCTGTCCTCTGTGATTATGAATGGCCATTATTTGCCTTGATGTGCATTGGACTCGTCACTGTTGAGTAAAAATGATACGGTTGTGGGTTCGTGGGTTAGGAGTGGGGAATACAATGCTTGGGACTAGAGCAATGAAGATAGCAATAGGAAGTCTTGTTATTGTTGGGGTAATGAAAGAGGCCAATACATTTTCATTCATTTTGTTTCTCAAGGGGTGGATTGTTTTTGCATTTGAGTGAGTTTTAATTCTGGGTTTAAGTGATAAACGTAGTTTGAAATTTTTCATTGGACTATAATAAGTAGGGCTAGAATGACTGATGAAATAGTAATGAATCTTGTTTATGTCTCTGATTGTGGCATATCATTAAGGGGAGATTTAAACTCCCATCTTTTTTTTTTTTTTTTTTTTGGCTGCATTGGGTCTTCGTTGCTGCGCGTGGGCTTTTCTCTGGTTGTGGCGAGTGGGGCCTACTCTTTGCTGTGGTATGTGGGCTTCTCATTGTGGTGGCTTCTCTTGTTGCAGAGCATGGTTTCTAGGCACATGGGCTTCAGTAGTTGTGGCACGCAGGCTCAGTAGTTGTGGCTCACAGGCTCTAGAGCGCAGGCTCAGTAGTTGTGGTGCACGGGCTTAGTTGCTCCACAGCATGTGGGATCTTCCCAGACCAGGGCTCGAACCCGTGCCCCCTGTGTTGGCAGGAGGATTCTTAATCACTGCGCCACCAGGGGAGCCCTATTTATTTATCTTTTGGCTGCATCGGGTCTTAGTTGTGGCACGTGAGATCTTTCGTTGCAGTGCACAGGCTCTTCGTTGTGGTGCGCGGGCTTCTCTCTAGTTGTGGTGCATGGGCTCTGTTGTTGCAGCGTGTGGGCTTAGTTGCCCCGTGGCATGTGGGATCTTACCAGCATCCCCTGCATTGCAAGACAGATTCTTAACCACTGGACCACCAGGGGAGTCCCCATAGTGGTTCTTTTTTTTTTTTTGATCTGATATATGAATGTATTGTGAAATGAATACCACAAAAATGTAAGTTAACACCTACATCCCTTCATATAATTACCCTTGTTTTGCATGTGGTGATAACATTTAAGATCTACTCTCTTAACAACTTTAAAGTATATAATACAGTATTGCTAATTACAGTCACCATGCTGTACACGAGATACCCAGAACTTATTCATCCTATAGCTAGAAGTTTGTACCATTTGATCAACATCTCCCCACTTCCCCCACTCCCAGCCCCTGGCAACCGTCATTCTACTCTCCATTTCTATGAGTTAAATTTTTTTTTAGATTCCATATATAAGTGGGAACATACAGTATTTCTCTGTGTCAGACTTATTTCATTTAGCACAATGCCCTCATGGTCCATGCTGTCACAAAAGGCAGGATCTCCTTCTTTTTATGATAGAATTATATAAATAAATATTCCACATTCTTTATCCATTTGTCTTTTAATGGATACTTAGGTTGTTTCCATATCTTTCTATCTATTGTGAATAATGCTGTAATGAACATGAGTTGCAGATATCTCTTCAAGATAGTGGTTTCATTTCCTTTGGAGTTATACTCAGAAATGGAATTGTTGGATAATATTATATATTAGTTCTACTTTTAATTTTTTGAGGAAACTCCATACTATTTTCCATAATGGTTGTACCAATTCACATTCCCATCAACAGTGCACAAGGATTCCCTTTTCTCCACATCTTTACCACCTCTTGTTATCACTTGTCTTTTTTTTTTTTTTTTAATTAATTTATTTTATTTTATTTATTTTTGGCTGTGTTGGGTCTTCGTTTCTGTGCGAGGGCTTTCTCCAGTTGCGGCGAGCGGGGGCCACTCTTCATCGCGGTGCGCGGGCCTCTCACTATCGCGGCCTCTCTAGTTGCGGAGCACAGGCTCCAGACGCACAGGCTCAGTAGTTGTGGCTCACGGGCCTTGTTGCTCCGCGGCATGTGGGATCTTCCCAGACCAGGGCTCGAACCCGTGTCCCCTGCATTGGCAGGCAGATTCTCAACCACTGCGCCACCAGGGAAGCCCATCACTTGTCTTTTTGATAGCCATTCTAACCGGTGTGACCCATAGTGGTTCTTTAATGAATAATTTGACTGCATCCACAATAGGTTGTAATAGGCCATATGGTCCAATGATGTTTGGTCCTTTTCAGAGTTGTATATAACCTAGTACTTTTTGTTCAATTAATGTAAGGAATGCTACGGCTAGAAGAACTGCAACAATGAGTATTAAGATATTAATTATAAACATTGTGTTAGGGAGAGGAGTGGAACCTCTGATTATAAAGATTTAAGTTTTATGAAGTTACCGGGCTCTGTCACCCTAACAAACCCTTTTCTTGAGTAATTAGGAATTAAATTAAGATTATATATATATATATAATCTTTTTTTTTTTTTTTTTTTTTTTTTTTTTGGGCTGCGCCACACGGCATGTGGGATCTTGGTTCCCTGACCAGGGATCAAACCCACACCCCCTGCACTGGAAGCACAGAGTGTTTACCACTGGACCACCAGGGAAGTCCCTATATCATTAATTATTTTAAGGCACTTTTATAAAGTAGGCTTTATTTCCCTTGCCCTTTCAAACTGGGGAAAATATAGAGTAGATAGAAACCGACCTGGATGACTCCTGTCTGAACTCGGATCAAGTAGGACTTTAATCGTTGAACAAACAAATCTTTAATAGTGGTTACACCATTGGGGTGTCCTGATCCAACATTGAGGTTGTAAACCCTATTGTCAATATGAACTCTAGAATAGGGTTGTGCTGTTAGCCCTAGGGTTACTTGTTCTATTGATCAATTTTTTTGGATCAATAAATGATAAATTATTTTGACTAGTAGGTCTAGATTTTAATCACTCGGAGGCTTTTTTGTTCTCTGAGGTCACCCGGACCAAAATTGTTAACCCACATGAAATTTTTGTTGTCCCTTAATCATTTATTTTTTGGGTTAGTTAAAGCTCCATAGGGTCGTCTCGTCTTATTTTGTCATTGCCACCTCTTCATGGGAAGGTCAATTTCACTGATCGAAAGTAAGTGACAATAAAACCCTCGTGTGGCCATTCATATAAGTCCTCATTTAGAGAAAAATGGTGATGTTACCTTTGCATGGTCAGGATACCTCGGTCGTTTAACAGATGTCACTGGGCAGGCAGTGCCTCTAATACGTCTTATGCTAGAGGTGATGTTTTTGGTAAATAGGTGGGGTTTGCGTTTGCAGAGTTCCTTTTACTTTTTTAAAATCTTCCTTAGGTGTATAACTGTATAAAGGTTAACAGTGTATTTGATAAATAGTTTATCGTTGGTTTCATTTATTTACTGTTAATTATCAGTATAGCATTGGTCACTGATGTAAGCTTATGCAAGGAGAAATATTTCTTGTTACTCATTAATATTACTGCTTCTATTAATAAGTCCAGTATTAAACTAGGAGTTGATTAATTTGTTGTTGGTATTAAGATAATTATTTCGTTGGTAATTCCGTGGCAGTCCAGTGGTTAGGACTCTGCACTTCCACTGCAGGGGGCACGGGTTCAATCCCTGGTCGGGGAACTAAGATCCCGCAAGCCACATGGTGTGGCCAAAAAACAAAACAAAACAAAACAAAACAAAAAAAGGGAGAAGATAATTATATTGTTGAGCTTGAATGCCTTCTTTTTTTTTTTTGAATGCCTTCTTAATTGGTGCTGCTTTTAAGCCAACTAAGGTATTGTTTATATTTACTCTCTAGATAAGGTTGTATCCTGTTTCTAAAAAGCTGTACCTTTTTAGATGAACATTTAGAAATACATTAAAATTTATAGTTTTTTTGGTAATTTTTAAAGTTGAACTAAGTTTCTGGACAACCAGCTATCACCAGGCTCATTAGGCTTATCACGTCTACTTATAAATCTTCTCACTATTTTGCCACATAGGTGAGTTTATTCTGGTAAACTGTTCATAAGTAGCTCGTCTGGCTTTGGGATATTTAACTTAAATTCTCTTTGTTAAATATTTACTAGTTAAATCACTATGCAAAAGGTAAAAGGGATAAGCTTTGCTTTTTATTACTTTTAATATTTCTTTCATCATTACCTTATGGTACTTTATAATGTCAAAAAATTTTTGGGGACTTCCCTGGTGGCGCAGTGGTTAAGAATCTGCATGCCAATGCAGGGGACATGGGTTTGAGCCCTGGTCTGGGAAGATACTACATGCCACGGAGCAACTAAGCCTGTGCGCCACAACTACTGAGCCTACGCTCTAGAGCCCACGAGCCACAACTACTGAGCCCGTGTGCCACAACTACTGAAGCCTGCACGCCTAGAGCCCGTGCTCTGCAACAAGAGAAGCCACTGCAATGAGAAGCCCGCAGACCGCAACGAAGAGTAGCCCCTGCTCGACGCTACTAGAGAAAAGCTCACGTGCAGCAACGAAGACCCAATGCAGCCAAAAGAAATAAATAAATAATTTTAAAAAAAAGAATATAAACAAATTGGTTCCACCGCTTTGCAGACCCATTTGGAAATATTTAGCCATGTTGAAATTGCATATACCCTCTGACCCAACAATTTGATTTCTAAATACACACCCAACACATGTACACAAGATGTTCCAAGTATGTTTGCTCAATGCAACACTGGTTGAAATGATCAAGAATTTTAAAAAATTTTCTATAAACAGAGGAATGGTAAGTAAATCGTGGCATGTAGTATACGTATGATGGAACACCAAGTAGCAGTTAAAATGAATGAACTAGAGTTACAAGTATCAGATAAATTTCAAAATACTATTGACTGGGACTTCCCTGGTGGTGCAGTGGTTAAGAATCTGCCTGCCAATGCAGGGGACATGGGTTCGAGCCCTGGTCCGGGAAGATCCCACGTGCTGCGGAGCAACTAAGGCCATGCACCACAACTACTGAGCCTGCGCTCTAGAACCCGTGAGCCACAACTACTGAGCCTGTGTGCCACAACTACTGAAACCTGAGCGCCTAGAGCCCGTGCTCCGCAATGAGAAGCCCGCACACCACAACGAAGAGTAGCCCCTGCTCACAACTAGAGAAAGCCTGCGTGCAGCAACAAAGACCCAACGCAGCCAAAAATAATACATTAAAAAAAATACTACTGGGGCTTCCCTGGTGGCGCAGTGGTTGAGAATCTGCCTGCCAATGCAGGGGACACGGGTTCGAGCCCTGGTCTGGGAAGATCCCACATGCCGCGGAGCAACTAGGCCCGTGAGCCACAATTACTGAGCCTGCGCGTCTGGAGCCTGTGCTCCGCAACAAGAGAGGCCGCGATAGTGAGAGGCCCGCGCACCATGATGAAGAGTGGCCCCCACTTGCCGCAACTAGAGAAAGCCCTCGCACAGAAACGAAGACCCAACAGAGCCATAAATAAATAAATAAATAAATAATTAAATTAAAAAAAAAATACTACTGACTAAAAAAAGCAAACTATACCACGCTGTACACTGTTTATGGATACATCTATATATATGTCAGATAAGAAAAACAGGAAAGATATCCACCAAATTCAAGACAGTGTTTACCTTTGGAAAAGGAAAGAGAATAAGATTAGAGGTGGTGGTACTTGAAAAGTATAACTTCATTTTCTCTTTAAACAAGGGCCTTAAAGCAAATATGGCAAAATGTTATGATCTACTAAAGCTGGGTGGTATCTACAATAAGCATTATCCTCTGTAATTCCAGTGCTTGACATGTTTCAAAAAATTTTAAAGTAGCTAAATGCAAAGATATCAGGGAAAGAACAATACTTTCCACTTTTGTTAAACCAATTTTCTATGGTAGACATTATTTGTAGAATTATAATTTAGTGTAAAAAATAAAACAAGTTTTTCTATTTTAAATTGTTTTGGGGTAGTCAGGCCTACAGAAATTTTTTGCTTTTAATTTTAATTGAAGTACAGTTGACTTACAATGTTGCAGAAATTTCTTAAACTGGAAATTTTATTTCTCCTAGCTAGGTCACAATCCTTTACATGCTGATGACAGACTGTTGATCCCTAACCCATGACGCTTTCTCTTGCTAACAGAACCAATTTTGTTCAGGTATCAGAAGGCTATATGCTTCAAAGGATATTCACAACCTAAGGGGAGGAATCTTGATTACTTTAAGCCAATCACAGCAATTCTAGTCTCCATGTTAAAAAGTGATTTGGAAACAGGTATTTAATATCTCCTAGTAAGATAAGTAGGTGAAGTCCACCAAGGGGCTTCTGTGAAAAAGGAACACGTTGGAAGGACATGGAAGAATCAACAACCTCTTCTCTTCTGGCCTTTGGACATTGTTGTACAAGCAGATGATGCCTGGAGATGTTGCCACCATCTTGCGAAACCATAAAGGGTCAATCCAGAAGACAAAAACTCTCACAGCAGAAGGTGGATGGGCAAGGACTTCCCTGGTGGCCCAGGGGAAAGACTCTGTGCTGCCAATGCAGGGGGCCTGGGTTTGATCCCCAGTCAGGGAACTAGATCCCACACGCATGCCGCAACTAAGACCCAGCATGGCCAAAATAAATAATAAATTAAAAAAAAAAAAAGTGGATGGGCAGAAAAACATGGAAAGAGCCTGGGTCCCTGGTGAGCCACTGAATTTACCAGTTGTGGAACTGCCCTACCCAGACTTCTTGTGAAGTAAATTTTCCTTACTGTTTAAGACCCACTTACTTAATTAGGTTTCTGCTCCTTGCAGTTGACTGCATATTGATAAAATCATGCTCTTTATCAAAACAAAACACAAAACTCCGAAGAATGTACAAATTCCAGTGAGTTCTTGACGACTATAAAAAGACCTTGTTATTCTGTACGTCTGGAGGCAGGAATTTTGCAAACTACACAAATAGTTGTAGCTTTACCAGAACCACCTCAGTTTTGCTTCACACTTTCCCAGTCATTGAATAGCTTGCAAGAGAATGTACCTATTTTGTTTTTAGGATTGTTGGCCACACCAAGAAATGTGATCGAGTCCAAATTTGCTTCTTTGGGAGTATTTAAAGGTATATTTAGTCCGTAACATTCCTTTGTAACTCTTCACACACGGCTCCCTAAAAATGCTGTTTCAATGTGTATTCCAACTTTCCAAGAAGAGGGACAGCCCATGGGTAGGAGTTGGACGTGTTTCTTTTCTACCCATGCCCCACGCCCAGGCAGATCCAAAGTCCAGTATTCTTACCAAGGTTGTGGAGCCAACTCCTAGAACTCCGGAGAAAGCTTTCATTTAAACACCATGTTTTTATAATAATTAAACAACTACAAAGGTGTGAACGATAAAGTGGGTTTATTTAAAAAGAAGACTACAAAATTTGACATTGAGAGAGATATAAAAGACTCAGGATTTAAAATTATTAAATACAAAAATGATTGGTTATAAACAATGTAAAAATACATTTCCCAGTCCCCAAACAAAAGTAGAGCAGTTATAAAATTTTTGTACTGTATGTGCATTTCCCTTATAATTTTTAAGAACCATTCTAAACAGTCTATTTGTGTACAATATAAATTTACCATAAACGTTAATAAAAAATTATTTTACATTTGAGTTTACTAAGTGTGCCCTTTTCTGTAAGTAACAGTATCTTTGGTTTCAAGTTCACCTTGAAATTTTTATTTACCACAAAGATCTTTTTACTCCTAACTCCTTCTACAATAGAAGATGGAGGCTAATCAGTCATGGGTCCTGTAAAAAACAATGTGAAGAAAGGTTCTAGAGTGAGTGACCCAAAATACCAGTGAAGATACTACCTTTCGGTGGCCAGCTCAGAGGTCCATTCTGTGCCAGTGAAACAAATGGAAGTGAAACCTCAGAACAAGCAGAGCTTAAGTTCCACGCCAACATGCTGTGGATGTGAGGCCAGCAGAGGACATTCCATCAAACTCAACTGAGCCCAGTGCAGGAGTGGGGACCCTGAGGTAGCCCAGCTGGTCTGCTCTGAATCCCAGCTGGGTGCAGATGATACTTAAAAGGACAACAGTATAGCTGGATGTGAAATTTGAGAACCTGCCTATCATAAGCTGCTTATCTTTGAACCCAAGACCCAGGCTATTTCTCCTCTCTCAGACAGCACACCTAGTAAAAACAGCATCCAAGATTGGTTTCATTATCTCCCAAGCAGGTAGTGGTGACATCACCACTAGCACTAGCATCCAAGCTCTGATACAAATGGATAAGGTTCTGAGTCAGTAAGAGCAGAAGCTGTGTCCGGCCATCTGCGTCTGAAAACCGTCTACAACACACAATTGGCAGATGAGAAATTAAAAAAGGATGAGGTCATTAAACTGTCTCACTGGAAACAAACATGATTCCACTCTTTCAGACAGAAAACCTACTAGCCCAGGAGACTTTAACCAAAGTACTGAAGGATCTGATGCATGGGCTCATTGCCTGAGCCCTACAGTCTTGAGTCAAAAAAAATCTACCAGCAGGACAAGAAAGGTCTAGTCTGTGAACCACTTGGTCAGAAAGGTCCCGTTTAAAAAAAAAAAAAAAAAAAGGACCCACTTTAAGAAAGGTCTTGTTCAAAGTGCCCTGGCTGGCTGGCTCTAAGACAGCCTGCCAGCAACAGACAGTTCTTCCAAATTATCAGAACTGGTTATGAAGTGTCTTCTGAGAATAGTTTGACTACTCCCTTACACCATCAACAGTATTAAACTGGGCAGGAATCTCTGGATATTCACTTTCTTAAGAAGGTCTCCTTTGAAGAAAAACCAGAGCAATGCCTATGTGGGAACAAGAACCCTAAAGATCCTGCTATATACTCTATGCAATTAAAAGGGCCCAAGATTCTGGAGAATCTGCCATCAAGGAAGCCAGAGCCAGAGGCCCAGCTATGCCTGATGAAGTAGTACATGGACCATTCTGATAAGGAGACAGAAAAGGGAGGCTCTCACATCAAAAATCAAAGATTGGGGTTTTAAAAGAAGATTGGCTCCAAAGAAAACACTGAACAGAACCTGCAGAGCTGTATTAACTTCAGTAGAAATAATCATATGGCAAAAGGGAACAAACCATTTTCTATCTCGTAGTATGAACTCATCTCTTCAGGCATTTGGAAGTGGTCGAGGCCTACTTTTATAACTACTTTCACTGCATTGTGCAAAAGTGTATTTTATCTTTGGTCCTTAGTCATGATAGCAGTTTCTTCCATTTTTCTATCTTTCTATATAAAGATCTTTTTTTTTACTTGATACTGACAACCAAAGTACAGTATAAACATGGGGTTACTGATGCTGTTGCTTTTGTAACATGGACAATACCAACATCTCCCATACATTTCTATTAGGCTATAAAAGGTCTCAGAAAGAGTTAATTATTATTATCCTAAAATGTTACAGTATAATTTTAAGGCTGAGTGAGATACAGTAAAGCCTGGGTTTTACATTTTAAGGAAAAAACCTAGACCAACATTTAAAATATTGATCTCTTAAATATACATTAAATTTTATCCAGTCATCAAAAAGCAAAGTTATAGTTAAGCAAATTAATTTAAAAATGAAACCATTTCTAAATGGATAAACTTAATCCTGCTGTTTATACATCTATAAAGCATAATTTGAAAGCTAAGCCTAGTAACAATGACAGAATAATTTATCATCAGTTGAGCTATGTGATTTAAAGGAACAATTGCCCTCACCTCCAAACAAAACAAAACAAAACTTCATCTGACACAAGTTTCAACCGTTACCAAAAGAAAATATATTTTTTAAAACAAAAAGCCCTCTGGCCCAATTTGTGGTGACTGACACACAGTCCAATCAATACTGATCAAACTGCCTTTCTGCCTTGCGCTCCAAAGGAAGTGGTTTAATAATGACAGACTCTACAAGAGCTTCTGCCAGGACTCAGGCACCACGCAGTGGCGACGTAACACCTGTTCCCTAGAGTCTCTAAGCATTAAGTGGTTCACTAACAGTAGCCTCAGGTTTTCTTGGCCGGGGCTCCTTACGTTTTTCATAGACCATAATGAAAAAGTCAGACAGGAACACAAAACTTGCTAGAAATCCAAACACCTGAGGAGGAAAAAGGGGCAAAGATTATATGAGGAATTCTGCAATATACTGTCACATTTCCTACTTGGCTCTGATCATGTTTTATACAAGCAAGACAATTCATCAATTTATCTTAAACACATCATTCTTAACATTAGTGGTTAAAAAATTTTTAAGGTCATCAAAAAATGGAAAGAAGTTACAAAAAAAAATTCCAGAATAATGGTCATTAGTCAAAGTCTCACAAAATATTAATGTCCTGTCTTGTGTGTGTGTGTATGTGTGAGGTGCCAATCTATGAAGCTAAGGTTAATAGATGAAAAACAAAATCCTATAACATGATACAAAACACCGGATTGTTAGCAATGGTTTAGACTGACACACAGATGAGAAGAGCAGGCAGCCACGCCTAGGTAAAAATGGAAAAGGTTATTTGTATCAAAACAGAAATTCTATTTGGAAGATACTTTTAGGTTAAATGGTTCAATTACCTAAAAAATATTTTCCAGCTCGCTGTCACACTGTAATGACACAGCAACATGACGCCACTACCTACACTTCCTCTTCCTTAAATCACTTCTTCCTCATTGTACTCTTCTAACATCTAATCAAACATTCTGAGAATTCTGTCAAGAGACAGAAGACCATGGTGCAAATTTAGCTTCTTCACTAGCAAAACCCTTAAGGAAGGGGGCCAAAGAAGTGCTCTGTAAAAAGAGAAAATCGATGTAGGTCACGGCTAAAGTCTCAATTCTAAGGCTCCATCTCCATGAAGTTTAATATTTTGTCGTCGTTTGCTGCAGTCTCTTGCCCTTCACACCCCATCCCTCCATTCTGCCTCATTTCACTGTAAAGCAAACGGAGCTCCTGATTCATTAATTCAACTGGATGTCCCCAACACATCCAACCAAAATGTAATTATCAATTCCACCCCTCGAAACCCAAGTCCCTTCTTCACTCTGGAGTCTGTATTTTGGCTTGATGGCATCTGTCCCCTTATTTGACTGGCAAATTTATTTGACACTTTAAAGGCAGATCAGATGTCATCTTGTCTACGAAGACATCTCTGACCACCTTAGAGAGCTCCGGTCCATACAGGACCCTCTATGCATATAACCCAAATGATCTTCTAGCTCTTCTGTTCACATCATAATTTTTAAAAAAGTGGACTCCCTCACTCATTTAAGTCTATATAATTTTCATAATTTAAATAGTTGCAAGAGGTAATTTCCAGCATATTATAAATACTGAGCTTTTAAACCACCAGTCACTCTTAAATATATCTAATGAAATCTGAATACTGTAATATTCTGACACACCACCTAATTAAAACACACAAATAAGCTTTTTTTTTAATAGCTGGTAATTTTAGGACATGCTTTCTTTTCCCCCCACGAACTCAACATTTCCTCAACTTTATTTTACTTCCTCCACAGGATTTTATAGTAATACATTTTTATACTAGGAAGTATTTTACTGATTCACCCTATCATACTCTTCTGCAACAAAAATATGATTACAAACAAATTAAGCATAAGGCTTTTTTTCTCTTCAGCTGTTTCATGTATCCATGACTAAATATTACTTACTGCTAGAATGCATCAAGGTTCGGCATTAATTTTATTGTTTTGTTTTTACACATTAAGTACTAAGAAACCGTGTTCACATAAATAGATAGATATGTTATAGCCATCTAATTCTCTGAACTCCTTTTGAGTTGTTCTATCATAAAAAGCAGTTTTAATGATCTATTAGCTGACAGTTCAATTAATTACAACTTCAATTTTCTTATGAACAAAGCATTAATTGGAAATCAGCTGACTAGTAAGAGGTTTGTTAACCAGTTGTTAGTTGTTCATGTTCACAGCACTGGCACCAATTAAGTCCATGATCCTTGATTTGTAATTCTGAAGTCCAAAAGGCAACAAAAACTCGAAGTTTCATGATTCACTTGGCTCAAAATTGACACAACGTAAAACTCTTTACAGTCTTTACCTATCTTTTTACTGTGAATATTCAGATGCTTCAGAAATATTAATATGTTGGATTACAAGGTGCTGCCCAGGCCCTCTGAAGGTGTGTAATACAGTATATGCACAGTATTACCTTTCTAAAATGCAGAATATTCTGAATTCTAAAAAACATTTGGTCCCTCAAGGATTTCAGATAAAAACATTTACTTATCTATCTCTTATACTAGGCTGAACTTTGGGGTCATTTCTCCTGTCTATTCTCTACACCTAAAACAGCACCTGATATGTAGATGTGTTTCTGTTGAACCAAAAAGGGGAGAAATGTAAGATAATCAAGTCAATTTTACCACTTCCATTAGCAATAAAGTTCATATGTGGCTTCAATGGATTTTTGTTAACAAAACTCAGTCAAATTCTAAAGACAGGTTCTAGGTTTTTAAGGCTATCATATTTATTTGCTTTTAGGCCTCTAATCAAATTACACTAAAAAATAAGTTAAAAGACAAACCACTCTCCCTTACTGTATAACCTGTCAAGTACTTTCCAAATTCCATATTTCTAAGCAAATAAAAATAAGCAAAGATAAAAGTTACTTACAATTGCAGCAAGTTCAGCCGTGGTACTGTCATGTGTCAAAGAGAAAAAGATGGATGCCACCAAAAACACCAATCCTGTTCCCACAGTAATATAAAAATCCTATACATACACATAAAACACAAGGAATACAGCATGGTTAGGGTGGCTGAAAACAAATGTTTTAATTTTTAACTTTTAAAAAACTTCAGTGACTTTTTTTTCTTGACTCAAACTTACATACTTCAACTTCTAACTTTTCAATAAGCCTGGTATTTGATAAAATACCCTGTAAAGGAACAGTACGCACACTCTGGACAGGGCATATTCAGAGAGTACATCACAAGATAATGTTTTAATAAAAATAGTTCTCCATTATTACTTATTGTGGAATCTAAAAAGTAAACAAATGAGTAACAAAGACCCACAGACACAGAGAATAAACTAGTGGTGACCAGTGGGGAAAGGGGAGGGATAAGATAGGGGAAGAGGATTAAGAAGTACCAACTATCACGTATAAAATAAATAAGCAACAAGGATGTATTGTACAGCACAGGAAAATCTAGCCGTTATTTGGTAACTAACTTTAAATGGAGTATAATCTATAAAAATATTGAATTGCTATGTTGTTCACCTGATACTAATATTGTAAAATCAATTATATTCTATTGCAAATAAATAAATAAAAATGAAATAAAATAAAAACAGTTCCCCAAAGGTCATGCATGTGTGTGCTTATCTTTTTTTCTAGGATGTATTAATTTTTTAAAAATATTCATTTATTTATTTGGCTGCACCGGATCTTAGTTGCAGCACGTGGGATCTTCGTTGCCGCGTGCAGGATCTTTAGTTGCGGCATGTGGGATCTAGTTCCCTGACCAGGGATCGAACCCAGGTCACCTGCACTGGCAACACGGAGTCTTAGCCACTGGACCACCAGGGAAGTCCCCTCTCTAGGACATATTAAGATCAAAGCCAAAGGATTTATTAAATCCCACATTACTTCCAGCAAAGAACAGCATTTTTCTTCCCTTTCAACATAATCCATGCTAGGATGGCCTCTCTGAGAGTACTTCAGTGCTTTTAAAGCACTTTGGAAAAGAGAGGCTCAAAAGGATCACCCATCATTAACTAAAGACACTTAGGCTTTCTTGGAATAGCATGTCGTTTTCAATTGTGCCAAGTGGGTAATCCAACATGAGCTTGTATGATGAGATTATCTACTACATAAAAGCATCCACATCTCATCATAATGCAGTTTACAGCAATGGAATTCTTCATGGTTTGCAAGTGCTCTCTCAGGCATCACCTCAGGAGGCTCGCTCTCAAATGCCAACTGAAAACAGTGCTTGACATACATACTTGATTCAGAGGAGAAACTGGAAAAATGACAGCCACTCCGAAGTGTTTTAAGTCTGATACTTTTTGAGTTTTCTGAAATGCAATCTCCACTAAACCTAGTATCAGTAAAACTACCCAAAACAGAATTCACTATTTTGTTAGTTCACTTAACACTTACAAGAAATTGCAGAGATTGCCTCTTTGCTTCTAAAAGAGGTGTTTTTCTGCAGCACTTTCTTTTTTCCTATTCCTTTGAATTGAATATTATTTAAATCTGTTACATACAAATATAAAACTCTATTTACTAATATTTGGAGTACACTCAAGGAGGTATTTAAACAAGACAATCATTTTGAGACAAAATAATGTAGTATTCAATAAACACGGGTTCTAGAGCGAGACTACCTGAGTTCACATTCCAGTAATATTACTTCTTAGCTACATGACTGAATTAGTTACCTAAGGTCTGTGTGCCTTTGTTTCTTCATCTGCAAAATGAGAGTAGTAACAATATCGTATTCATAGGTGATTCTATAGATTAGCGTTAATCCATGGAAAGTGATCAGATCAGTGCCAGAAACACAATAAATGTTCCATAAACATTGGCTATTGTTATTCTTGATACAATGGGACCCGCAAGAGCATGGGATAGAAAAGATTCTCTTTCCAAAAAGATTACTGTTCCTCCCTAGACACTACCACCACCACACACTCAAAACATTTTCTCTATAACAGAAAACTCCTTACATAAAGGTTTTTTTAATTTAAGTATATTACTAAGCAGACAGTAAAAGTAATTTTTAAACCATTCAAGCAAACATGACTTCCTTACGATGTTAGGTGAAAAGTAGAACATACATACTCTACAATTACAACTATGTTTAAAACTTTCTATAAGACCCAAAAGACATACAGTAAAATATTTACAAAAGCTATTTTAGGATGAAATGACTAATTTTTCTTTTTTTCCTCAGTATTTTAAAATCAGTATTTACTCTAAAATAACTTTTTAAATGCTCAAATTTGATGTAATAAGTGCTTTACATTTTGCTTAGTTTGACCATTATACTAAACTGGGAAATATATTGTTTCTTGTCAAAAAGATCAATGTTCTTAAACGCTACAGATGCAGCACTAAAAAACTATAAACATTTCTAAAAATATTTTTATGGAAAGTAGTGCTATTTTGCTGTTGAGATAAGAAATGAAAAAAATATTTTCAATCTTTAATGTTTAAAATATGAATTTACACATTCAAGCTACAAATCAACCAGCTCAGATGCTACTGAATTTTTCCCTTGACCAAATCTTATCACATACTAATGTGTAAAAAGGAAGACTTTTCACAGATTAAAAATATAATTAACAAAAATTCTAAGATATTCTCCGCATCCTCTTCTTAATACGTATTTCATAAAACAAATGGGTTCTGTTGTCACTGCTATACAAAGACTCTTGTGGTGACGATATGTGCCATGATAGCATCTAAATATACTAGGGCAGTGGTTCTAGCAGCGTTCTGCCTAGGCCACATGGTAGACTTCAGAGTGTGAGAACTTTCCTGGGTTCAAATCTGTTTATTTTTACCCTCACTGTGTAACTTTGGACAAGTTACTTAACCACTCTCAACCTAAGTTTCCTCAACAGAAAAATGGAGCATTGAGGTGTGAAGATTCTAAATCACAGCACATAAAGTGCCTGGCACACAGTAAACACTGACAGCAGCTATTATCGGGTAAGATAATGGGAACTGCCATATATTGGCCATACCAAGAACTGCATGTATGTGTTCATCAAAGTCTTAATGGATTTGACTCAGACTCTACCTGTTTTTCAAAGTTATTTTTTTAGCTGTTTGGTATCAACTTTTTGTTTTTTAATTTTTCAAACTTAAAAGAATCATTATATATATATGTATTTTTTATTAAAGTATAGTTGAGTTACAATATTGTGTTAGCTTCAAGTATACAGCAAAGTGATTCAGTTATATTTTTTCAGATTATATTCATTATAGGTTATTATATAGGTTATTACAAGATATTGAATATTGTTCCTTGTGCTACACAGTAAATCCTTTTTGCTTATCTATTTTATGTATAGTAGTTTGTATCTCTTAATCCCACACCCCTAATTTGTTCCCTCCTCCCTTCCCTCTCCACTTTGGTAACCATAAGTTTGTTTTCTATGTCTGTTAAGTCTGTTTCTGTTTTGTATACAGATTCTTTTGTATTATTTTTAAGATTCCACATATAAGTGATATCATATAGTATTTGTCTTTCTCTGACTTACTTCACTAAGTTTAATATTCTCTAGGTCCAGTAACTAACATATTACTGCAAATGGCAATATTTCATGCTTAAAGAATTATTTTAAAAGAAGGGAATAGGAGCTCCAATCAAGACAGCAGAGTAGAAGGACGTGGAACTCACCTCCTTCCACAAATACACCAAAAATACCCCTACAAATGGAACAATTCTCACAGAACACCTACTGAACACCAGCAGAAGACCTCAAACACCTGAAAGGACAGGAAAAATCTCCATGTGACCAGGTAGGACAAAAGGGAAAAAAAAAAGGGAAAGCAGGACGGGATCTGCGGCCATGGGAGGGAGCTGGAAAAAGGGAAGGTTCCTGCACCCTGGGATGCCCCCTCACTGGCAGGGAGATCAACCAGGACAGAAAGGGAGCTTCAGAGGTGCAGAGGAGAGTGCAACAACTGGTCTGTGGCAGGCAGAACAAACAGAGACCTGCACAGACGGCCGTGCCACCGCCCTGCGCATCCCAGCCTGAGACACACATCTGCTGGTACGGGCAGGGGCTGGGTGCTGAAACTCAGGGTTTAGAGGACAGAACAGGGAGAGGGCTGCTGTTGGCTGTGTGGAAACAGCCTGAAGGGGCTGGAGTGTGGTGCGGTCGCAACCGGGGATGTTTGCGGAAGAAGCCCAGGCCTGTCACAGAAGTGAAGTGCCATCGTTAAGTGGCGCACGAGGAGGGGATGGAGGCCGCCATAGCAGCCTCTTTCTCACGTGCCAGCCCCCACCTCCACAGGCTCCAGGGGAGCGCACCCCAGCCACCGCCTTGGGGGCTCCTGCCTTGACAGGCTCCGGCGTCCCAGCCGCTGCCTCGGCGGGCTCTGGGAGCAAACGCCAGTGGGCTGCCCACACACAGAGGCAGAGCTGAAACCACAGCTGGACCCCAGCGGCCACGCGACTTAGGAAGTAGGGCTGAAATCTCTCCCTGCAGCTGTGCAAGCCACAGACTTACACCTCCGCTGCCAGCTGTGTAAATTCAGCACCTGCAGGACATCCGAGGGACAACGGGTCCTCCCATGGCTGGGACAGATCTGGCCTTAGCAGCTGTGGGCTTTGTGGGCACATGCATGTAGGGACTGGGCTGGGCCAGGGTCTGAGCTGCCTCCATAGCCCCCACAGCAGGTCCAGGTGCACAACTACTGTAGTCCTGGAACCTGACTTCAGTGGATCTGCGCTGGTGGCCTTGTGAAAACAAGGCCAGAGGGACACCAGGGCTGACTGATGGCATTCCCAAGGTTGAGACTGGGGCAAGGGCAGTGCCAACAACAGTGTACTTTGTGAGCCCGCACAACGGGTGACAGGTGAGCACACTCACCTGTGAACAGCTCTGGCAGAGGAATAGTCAGTGGCTCCGCTCCCAATGGGAGCACGCCAATCCCACCTACCTTGCACCATCACTCAGAAATGCACCTGGGAGCTTCTACTCCAACAACTAGGGAACAAACCCAGCCTGATAGAGCAGTGAAAACCACAGAGCAAGGAGGAGGCCCCACTCAATATCCAGTGCAGGTTCTGGTCACCACAACACCAGTCACACCTCCTAGCAAGGGGATAACAACAGCCAGCACACACTGAGGAAAGAGGTGGCAGGCATCCAAGCTAAAAACAGCCCTCGCACCAAAAAATATCAAACCCACAAAGGCTACACAGGAACACTCCCACATAAAAACAGCCCTCCAAACCACAGTAGATAATTGTTTGTCCTCAACTCATAGAGCAAGAGAAATATAAGTAAAATGAAGAAGCAGAGGAACCACTCCCAATTAAAAGATCAAGAGAATTCCCCTGAAAGAACAAACAACAAAACAGACCTCTTCAGTCTAATAGATATCGAGTTCAAAAAGGAGATAATGAAAACACTGAAGAAGTTAAGGACTATTTATAGAAATGCAGATTACTATAAAAAGAAATAGAAACTATAAAAAGGAACCAAGAAAAATTAGAGAACTCATTCACTGAGATGAAAGTTGAGCTAAAGGCAATGAATAGTAGAACGAATAATGCAGAAGAACAAGTGACCTGGGAGATGGAATAATGGAAAGCACCTAATCAGAACAGCAGACAGAAAGGCAAATGAAAAAAAACGAAAGCAACATAAGAGACCTGTGGGATAATACAAAGCATGCCAATCTACGCATAACAGGGATCCCAGAAGGAGAAGAAAGAGAAAAGGGAATTGAAGATGCTATGGCTGAAAACTTCCCAAACCTAAAGAAGATAACAGATATCCAGGTACAGGAAGCACAGAGGGTCCAAAACAAGATAAACCCAAACAGACCTACACCAAGACATATTTCTCTACAGAAATGCTGCAGGCCAGGGACTTCCCTGGTGGTCCAGTGGTAAAGAATCTGCCTCCCAATGCAGGGGACACAGGTTTGATCCCTGGTCGGGGAACTAAGATCCCACATGCCGTGGGGCAACTAAGCCCGCACACCACAACTACTGAGCCTGTGCAACTCAACTAGAGAGAGAAAACCCGCACACCACAACTAGAGAGAAGCCCATGCGCTGCAACGAAGAGCCCACACGCCACAACAAAAGAAGATCCTGCATGCCGCAATGAAGATCCCACATGCCACAACGAAGACCCAATGCAGCCCCCCCCGCCCCCCCAAAAAAAGGTGTCTATGGAAAAAAAACCAAAGAAATGTTGCAGGCCAGAAGGGAGTGGCAAGATACATTCAAAGTCCTGAGAGGGAAAAATCTGCAACCTAGGATACTCTACCCAGCAAGATTATCATTTAGAATAGAAGGAAAAATAAAGAATTTCTCAGACAAACAAAAACTAAAAGAATACAGCAATACCAAACCCATCCTAAGGGAAATATTGAAAGGTCTTCTCTAAATAGAAAAGAAAAATCTATAGGAAAGAGAATATCCTAATCAGAAAGTAAATCACTTAAGTAAGCTCGTATACAGATTTAAAAAAGGAAAATCAAAATTTTCTGTGAAAGTGATGATAACCACAAAGAACAGCAAAAGGAAGAACATGAAGATGGGGCTTCCCTGGTGGCGCAGTGGTTGAGAGTCTGCCTGCTAATGCAGGGGACACGGGTTCGAGCCCTGGTCTGGAAGGATCCCACATGCCGCGGAGCGGCTGGGCCTGTGAGCCACAACTACTGAGCCTGCGCTCCGCAACAAGAGAGGCCGTGATAGTGAGAGGCCCGCGCACCGCGATGAGGAGTGGCCCCCGCTTGCCGCAACTGGAGAAAGCCCTCGCACGGAAACGAGGACCCAACACAGCCAAAAATAAAAAAAAAAAAAAAAAAAAAAAAAAGAACATGAAGATGTAAAAGAGGACATCAAAATCATCAAATGTGGGGGAGGAAAGTAAGAAAATGTAATTTTTTTTTTTCTAGAATGTGTTCGAACCTATATGATTACCAGTCTAAAGCAAATGGGAAGGGTTAATATACTTGAAAAACAGGGCAACCACAAATCAAAAACACACAATAGGTTCACAAACACCAAAAAGAAGAGAACATAAGCATAATACCAAAGAAAGTCTTCAAACCACAAAAGGAAAAACAAAAAGGGACAAAGAAGAAATATAAAATCAATGGGAAAACAAGGTTTAAAATGGCAATAAATACGTATCTATCAATAATTACTTTAAATGTCAATGGACTAAATGCTCCAATCAAAAGACACAGAGTGGCAGACTGGATGAAACAAGAGCCTACATACACTATGCTGCCTACAAGAGACCGACTTTAGGGACTTCCCTGGTGGCACAGTGGTTAAGAACCCACCTGCCAACGCAGGGGACCCAGGTTCGAGCCCTGGTTCAGGAAGATCCCACATGCCGCGGAGCAACTAAGCCTGTGTACCACAACAACTGAGCCTGTGCTCTAGAGCCCGCAAGCCACAACTAGTGTGCCCACGTGCCACAACTACTGAAGCCCACGTGCCTAGAGCCTGTGCTCTGCACAAAAGAAGCCACTGCAATGAGAAGCCCACGCACCGCAACAAAGAGTAGCCCCCGCTTGCCACAACTAGAGAAAGCCCGTGCATAGCAACGAAGACCCAACGCAGCCAAAAACAAATAAATAAATAATTTTTTAAAAAAATGACCCACTTTAGGGCAAAGGCCACACCTAGATTTAAAGTGAGGAGTTGGAAAAAGATGTTTCGTGCAAACGAAAATGACAAGAAAGTGGGGGTTGCCAATACTCATATCAGACAAAATAGACTTTAAAACAAAGGCTATAAAGAAAGATAAAGAACACTATATAATGATAACAGGATCAATACAAGGAGAGGATATTACACTTGTCAACATATATGCACCCAACATAGGAGCACCCAAATACATAATACAAACACACACCTAAAGGGAGAAACTGACAGGAGTACAGTAATAGTATATTTTAACACCCCACTCACATCAAGGGACAGATCTTCTACACAGAAAATGAATAAGGCAAGAGAGATCCTAAGTGATACAATAGAACAGTTAGACTTAGTTGATATTTTCAGGACATTACACCCCCAAAAAGCAGAATACACATTCTTTTCAAGCGCACATGGAACGTTCTCTAGGATTGACCACAAACTAGGGCACAAAACAAGCCTCAACAAATTTAAGGGTATAGGAATTATTTCAAGCATCGTTTCTGACCACAACAGCATGAAACTAGAAATCAACAACAGAAAAAGAAACAAGAAAAAAAACAATTACATGGAGACTAAACAACGTGCTCCTAAAATAACCAATGGGTCAATGGTGAAATCAAAGAAGAAATTAAAAAATACCTTGAGGCAAATGACAATGAAAACACAACCATACAAAATCTATGGGGAAATTCCCCGGTGGTCCAGTGATTAGGACTCCATGCTCTCACTGCTGAGGGCCCGGGTTCAATCCCTGATCAGGGAAGTAAGATCCCACAAGTCGTGTAGTGCAGCCAAAAATGATAAACAAAATCTGTGGGATGCAACAAAAGCAGTTCTTAGAAGAAAGTTCATAGTGACACAGGCCTTCTTTAAGAAACAAGAAAAATCTGAAATAACTTAACCCACCACCTAAAATAATCAGAAAAAGAAGAACAAACAAAACCTAAAGTCAGCAGAAGAAAGGAAATAATAACAATCAGAGAGGAAATAAATAAAATAGAGATTAAAAAAATAGAAAAAAAAATCAATAAAACCAAGAGCTGGTTCTTTGAAAGGGTAAACAGAATTGACAAGCCTCTGGCCAGGTGCACCAAGAAGAAAAGAGACAAGACCCAAATAAGCGAAATAAGAAATGAAAGGGGAAAAATCACAAGTGATACTGCAGAAATACAAAAAAACCATAAGAGAATACTATGAACAATTATATGCCAACATATTTGACAATCTAGAAGAAATGGACAACTTTCTAGAAACATACAGCCCACCAAAATTGAATCAAGAAGAAATAATTTGAACAGACCAATCACGAGAAGTGAAACAGACTCCGTAGTAAAAAAAAAAAAAAAAAAAACTCCCTACAGGGACTTCCCTGGCTGTCCAGTGGTTAAGACTCCACGCTTCTAATGCAAGTGGTATTGGAAAAGTTGGACAGCCACATGCAAATCAATAAAGTTAGAACACACCATCACACCATACACAAAAATAAATTCAAAATGGCTTAAAGACTTAAATATGAGACATGACACCATAAAACTCCTTGAACATAGACAAAACATTCTCTGACGTAAGTTGTACCAATCATACCAGTCACCCAAGGCAATAGAAATAAAAGCAAAAATAAACAAATGGGACCTAATCAAACTTACAAGCTTTTGTAAAGCAAAGGAAGCCATAAACAAAATGAAAAGACTACCTATGGACTGGGAGAAAATATTTGCAAATGATGTGACTGACAAGGGCTTAACTTCCAAAATATACAAACAGCTCAAACAACTCAATAACAAAAAAAGCCCAATCAAAAAATGGTGAGAAAACCTAAATAGACATTTCTGAAAAGAAGATATACAGATGGCCAATAGGCACATGAAAACATGCTCATCATCGCTAATTATCAGAGAAATGCAAATCAAAACTACAATGAGGTACACCACCACACACTGGTCAAAACAGCCATCATTAAAAAGTCTACAAATAATAAATGTTGGAGTAGGTGTGGAGAAAAGGGAACCCTCTTACACTGCTGGTGGAAATGTAAATTGGTATAGCCACTATGGAAAACAGTATGGAGGCTCCTCAAAAAACTAAAAATAGAGTTACCATACGATCCAGCAATTACACTCCTGGGAATACACCCAGACAAAACTGTAATTCAAAAATATACATGCACCCCAATACTCACAGCAGCACTATTTACAATAGCCAAGACACGGAAACTACCTAAATGTCCATCAACAAATGACTGGATAAAGAAAATGTGGTGTGTATATATATATATATATATATATATATGTATGTGTGTGTGTGTGTGTATACACACACACACATACATACACACGATGGAATATTACTCAGCCATAAAAAAAAGGAAATCACACCATTTGCAGCAACATACTATGATGATCTCTAGGTCCATCTAAGTGAAGTAGGTTAGACAGAGAAGGACAAATACCATATGATATCACTTATATGTGGAATCTAAAATACAACACAAATGAACTTATTTACTAAACAAACACACTCGTGGACTTAGAGAAAAGACTTGTGGTTGCCAAAGGGGAGGGAGGGTGGGAAAGGGAAGGATTGAGAGTTTGGGATTAGCGGATGCAAACTAGTATATATAGGATTGATAAACAACAAGGCCCTACTGTATAGCACAGGGAACTATACTCAATATCTGTGATAAACCATAATGAAAAAGAATATATATATGTACAACTGAATCACTTTGCTGTACAGCAGAAATTAACACAACACTGTAAATCAACTATACTTCAATAAAATTTTTTAAATGCAAAAAAATAAATAAGTGAAAGAAGGCAATAGATTCTTATGGTACAAAACTAAAGAGTACAAATGAGTATACAGAAAAAAGTAAATCTTAGGTGTATGATCAATACAGGACCCAATGCTTGCTTCTCATTAATTTAAAACAATAAAATCTTACTGCTTTGTATTTATCCAGTTCTCTCTCTATTTATTTTTGTTGCACTGGGTCTTTGCTGCTGCACACTGGCTTTCTCTAGCTGCAGCGAGCAGGGGCTACTCTTCACTGCGGTGCAGAGGCTTCTCATTGCAGTGGCTTCTCTTGTTGCGGAGGATGGGCTCTAGGCGTGTGGGCTTGGGCTTCGTAGTTGTGGCTCACGGGCTCTAGAGCACAGAGCTCAGTAGTTGTGGTGTGCGGGCTTAGTTGCTTAGCGGCATGTGGGAATCTTGCCAGACCAGGGATCGAACCCATGTCCCCCAAATTGGTAGGTGGATTATTTTTGTTTTTTATTTTTTTTAACATCTTTATTGGAGTATAATTGCTTTACAATGGTGGGTTAGTTTCTGCTTTATAACAAAGTGAATCAGCTATACATATACATATATCCCCATATCTCCTCCCTCTTGTGTCTCCCTCCCACCCTCCCTATCCCACCCCTTTAGGTGGTCACAAAGCACCAAGCTGATCTCCCTGTGCTATGTGGCTGCTTCCCACTAGCTATGTATTTTGGTAGTATATATAAGTCCATGCCACTCTCTCACTTCGTCCCAGCTTACCCTTCAGCCTCCCCGTGTCCTCAAGTCCATTCTCTACATCTGCGTCTTTCTTCCTGTCCTACCCCTAGGTTCTTCAAAACCATTCTTTTTTCTTTAGATTCCATATACATGTGTTAGCATACGGTATTTGTTTTTCTCTTTCTGACTTTACTCTGTATGACAGACGCTAGGTCCATCCACCTCACTACAAATAACTCCATTTCGTTTCTTTTTATGGCTGAGTAATATTCCATTGTATATATGTGCCACATCTTCTTCATCCATTCATCTGTCGATGGACACTTAGCTTGCTTCCATGACCTGGCTATTGTAAACAGAGCTGCAGTGAACATTGTGGTACATGACTCTTTTTGAATTATGGTTTTCTCAGGGTATGCCCAGTAGTGGGATTGCTGGGTCCTATGGTAGTTCTATTTTTCGTTTTTTAACGAACCTCAATACTGTTCTCCATAGTGGCTGTATCAATTTACATTCCCACCAACAGTGCAAGGGGGTTCCCTTTTCTCCACACCCTCTCCAGCATTTACTGCTTGTAGATTTTTTGAAGATAGCCATTCTGACTGGTGTGAGGTGATACCTCATTGTAGTTTTGATTTGCATTTCTCTAATGATTAGTGATGTTGAGCATACTTTCATGTGTTTGTTGGCAATCTGTATATCTTCTTAGGAGAACGGTCTATTTAGGTCTTCTGCCCATTTTTGGATTGGGTTGTTTGTTTTCTTGATATTGAGCGGCATGAACTGCTTGTAAATTTTGGAGATTAATCCTTTGTCAATTGCTTCGTTTGCAAATATTTTCTCCCATTCTGAGGGCTGTCTTTTCTTCTGGTTTATGGTTTCCTTTGCTGTGCAAAAGCTTTTAAGTTTCATTAAGTCCCATTGGTTTAGTTTTGTTTTTATTTCCATTTCTCTAGGAGGTGGGTCAAAAGGATCTTACTGTGATTTATGTCATAGAGTGTTCTGCCTATGTTTTCCTCTAAGAGTTTTATAGTGCCTGGCCTTAAATTTAGGTCTTTAATCCATTTTGAGTTTATTTTTGTGTACGGTGTTAGGGAGTGTTCTAATTTCATTCTTTTACATGTAGCTGTCCAGTTTTCCCAGCACCACTTACTGAAAAGGCTGTCTTTTCTCCATTGTATAGTCTTGCCTCCTTCATCAAAAATAAGGTGACCATATGTGCATGGGTTTATCTCTGGGCTTTCTATCCTGTTCCATTGATCTGTATTTCTGTTTTTGTGTCAGTACCATACTGTCTTGATACTGTAGCTTTGTAGTATAGTCTGAAGGCAGGGAGCCTGATTCCTCTAGCTCCATTTTTCTTTCTCAAGATTGCTTTGGCTACTCAGGGTCTTTTGTGTTTCCATACAAATTGTGAAATTTTTTGTTCTACTTCTGTGAAAAAATGCCATTGGTAGTTTGATAGGGGTTCCACGGAATCTGTAGATTGCTTGGGGTAGTATAGTCATTTTCACAATGTTGATTCCTCCAATCCAAGAACATGGTATATCTCTCCATCTATTTGTATCATCTTTAATTTCTTTCATCAGTGTCTTATAGTTTTCTGCATACAGGTCTTTTGTCTCCTTAGGTAGGTTTATTCCTAGGTATTTTATTCTTTTTGTCACAATGGTAAATGGGAATGTTTCCTTAATTTCTCTTTCTGATCTTTCGTTCTTAGTGTATAGGAATGCAAGACATTTCTGTGCATTAATTTTGTATCCTGCTACTTTACCAAATTCATTGATTAGCTCTAGCAGTTTTCTGGTAGAGTCTTTAGGATTCTCTATGGATAGTACCATGTCAACTGCAAACAGTGGCAGATTTACTTCTTCTTTTCCAATTTGGATTCCTTTTATTTCTTTTTCTTCTCTGACTGCCGTGGCTAAAGCTTCCAAAACTATGTTGAATAAAAGGAGTGAGAGTGGGCAACCTTGTCTTGTTCCTGATCTTAGAGGAAATGGTTTCAGTTTTTCACCATTGAGAATGATGTTGGCTGTGGCTTTGTCATATATGGCCCTTATTATGTTGAGGTAAGTTCCCTCTATGCCTACTTTCTGGAGGGTTTTTATCATAAATGGGGGTTGAATTTTGTTGAAAGCTTTTTCTGCATCTACTGAGATGATCATATGGTTTTTCTCCTTCAATTTGTTAATATGGTGTATCACATTGATTGGTTTGTGTATATTGAAGAATCCTTGCGTTCCAGGGATAAACCCCACTTGATCATGGTGTATGATCCTTTTAATGTGCTGTTGGATTCTGTTTCCTAGTATTTTGTTGACGATTTTTGCATCTATGTTAATCAGTGATATTGGCCTGTAGTTTTCTTTCTTTGTGACATCTTTGTCTGGTTTTGGTATCAGGGTGATGGTGGCCTCGTAGAATGAGTTTCGGAGTGTTCCTCCCTCTGCTATATTTTGGAAGAGTTTCAGAAGGATAGGTGTTAGCTCTTCTCTAAATGCTTGACAGAATTCGCCTGTGAAGCCATCTGGTCCTGGGCTTTTGTTTGTTGGAAGATATTTAGTCACAGTTTCAATTTCAGTGCTTGTGACTGTTCTGTTTATATTTTCTATTTCTTCCAGGTTCAGTCTTGGAAGGTTGTGCTTTTCTAAGAATTTGTCCATTTCTTCCAGGTTGTCCGTTTTATTGGCATATAGTTGCTTGTAGTAATCTCTCATGATCCTTTGTATTTCTGCAGTGTCAGCTGTTACTTCTCCTTTTTCATTTCTAATTCTATTGATTTGAGTCTGATCCTTTTTCTTCTTGATGAGTCTGGCTAATGGTTTATCAATTTTGTTTATCTTCTCAAAGAACCAGCTTTTAGTTTTATTGATCTTTGCTATTCTTCCTTCATTTCTTTTTCATTTATTTCTGATCTGATCTTTATGTTTTCTTTCCTTCTGCTATTTTGGGGCTCTTTTGTTCTTCTTTCTCTAATTGCTTTAGGTGTAAGGTTAGGTTGTTTGAGATGTTTCTTGTTTCTTGAGGTAGGATTGTATTGCTATAAACTTCCCTCTTAGAACTGCATTTGCTGCATCCCATAGGTTTTGGGTCGTCGTGTTTTCATTGTCATTTGTTTCTAGGCATTTTTTGATTTCCTCTTTGATTTCTTCAGTGATCTCTTGGTTATTTAGTAGTGTATTGTTTAGCCTCCATGGGTTTGTATTTTTTACAGAGTTTTTTCCTGTAATTGATATCTAGTCTGATAGCGTTGTGGTCGGAAAAGATACTTGATATGATTTCAATTTTCTTAAATTTACCAAGGGTTGATTTGTGACCCAAGATATGATCTATCCTGGAGAATGTTCCATGAGCACTTGAGAAGAAAGTGTATTCTGTTGTTTTTGGATGGAATGTCCTATAAATATCGGTTAAGTTCATCTTGTTTAATGTATCATGTATAGCTTGTGTTTCCTTATTTATTTTCATTTTGGAGGATCTGTCCATTGGTGAAAGTGGGGCATTAAAGTCCCCTACTATGATTGTGTTACTGTCTATTTCCCCTTTTATGGCTGTTAGCATTTGCCTTATGTATTGAGGTGCTCCTATGTTGGGTGCATAAATATTTACAATTGTTATATCTTCTTCTTGGATTGATCTCTTGGTGTCCTTCTTTGTCTCCTGCAAGAGTCTTTATTTTAAAGTCTATTTTGTCTGATATGAGAATTGCTACTCCAGCTTTCTTTTGATTTCCATTTGCATGATATATCTTTCTCCATCCCCTCACTTTCAGTCTGAATGTGTCCCTAGGTCTGAAGTGGATCTCTTGTAGACAGCATATAGATGGGTCTTGTTTATGTATCCATTCAGCCAGTCTATGTCTTTTGGTGGGAGCATTTAATCCTTTACATTTAAGGTAGTTATCAATATGTATGTTCCTATTACCATTTTCTTAATTGTTTGGAGTTTGTTATTATAGGTCTTTTCCTTCTCTTGTGTTTCCTGCAGAGAAGTTCCTTTAGCATTTGTTGTAAAGCTGGTTTGGCGGTGCTGAATTCTCTTAGCTTTTGCTTGTCTGTAAAGGTTTTAATTACTCCGTCTAATCTGAATGAGATCCTTGCTGGATAGACTAATCTTGGTTGTAGGTTTTTCCCTTTCATCACTTTAAATATGTCCTGCCATTCCCTTCTGGCTTGCAGAGTTTCTGCTGAAAGATCAGCTGTTAACGTTATGGGGATTCCCTTGTATGTTATTTGTTGTTTTTCCCTTGCTGCTTTTAGTATTTTTTCTGTGTATTTAATTTTTGATAGTTTGATTAATATGTGGCTTGGCATGTTTCTCTTTGGATTTATCCTGTATGGGACTCTCTGCGCTTCCTGGACTTGGATTAACTATTTCCTTTCCCATGTTAGGGAAGTTTTCAACTATAATCTCTTCAAATATTTTCTCAGTCCCTTTCTTTTTTCTCTTCTTCTTCTGGGACCCCTATAATTCCAATGTTGTTGTGTTTAATGTTGTCCCAGAGGTCTCTAAGACTGTCCTCAACTGTTTTCATTCTTTTTTGTTTATTCTGCTCTGCAGTAGTTATTTCCACTATTTTATCTTCCAGGTCACTTATCTGTTCTTCTGTCTCAGTCATTCTGCTATGGATTCCTTCTAGAGAATTTTTAATTTCATTTATTGTGTTGTTCATCATTGTTTGTTTGCTCTTTAGTTCTTCTAGGTCCTTGTTAAACGTTTCTTGTATTTTCTCCATTCTAGTTCCAAGATTTTGGATCATCTTCACTATCATTACTCCGAATTCTTTTTCAGGTAGACTGCCTATTTCCTCTTCAATTGTTTGGTCTGGTGGGTTTTTACCTTGCTCCTTCATCTGCTGTGTGTTTCTCTGTCTTCTCATTTTGCTTAACTTACTGTGTTTGGGGTCTCCTTTTCGCAGGCTGCAGGTTCGTAGTTCCCGTTGTTTTTGGTGTCTGCCCCCAGTGGCTAAGGTTGGTTCAGTGGGTTGTGTAGGCTTCCTGGTGGAGGGGACTAGTGCCTGTGTTCTGGTGGATGAGGCTGGATCTTGTCTTTCTGGTGGGCAGGACTGCGTCTGGTGGTGTGTTTGGGGGTGTCTGTGACCTCATTATGATTTTAGGCAGCCTCTCTGCTAATGGGTGGTGTTGTGTTCCTGTCTTGCTGGTTGTTTGGCATAGGGCATCCAGCACTGTAGGTTGCTGGTCGTTGAGTGGAGCTGGGTCCTAGCGTTGAGATGGAGATCTCTGGGAGATCTTTTGCCGTTTGATATTATGTAGAGCCAGGAGGTCTCTGGTGGACCAATGTCCTGAACTTGGCTCTCCCACCTCAGAGGCACAGGCTTGATACCCGGCCTGAGCACCAAGACCCTGTCAGCCACACGACTCCATCTGTTATTCCTCTCTTTTTTCTGTTTTTTTTTCTCAAGAGTTTCTTCCTCCTGTTTTCTGTTTATCTCCTGTCTTCTTTGTCCATTTTTTCTTGATTGATCTCCCTTTGACTTTCACCCTGTAGCTCTCTCTGGGCTTCTATTTCGACAGCAACTATGGGACTCTCGATGGTGTGGGCCACTTCTTTTGCCAGTTGGCCGAGGAGAAGTGTTTGTAGGCAGATTGTTAACCACTGTGCCACCAGGAAAGTCCCTCTCTTTTTTTATTAGTTAAAATTTACCCTAATTTTTATCTTTTCCCTCAAAACTGTGAATTCTTTCATAAATCAACCCTGATAGTTACAATTCCTCATAAACCACTCCTGATAACTTGAATGCTATTGAAGAAATAAACTGCTCAATTCTTTCTTCCTTAAATGCAGTAACTATGTAAATTATCTTACCTGTTATCTCAAAAATCCATATTATACTCAAATAAAAACAGAGGGTCAGCAGACTAAGTCTTTAGAAAGTTATACATCTCTAATTTTGTGAGTATAAAATTCTCACATAGACTTCTATTAAAAGGGAAATTTCTGCGCAATGAATTTAACAAATACCTTCTAAATTCACTTATAGAGAACTTTCTTTCATAAAATAAAATCAAAACAAAACAGGTAGAATTACATGTTCTTTTGTTTAAAGGCTTCAAAAATATCAATATATCACATTAGTTCATTACTCCATCTCTTACGTCCGGCATAACGCCTGGCCTACAATAGGCACACAGTGAATAACTGTAGAACCAGTGAGTGACAGTCTGAAATGTGAGAAATCAAAAGTGACAAAACCCTAGTTTTTACAAAATACCTCATGTGAATTAGATTAAACCACCAATAACTGTAAATTATCAGCAGTGTCTGTCACTCTCATTCTAATTTCACCTTCCCCCTCTACCATACCACCTGGCAGGGAAAAACTGAGTTGCTTAGAGGCAGAGCTGGAACAATGGATAGAGTCTTTTCCTGTTACTGAGTTATGAAAGCATTACTACTGTAAACAATACAACTACAGAAGATCCAAAAATATCTAAATTCTTGTTATAGGAATTATATTTTTTAATGCTTACCGATGACTTGACTTTTGCGGTATCAACTTTGTCATAAACTGGAGTGCAGTACACAATCAGCATAAGGAGACTCAGCAGAAAGGCACTGCAGCTTACAAATTCGAAAAAGTAAAGGCCTCCACACAAAGTACATTGTGACACAACTTCCTCACAGATAAAGGCCAACAGAGACAGCACCTACAAAAGAAACAAAACATTTGGCTTAAGTTTTTTTCAGGGAAACCTACAGTATTCAGAAAACACCACTTGTTCACTCAAATATTTATCAAGTGGAGACTCAGCAAACAAGATTACTGAATGAGGGCTTCCCTGGTGGCGCAGTGGTTGAGAATCTGCCTGCTAATGCAGGGGACACGGGTTTGAGCCCTGGTCTGGGAAGATCCCACATGCCACGGAGCAACTAGGCCCGTGAGCCACAACTACTGAGCCTGCGCGTCTGGAGCCTGTGCTCCACAACAAGAGAGGCCGCGATAGTGAGAGGCCCGCACACTGCGATGAAGAGTGACCCCCGCTCGCCGCAACTAGAGAAAGCCCTCGCACAGAAACGAAGACCCAACACAGCCATAAATAAATAAATAAATAAATAAAATTTAAAAAAAAAAAAGGAAAAGAAACGGAAAGCTTTAAAAAAAAAACAAAACAGATTACTGAATGAACCTGATCTACACATAATTTACACTCCAGTTGCCTTGAAGGGAATACAGGTACACAGATAATTAACTACCTACTGTGTGCTAAATGCTAGAATAGGAGAAATCCGGGGTGTTGTTATAAAAGCACACAGAAAAGGCACTCAACCTGGAGGTTGGGAAAGGCTTCCGGAAGGAAAGCTGAGACCAGAAGGACAGTAGAGTCAGTTGTGGGGTGAAAGATAGGGGAAAAAGTTCCAGGCAGAGAAGCAGTGCACAGAAGGACCTAGAAGTGAGAGAGCTCGGTACCTTCCCACGCTAACCACACACAGATATCCCACAACCTCCACTCAACTGTGAAAGTGAGTTGAGTCAACATGGCTAATGCGTCAGAGGGGAGGGGATGGCAGCACAGAAATGATGAAATGAGACCAGAGAGGTAATAAGCAGAGAACAGATCTAAATGCCTCCTTTTACTAGTTTAAGGAATCTGGATTTTAAGGGTTTTTAAAGCAAAGGGGTAGGGACTTCCCTGGTGGCGCAGTGGTTAAGAATCCGCCTGCCAATGCAAGGGGCACAGGTTTGAGCCCTGGTCTGGGAAGATCCCACATGCTGTGGAGCAACTAAGCCTGAGCGCCACAACTACTTAGCCTGTGCTCTGGAGCCCGCGAGCCACAACTACTGAGACCGTGAGCCACAACTAGTGTGCCCACGTGCCACAACTACTGAAGCCCGTGTGCCTAGAGCCCGTGCTCCACAACAAAGAGAAGCCACTGCAATGAGAAGCCCACGCACCGCAACGAAGAGTAGGCCCCGCTCGTCACAACTAGAGAAAGCCTGCACGCAGCAACGAAGACCCAACGCAGCCAAGAATAAATTTTAATAAATAAATAAATAAATTTATAAAGCAAAGGGGTAACATGATCAGGTTTATGCTTTTAGTAGTTCTTTATAGCTACAATATAAAGAAGGGACGGGGAGGAGAGATGGTGGGGGAGACGGGGAGGGGGAGACAGTGGGGGAGGGCAAAACTGGGGCTGGACATCCAGTTGGGGAAGCTCATGTCAGAAATCAGAGGAAAGGTAGTGAGCAGGGTAGTAGTAATGGACAAGAGTGAAATCACTGAAAGATGCAGTAGAAGCCCTCATCAGACAGGATGAATACAAACGGAATAGGAAACAAGATAATACATATATGCTTAAACCATTTTATTTTCATTTAGAACAAAAAGGCACATTTATTTATTCAGTCTTTTGAAGTGGACCTTTTCTTTGAGAATGCACCTGATTGGAATTCCCCATCGTGTTCTCTGCATTAATCACTTCCATCATTTATGACTACCACTTCCAGACTGATGTTATTTGAAGTGGAGCAAGATCTGGGACACCTGAGAAGCAGCGTGCAGAATCCTTCTAGAGTCGGACTAGTTTTACTGGCCTTTCACAGTTGCCTTGCTCTTACTTAATTCCACTGCACGTATTTTAGTAGCTTTTTTGGTCTTTCCAAAGCATTCAATTTATTTTCATAGAAACAATTCCTTTTCACATTCAATTTTAGTCTTGCAGTTATTTAACTGGCCATAAAAAGTATAATTTTGGGGACTTCCCTGGTGGTCCAGTGGCTAAGACTCTGCACTCCCAATGCAGGGGGCCTGGGTTCGATCCCTAGTCAGGGAATTAGATCCCCCATACCGCAACTAAGAGTTTGCATGCTGCAATGAAGATCCTGCACGTAGCAGTGAAGATCCCACGTGCCGCAACTAAGACACAGCGCAGTTAAATAATTTTTTTTAAAGTATAATTTTTATGCATTTTCATTGAATGGAGAACAGTTATCTCTGGCTAATTCGGCAACTCAATTAAATGCAGATGGTTTTAACAGTGCTCCCACTGTTGTGTGATGTGGTATTAACACACTGGTGCCTCACTGAAGAAAGAAGAGTTTTTCTTCTTCTTTTTAAGAGGCAAGGGTGCTGGGAAGAAAATAAATTCCATTTTAAATATGCTGTATATGAGAGGTCTGTGGAAGAGTTAGGTGGAGCTGGCTACGAGGCAAAAGGATATATGGGTCTGGAGCTCAGGGGACAGGTCTGAGGTGGAGACCAAGATGTGGGAGATTACCCAGAATGAGGAAAGTCGGCCCTGTGCAGAACTGTGAGGAACCCCAAGATTTAAGGGATGAACAGAGGGGGAGACAACAGCAAAGGACAATTAGGAGCAGCAGTCCAAGGGGTAGTTGATCAAGAGAAAGTATTTCTACGCAGAGCAAGTAATCAAGAGTGCTGAATGCTACTCAAGAGTACTGAAACGCTTACGTGAGACTGAGCTACAGGGTTGCTGGTGACATCAACAGGACCATTTCAGTGTGCTCAGGGAGGCAACCTAGATTACTGTACTGTACACTGGAAGTGAGGGCTAGACAAGGCAGTACAATAGAGACAGCCCAGTCACCCAGTGGATGAGGTCAAAGGGAAAGGAATTTAAAGACAGGAGAGAACTGAGCATGTTTAAATGCTTAGACAGAAACCTGTAAGATGTCTAAAGACAGAGAAAGAAAAGAGGATCTCTAAAGGCAAGATTCAGGGCTCACGGTGTGAGGCTAACTCTCCTCTAGAAATAGGAAGGAAGAGAAGAGATTCACTTGTGCAGTTTGTGTGGGTTTTGTAGAAGCTAAGGGAATTTCCTTCTGGGCATTAAACCATCAAAATGACTGATGACCCAAGTCAAAGCCTTTTGGGAAATGCTGTCTCACAGAAGTCAGGCCAGCAGGAGCAACCAGATATATTAATGGCACTAAGACTGCTACCAAAATCAACACATACGTAAGTATATAATCAAAATTTTATCCTACGAAACACTTTCATCAAATCAGAGGTCAATAGTACAGCCACTCTGGAAAACAGGTTAGCAGTTTCTTTAAAAACTAAGCATGCAACTGCCGTATGACCCAGCAACTGCATTCCTACATTCTGTATATGACCAAGAGAAATGAAAACTTACGTTCCTGCAAAAACTGATACATGAATGTTCATAACATTTTTACTCATCAAAGACCCAAACTCTAAACACTACAGATGTCCTTCAATGGTTACGCAAACCATGGTAATCCATACCATGGAATACTACTTAGCAATAAAAAGGAACAAACTTGGTATATGCAACAATCTGGATGAATCTCCAGAGAACTATGCAAAGTGAAAAAAATCCAATCTCCAAAGATTACATACTGCATGACTCCATTTATATAATAACAAAGCTTATAGAGATGGAGAACTAATTAGTGGTGGCCACGGGAGAGGGGAGAGGTGTGGCTATAAAAGGAGTGGCACGAGGGAACCACGTGGTGATGGAAGTTTTTTTTTTTTTAATTTTTATTCATTTATTTATTTATTTTTTGGCTGCATTGGGTCTTCGTTGCTGCATGCAGGCTTTCTCTAGTGGCGGCGAGCGGGGGTTACTCTTCGCTTTGGTGCGCAGGCTTCTCATTGCAGTGACTTCTCTTGTTGCAAAGCATGGGCTCTAGGTGTGCGGGCTCAGTAGTTGTGGTGCACGGGCTTAGTTGCTCCGTGGCATGTGGGATCTTCCTGGACCAGGTATTGAACCCGTGTCCCCTGCACTGGCAGGTGGATTCTTAACCACTGCGCCACCAGGGAAGTCCGATGGAACAGTTCTGATTCTTGATTGCAGCAGTGATTAAGGAAGCTACACTTGAGAAAACAGCATAGAGGTGTACACACACACACACACACACACACACACGCATGAATGCAAAGGACCTCCCTTTACATTTTGTTTTTGCAAGTTCCTGTGATTCTATAATTATTTCAAAAGAAAAAGTTAAAAAAAGTCAAATCCAAATTGGCATCTAAACCTCTAAGGGATTTCCCCCTTCCTGCTGGCAATACAAAATTCATATATTCCCACAACTGAAAAGAATGCATGTAAGGACGAAAATAGGTCCTTGCTGTGATTTCCTGTAAGTTAATGAGGCATAAAATAGTCCAGAATATCCCAAACAACTTCCTCACATCAGACAGATGCTAGGCGAGGCATTCCCAGTCACCGCAACACAGGATAAAGCGACACACCAAGACAAGTCCCAAAAGGTCATTGTGTAAAAGTACTTCTCCACCTGTAATTATAATTACAAGAGAAGTTTTTATAAGTCTACAGTATAATAAGATCCCAAATGTCTTAATATTCCATTTGCTTTATTCTCGACTCTATGTTAAATCTTGTCCAAGTTTTAGGAGTTTCTCTATGAGACATTTGCAAAATATACCTGAGGTGTATGAAAGTCAATTAACTATGAGAAGATATGAGCCTAAAACTCTAATTGGGGTGTGAGAATAGCTGATCTTGAACCATTCTTCTCTACAATAATGAAATTATCAGGAACACTCATCAGTGCAGGCTATTAAGACAATAAAATCTTATCTGCAGTAGAGACACAGACTGCTTATCTACTCTCCCTAAGAAAAGGGCAGGATCCAGCTGGGCCAGAAGCAATCAGTGACAAGTCATTACAAGTCCTATTCCAAACTTATTAAAGGAGTCATTCTTACTGACCTTAAGCCCTAAAGCAGTATCAAGAGTAGGGTTCTACATGGACATCCTAGAGAATGAAGGGGTACTAGATCAAGTTCAGAATTTACTAGTTCCTATTCCCAGATAAAGGCCAAGAAATTAGCACGACAAGCTATATTCAGTATGAAAATTTCTCCTGATTCCCCATCTCTGATGCTACTAACCTTCCTTTAAAATCTCCCACAGCACTGTACAGTCTCTAATACAAAATAAAGGGATCATTTCACAATATATACAAATATCACATTATTAAGTTGTACATCTGAAACTGTTACATGTCAATTATACCTCGATTTAAAAAATAAATTAGAGGGAGACGTTCAAGATGGCGGAGGAGTAAGATGTGGAGATCACCCTCCTCCCCACAAATACATCGGAAATACATCTACATGTGGAACAACTCCTACAGAACACCTACTGAATGCTGGCAGAAGACCTCAGACTTCCCAAAAGGGTGCACGAGGAGAGGGGATTCAGGGCACCGCCTAAAGGAGCTCCAGAGACAGGTGTGAGCCACAGCTATCAGCACGGACACCAGAGACAGGCATGAAACGCTAAGGCTGCTGCTGCAGCCACGAAGAAGCCTGTGTGCAAGCACAGGTCACTATCCACACGTCCCCTCCTGGGAGCCTGTGCAGCCCGCCATTGCCAGGGTCCCACGATTCAGGGACAATTTCCCTGGGAGAACACACGGTGCAACTCGGGCTGTTGCAACGTCATGCCAGCCTCTGCCACCGCAGGCTCGCCCCACATTCCACACCCCTACCCCCAACACCCCCCAACACCCCCCCCCCCCCCGGCCTGAGTGAGCCAAAGCCCCCTAATCAGCTGCTACTTTAACCCCATCCTGTCTGGGCAGGGAACAGATGCCCTCAGGCGACCTACATGCAGGGGCGGGGCCAAATCCAAAGCTGAACCCCCAGGGGCTGTGCGAACAAAGAAGAGAAAGGGAAATCTCTCCCAGCAGCCTCAGGAGCAGCCGATTAAATCTTCACAATCAACTTGATGTACCCTGCATCTCTGGAATACCTGAATAGACAATGAATCATGCCAAAATTGAGGTGGTGGACTTTGGGAGCAACTGTAGACTTGGGGTTTGTTTTCTGTATCGTATTTATTTCTGGTTTTATGTTTATCTTAGTTTAGTATTTAGAGTTTGCCATCATTGGTAGATTTGTTTATTGATTTGGTTGCTCTCCTTTTTTAAAAATATATATATATTTTTTTCCTTTTTCTCTTTTTGAGAGTGTGTATGTGTTTGCTTCTTTGTGTGATTCTGTCTGTATAGCTTTGCTTTTACCATTTGTCCTAGGGTTCTGCCTGTCCGTTTTTTTTGCTTTGTTTTTTTTTCAGTATAGTTTTTAGCGCTTATCATTGCTGGATTTGTTTTTTTGGTCTGGTTGCTCTCTTCTTTCTTTTTTTTTTTTTCTTTTTTGATTATTTTTTAAATTTTTTAAATAATTATTTTAATTTTTTATTTTAGTAACTTTATTTTATATTTTTTTCTTTTTTTCTCTCTTTCCTTCTGAGCCATGTGGCTGACAGGGTCTTGGTGCTCTGGCCAGGTGTCAGGCCTGTGCCTCTGAGGTGGGAGAGCCAAGTTCAGGACATTGGTCCACCAGAGACCTCCCGGCTCCATGTAATATCAAACGGCGAAAGATCTCCCAGAGATCTCCATCTCAACGCTAAGACCCAGCTCCACTCAACAACCAGCAACCTACAGTGCTGGATGCCCTATGCCAAACAACCAGCAAGACAGGAATACAACCCCACCCATTAGCAGAGAGGCTGCCTAAAATCATAATAAGGTCACAGACACCCCCAAACACACCACCGGACGCGGTCTGGCCCACCAGAAAGACAAGATCCAGCCTCATCCACCAGAACACAGGCACTAGTCCCCTCCACCAGGAAGCCTACACAACCCACTGAACCAACCTTAGCCACTGGGGGCAGACACCAAAAACAGCGGGAACTATGAACGTGCAGCCTGTGAAAAGGAGACCCCAAACACAGTAAGTTAAGCAAAATGAGAAGACAGAGAAACACACAGCAGATGAAGGAGCAAGGTAAAAACCCACCAGACCAAACAATTGAAGAGGAAATAGGCAGTCTACCTGAAAAAGAATTCAGAGTAATGACAGAGAAGATGATCCAAAATCTTGGAACTAGAATGGAGAAAATATAAGAAACGTTTAACAAGGACCTAGAAGAACTAAAGAGCAAACAAACAATGATGAACAACACAATAAATGAAATTAAAAATTCTCTAGAAGGAATCCATAGCAGAATGACTGAGACAGAAGAACAGATAAGTGACCTGGAAGATAAAATAGTGGAAATAACTACTGCAGAGCAGAATAAACAAAAAAGAATGAAAACAGTTGAGGACAGTCTTAGAGACCTCTGGGACAACATTAAACACAACAACATTGGAATTATAGGGGTCCCAGAAGAAGAAGAGAAAAAAGAAAGGGACTGAGAAAATATTTGAAGAGATTATAGTTGAAAACTTCCCTAACATGGGAAAGGAAATAGTTAATCCAAGTCCAGGAAGCGCAGAGAGTCCCATACAGGATAAATCCAAAGAGAAACATGCCAAGCCACATATTAATCAAACTATCAAAAATTAAATACACAGAAAAAATACTAAAAGCAGCAAGGGAAAAACAACAAATAACATACAAGGGAATCCCCATAACGTTAACAGCTGATCTTTCAGCAGAAACTCTGCAAGCCAGAAGGGAGCGGCAGGACATATTTAAAGTGATGAAAGGAAAAAGCCTACAACCAAGATTAGTCTACCCAGCAAGGATCTCATTCAGATTAGACAGAGAAATTAAAACCTTTACAGACAAGCAAAAGCTAAGAGAATTCAGCACCACCAAACCAGCTTTACAACAAATGCTAAAAAAACTTTTCTAGGCAGGAAACACAAGAGAAGGAAAAGACCTACAATAACAAACCCAAAACAATTAAGAAAATGGTAATAGGAAAATACATATTGATAATTACCTTAAATGTAAATGGATTAAATGCTCCCACCAAAAGACATAGACTGGCTGAATGGATACAAAAACAAGACCCACCTACATGCTGTCTACAAGAGATCCACTTCAGACCTAGGGACACATTCAGACTGAAAGTGAGGGGATGGAGAAAGATATATCATGCAAATGGAAATCAAAAGAAAGCTGGAGTAGCAATTCTCATATCAGACAAAATAGACTTTAAAATAAAGACTCTTGCAGGAGACAAAGAAGGACACCAAGAGATCAATCCAAGAAGAAGATATAACAATTGTAAATATTTATGCACCCAACATAGGAGCACCTCAATACATAAGGCAAATGCTAACAGCCATAAAAGGGGAAATAGACAGTAACACAATCATAGTAGGGGACTTTAATGCCCCACTTTCACCAATGGACAGATCCTCCAAAATGAAAATAAATAAGGAAACACAAGCTATACATGATACATTAAACAAGATGAACTTAACCGATATTTATAGGACATTCCATCCAAAAACAACAGAATACACTTTCTTCTCAAGTGCTCATAGGACATTCTCCAGGATAGATCATATCTTGGGTCACAAATTAAGCCTCAGTAAATTTAAGAAAATTGAAATCGTATCAAGTATCTTTTCCGACCACAATGCTATGAGACTAGATATCAATTACAGGAAAAACTCTGTAAAAAATACAAACCCATGGAGGCTAAACAATACACTACTTAATAACCAAGAGATCACTGAAGAAATCAAAGAGGAAATCAAAAAATACCTAGAGACAAATGACAGTGAAAACACGACGACCCAAAACCTATGGGATGCAGAAAAGCAGTTCTAAGAGGAAGTTTACAGCAATACAATCCTACCTCAAGAAACAAGAAACATCTCAAACAACCTAACCTTACATCTAAAGCAATTAGAGAAAGAAGAACAAAGAAGCCCCAAAGTAGCAGAAAGAAAGAAATCATAAAGATCAAATCAGAAATAAATGAAAAAGAAATGAAAGAAACAATAGCAAAGATCAATAAAACTAAAAGCTGGTTCTTTGAGAAGATAAACAAAATTGATAAACCATTAGCCAGACTCATCAAGAAAAACAGGAAAAGACTCAAATCAATAGAATTAGAAATGAAAAAGGATAAGCAACAACTGACACTGCAGAAATACAAAGGATCATGAGAGATTACTACAGGCAACTATACACCAATAAAATGGACAACCTGGAAGAAATGGACAAATTCTTAGAAAAGCACAACCTTCCAAGACTGAACCAGGAAGAAACAGAAAATATAAACAGTCCAATCACAAGTATTGAAATTGAAACTGTGATTAAAAATCTTCCAACAAACAAAAGCCCAGGACCAGATGGCTTCACAGGTGAATTCTATCAAACATTTAGAGAAGAGTTAACACCTATCCTTCTCAAACTCTTCCAAAATATAGCAGAGGGAGGAACACTCCGAAACTCATTCTATGAGGCCACCATCACCCTGATACCAAAACCAGACAAAGACATCACAAAGAAAACTACAGGCCAACATCACTGATGAAAACAGAGGCAAAAATCGTCAACAAAATACTAGGAAACAGAATCCAACAGCACATTAAAAGGATCATACACCATGATCAAGTGGGATTTATCCCAGGGATGCAAGGATTCTTCAATATACGCAAATCAATCAATGTGATAAACCATATTAACAAACTGAAGGAGAAACACCATATGATAATCTCAACACATGCAGAAAAAGCTTTTGACAAAATTCAACCCCCATTTATGATAAAAACCCTCCAGAAAGTAGGCATAGAGCGAGTTACCTCAACATAATAAAGGCCATATATGACAAAACTACAGCCAACATCGTTCTGAATGGTGAACAACTGAAACCATTTCCAATAAGATCAGGAACAAGACAAGGTTGCCCACTCTCACCCCTATTATTCAACACAGTTTTGGAAGTTTTAGCCACAGCAGTCAGAGAAGAAAAAGAAATAAAAGGAATCCAAATTGGAAAAGAAGTAAAGCTGTCACTGTTTGCAGATGACATGATATTACACATAGAGAATCCAAAAGGTGCTACCAGAAAACTACCAGAGCTAATCAATGAATTTGGTAAAGTTGCAGGATACAAAATTAATGCACAGAAATCTCTTGCATTCCTATACACTAAAACGAAAGATCAGAAAGAGAAATTAAGGAAACACTCCCATTTACCATTGCGACAAAAAGAATAAAATACCTAGGAATAAACCTACCTAAGGAGACAAAAGACCTGTATGCAGAAAACTATAAGACACTGATGAAAGAAATTAAAGATTATACAAACAGATAGAGAGATATACCAAGTTCTTGGACTGGAGGAATCAACATTGTGAAAATGACTATACTACCCAAAGCAATCTACAGATTCAATGGAATCCCTATCAAGCTACCAATGGCATTTTTCACAGAAGTAGAACAAAAAATTTCACAATTTGTATGGAAACACAAAAGACCCTGAGTAGCCAAAGCAATCTTGAGAAAGAAAAATGGAGCTAGAGGAATCAGGCTCCCTGACTTCAAACTATACTACAAAGTTACAGTAATGAAGACAGTATGGTACTGACACAAAAACAGAAATACAGATCAATGGAACAGGATAGAAAGCCCAGAGATAAACCCATGCACATATGGTCACCTTATTTTTGATAAAGGAGGCAAGACTATACAATGGAGAAAAGACAGCCTCTTCAGTAAGTGGTGCTGGGAAAACTGGACAGCTACATGTAAAAGAATGAAATTAGAACATTCTCTAACACCGTACACAAAAATAAACTCAAAATGGATTAAAGACCTAAATGTAAGGCCAGACACCATAAAACTCTTAGAGGAAAACATAGGCAGAACACTCTATGACATAAATCACAGCAAGATCCTTTTTGACCCACCTTCTAGAGAAATGGAAACAAAAACAAAAATAAACAAATGGGACCTAAGGAAACTTAGAAAAGCTTTTGCACAGCAAAGGAAACCATAAACAAGACCAAAAGACAACCCTCAGAATGGGAGAAAATATTTGCAAATGAAGCAACTGACAAAGGATTAATCTCCAAAATTTACAAGCAGCTCATGCAGCTCAATATCAAAAAAACAAACAACCCCATTCAAAAATCGGTAGAAGACGTAAATAGACATTTCTCCAAAGAAGATATACAGATTGCCAACAAACACATGAAAGAATGCTCAACATCACTAATCATTAGAGAAATGCAAGTCAAAACTACAATGAAGTTATCACCTCACACCAGTCAGAATGGCTATCTTCAAAAAATCTACAAACAATAAATGCTGGAGAGGGTGTGGAGAAAAGGGAACACTCTTGCACCGTTGATGGGAATGTAAATTGATACAGCCACTAAGGAGAACAGTATGGAGGTTCGTTAAAAAACTAAAAATAGAACTACCATAGGACCCAGCAATCCCACTACTGGGCATATACCCTGAGAAAACCATAATTCAAAAAGAGTCATGTACCACAATGTTCACTACAGCTCTATTTACAATAGCCAGGACATGGAAGCAACCTAAGTGTCCATCGACAGATGAATGGATAAAGAAGATGTGGCACATATATACAATGGAATATTACTCAGCCATAAAAAGAAACGAAATGGAGTTATTTGTAGTGAGGTGGATGGACCTAGAGTCTGTCATACAGATTGAAGTAAGTCAGAAAGAGAAAAACAAATACCGTATACTAACACATATATGTGGAATCTAAAAAAAGAAAAAAAAATGTTTCTGAAGAACCTAGGGGCAGGACAGGAATAAAGACACAGACATAGAGAATGGACTTGAGGACACGGGGAGGGGGAAGGGTAAGCTGGGACAAAGTGAGAGAGTGGCGTGGACTTACATATACTACCGAATGTAAAATAGATAGCTAGTAGGAAGCAGCCACGTAGCACAGGGAGATCAGCTCGGTGCTTTGTGACCACCTATAGGGGTGGGATAGGGAGGGTGGGAAGGAGACGCAAGAGGGAGGAGATACGGGGATATATGTATATGTATAGCTGATTCACTTTGTTATGCAGCAGAAACTAACACACCACTGTAAAGCAACTATACTCCAATAAAGATGCTGAAAAGAAAAATTTTTTTAAAAATACAGTGTGTTGAGTATCATGTATCCAACACTGTAATATATATAGGAACATGTAATAACAGAGCAACAAGATTAATGTATAAGAAAAAATTAAAAAACAATAATTTTATATCTCATAATTGAGCATTTGTTATACATAAAAATTCAGGAAATCTCAGGAGAATGTTCAGATCCACCTGCACTAATAATAGCTGGAGAAAGATGAGTGGAAAAGCAAGACTCAAATCAGGGCCAAGAGACACACAGGATCAGGATAGGCAGAGGGCATTCCAGGTGCAGCACAAAAGGAACAGATTCATGCCAGCAAGGATTTGCACAGTAGCCCAAAAGGGATAATAAGGCAACCAACCTAACTGGATGGGAAGTGATGAGGAAAATGGTTAAGGAGTTGAGTGACAGTGATTATCATGCCAGGGAGTATGGACTTCTAGATGCAGGCACTGCCTGTCTGATTTAGTTGATTAGCAGACAGGAGGAGCGGAGGACCGGGTGAGGCCTGAAGGAACATCAACAGTTCAAGGGGAGGAGGGAACAGGGCAACTTGCAGCAGACAAGCAAGTCACAGGAAGTTTAACACTTCTTTCCTAAACTCCTTAAATAGCAAGGATTTGCGGGACTTCGCTGGTGGCGCAGTAGTTAAGAATCCACCTGCCAATGCAGGGAACACGGATTCGATCCCTGGTCTGGGAAGATCCCACATGCCACGGAGCAACTAAGCCCATGTGCCACAACTACTGAGCCTGCGATCTAGAGCCCGCGAGCCACAACTACTGAAGCGTGCGCACCTAGAGCCCGTGCTCCACAATGAGAAGCCTGCGCACCACAACGAAGAGTAGCCCCTGCTCGCCACAACTAGAGAAAGTCCGCGCGCAGCAACAAAGACCCAATGCAGCCATAAATAAATAAACAAACACATAAATAAAAAATTTTTAAAAAGGACTTCCCTGGTGGTCCAATGGTTGGGACTCCGCGCTTCCAATGTAGGGGGCTGCACGGTGCGGCCAAAAAAAAGAAAGTAAACACACTCCTCCAAATTGTAAATCTAACAGTGATGCTGCAGAGTGTGTGAGTGGTGTGAGGGCTGAAGTGTGGCTTATTTTATTAATCATATATATGTAAGTAATCATATATATTTATGTTTATATTTGTAAGCAGACACTTTTTTGTATTAAAAAAGAAAAAAGATGGGGGCTTCCCTGGTGGCGCAGTGGTTGAGAGTCTGCCTGCCAATGCAGGGGACACGGGTTCGCGCCCTGGTCTGGGAAGATCCCACATGCCGCGGAGCAACTGGGCCCGTGAGCCACAACTACTGAGCCTGCGCGTCTGGAGCCTGTGCTCCGCAACAAGAAAGGCTGCGATAGTGAGAGGCCCGCGCACCGCGATGAAGAGTGGCCCCCGCTTGCTGCAACTAGAGAAAGCCCTCGCACAGAAACGAAGACCCAACACAGCCAAAAAATAAATAAATACATTTAAAAAACAAAAAAAGAAAAAAGAAAAAAGATGTGAAAGTTACGGGAAGAAGTTTGAGAAATGTGTGGTCACCAGCATTAAATACCAAAGTGGTTAAAGATTGGAGAAGAGATAAAGTCACTGAATTGCGTAAGGAAATAATGGTGAATGCAACCCATAAATTTAGAGGCTCACTGATTACTTTCTGGTAAACAGTTTTGCTCTCAATGGCATGAAGGCATGTACTAAAGATTGCTTACTGAATATTAGGTTAAGCACCTAACAACAGTACGTACACCCAATGCAGCTCCTTCTAATGACATGAAATTTTACCCAAACATAATTAAGGGAATTATCAAGCTGTTAGAGTTGGCAGAGCCCTTGGAGAGCACAGTCTCCCAGCCTCATGCTTACAGTTGATTGACTTAATCTCTGACAGACTATATCCCAAGTTAGCCAGGCACAGACAAGAACCCGGGTCTCCTAACTCCCACTCTGTACTTGTTTCCCCCCAATAAAGCACTGCTTATTAAGTTCATTTTACGACTATGTATGTTCGTGTAGGTTTTCCCTGTAAGTTGGGTTTTTGAAGTTACAACTATAGTTTTGTGCATTTCCCGTTTTGCTGTTAAATCATACATTAAAACCAACGTGCTGGGGTCAACACATTTGGGAAGTCTTAGTGACTAAAGATTGTCTTACAGTTCTGGTGACTTAAACATTCAGATAATGACTACCCTGTGTCTCTATTTCAGTTTCACTACCTTTTCTGAAACTTCAGTCTTCCCTAAAATTAACAGTCATCATACTACATACTAATTCTCCATCATTTAGCAGTCTACCACCAAAAAACTTCTCATAAAAAGAACTTTTTAATGTTTGCTATTGATTATAAGGCTCCATCTACACAATTATATTAGTCTGTGAATTTCTGCATTTGCTACTAAAAACCTTGTAGTGATACATAAGGTTCAAGTAAACATATCAGTCAGCCTGAAATCAGGTAAGCCTCTCTTGCCTTCGGCAAACATTTATTCTCCCAAAGGTTCGAAGATATAATTTGCTGACATTACAGATCTTCAAGGTAAAAACAGAGCATTTCAATTTAGTGCCTATCAGTTTTCTCATTTAAATCATGAAAAGAGCACCAACATAATACAAACTGCTTCTAAGTGATCTGTTTCTTGGCACTTACAGAGTAACAATATTTATAATTTAATAAATTTAAATGACTGGTGAATTCTAAATCAAACTGCTTGCCTGAAGAGCCATTATGGGGACTTCCTTGGTGGCGCAGTGGTTAAGAATCCACCTGCCAATGCAGGGGACACGGGTTCGATCCCTGGTCCAGGAAGATCCCACATGTCACGGAGCAACTAAGCCCATGCACTGCAACTTCTGAGCCTGCACTCTAGAGCCCGCGAGCCACAGCTACTGAGCCCATGTGCCACAACTACTGAAGCCCGCACACTCTAGGGCCCGCCTGCTGCAACTACTAAGCCAGCATGCCCCAACCACTGAAGCCCGCGTGCCTAGAGCCCGTGCTCTGCAACAAGAGAAGCCACCGCAATGAGAAGCCCCCGCTTGCCGCAACTAGAGAAAGCCCGTGCTCAGCAACAAAGACCCAACACAGCCAAAAAAAAAAAAAAAAAAAAGTCATTATAATCATAGTACTATGCAGCCTTCAGGACATTCAATTGGTACCATAAACACAATGTCGGCTTGTGGCAGAGAGAGTATCACACATACTTAGATCACTGCACCAGTTTACTAGCAAGGAATTAGGTTGCCAAAGGTCTGTTCTCCCTTCAAACAAAAACAAACTCCCTCAAAAATAACAATAGCAACAAAAACGTCACAAAATAAAATATGGGCATAAGGACCAATCTAAGGATAGAATAAACTAATAAAGTGACTGCATAAATTTAGAACTGCAATGACTCCTTATGGTAAATTCTCAGCTGAATCTCTATTTCTTCTTCAGCTCTGGAAGGGTGGATGGACAAGCCTCTGACAAAATTAAGGTCACATCTGAATGGCAGACAGAGCCATGTAACTCCCAGAGTATGTTAACTCAAGAGCTGGTTATTCTCTTGTCTCTCTAACCTCCCCTTCTGTTTGCAGGCTCCGTTTTCTATCTACCCTTTGGTGTTCAGCTCTGTATCAGCAAGCACATCCCACAGAGCCTCAGAGATTTCTAAAAATCTTAAGAGTGGAAAGAACCTCAGAGGAAATCCAATGCAACTTCCTAGGTAGGACTCTAAGAATTTCCTAAGTACACAGTGTTTTTTAAGTTTTAGAATAAGATTCATTTCCCTTTTGGGGTCTTTGAGAATCTGGTAAGATTTATGGGTCTAGAATAATTTACCCAAACACAGAAATGCACTATATTTTGAATAAAATGTCATAGGGCTTGCAGGTCTCTTATTAAAGTACCTCCTCTTTTGGTTATGGGTTTCTCCACTACGGTTGTTTCCTTCTTGGAGCTTTCCAATTCTATTTCATTAAAAAATAAGTTATCTAAAGTAAAACAACTTAAAGCAGAGTTTGAGTTAAGGCAAAGAAGACTCTGCCTGTTGCCCCTGGCTGGATGACAGTTTTCATTTATTCCATATATAACTTCCTTGGGACTTTCTGGGTAACTCCTATAATATACTGTTGTGAAGAGGTAAGACATTAAAACAGACAAAGCAGGAACAAAAAGAAAACCATCAAAATGAAAGGCAATAACGAAGAAATATTTTTTTAAATCTATATTAGAGAAAGTGTTCTTGTAACATTACAAGTTCCCCATAAACAGAGGGAATTCCCTGGTGGTCCAGTGGTTAGGACTCCGAGCTTTCACTGCGGAGGGCACGGGTTCAATCCCGAGTCAGGAAACTAAGATCCCGCAAGCTGTGCAGTGGCAGTTTTTATTCTCTCGCTCTTTCTCCTATGGATGATGGAGAACAAGCAGGAATAGTCTAACAACCCTCGAAAGGCAAACTCATCTTCCTCTCCTCACCACATCCAAGTAAAAAGTCTATCCAAACTTCTGGCTGTATTCTATTTTGAAGACATGGAACTACAGTTTACTAAACTATAAACAAGCTACTGGGAAATTTTACTTTAGATTTGCCAGTTCTGATTAGAAAGGGAAAATAAAGGCAACTAAAAAGAGATTTAATGGGCAACAGACCAGAATTTATGATGTCTTTTGAGCAGCAAGAATGCTTCAGATGAATAATAACCCTCTTCTGTTCTAAAGAGTTGTACTACTTATGTAGAAACATTTTAGCTCTAAGGCAGAGAAACATAGCTGATATCTAAAAGCCAAGTGAGAGCTGACAAGAGGAAGAGAAGAAGGAAGCCCTTCTAGGTAGAAGGAACCGCCCATGCAAAGGAACAATGGCAGGAGGGAGCTAATGACACCTGGTAAGAACAGAAAGGTTGCCAGTATGGAATTAAAAGAAGATAGAGCCAGACCCTTGCGTTCCACAGGCCACAGTGTCATTTGCTTCCAAATGACTCCCCAATTATTCTCAGAAGTGATCATTTTGGTGGCTAAAAAGTACTGTTTGTTTTCTGACTACTATTTTTCTATCCAATAAAAGTAGGTCATCTGAGTTCTAAGAATATAAGTTCTGGTTACCTGATTTCTAAGAACTTAAGATTTTCCCAAGGAAACTAACTGGCTATTTTCACTTGGTTGGTTCAAAAAACCAACCCAACCCATAAACACTCTATAAACAGTCTGAGTTTTCCTCCTGCAGAAAATGTTACCTATCACTGGTTAAAACAGAACATAAGAGCTTAATATGTGTGTAGTCTGAATTAAAATTTAAATCTCAAAGATGTTTTGATATTTTCAGTAGTAGGTTTAAGGTCCTTAACCAATGCCCAAAGTAAACTGAAACTCAGCGACACTGAAAAAGAATGCCCTCGCTCTGCTGCCTGCACACAACACACACAAAAAGCTGTCCTTTTGACTTCGTATTTGGTACACACATATTGCTCATTCAGAAGTAATTCTTTTCCAGTCAATATAAAACTTTTGGGAGACAATTTATTGGACACACACATCTCTATGCCTTGCGTAGTATCGGAAGACTTTGTCCAACAAATTAAACTGCCTCCTTGGGCTCGCACCAGGAAACCCGCAAGAACCAGAGAAAGATAAACAAAAAGCGTTTCATAGTCTAAATACAGGCACTTCGGGAGATAACGCAGAGTTACAGCTGGGAGAAGAGCCGAAGTCCTACACAGGAGGAGAGAAAGTCTAAGCGGCTGACTTCGGTCTCTGACGCATTTCCTGCGCCCGCCAAACACGCTCGGTGGTCCTAGGTCGCCGTCGGGGACCCAGCGGGGAGGGACCCGGGATGAGGGGGCGCCGGCGGGAAGGGGGAGCCCCGAGGGGAACGGCCCCTCCCCAGGTGGAGAGGGAAGGAACTGGAGATGTGGAAACGGCCGCTTCTTAACTGCCACTTGAGAGCCGCTCGACTGTCTCCTCTCGCCCGCCCCGGCCGCGGACTCACCAGCTGAAGGAGTTTGAGGATTAGCCGGGTCCGCTTGAGCCGGCTCAGGGTGAAGTAGGCGACGAGGCCGCTCCGGGCGCCTCTGGCGGGGCCCGGGTGCGCCTCGGTGGTGGATCTGTAGACCGCTCCGTTCTCCATCGCCCACGGTCCGGGAACGCAAGACCGCAACTGGCGTCGCCGACTTCACCGACTCCGCTACCAGGGCCTTCACTTCCTGGGCCTCCGCCCCACTTCCGGCCGACTCCGCCCCTGCCCCGCCTCCTCCAGAGCCCCGCCCCCTGCCGCGAGGCCTTACCTCTTCTCTAACTTCTTGTAAAGATCTGCGGAGAGACTCAAGGAAAGGGAACAGCAGGTGCAAATGCCGTGAGGATCCAATGACCTCGGCTCGTTATGAAACGGCTGGTGTGGCTAGGTTAAATAAGGGAGAAAGAGAGGCGGTGAAGTTGGAGATGTAGGCAGAGGCCAGATAATGTAGGGGCCTTGCAGAGCAAGGGAAAAAATTGGATTTCATTTTAAGTGCTATGGGTTGTCTTGAAGGACTTTCAGGATTTCTCCCTCCTGCTTCTCTCTGAATTCCTTCTAGAGTTAATTATCAAAATTGTTTCATTTACTTGTCTCTTTTTTGTTCACCAGCTGCTACAGCCCTATATGTTAATTTTGTGTGAACTTAAAAGATACTCATCAAGGAAGGTAATTATATTTTAGCAACTGAAGTTGATCAAGTTACATGCTAGGCACACATATTTCCTCCACAACAATATAATGTAGGTACTGTCATTACTTTCATTTTACAGATGAGAAAACTGAGGCTGGAACCCAGTCCTCCCAGGTACAAAAGCCCCTCCATGTCCCCCAGTTCTTGTTTTTAAAAAAAGGCTTTAGTCTCCTAGGCCTTCCCTGAGTTCCCAAGGGCAGATTCAAGCAATTACTAATTATGGAAGTGAGGAATGCAGAAACAAAAGCAAAGCAGTCAAGAAATGATAGCTCAGGGATTAAACAGAGTCCTAGTTCTTCCTCAGGGGATATATACACATAATCTGACCACAGATCTTTGAGTTGTTCTGCAGGAACTAAGACCCCCACACTGGTGGAGGATGGTGACTACATGCTGACCACAAGCACACAGACCCCAGACTGGTTGGAACCAGAAGCTTGGTGATTAATATTCCTGAAACACCACCCTATTACCTCAACACCAACCAATCAGAAGAAAGTCATGCCCTCTGCAACTCTCACCCCAAATGTTGCCTTTAAGACCCTCCCCTGAAAACCACCAAGGAGCTCGGATCTTTTGAGCATGAGCTGTCCATTCTCCTTGCTGGGCCCGCCGATAAATGCAGTACTTTCCTTCACTACAACCCAGTGTCAGTAAACTGGCTTTGCTGTGTGCTGGGCAAGAGGACCCAAGTTCGGTTCAGAAACAAGACCAAGAGGCTAAGTATCACATCCAAGGTCAAACACCCAGGGACAAGTAGAATGTAGGCCTAGGCAGTCTGACTCATGGCCTTGCTGCTAACCACTAAGCCAGCAACCTCAGCCTGTAACCCATCTCTCCATTAGGGCCTTGAAACTGTGTTAAAGGGAGGGGTTACTGCTGCCCTCTGCTTCCACATTTATCTTCTATTCTCCACAGCCCCAAACCTCCCTTTCTTCTCCCAGTAACAAAACAAAAGCTCCGATTCAAATGAATAGAGACAAATAGATACTACTCTGCTGGAGGGGGTGGGGGTGGGGGGCAGGGAGATAATCTACTGTCAGCCAAAACTATCCTTCTGTCTTTGATTAAACACATTCTTAACCTCTTGCTGAGGTCAAGCAGCCACCAATCCTGGCCAATAAAGCCACTGTGCTTTCACAAGGGCTACAAGAATTCACTGCCTTGTTATTCTCCAAATCACCATCATCCCAAATTAGACACTACCTGTGTCTGAAATTTACTTTGAAATTCATGAAAAAAAAAAAAGATGAGTTAATGAATAGAGAGATGGATGAAAGGAGAGATTTGTGATAAAGCAACTGTGATAACATGTTAATGGTGTAGTACATGGGTGTCCATTGCACAATTATTTCAACTTCTGTGTTTGGATATTTTCAAAATAAAATATTAAGGGAAAGTTACAAAGAAGAAGGACACTTAGAGAGAGGAGAAAAAATGGACAACTCTCAACGCTCTTGGTTTGTTTATGGTGCACTTGGGCAAGTCTAAAAAGGTTCTCCGCTTCTCTTTGAACTTAGGATAGAATGTAGCCTGTGATTCACAAACTTCAGGGTGCCAAATAATCATCTCGGAAGTTAAAAAAAAAAGCTCCTTGGAGATCCAGCCCCAAAGTGTCTGGATTTGGGTGGGTCTTGGGAATATAATTTTGTAAGAAGCTCTCCAGATACTAGCGGTGAGAAATCCATCCACATGTGGAGGAACACTGTTTCATAACATGATGGGAATGAAAGCTATTAGGTAGGAGACAGCAGACGTGCCATAACCTCCTTTGCTCTGATTGATTTGGGGGTGCCTAGCATTTAGACACTAATATCCCTGCCAGTTTAAAAAAATGTGCATTGCTTATTGTTTCTTAATAAGTTAAAAGACCAACTGAAGATTTTAGGTCTTCATGAACAAACACTTGTATAGTTGGCCCTCTGTATCCATGGGTTCTGCATCTGCAGACTCAACCAACCACAGATAGAAAATATTTTTTTAAATTCCAGAAAGTTCCATAAAGCAAAACTTGAATTTGCTGTATGTCAGCAACTACTTACACAGCATTTACATTTTATTAGGTATTATAAGTAACCTAGAGATGATTTAAAATATATGGGAGGATGTGCATATGTTACATACAAATACATGTTTTTATATAAAGGACTAGAGCATCTGAGGATCTTGGTATCCAGGGAGGGTCCTGGAACCAGTTCCCTCCTGGACACCATAGGATGACTGTACTAGGGAGTCCTTTGGATGGGGGCAACCACACAGAAAACTTCGCTTCATTAATGAATAAACAACACTGTATAGTTAAATACTGGGACTTGCTACATTGAAATGAGAAATCTTATTTATGGAGAAAAGATACACTAAATAGAAGAAAGGAAGATTCATTTAAGTTTTGGAGAGTATTCAGTTTTCTCCTTTCATATAGTTAATATTTTTTAAATGAAGGAAAGAAAACATTCACAAAAAGAGATAGTTTGGGAAAATATAATTTGAGGAGATTTTCAACATTAAAAAAATAATTTGGTGCTACCTTTTCAGTTGAAATTTTAAGTTTTCAGCAGCTCCTACTGAAAAAACTTCATGGCTCTCTTATCTATGTTAGCACAGTTAGGCAGTAATGTGGATACAAATTTGGATCACAGACACTGTCCTACAGTGAGGCCACAGAAACATACATAACAAACCACCTCACACAACAAAGTGTATGTGCCATAAAAGAGATACAAAGTAAATATTTTGGGAATTCAGAGTAGAGGGAAATGATTTTCAGCTAAAAGGATCAGCCTGGTAGAGCTTCAAGCTGGGGGTTAAAGAATACTGAGCTTTGGACATGCAGAAAGAGGACAGAGGGCACTGTAGGCAGAGGGGCAAGGGGATGGAAAGCAAAGAGACTGCACAGAGAACAGAGGGAGGAAGGACAAAGGGTTGTCAAGGAGGATAAACTGAGGGTCAGATTTTGGAGGGCCCTAGAAATCAGGCTAAGGAACTAGGGCTTTCCTTTACTGTTGAACAATGAGGAACCACCGAAGTAGGGAAGTGAAATGACCAGAGCTTTTGCTTGAGGATATTTTTCTAGCAGCCTTGTGTAGACTGGGCTGGTTACAAAGAGCCAGGTAGGGGCTGTTGTAGAAGTTCTGGAAGCAGGAAAGAGAGGCTCAAATTCAGACAGTGGTCATGGAAAGAGAGCAGAAGGGATGGCTTGAAAAGACCCTGTGGGAGGGAAAACCAGTGCGGTTTGGCGATTGATTTGTTTGAAGAAAAAGGGAGGAACTGGAACAGGTGCTAAACTTTCAAGCCATGTAACATAGATTGACAGAGACAAGGAACGCAGGAGGAATTAACTCTTGTCTGGATCAAAGTATAAACTTCAAAAAGTGAAAAACATGACGGTCCTCCAAGTATGTCAGCATCCTTCAAAGACTTATTTAACTCACTAGCAATCAAAAGAATGCAAAAATGGTTCAGAGAATGATATGAAAGATCGTGGTATGTATATGTCTGTGAGTGTGTCTACGTATGAAAAAAAGCTGGAATAAGATTACTAGGTTAGATCCGAAACTGGCTAATGTTTAGCCATTAGCTAAATGGCTAATTTATAATAATCACAAATTATTGCCTTTGTGATTAAGTCTAGCAGAGAAATCATTTTCACTTCTATCAGAAAACAGGGAAGTAAGTCAGAGAAAGACAAACATCATATCATATCATTTGTAGGTAGAATCTAAAAATTGATACAAATGAACTTATTTATAAAACAGAAACAGATTCACAGACAAAGAAAACAAACTTATGGTTGCCAAAGGGGAAAGGTTGGGGGGAGGGATAAATTAGGAGATTGGGATTAACACAGACACACTAATATATATAAAATAATCAACAAGGGCCTACTGGATAACACAGGGAACTCTACTCAACACACTGTAATAACCTATATGGGAAAAGAATAGATATATGTCTATGTATAACTGAATCAAGTCACTGAGACTTGAGACTTACACAACACTGTGAATCAACAATACTCCAATATAAAATAAAAATTAAATTTAAATTAAAAAGAAAAAAAAAGAAACGCCTACTATATTCCCCTCAGGCCTTGGTGACCCAAGCTGGTGTCCCATCCCTGGAGCCTAAGCAAGCTTGGGTCCCAAGGCTGGACTATCCTGGGATTCAGTGAGTTAGGAAGGATGTGCCGTCAAATGAGCCCCCCTTGGCCCTCTAGTGCCTGGTCCCCTCTGGATGGGACCACAATCTCCAGATTCAGGCGGGCCCTCTTACAGCTAAACCAAGCCCAGTGCATGCAAAGAAGGGTGGACCCTCTGGGCTGGAAGAGTTTTGAAAAGTCACCTGGTCTCCATGTCTCCTGGTGGTGGGCCTCCCACCTCCAGCTTCCTTCCTTAGAATCGCCCCACCTCCAGATGAAAGCACCCTCAGCATAGCAGTTTTCTAGGGGTTGGGGTTTGTCAGGGGAAAGGTGAAAAGTAAAGGGGAAGAAGTAATGAGACACAAGTCCTTGGGCCTTTGTTCTGGCACATTCCACTCTGACAACCCAGGAACACCACTTTCGCTAAGGCTCTGGTTGCCTGAGTAACCAGACCTGGGCATGAAGAAATCCTGCCACCTTGTGGCTATTTCCCATAACAACAACTTTAAAACCTCTACTTACGGGCACTTCCATCTTCACAAGGCCTGAGGGGCTGTATACGACACCTGCCCTCAAGAAATGTCCTGGGGTAGTTCATCAAAAAACAATTCAAGGGACATCCCTTGTGGTCCAGTGGCTAAGACTCCAAGTTCCCAATGCAGGGGACCAGAGTTCGGGCCCTGGTCAGTGAACTAGACGCCACATGCCACAACTAAGAGTTCGCGTGCCGTAACTAAAAGATCCTGCATCCTGAAACTAAAAAAAATCCCACATACTGCAACTAAAGATCCCGCACCGGCAACAAAGATCACACGTGCCACAACTAAGACCCAGCACAGCCAAATAAATAAATAAATAAATAAATAAATAAATATTTTTTAAAACAGAAAAGAAAAAAATAATTCAAAACAGGGCAGACTTTCAGGAAGCCAATTTCAAGAGGTAAATTTTACTCACACTGTTTAAAAAAAGAAAACCACACAAAAAGATGCTCAACATCGCTAATTAGAGAAACGCAAATCAAAAATACAATGAGGTATCACCTTCCACCAGTCAGAATGGCCAACCATGAAAAAGTCTACAAAGGATAAGTGCAGGAGAGGGCGTGGAGAAAAGGGAACCCTCCTATACTGTTTGGTGGGAATGTAAATTGGTAATGGCCACTATGGAGAACCCTATGGCGGTTCCTTAAAAAACTGAAAATAGACTACCATATGATCCAGCAATCCCACTCCTGGGCCTATATCAGGAGAAACCATAATTCAAAAAGACACATGCACCCCAATGTTCACTGCAGCACTAGTTACAATAGCCAAGACATGGAAGCAACCACAATGTCCATCGACAGATGAATGGATAAAGAAGATGTGGTACATATACACAATGGAATATTACTCAGCCATAAAAAAGAATTAAATGATGCCATTTGCAGCAACACAGATGGACCTAGAGATTATCATACTAAGGGAAGTAAGTCAGACAGAGAAAGACAAACATCATGGTATCACTCATAGGTGGAATCTAAAAACTGATACAAATGAACTAATTTACAAAACAGAAAGAGACTCACAGACTTAGAAAACAAACTTATGGTTGCCAAATGAGAAAGGTAGGGGTGGAGAGATAAATTAGCAATTGGGATTAACACAGACACACCAATATATATAAAATAGATCAGGGGTCCCCAATCCCCGGGCCACGGACCCGTGCTGGTCCCGGCCTGTTAGGAACTGGGCCACACAGCAGGAGGTGAGTGGCGGGCGAGCGAGTGAAGCTTCATCTGCCGCTCCCCATCACTCACATTACCGCCTGAACCATACCCTCGCCTGCCCGTGGGTCACTGGGGCGGGGGAGGTCAGTGGAAAAATTGTCTTCCACGAAACTGGTCCCTGGTGCCAAAAAGGTTGGGGACCACTGAAATAGATAATCAACAAGAGCCTACTGGATAGCACAGGGAACTCAACACTCTGTAATAACCTATATGGGGAAAAGAATCTGAAAAAAATTGATATATGTCTCACTGATCAAGTTGCTGTATACCTGAAACTAACACAATGTAAATCAACTATACTTCAATCTTTAAAATTAAAATAAATAAAGACACAAAATTATTTGTAGCTTATATATCTTCTATAATTAACATCTAACGTTATAGACTCTGGGTACAATTCAATAATAAATAGTAAGTAAAATTATCTTTCCCTAGACCACTGATGACCCTTCAGAGGGTGTGGGGGGACAATGCTGTAGTTTAGGGGTTTGTAAACTTTTTTCTGTAAAGGGCCAGATGGTAAACGTCTTAGGCCATGAGGGCAATGCAGTCTCTGTCATAAGTACTCAATTCTGTTGTTGTAGAGTGAAAGCAGCCATAAATGATACATAAGTAAATGCTATATTGCAACCATATCCCCATAAAACTTTATAAAAACAGGCACTGGGCCGGATTGGCCCACAAGCCATAGTCTGACAATCCCACTCTAGTTCAGTAGTTCCTACCTCAGATTCTCAGCAAAATCACCAGGAATGCCTGTTGAATCACAGATTTCTAGGGCTCCACCCCGACAGTTTCTGACCCAGGAGATCTCGAGTGGAACTTGGGAGTTTGTATTTATATCAAGTTCCAACATGTTGCTAGTCCAGGACCACCTTTTGAAAAGCACTGCTCTAGTCTGATATATGGCATTGAAAGGGCACTTGGTAATCCTTCGGCCTTATTTTCAGGTTTTGGACCTTTTGTCTAAACAAAGCCAAGGTGAAGAACTCAGACCAGGACACACCAAGGTTACCATGCCAGAAGTAAGTTCAAGTGGAGTTCTTCGTACCTAGTTTCAAATATGGAGCTGGAGGAGATAAAACATTTGGGAAACTCGTCAAACTGACAGAACTGTACAAATGTTCCAGGCAAGGGAGTTCCCTGCTGGCCTAGTGGTTAGGATTCCAGGCTCTCACTGCCATGGCCTGGGTTCAATCCCTGGTCAGGGAACTGAGATCCCACAAGCTGCGCGGCCAGAAAAAAAAAAAAAAAATTCAAGGGAAGAACCTACAGAGAGAAGAAGGATTTAGGCTAGGACTTTGGCAGGAATGGGAGAGAAGGTGAACAGGAGTCACAGAAATAAAGGCATGTTTAGAGAGCAGGAGAACACAGAAGTAGTGTCATAGAGGCAAAGAAGAAGGTCTCAAGTTTTCCTCGTCAACGTTTCCAAAAACTTGAGTGTTTGGTGCTGTGTTTTGCCAGGTAAGCAAAGAAAAGTCTGGATCAGAAATCTCCTAGGGATGATAGTTTATCAACAAGACTAGAGGATAAGCAAATAACTTCATCAATCTCCACATTTTATGTATACCAGCAGAGGGCTGCGATGGCAAAGGAATGCTAGTGATGCCTTCCGTTCTAGGTTTTCTGCACTCCTGTGCACGGAGTTAATTCCTCAGAGGTATTTGGGAGGAAAAGACTATAGATAACTTAGCCTCCTTCCTCAATATCAGTTGGGTATTTTAGTTCAGGACAGTCTGATTGCTTGGGTGGGAGATGTGATGGAGCAAGGTGGAATCTTCTGACTGCTTTGGGAAAAGAGGGTGGGGTCCAGTTTGGGATTTAGATTACAGGGTGTCTCTGTCATTACAAGGCCACTCTTAACACAGGGTGCCTCACACTGAGCGTCATTAAAGATTCCAGAAAACAATCTGTTTTCCCCTCATCATCGATTAAGTATTAGTTTTTGAAAATGTGAAGCATTAACAAAAGTTCCAGAAGTAAAAACATACAAAAAGGTACACTTAGGTGTTCAGTCTATCTGTTCTGTCTCATTTTGCTCAATCACCCCCTGCAGGTAACATTTTGTTTGCTTCTGGTTATCTTCCCTGTGTTTCTTTAGTGGAAAGAGACATATACTGTCCTGAAGTTGCTGCATGTCAGTTCATAGAAATCAGCTTCGTTTTTTGGTTTTGTTTTTTTTGAATAATTACATTGAGTGGCCATACCTCAGTTTACTCACCCAATTTCCTATGAATAGGCATTTAGATTGTTTCCAATATTTTGCAATTACACATAATGTCACAATGAATAACTGTGTGAATATTATTTTTGTATTGTCAGCTATGTATCTTTGGGGTAAATTCCTAGGTAGGTGATTATTAAGTTTGTGTAGTTGTGTTAAATACTGCGAATTGCCCTTGCGAGAGGTTATACTGTTTTGCACTCCCAGGAATAGTGAACACACCTGTTTCTCCAACATCTCCACATCTCCCACAAAGTGTATTATCAAGCTTTGAATTTTCTTCATTCAGATGGGGAGAAATAATATTTTGGTGTAATTTTAATTTGCATTTCTCCCTGAGGAAAACTGAACATACTTACATATGTTCAAGGGCCATTTTTGTTTTACTTGTCTGTTCATGTTTTTTGCCTGTTTATTTATATTCTATAAGGATTTTAGTTCCCCCACCTCTATTTTAAGAGTTCTTCAAATATTAGGTATATCAGCTCTTTATCTGTGATATAACTACTATCTCTCAAACTTTCTGCTTGCCTTTTGACTCTGCTTATGGTGCTTTTTGCCATCATGCTTTTTTTTCCCAATTATTTTTAGGTAGGTGAATATAAAATTTTTCTTTCATTGCATGTGGATTGAGTTAAAGTTAGAAAGCCTTTCCCCACTCAGATACAAAATAATTTTATGTCTTCGTTTAGTAATTCTATGGTTTCATATTTTATATTTAGGTCTGATAACATTTGGAGTTGATTCCTGTGACTGATGTCAGGTATGGATCTAATTTTATCTTTACAAATAGCTAGCAGTTGGTATAATACCATTTTATACATATATGTATAAATATATACACATGTATAAATATATATATGTGTGTACATATATAACTATTTTGTTATGGAAACAAGCATACAAGGCAGTAGGCGTTTCAGAAGTGGTCTCATTACACTAATATATTTAGAGCAGATAGCTAAACATACTTGAATAATCATGGGACTAGAATTTAAGGAATTTATGTAAATTAAAACTCCTTCCCGGCGGCTATGAAAATTTAATCTGTGTAACAATTCAGTTTACAAAGCACCCCCACAGCCTCAATCTCATTTACCCCATTTGTAACTCTACACCTAAGCAGGTTGTCCTTGACACTACGCAGATGATGGAACTAAGGCTACAGAACAATAAATGACTTACAGAGTCAAGGGATTAATAAATGGAGTAATCCAGCTTTTCTGCCTCTTTCCACGGTCTTCCACAGCGTCCTGGCACCGCAGTTCTTGCATATGAAGATGCTCGTGGCTTTACAAAGCCCATTTAAGAAGAAGGTGGTGGCTAAGACGCTCATATCTTGCAAGGTAGGGTTGGACTAAGACTATTTTACTTGAAAGTTAATGCTCTCGAAATATTAAGCATCTACTGCAGTTAGAGCAGCAAAAGCTTGGGAGTACAGCAAAAGATGTGGCCATCCCCAGCAATTCCACTCCTGGGTGCACACCCCAAAAAAATAAAAACACTAATTTGGAAAGATACACGCACCCAAATGTTCATAGCAGCATTATTTACAATTGCCAGATATGGAAGCAACCTAAGAATCCATCAACAGATGAATGGATAAAGATGTGGTAGGGCTTCCCTGGTGGCGCAGTGGTTGAGAGTCTGCCTGCCAATGCAGGGGACACGGGTTTGAGCCCCGGTCTGGGAGGATCCCACATGCCGCGGAGCAGCTGAGCCCGTGCACCACAACTGCTGAGCCTGTGCTCTAGAGCCCGTGAGTCACAACTGCTGAGCCCGTGTGCCACAACTGCTGAGGCCCACGTGCCTAGAGCCCGTGCTCTGCAACGGAAGAGGCCACTGCAGTGAGAGGCCCACGCACTGCAACGAGGAGTAGCCCCCGCTCATCGCAACTGGAAAGGGCCCGCGCGCAGCAACGAAGACCCAACACAGCCAAAAATAAATAAATAAATAAAATTTATTAAAAAAAAAAAAGGTGTACATATATACAATGGACTACTACTCAGCCATTAAAAAGAACGAAATTTTGCCCTTTGCAGCAATATTGATGGACTTGGAGGGCATTATGCTAAGTGAAATAAGTCAGACAGAGAAAGACAAATACTAGGGGATTAACCAGGGGGAATTCTAGGAGAGTGGACCAGGGCAGCACACAGACACAGGGAGACAGGAACACAAGGTGCAGGTGGCTGCTCCAGGCTCAGATATGACATCATTTATATGTGGAATCTAAAAAATACAACAAACTAGTGAATATAACAAAAAAAGAAGCAGACTCATAGATATAGAGAACAAATTAATGGTTACAGGGGTTGGGGAGTAGGAGGCACAAACTACTGGGTGTAAGATAAGCTCAAGGATATATTGTACCACATGAGGAATAGAGCCAATATTTTGTAATCACTGTTAATGGAAAGTAACCTTTAAAAATTGTATAAAATTTTTTTTTTAATTAAAAAAAAAAAGATTTGGTCATCACCTATCATTTTAATAGTATTTCCCATCTGAGTAGACCAGAGTGCACATGCACAAAACACAGAATAATAGGAGACTAACCCAGGTAACTATTGGCAAAGTTGTAGCATTAAAGACAGAACACACTTTAATAGAAAATGTTTAGAAGAGTCACATCCTACAGGACATCAACCAAAATTTCTGAACCAAAGCCTTGTTTTAAATTCTAAGGCAACACAGGACAAAATCAAATGACTGATTTGGCTACTGGGTTATAATGGCAGTTCTGAGTGTGCTCAGAGGACCCCTAGAGGTCTTGAGAACTTTGCTGGGATTCCATCAAGTCAAAACTATTCTCATACTACTACTAAGAGGTCATCTGCCTTTTTCACTGTGTGAACATTTGTTTGCACCACAGACGGAGTAAAACTGCTAGCACTCTAGCACAAGGCAAGGCAGTGGCACCAAACTGAACTTGTGTAGTCATCGTATTCTTCACCAGTCTACCACTCTGTGGGAAAATATAAAGCCAAGTTCACTTAAGAATTCCCTTGATGAAGTAAAAATTAATTTCACTAAGTTGCAACCATTTAGTACCAGTTCTTCTAAAATTCTGTGTGAGGAAATGGAAGGACACATGTACCACTTCTGCTGCTTACAGAAGTGTTTTCGTGCTATTGAGTGGTAAGCTGAACTGGCCACTTCTTCCACCAGGCTTACTTGAAAGAACTACTTACAGCCCAACTGGTTTCTCAGATGTATTTGGCAGACATTTTCTCAGAAATGAACGAAGTGAGCCTGTCAGTACAAGGAGTAAAACTGACAGTATCTGTTACACTGATAAAATGTGAACTTTCAAAAAATCAGAATCTTGGAAAATTTGTATCCATCACTCAGCCTGACAGTTTCCCACCACTTAATCTTTTCTAATGAGACCTGATAATAACTAAAAATATGTGATTTGGGGAGACATTTTATAATGGGACATGTCAATATTTGGAAGAACCTTGTAGTTCAGTGAACTGATATTTTCTAAATCCAATGAATAATGTTACAAAATCACATAGGGGTAAAAATCCACTCAAAGGGCAAGAAAGACCAATGGATTCCACGCTGCAATTAACCTTTAAAAAACTAACACTTGTCAAGCTTTAGTATCAGAAAAGAAAATTCACAATTATCTGGAAAAGCTATTAAAATACTCCTACTTTTTCCACCTACGTATTTGTGAGGCTGGATTTTCTTCCTGGAATTCAAATAGCACATCAGATCAGACGGAATACAGAGCAGATGAGAGAACCCAGTTGTCTTCCATTAAGCCAGACATTAGAGTTTGTAAAAATGTAAAACAACAGTACCCTTCTACATACTTTTAGTTTTGTAAAGCTGTTTTCTATAAAAAGTTACTTTAACATGTAATGGAATTACTATTGTTATTTATAAATGAATATTTAAAAATTTTCAGCTTTTATTTATTATATGGCAAATACAGATAAGTGACCACATTAACAATAATTCTTTGGGGTTCTTAATAAGTACAAATATAAAGGAGTCTTGGGAATTCCCTGGTGGTCCAGTGGTTAGGACTCAGCACTTTCACTGCTGAGGCCTCAGGTTCAATCCCTGGTTGGGGAACTAAGACCCTCCCAAGCCTTGTGCAGGGGGTGGGGGAAGGAGTCTTAGACCAAAAGTTTTAAGAATCACCCATATTTGAACTTTAGAAAAAAATCTTAACCCAACATAAGACAGAAAAGAATTGTCACCAACTAATTCTAAAAAGATTTTGGTGATACAATGAGATCAAGGTACTACTCTGCCCCAAACGTGTGTGTGTGTGTATATATATTACTCTCCCTCCCTCTCTCTCTCTATATATAGTCATATTTTGAGAAATTGGAAGCATCATTATTTTATGATTATTTCTCAAAGTATAACTGTATCCATATACTAATTATCTGATTGCGAAATACCTTTTAAAAATCCTTGAATTTCATATACCTCTTCACATTAATTACTTCCTGTATTTTTTATTGTATGTATGGACTACAATTTTTCCTATAATTCTCTGAAGTGATCATGATCACAGGATAACTCTTACACATATAGTGAGAATTCCCTGACATCATTGTCTACAATCCTATTTCAGCATGGGGAACCACTACTTGATAAAGACATTAATAAGGTGCTACATGAAATTCCCGTATTCTGGCATTTTACCAGTTTAAAGAGCAAGTACTTTCTCTAAAACGAAAGCCCACATACGAAAACTGTAATAGATATTACCATTTGTGCTATTGTTAAGTTCCACAACAGGCCTTATAAATTGATATCTGATAGTTTTAAAGAAGCAAAACTAACAAGTATTACACCAATCTTACACAAACTGTTTGTTTTAATACTTATTTATTTGGCTGAGCCGGGGGTTAGCTGTGGCATGTGGGATCTAGTTCCGTGACCAGGGATCGAACCCGTGCATTAGGAGAGCAGAGTCTTAGCCACTGGACCAGCAGGGAAGTCCCACAAACTCTTTACAAAGACTACAAAGAGGGAATACTTTCCAACTTGATTTATGATGTCAACATAATCTTGATATCAAACACTGACAAAACCATGAAAATTACAGGCCAATTTTTCTCAGGGGCATGATGTAAAATCCTAATAAAATATTAGCAAACCAAATCCAGCAATATAATAAAACTAATACATCAAGATCAAGTTAAATTTATTTCAGGAATACAAAGTTGGCTTAATATTTCTAAAAGGTAATGTAACTGATACCATTAACAGAAAAATTATCTCAATAAATAAAAAAACATTTTATAAAATTCACCCATTCATGATAAAACTTATGATATAAAGTAACTAGGAAAGAAGAGAACTTTCTTTCTGATAGAGTATCTACAAAAAGCATGCAGCAAATATACTCAATAGTGAAATACTTAAAGCTTTCATTCTGAGATGGGGAACAAGATAAAGATGCTTCCTCTCATCGGTTCTATAGAATCCTATACTGGAGCATAGGCATCACAAAGCAAGATAACATTAGAAAAGATTAAAACTCTATTTGCTGATGACATAATTATATGTAGAAAAATATAAAATAAATTACAGGTGGTGCACCTTTCAATAGCTCAGCTGGGAGAGCAGAGGACTGTAGACAGGACACATGTAAAATAAACTACGGATGAACATTAACAAATGAATCTGAGTAAGGCTGCTGGATGAGATCAATATAAAAAAGTGTATTTCTACATACCAGCAACAAAGAAAATAACACTTTAAAAGGATGCCATTTAAAACAGCATCAAAAAGGGAGTTCCCTGGCGGTCCAGTGGTTAGAACCCTGAGCTTTCACTGCCGAGAGCCTGGGTTGAATCCCTGGTCAGGGAACCAAGATCCCGAAAGCTGCACGGCATGGCCAAAAAAATAAATAAAAAATACAATAGCCTAAAAAAATTAGCTGGAAAAAAATCTACCAAAAGAAGGTGCAAGATGATACACTGAAAACTACCAACACTGCGAGGAGAGACTGAAGGCCTATATAAATGGAAGGATATTCCTGTGCATAGCTTGGAAGATACTGTAAATATGATAATTATCCCCAAATTGATCCATAAATTCAATCTCAATCAAAATGCCACTTCTTTGGTGTGGCAACTGACCACCTGATTCTAAAGTTTATATGGAAATGCAAAGGGTCAAGAATAGCAAAAACAATCTTAAGGAAAAACAATAGGGGAGGGCTTAGGCTGCCAGATAAAGGCTTTTTTTTTTTTTAACTACAGAAATTGAGACTGTAGTACTAGTACAGGATAGAGAAACTGGCAAATGGAAAAGAACAAAAAGTCCAGAAACAGATGCATGCATAAATGGACAAATTATGACCCAGGTGACACTGCAGTTCAGAAGGATGATACCCCCCACCAGAGTGGTAATGAATTAATTGAACACCACACTAAAAATAAAACAACCTTTATCCCCTACTTCATACCATGCACAGAAATCAATCCCAGATGAATTGATGAATTGTAGAAAAGTAAAACAATAAAGCTTCTAGGAAAAAAAAAAACTTAGACTATCTTCATGACCTTGAGGGCAAGCAAAGACTTCTTCAAAACAGGTAAAAAAAAATCAATAACCATAAAGAAAAGCTGGCAAATGGAACATTAAAATCAATTTCTATTCATCAAAAGATAGCAATAAGAGAGTGAAAAGGCCAAACCACAGAATGAGAGAAGATATTTGCAATACGTATCTGACAAGGACTAGTATTCTGAATACGTAAAGAATGAGTTAGTAAGAAAAAGTCAAATATCTCCCTATTTTTCTGAGGGGGAAAAAAAAAAGATAAGACTCTTAAGATTCTTAAACAGGTACTTTACAAAAGAGGATATCCAAATGGCCGATAAACATGAAACATGCTTAATTTCATTAGTTATTAAGGAAATACAATTAAAACCACAATGAGATCCTATTGTATAAATAAAAAACCTGCCAGAATGATAGACAATAGCAAGTGTATGCAAAGATGCAGAGCAACTGGAACTCATATATTACTGGTAGTAATGTGAATTCCTTTAAAAAAAATTGATATGTAATTCACATACCATAATTCACCCTTTTGAAGTGACATCAAGTTTTTAGTATATTCACAAGACTGTGCACTGTATAATTCCAGAACATTTTCATCACCCTCAAAAGAAACCCTATACCTATTAGCAGTCACTCCTCGTTGCCCTCTCTTCCTGCAACCACTAATTTACTTTATGTCTCAAAGCATTTGCCTATTCTGGACATTCCATATAAATGGAATCATACATTCTGACTTTTTTGACTGGCTTCTTTCACTTAACACGCTTTCAAAGTACATCCATGTTGTAGCATGTATCAATACTTCATTCCTTTTTCTTTTTGGCCACGCCGTGTGGCTTGCAGGATCCTAGTTTCCTCGGCAGTGAAGCATAGAGTCCTAACCACTAGACCACCAGGGAACTCCCATTCTTTTATAGCTGAAAAATATTCCATTGTATGGATACGTCATATTCTGTTTACCCATTTGTCTGCTGATGGATGTTTTGTTTGTTTCCACCTTTTAGCTATTATACATAATGCTGCTATGAACATTTGTATACAAGTTTCTGTGAAGACATACGTTCTCATTTCTGTTGGGTATATATCCAGGAGTGGAAATGCTAGGTCATGTGGTAACTATATGTTTAACCTTACTGTTTTCCAAAGTGGTTGCACCATTTTACATTCCCACCAGCAATGTACAGGAGTTCTAATTTCTTCACATCTTCACCAACACTTATTTCTTATTTCAGCTGTGAAGTGGTATCTCATTGTGGCTTTGACTTGCATTTCGCCAGTTACTAATGATATCAAGCAACTTTTCATGTGCTTGTCATTCGTATATCTTCTCTGAAGATATATCTATTCAAATACTTTGTCCATTTCAACATTGGGCTGTCTTCCTATTGAGTTTTAAGAGTTTTTGTATATTCTGAACACTATACTCTTATCAGATATATAATTTGCAAATATTTTCTCCCAGGAATGGGACCTCTTATAACTTTGGAAAAACTGTTTGGCTAAACATTTAACACCTGCTAATGCTGAATATACACATAGCCTATGAATCCAGCAATGCATGTCTACATATACACCCAACAGAGAACGTGTTTTCCACAAGACACATTCAAGACTGTTCATAACAACACAATTCATAACAGCAATTGGAAAACTGAAACCACCCAAACATCTTGTGGTAGGTTGACTATTGGCCCCTCAAGGATGTCCACATCCTAATCCCTGGAACCTGTGAATGCTACCTTACTTGGCAAAGGGACTCTGCAGGTGTGGCTAGGATTTTGAGAGGGGGAAATTAGACTTTGGGATTCTGGTCCACCAAGTAAGGAGTTTGGAAGTCCATCCTAACAAGTAAAAAGCTGAACAAACTGAAAAATCAACAATTCTTCTTGGATCTGTCAGAGAAGTGAGGTCACAGGGCCAACTGCAGTCCTCCATATTGGAGAGGCAGGCAGGTGGACACAGAGAACCACAACTTACTGAAGCAGAAACTTCCAAGCAGAAACCTCTAAGGTAGACAGTGCTGGGGTAAGAAAGCTGGAGCTGTAACTGACAAATTACTGGAGGCTCAGAGTGGACAAGTCTGTGAGTTAAAAACCCCCAGTTAGAAGGGGATCCCCACTGTTTTATGAGTTTTACCTCCTGGAGCCCTCCCAGGGTCTCAAAGGGAAAATCAGAGAAAAATCCCCTGGTGCTTCCGGTAGGAGAAGGAAGAAAGTAACTGTTTTGAAATAAGTCAGAGTATTCTGTTCTTAACAAGGCCTGCCCTCAAGAGAAGCCATTTTATCAGAGCCTCCCTAATTGGGGTTTACCAGAGCCTAAACAACATGGTAGAAGGGAAATGCCCAACTCCAGCTCCCTCTAGCCATCCTGTCCCACCTATGGTGTAAGGGGGCAGGGGGGATGGAGAAGCACTTATGAAGTTCACAGCCCAGGGACACAGGTTCACTGAGACCTAATCATAGGACTACAGAATGCCTCCCCTGCCCCACACCTCACCACCACAGTGCTAAAAGGTCTATTCACTGGAGTTCCTTTTACCTAGTACATCATGTCCAGCTATCAACAGAAAATTACAAGGCATAAGTAAAAGGCAAAAAAACACAGTTTGAAGAGACAGAGCAAGCATCAGATCCAGACACAGCAGAGATGTTGGAATTATCAGACCATGAATTTAAAACAACTCTGATTAATACGTTAAGGGCTTTAACAGAAAAAGTAGACAACACACCAAAACAGATGGCTAATGTAAGCAGAGAGATGGAAATTCTAAGAAATAATTCTTTTTTAAAGGTAGAGATTAAAAAAAAAACTAACAAATGATGAATGCTTTCCATGGGCTCATTAGCTGATTAGACATGGCTAAGGAAAGCATCTCTGAGCTGGAGGACCTGTCAAAAGAAACTTCCAAAACTAAGAAGCAAAGAGAAAAAAGACAGGGGAAGAAAAAGAGGGAACAGAATACCCAACAACTATGAGACAACTACAAAAGATGTAACATATACATGAAAATGCCAAGACAGACAATGACAGAAAAAGTATGTGAAGCAATAATGACCGAGAATTTCCCCCAAGTTAATGTCAGATACTAAACCACAGATCCAGGAAGTTCAGAGAACACTAAGGATAACCACCCCCCCCAAAAAAACTACACCTAGGCATATCATATTCAAACTGCATAAAATCAAAGACTTAAAAAATCTTAAAAGAAGCCAAAGGGAAAAAACACCTATGGAGGAGCAAAGGTAAGAATAACATCCAATTTCTTTACAGAAACCATGCAAGCAAGAAGAGTGACGTGCTGAGGGAGCTTATACTGGATTACTCACATGGGCCAAAGTTTAATCCCATGGATCCTGATACGTGGGAAGTAGCAGGGTCAGAGTGAGAAGCAATGTGATTGAAGCAGAGAGTAGAAGATGCTATGCTGTTGGCTTTGAAGATGGAGAGGGGGCCAGGAACCAAGGAATTCAGGCAGCCTCTAGAAGCTGGAAAGGAAGGAAACAGATGCTCCCTGGAGCCTCCAAAAGAAACCAGCCCTGCTGACACTTTAATTTAACCTAGTACAGCTGATTTTGGACTTCTGACCTCGAGAATGGTATGATAATAAATCTGTATTAAGCCACTAAAATTTGGTAAATTGTTACAGCAGCATTAGGAAACTAATACACACCCATCAATAGCATACTGTAAAAATTACAGTGTATTTGCACAACGAAATACTATGGTGCAATGAGAATGGGTAACAACTGCTATAGGCAACAAAATAGAGGAACCACAGAATACTAAGAAGCCTGACACAAAAGAATATAAATGTAAGATTCCATTTATATAAAGCTTAAAAATAAGTAAAACTTATCTACAGCTTTGGAAGAAAGGGCAGTAGTTACTTGGTAGGTGGGAGGACTGACAAGGGGCACAAGGGAAGCACCTGGGGTGCAAATAATGCTGTCTTTCTTGATCCTGGTGCTGGTTATATGTGGTCACTTTGTGATATTTCAAACCATACACCTGTAACTTGTACACTTTTCTGTACTGTACACTTCAATAAAAAGTGCTTAAAAAACAAACAAAAAAGATTAAGTAGTTTAAAAACAAACTTCCTTGCAAAAATAGGGACAAAAATAGGTTTAAATGCAGTAAACACAAGATTTTTGATTAGTTAAAATTGAATCCCATATAAAGTGAACAATTACAATTACTTCAGGTAACAATGTAATTCTGAGGATTTTCCAGTACATCTCCAATGTCACACAGAAAAAAAACATGAGTTGGTCTAGACATGCAAACACAGCAGACATACCAAAGTATACCATAATGCACAGTCTGCAACTGTCTTCATTAGTTTCACTTACTTCATCAAGTACTACTAGTTTAGAAAAACTGGTCTTTACAACACCAGGATTGCAAAACCCCTTCTGGACTGAAGATTTTATTAATGGCATTTTTCATCTCATATTTTATTAAACAAAATGTTTTTGCAAATTAATTTTTCCATGCCCACAAACATCCTAAGTTTTTCCCACACTGAAATTATAACCCTCTCATATATTTTTAGTATTTACATTCAACCATTAGGAGCCAAATACTACTATAAAACCAAACAGATTTTAAAGTTCTAATGAAAGAATTATGTTTGATAGTAGAGGTACTGTCCTCAAATATTTTGTTGAAAAAAAAAATCTTTGGAATATATATTTTAAAGTTACAACAAAGACCAATGTAAAGGGTAGTAACCATTGTCCCCCAATTATCTGAAATTACACAACAGGTCAAATGTACATGCATTCTTTAGTTGAACTTCAGTAGGAAAATCAAACTGTTCTCACGAAGGTTCCAAAACAAGCGCTGAAATCTGAGTATTGAAAAGGTGGAACTATTACCAGGTGATCTCACCTGTAAGGGAGTAGCTGTGTTTCAGTGCACTTGCCAAACTTTTAAAACAGCTTCTGTCCATTAAATAATGATAAAAGGCTCTATTTTTTCTACTAGCAATGCTGATGTAAGATTCTGTAGTTCAAGACATGTTGATGGGGAAGATGTACTGATAAAGGTAAATTCCTTTGACAAGGCAGTGAATCTCATGTACTCGTCTCTTAGAAAGAAGATCAGAAAGCTTAATAATCCTATTAAGTCAAACACTTTAAAAATACTAACAAATCTTATTCATTATATGATAAATACAAATTTAAATATAAGAGAATGCAACAAGTTATTTGAACCTGAATGCAGAGAATAAATACTTTATTAACTGATTACAGTTGAAAGTCACAAACAAAAAAGGGGTATATTAAGGCAGAGCCATATATATATATATCAATATATATATAGATATATAGATATATATAGATATATATATATATGTAGATATATATATATAGACGAATCCAAAGACTGTTACCTCTTTACATTTTAACAACCTCTGCATTTTTCTTTTACACATTTAGGCAGTGTGCTTTCTTTTCTTCTCAGTTAAAGAAACAAATCTTGACCAATATTTCTAAATCATATTTTGATGACAACTTACAGGATCATGGATTGAGACAATGACTAGTGTATCAAATGCTATCTGATCGTTTTCTCAGCATATTCCATGTGTGGTGGTATATTTACGTTGGTGTGGAAAATCTGACAACTGATCATCTTCTTTTCCAGCAAAACTAACACATAATTTTTTTTAATGATTTTTTAATAGTCTTAACTGAAATAAGCTTGGACTTCCTTCCAAGTAAGTCGAATGCCCAAAGCATATTATTTTCTGCCCTTCTCAAACCCTCCTATATGTTTTAAGTAGCCTTTAGAATATGATCGCATGGCTGTATTTCAGATCTATAAATTTGAGTTTTTCAAAATCCAAAATTACTTCCTTATGCAAAGTGGCAATGCAAATAGCAATCTTACATAGTGTAGAATAATTTTTCTTCTGTATACTTCCCTTTTATAAAATGGGCAACCACATACACAAAAAAGACATGAATTTAGTCCATCTGAAAAAGCACTCCAGCTCCCTAATACCACTTTTGAAGGAGAAGGCAGAGGCAAGTTTACATTATCCCAGAAAACTGAATAAATGGCTTTATTTGGTATGTTCAAGAAGCTTCTCCTTCCGTAGGAGATGTGGGTGCTGCAGGAGAAGCTGTAACTGGTTTTCGTGCAATTCTGTCTAGTTCCGCGTGAACATCTGACAGGACAGGCTTCTGGCCTATTTAAAGGAAAAGAAACCAAGATTTAGACATAAGTCAAAATATCCTTAACACCAATGTGTCCTCATTTAACAACTGCCAACGGTTTCATTAACTTTATCTAAAACACAGTTATATAAACATCCTTAATTTAAAAATAAATTCCCTTTTTTTTTTTCTTTTTTGGCCTCATCACGCAACATGCAGGATCTTAGTTCCCTGACCAGGGAGCGAACCTGCACCCTCTGCAGTGGATGCACAGAGTCTTAACCACTGGACCACCAGGGAAGCCCCTGAATTCCCTCATTTTAAATTGTGGGGTCTGTTATCAAATAGAAGTAAAACTAGCACCTACCATTTAATCTCATAAAGGTATACTTTTTTAAAGACATAGAAAAATAAGAACAGTAAAAGAGAAAAATAGCAACAAAATTTCAGAATCTGGAAAGATGAGTGAGTGGTAATTAAATCAGCAGTACTGAGAAAGGTAATCTTCTACACTGAGAGTGGGAGAAGCCAGAAAATAATTCAATTTATACCCAGAAACCTGTAAAATGATCAAAAATGGTAGCTGCAGGTACTTGTGAAAAAGGTGGCAAGAAGGTGTGATTAAAAAAGGAGAATGGGTTAAAGTGTCTGCTTGAAGAGCAATTATAAAAACAACAAAAGGAAAAGACTTCATCAAAATTCAAAACTTTTGTGCTTCATAGGACACTCAAGAAAGTGAAGGGATAACCAACACAAGGGGAGAAAACATTTGCAAATTCTATATCTGATAAGGGTCTAGTAAAGAGAATATATAAAAAACACTTAGAACTCAACAATAAGAGAAATAACCCAATTTTAAAATGGGCAAAGGATTTGAATAGACATTTCACCAAAGAAGATATACAAATGGTTATTAAACACATGAAAAGATTCTCAACATAATTAGCTATCAGGGAAATGCAAATCAAAACCACAATGAGATACAACTTCACAGCCAAAATGATGGCTCTAACCAAAAAGATGGACAAGTGGTGATCATTTTGTAATATATAAAAATATCAAATCACTATGTTGTACACCTGAAACTAATATAATATTGTAAATCAATTATATTTCAATTAAAACACACACACACACACACACACAAATAGACATTTTGGACTTGGTTAAGCAAAACCAAAAAAAACAAAACAACTAAAACACAAAGATGAACAATAACAACTGTTGGAAGGGATGGAGAAAAACTGGGGCCCTCATAAACTGCTGGTGGGAATGTAGAATGGTATAGCATTTTGGAAAACACTTTGGCGGTTCTTTAAAAATTTAAACATAGAGTTACCACATGACCCAGCAATTCCACTCCTAGATATATACCCAAGAGAAATGAAAACATATGTCCATCAACTGATAAATGGATAAATAAAATATGTATGCATATCCATACAATGGAATTTTTTCAGCAGTTAAAAAAACCAAAATATTGATACATACGCTACAACATGGATGAACCTCGGAAACATTATTTTAAAGAAGGCATATACTACATGACTCCATTTATATGAAACCTCCAGATAGGCAAATACAAAGAGACAGAAAACATTGTTTGTTGCCTAGGAGGACTGCAGGGGTGGGAAGGATAACTGCTAATAAGCTGGACGTTAGGGAAGGATAACTGCTAATAGGTTGGATGTTTCTTTTTAGGGAGAAGAAAATGTTCTAAAATTAGATTATGGTAATGGTTTATGTAAGTTTGTAAATATACTAAAACTTTGAATTGTACACTTTAAATGAGCAAAGTTCATGGTATGTAAATTATATCTCAATAAAGCTGTTTAAGAAAAAAAAAAAGCTCCAGGTAACTATACCTGACTTTTTGGCAGATGGTGGTAAACCACTGCTTCCACCTCCAGCCCCACCTCCAGGGCTACCACCACCAACACCAGAGCCTCCTGGGGAACCAGTCTTTTTACTCAGCAAACTATTGAAGAAATTTGCCAGGACACCTTCACTTGTAGCTCCAGCTATAAAAAAAAAAGATAAGATAAAAAACTTGTACTCAAAGCATTCAACTTTTCTATAAATTATTATTGTAGAATTATATACAGAAAATGTTCCAAATTCAAGTTTAATCTTTTGAGGCTGGGTAACTTCTCTAATCTACTCATATATAAAACAAAATATGAGTGTTAAGAGCGTAAGATAATTATGAAAAAATTAGGGTATTATTTTTAAAAGGCCAAAGGCATTTAAAACAGATTGTTAGATGCAAATATATCTCTCTTTTGAAAGGCGTTCTTCAAAAATATAACTGTTGAGAAATATTTGCTTCAAGTATTACAAAAAGTTACCCAATGCTATATGAAAACCAGCAGAAGTTCTAAGATATTAATGGGCAAAGGATAGCAATAAACAATTCACAGAAGAAAAATACAAACAGAAAGGAAATACTAGGGGGAAGAGCTCTTATTTGTTAGTACTTAGAGAATGCTGATTAGGTTGTGGGCAAACTGCAACACTCAATGTTTATGACATGTGAATTGAAGAATCCATTTGAGAAACATCACCAAAAGGCATAAAAAGGTACAAACTCTCACCTACTAATCCCACTTATGGCAATTATTCCTATAGAAATAACTATAATGCATATAGTTTTTTCCTTTATGTTAACTGCAGATAACCCATTATAGGAAAAACATGAATTTCTTCAATGACCTACCATAGCAGAATGATTAAATATAACACAAAGCTTTCATAAAGCTCACAGCACAGAGATGATATGTTAAGACTACACTGTAAAACGGTTCACAGTCTGATTAACTATGAGATTGTATTGACAGACACAAAGATTAGAAGCTACTGAATAAAAATGAAAATAGCTAAAGCAAAAGGTGGAATGACTCTAGGTAGATTTCTATTGTTAAATGTATTGTGTTGCTTTCTCTAAGAAAGAGAGAAATGTACCTTTCATGTTTGGATCAATTTTTTTTGACCCAGCAGGGATGGGTGACACACTGGCAACATTGGATGACACAGATCTGTTTGGTGTTCGAGGGGAGCCTCCTGGGACTCTTGGCGAGGCATCCTAAGTAAAAATAGGAAAGGCATAATTACAGAACCCTGAAACTTTCAACTTCACAGAAGTTATCACAAAAAGAAACTACTTTGCAACTGTCCCCCATATCTTCTACTGGTGCCTTTACGCTGCAAGCCCTGGGCAGAAGTGTTTAGCAATTGTGTCCTCATTATTAGAATACCAGAGACCCACTGCATTTTAGAATACTAACTTTCCCTTCAATGGAAAAAGAAGAACATATTGAATATGAGGTGTGGTTACGAGTATAAGCTTGGGAGTCAGATCTGGACTCCAATCTGGACTTGCATCCCATCCCACCAGCTGTATAATCTCAGGCAAGCCATGATGTCCTCCAAAGCCTCCATTTCCCCACCAGCAAAATGGGGGACCTGCCTCATCTGGCTGTTGTGAGGATTTACAAAATAGCACATATAAATGGTTTGGCACAGTTAACTCATGTGGGACAAATGTTGCAAAATAGATATTTATGATTTCAATATTCTAAACGGGAGTGAAGTTTTATCTTTTAAAATCTCACAAATTCCAGGAGAATCCTTAATGCAAGTTTATATCAAAGCATACCCATTTAAGACAGGTATATAATTAAGAAAAAAAGAACTAAAACAATATGCACTGCATTTTAATAATTTTGTCAAAATCTGTAATACTGACCACAGGCCTTCCAGCTGCAGTTGGTGGTTGCTTTGCTAAAAGGGACTGAAAAACACACAAAAATTCTAGGTTAGATATTCAGGCATGTATTACTGTATTTTTAAAGAAAATATGTACAAGAATAGTTTAACCATTAATCATACTAAGTCTGTTTCTGATGTAATTTCATACCTGTAGCTTCATAAGAAACACTTGGTCATCTTCTGCCACAATTTCCTTCTCATGCACAAACTGAAATGAGTAACGCATAAATGAGCAAGTCTCATATATTATGTTAATGTCATTCATAACTTACTCTCTAGATTAATTTTTTTAAAAAACACCAAGAATATGAACATTACCTAAACCATATTTACATGGGTGAGCTGCCCTCCCCAAGGCCCTACAACAGAGTTGTCTGATACCTATCTGCAATAATATAAATGTCCTATACTTGTGCTGTGCAATACGTTAGCCTGTGGCTACTGAGCAGCTGAAATGTGGCTACTGTAACTGAGAAACTGAATTTTTAATTTTATTTAGTTGTACTTAATTTATATTTAAAAGCTGTATGTGACTAGTAGTTACTGTATTGGACAGCACAACCTGAGAGCCATAGGCATATCAGTATCAGTCATGCTTATAAAATCTGCTAAGCAACAGTCAGGTGTTTTAAAAGGGCCAATAATATCCCAGCTGAGTGAAAATCAACTTGTCCCTGGTTTCCCTGAAATAAAAACATAATGTCTCTTCTACCTGCTGAATAATTAGAAAAAAAGGAGCTGCAAATGTCTCCTGCTCCTCCTATTTCTGTACAAGGTACGCCATAGTCTATTTTCCACCCAGTAGCCAGAGCTATCCTTTGAAAGGTTAGGTCAGATTATATCACTCCTCTGCTTAAACTCGCCCCTGCACCCCCCCGCCCCCGTCACTTTCCATCCCACTCAGCATGAAATCCAAAGTCCTGACTGCGGCCTAATGATGAGGCCTTTCTCTCCTACCACTCTGGCCCTCTGGGGCTCTTTTCCAGCCTCTCTGGCCCCCTCACACACTCCTGCCTCAGGGCATGTGCACTTCCTGTTCCCTGTGCCTTCAACATTCTCCCCTCTCATCAGAGACATGCCCTCATCATTCCTAAAACTGCAGCCCTCCCCACCTCGGTCCTCTCACTCACCCTTCCCACACTCGGCTTCATTTCCATAGCACTGATCACCACTTGAGAGGTGGCATATATACTGATTCACTACTGCATCACCCTACTATTCAGCACCTAGTGCCTGAACAGTGGCTCAATAAATATTTGCGAAATGAATAAAAGACAACTTACAGCACAATTTTGCTGGTAAGAGAGAGAATGGGAAAAATTGGGGGGTTTTTTTGATGTGTGCATTTCTTTTAACAGACATCCAAACCAAGTAACACACCAACTGATTTTTCATTTGACGTTACTTTTCTTATTTCTAACTGCTCAATGTAAATATTTGGGTATTTAATTAAGAACACTATATGTTAAATCAAAATTACTTTTTCCGGAAACATGTTCAAATTAAAAGTCAGTGAGAAGTACTACATGCAAACACTCATTTTTATACAACTTTTCATAAGTATCTATACTATCTAACCATAAAACACCATATACTGCTTAGCAAATCAAGATATATAAAAGAAGAATACCTTCTGAAACGCGATTTAATAGTTATAAGAATGACATGTAACAGTAAAGACTAAAATTAAATCTAGGAACGTGGCAGCCCCTGGACAGCTGTGGGCTAGTATGAATAACTAATGACCATGAAGATGCAAGATCTGCCTAGACAGACAGAAGCCAATACAATTATTCTAACAAGGTGTTCTTGGCTTTTGGTTGAGCTCTAGGTTGTAAAGTTCACAACTTGATAGCAAAGGACTCCCTTACCTTTCTACCTACAATCTTAAAATTATGGACTTCCCCCTCAGTTTAAAAGCCTAAATATTGAGACTATATACTAAAACTGTTACCTTTCGGACAGGTGGTTTAGTTATGATGTCTTCAAAATTATCTTCTGCTTTTAACATTTGAAAATTTTCATGTAATATTCCTATCTTCTTATCATTATCCCACCCTGCTGGACTAGAAAGAAATGCACATGACAAATTCTCAAGCATTTATATAGTCATTCTTTCATTCAATCCATGATCATATTAAGGGGAATATTTTTATGAAGTTAAATTTGACCAATTATGGAAAATTAATCAGTTTTATTATAATGCTCAAGTTTACTAATTTCTACTTAAAATTATTATCAATCTTCCTAATTTTAAAACTGTCATTACAGGTTTTTTTGGGCAGAAGGTGGTAATTATTTTTACCTCCCAATTTATTCAGATAACTTTTCAAAGCATGTCTAGATTATACATTGGGTCCTTTATGTATCATAACCAATTAAAGAGTAGATACACTGATATATGCACCCAACAGATAGTTTAGTTATAATAGCAAGCCTTTCAAAAGGGTTCAGACCAGCAGTAAAACTAAAAGGCAAAGATAAATAAATCAAGGCAGGTTATAAACAAAACAATCTAGGAACAGATTCTCACCTACTCATCATGGAAAAGTCTACTGGTCTCACTTCAAATGAGAATGAGATGATGATGATGGTGCACCATCGAATTGGAGCAACAACACATGATAAAACAATACATTTAAGAGTATACTTACATAAATACTGCATCTTTTTCCACAACAATAGCAGGAATCTTGTAGGGAAATCCATAGAGTTTCTGAACAATGTATTTATATACTAAATCTATATTTTTGTTTTCTTTTACTGAAGTGTAAATAAGTGCTGCACCATCTGAATGAACACCGTTAAAGAAACTTTTGGACAAACTCCATCAACAGGTACCATAAAATTTTGGGTTCTCAGCTTAGCATTTATGCATATTAGTTTCAAAAATAATTTCCAAAGGCATAATTACATGGTAATCAAGACTTTCAAAACTATAAAATACTTATATACAGGCTGAAATGCAAATAAAACTATCTCTACATAATTGATTTAACTTAGGAGGGCAAAAATCTCATTAGCCAAGAAAGTAAAGGTAAATTTAATAACTGACACCACTACTACCTCTACATTGAAAGCATATGAAGAGGCAATTTATTTTTGTTTTTAACCTTCCTAAACTCCATGAAGGAGGGATATTATTTATCAAAAACTGTTTTGCCTTTTTAACAAAAATGGCTTGCACTACTGTCTCTTACAGTTTTTACTAGTCCAGGAATTAGGACTTTGCGGAGAAAGCTCAGGAGATCCACTGAACAGAGAAGATGAACCATCAAGAACCATCAGGAAGCTTTTAAGAACGATCCAAGGCAAAAGTAGATTTCATGACCAAAACGCTAGCACTAGCCATTGGGTCTCAAGAGAGATGGTGACTCAGGCCAAGAGGAAATGCTGAGAATGGTCTAACTTCTGAACTAGGATACTCGTATTTTCTAGGACACAAACCAAGGCTTATGAACCTTAAAATGGTATTGCTAAATACTACTTGTCATAATACTTAGTTTGGTAGAAACAAACATCCATAATCTTAAGTAAATGCTTAATTGTGTGAACTTTTCATGAATGATCTTTCTCATGAGAGCCAATTTATAATTTGGAAGATTTACACAGCTGGAAAATTTGCAATGCAATTAAAATTTTTTAATTTTTAAAATAAAGATGATTTTGAATTGTTGTCCTCACTGACACACACACACACACCTCTCACTATCTTTTTTTTTTTTTTTAATTTATTTATTTATTTTTGGCTGTGTTGGGTCTTCGTTGTTGCATACGGGCTTTCTCTAGTTGCGGTGAGCCGAGGGGCTACTCTTCGTAGCAGTGCACAGGCTTCTCATTGCGGTGGCCTCTCTTGTGCAGAACACGGGCTCTAGGTGCATGGGCTTCAGTAGTTGTGGCTCATGGGCTCTAGAGCGCAGGCTCAGTAGTTGTGGCACATGGGCTTAGTTGCTCCACGGCATGTGGGATCTTCCCGGACCAGGGCTCAAACCCGTGTCCCCTGCATCGGCAGGCGGATTCTTAACCACTGCACTACCAGGGCAGCCCCCCCTCTCACTATCTTGAAGTGATTTCTTGTTTTGTATTCTTTTAAAATCAACCAGCTCTACTAAAGGTCTGTAATTATTGTAGTGGACAGTCTCCTTCCTGATTACATCTCTATATGTACATTTCCAAGTGTAGCTTTAAATAAATGTTTAAAGAGACTGTTTGTTCTCAAATTTTCTAATCTGCAAAGATAACAAAAAGGCTATCAACACCTACTTCAATTACTTCTACTTTTTGTTTTCTTTTGCGGACAAATGCCCTTTAATTCAATCCAACTAACCATTATGTGACATGAGAAGAGAAAGTGCCATGGAGGACAAAGTACTGAAGGAAAAAAGGAAAAGGGAAACTCCCAGTGTCAAGTGATCTTATTCATTATTCAACGAGGCTCTTGCCAAGTGGTCCTTAAATTAAATGTCCATTAATGATGATGAAAAACTACAGATACTATAAACATGTGTACATTACTTATTCCTGTCTACTGCTACTATCTATCATTTCTTCACTTTTCAGACCCAAAAGCTTTGATTGGGGAATGCAACTGCAAAACATCTGATCCAAGGGGGCAAGTGAGAACACCTCTCTTCGGTGCTCTCAAGCTGTTTGAAGTTTTCAACAGGAAATTCTCTTAAAAGTACTCACTCATTTTATCCTTTGTTTAGTTGTAAATGTTATTCACTGGCTCATATAATCCTTGCAACCTAGACTACACAAGATTCCTTATGCTAGGTTTTCCAACCTTGTGATCATCAAAATTACCCAGAAAGCTTTTTTAAAATTCAGCATAGATTCTCCAGCCTCCCCTTGGAATGTTCCAATTCAGTAAGTCTTAGATGGGCAAAGCCAGATTTAAAAACCATTGCATTAGACTATAGTGGAGATAACATACTAAACAAATTAAAAACAAGAACACACAAACCCAAATATTGATCTTTCCCTACCACCCACCCCCAAGAAATGAATACCAGTTTTCAGCGAGAATGTTTTCAATGCCAACTCATTAGAATTTTCTACATAAGTCTGATCATTATTTTTCTTAATCACAGTACTTTAAAAACAGCAAATCAAAGTTACATATTTCAATACGTGCTTTTATATCTCAAAATACCTAGATATAAATGATTTGGGAATTGAAATTTCCAACCAGAGGCAGGAGGAAAAAAGTTTATGGAATTTCTGAAGTCATCAATGTATTCCTTTACTTAAGCAAACAAACAACCAAACAGCTAAGGAACACTGCACCAATCAATGTATTAAAAGGATACACTGTAAACAAAACTTCCGGATATGAGACTGAATAAAATCGAAATGCTCATCTCTGTAGTCATGTTCTTTCTCCAACACACTAATGGCATCACACTAATGAGTTAAAATAATTTAAAAAACAATATTAACTTTAAATAATAATATAATGATTTAAACAGTTCAATGTTGGGTGAGGGAATATCACAAAACTACCACTCTGATACAGTGACTGATCAGTAGAACCTAGAATATTAATTACTCCTATATGTCTAGAGACTTTTAGTTGGAGTCTTAAGACTAATGAATACTTTTATTTCTTTAAAAAGCATTGATTTCTATGATATATTGAATGTGATGAGAACACCAAAGAGAAAATTTTAGCACATAAAGGAATGAAGAATAACAGGACAACCTTATAATGGGCGGTCATACTTGCTAACTCAACGACTTATGTCCTAGAACAAAGTTTTTAAGATCTAAAATCTATTCTAGTTCTATAAAACACTCTGTATATCCAGGGAGTCTGCACCTCTCACTATTTCCCCTTTGTTCCTCTGCTTATTTGATAGCTCTTAATTGACCTTTATTTCTTTTCTGGTGCTTTTATTCACTCTCACTTCAATTTCACCAACAGCAAAAAAGGGGAATTACAGGCTATTTCTGAAATATCACCTGTACAATCAATGAAACAATTCTGAATTCTGCTTGCCAAAAAAAAAATGTTAGGAAAAAAATTAAGGTATGTTCAAACATCATGATATCCAAATAAATTCATCAAAACTTTTGTGAATTGAAGGTTATGAAATCTAAAAATAAACAATGTCCCGCATACCTAATATTAGTTTGGGGTCAAATTTGATGTCATTTTTTTTGATATGTAATTTTTTGTTATGCATATATACAACATAGAACAGTCTCCTTATATAAACATGATATAGCATACTGTCCATGTTATAAAACACTGAGAGTAATTATTTCATATTATTAAAGATACTTACAATTATTATACTGTTGACTTATGACATTTTTGGTGAAGCACTATAGTTTAGTAAAAACATTTTTAACTGAAATATGAGGATCTGGCAAGAAACCTAGCTGAGTCTCAATTTCAAGCGTCTTTAAACTGAGTTGAACCACCATTCTTCATCTATCCTGAGACACACATTCCCCCATCCCTCCACACACTTTAAAAGCTCTTAAATTGAAGCAGAACTGATGGTGTCTTAGATTCTGTGAAATACTGTAGGTGATCTCTTTTGGCTTAAAAATTTTATGAATCTATGACTCATTTGATACTGATTTGGGTCCCTTTAAAGCATGACATTTTCTCTGTGGAAAATAAAGAGCTTTTTATAAGGCAAGTTGTGGTGTAAAACAGGAAAATATCTGCCAATAAACAGCTCTTTGCCAAACAAAATAAAACCCAAACAAACCGCAGACAAAAGGATTCTATTGTAAGAGTTTAAGCACAGTTTTATGCAAAAGATATAAGTAACAATTAACTACACTTGAATCACCATTTGAAAAGCAGACAATAGACTTTGACTTAATTATTTTAAATGCTACCCCCACATTCCTTTGTTATTGATAATTTTTATAGTGTTTAAAGTAAAACTTAAGCTATATTTAAATTTTTTTATCATTTTTATTCCAAAGGTGAATAAATTCCACACCCTCCTTCATTTAGATGTGCAAATTTTACATTACAAAAAACATAATAATTTTAGATCTCAAAAGCGTTTATATGTTCTGTAATTATCTTAACTATTCCATGGCTTACACAGTAAAGACATACTACTTAGGACCAAATGGGGAGAAGATGAACTATAAATTATTTTTTAAAGGAAATTTGATTGTATTATAAAGTGTATACAGTGACAGAACTAAATTAACAGAATTTTTATAATAGTAATCCTACCAGAATCTCTTAAATAAATAAAAGGCTTTTGATAACTGCATATCAACTTTACATGAGTATTGATACATCTTTTAAATTAAGTCTATCTTATTTTAAGTACATTTTCTAATATCAAGATATTAGTATATAAAACTTACTGTGGAAAAATATTTTATTTTATAAAGTTGATAGCTATCATCTTACCTGTAACTATCTCTACTAAACTAACTATACAATTTGAAGTCTAACTGGAATTAGGAAAATGAAATTTGATCACAAATTTTAGAATATCTGAAGTAACATTTTCTTTCAAAGAAAACTATGATTAAGTTCACAAAACAAACATGTGAATATCATTCAATATTTTAAACTATCACATCTATTTATTAAGAAAAGTTACCTAGGAAAACTAATGTGTCAACTCCAAAAGGAGCCTAGAAAATAAAACAGTTGTTCATCCTTGGTTAGTATCAGTAGTAGAATCTGTAGGAAGCAAACTAACCTTTGTGCAAACTACTAGTACTGGAATGCCCAAGTTCTGCGTAAGTGTATCCGCACCCAGAGGTAAAACCACACTGTCGTCTTTGTCTTCCTGTGATGCTGTATTTCTTCTCTGAGGAGAAGCTGGGAAATCTTCTCCTGGCTCTACATATTCCTGAAAGTCTCTAATCACTGAAAATCAAAGTAAATAATTTAATACGTAGTTTAGAAATGGCTTTTTATTTCAGCAGGTAGCTCTTCTGCTGTCTAAATACATATTTTACTAGAGTTCACACTTAGTCTTGTGTAAGAAACAAAGAGGTTTTGAGAAATCCAATTCAAAGACAGTATAGGAACACTGGACGCACATTAATTATCAGGAGGAAGAATAAAACATTGAGGGGCTCCAAAGGGTGGGGTTCAATGCAGGCCTGGTTCAATCTGTGCAAATTACTGTGGGCAAGTCACAATTGAGCTTTGTCCCTCTACCCTCTCTAATTCACAAACAGCACTGAAAGGATAAAAAATAAATAAATATGGGGGGGGGGAGGAAGGTTTCCACAATCTAAAAGACAGTTCCAGATGGCTTTCTAATATTAACTTACTTTCTCTAAACCCTTTATTCAGATCTCCTCCTCTTTACCTAGGTGCAATCTTGAGCCATGTTTATTCTATAACTCCCATAAAAACTAGGGAGATATTACCAATACTAATAAGTTTTTAGAACTCGTTTGCAAAATTGTCAAAACCTTCACTTAAAAAAAGTTAATGTGGGAGAGGAACCAAAATGGCGGAGTAGAAGGACATGCTCTCACTCCCTCTTGTGAGAACACCAGAATCACAACTAGCTGCTGGACAATCATCGACAGGAAGACACTGGAACTCACCAAAAAAGATACACCACATCCAAAGACAAAGGAGAAGCCACAATGAGACGGTAGGAGGGGCACATTCACAGTAAAACCAAATCCCATAACTGCTAGGTGGGTGACTCACAGACTGGCGAACACTTATACCACAGAAGTCCACCCACTGGAGTGAAGGTTCTGAGCCCCACGTCAGGCTTCCCAACCTGGGGGTCCGGCAACGGGAGGAGGAATTCATAGAGAATCAGACTGTGAAGCCTAGTGGGAATTGATTGCAGGACTTCAACAGGACTGGGGGAAACAGAGACTCCACTCTTGGAGGGCACACACAAAGTAGTGGGCGCATCATGACTCAGGGGAAGGAGCAGTGACCCCAGGGGAGACTGAACCAGACCTACCTGCTAGTGTTAGAGGGTCCCCTGCAGAGGCGGCGGGTGGCTGTGGCTCACCGTGGGGACAAGGACACTGGCAGCAGAAGTTCTGGGAAGTACTCCTCGGCCTGAGCCCAACCAGAGTCTGTCATTAGCCCCACCAAAGAGCCCAGGTAGGCTCCAGTGTTGGGTTGCCTTGGGCCAAACAACCAACAGGGAGGGAACCCAGCCCCACCCATCAACAGTCAAGTGGATTAAAGTTTTACTGAGCTCTGCCCACCAGAGCAACAGTCAGCTCTACCCACCACCAGTGCCTCCCATCAAGCCTCTTAGATAGCCTCATCCACCAGAGGGCAGACAGCAGAAGCAAGAAGAACTACAATCCTGCGGCCTGTGGAACAAAAACCACATTCACAGAAAGATAGACAAGACGAAAAGGCAGAGGGCTATGTACCAGATGAAGGAACAAGATAAAACCCCATAAAAACAACTAAATGAAGTGGAGATAGGCAACCTTCCAGAAAAAGAATTCAGAATAACGATAGTGAAGATGATCCAGGACCTCGGAAAAAGAATGGAGGCAAAGATCAAGAAGATGCAAGAAATGTTTAACAAAGACCTAGAAGAATTAAAGAACAGAGATGACCAATACAATAACTGAAATGAAAACTACACTAGAAGGAATCAATAGCAGAATAACTGAGGCAGAAGAATGGATAAGTGACCTGGAAGACAGAATGGTGGAATTCACTGCTGCAGAACAGAATAAAGAAAAAGAATGAAAAGAAATGAAGACAGCCTAAGAGACCTCTGGGACAACATTAAACGCAACAACATTCGCATTATAGGGGTCCCAGAAGGAGAAGAGAGAGAGAGAGAAAGGACCTGAGAAAATATTTGAAGAGATTATAGTCGAAAACTTCCCTAACATGGGAAAGGAAATAGCCACCCAAGTGCAGGAAGTGTAGCGAGTCCCATACAGGATAAACCCAAGGAGAAACACGCTGAGACACATAGTAATCAAATTGGCAAAAATTAAAGACAAAGAAAAATTACTGAAAGAAGCAAGGGAAAAATGAAAAATAACATACAAGGGAACTCCCATAAGGTTAACAGCTGATTTCTCAGCAGAAATTCTACAAGCCAGAAGGGAGTGGCATGATATACTTAAAGTGATGAAAGGGAAGAACCTACAACCAAGATTACTCTACCCGGCAAGGATCTCATTCAGATTCTCTGGAGAAAACAAAAGCTTCACAGACAAGCAAAAGCTAAGAGAATTCAGCACCACCAAACCAGCTCTACAACAAATGCTAAAGAAACTTCTCTAAGTGGGAAACACAAGAGAAGAAAAGGATCTACAAAAACAAACCCAAAATAATTAAGAAAATGGTCATAGGAACATACATATCGAAAATTACCTTAAACGTGAATGGATTAAATGCTCCAACCAAAAGACACAGGCTTGCTGAATGGATACAAAAACAACACCCATCTATATGCTGTCTAAAAAAGACGCACTTCAGACCTAGGGACACATACAGACTGAAAGTGAGGGGATGGAAAAAGATAGTCCATGCAAATGGAAATCAAAAGAAAGCTGGAGTAGCTATACTCATATCAGATAAAATAGACTTTAAAATAAAGAATGTTACAAGAGACAAGGAAGGACACTACATAATGATCAACGGATCAATCCAAGAAGAAGATCTAACAATTACAAATATATATGCACCCAACACAGGAGCACCTCAATACATAAGGCAACTGCTAACAGCTAGAAAGAGGAAATCGACAGTAACACAATAATAGTGGGGGACTTTAACACCTCACTTACACCAATGGACAGATCATCCAAAATGAAAATAAATAAGGAAACAAAAGCTTTAAATGAAACAATAGACCAGATAGATTTAATTGATATTTATAGGACATTCCATCCAAAAACAGCAGATTACACGTTCTTCTCAAGTGCGCACGGAACATTCTCCAGGATAGATCACATCTTGGGTCACAAATCAAGCCTCAGTAAATTTAAGAGAATTGAAATCATATCAAGCATCTTTTCTGACCACAACGCTATGAGATTAGAAATGATTTACCGGGAAAAAAACGTAAAAAACACAAACACATGGAGGCTAAACAATACTTTACTAAATAACCAAGAGATCACTGAAGAAATCAAAGAGGAAATCAAAAAATACCTAGAGACAAATGACAATGAAAACACGATGATCCAAAACCTATGGGATGCAGCAAAAGCAGTTCTAAGAGGGAAGTTTATAGCTATACAAGCCTACCTCAAGAAACAAGAAAAATCTCAAGTAAACAATCTAATCTTACACCTAAAGGAACTAGGGAAAGAAGAACAAACAAAACCCAAAGTTGGCAAAAGGAAAGAAATCATAAAGATCAGAGCAGAAATAAATGAAATAGAAACAATAAAACAATAGTAAAGATCAATAAAACTAAAAGCTGGTTCTTTGAGAAGATAAACAAAATTGATAAACCATTAGCCAGACTCATCAAGAAAAAGAGGGAGAGGACTCAAATCAATAAAATTAGAAAAGAAAAAGGAGAAATTACAACAGACACCACAGAAATGCAAAGCATCCTAAGAGACTACTACAAGCAATTCTATGCCAATAAAATGGACAACCTGGAAGAAATGGACAAATTCTTAGAAAGGTATAACCTTCCAAGACTGAACCAGGAAGAAATAGAAAATATGAACAGACCCATCACAAGTAATGAAATTGAAACTGTGATTAAAAATCTTCCAAAAAACAGGGGCTTCCCTGGTGGCGCAGTGGTTGAGAATCTGCCTGCTAGTGCAGGGCACACGGGTTCGAGCCCTGGTCTGGGAGGATCCCACATGCCGCGGAGCGACTGGGCCTGTGGGCCACAATTGCTGAGCCTGCGCGTCTGGAGCCTGTGCTCCGCAACAGGAGAGGCCACGATGGTGAGAGGCCCGCGCACCGCAATGAAGAGTGGCCCCCGCTTGCCGCAGCTGGAGGAAGCCCTCGCACAGAGACGAAGACCCAACACAAACAAAAAATAAATAAATAAATAAATAAATAATTAAAAAAAAAATCTTCCAAAAAACAAAAGTCCAGGACCAGATGGCTTCATGGGTGAATTCTATCAAACATTTAGAGAAGAGCTAACACCCATCCTTCTCAAACTCTTCCAAAAAATTGCAGAGGAAGGAACACTCCCAAACTCATTCTATGAGGCCACCATCACGCTGATACCAAAACCAGACAAAGATACTACAAAAAAAGAAAATTACAGACCAATATCACTCATGAATATAGATGCAAAAATCCTCAGCAAAATACTAGCAAACAGAATCCAACAACACATTAAAAGGATCATATACCATGATCAAGTGGGATTTATCTCAGGGATGCAAGGATTCTTCAGTATATGCAAATCAATCAATGTGATACACCATATTAACAAACTGAAGAAGAAAAACCATATGATCATCTCAATAGATGCAGAAAAAGCTTCGACAAAATTCAACACCCATTTATGATAAAAACTCTCCAGAAAGTGGGCATAGAGGGAACCTACCTCAACATAATAAAGGCCATATACGACAAAGCCACAGCCAACATCATTCTCAATGGTGAAAAACTGAAAGCATTTCCTCTAAGATCAGGAACGAGACAAGGATGTCCACTCTCGCCACTATTATTCAACATAGTTCTGGAAGTCCTAGCCACGGAAATCAGAGAAGAAAAAGAAATAAAAGGAATACAAATTGGAAAGGAAGAAGTAAAACTGTCACTGTTTGCAGATGACATGATACTATACATAGAGAATCCTAAAAATGCCACCAGAAAACTACTAGAGCTAATCAATGAATTTGGTAAAGTTGCAGGATACAAAATTAATGCACAGAAATCTCTTGCATTCCTATACACTAATGATGAAAAATCTGAAAGAGAAATTATGGGAGCACTCCCATTTACCATTGCAACAAAAAGAATAAAGTACCTAGGAATAAACCTACCTAGGGAAACAAAAGACCTTTATGCAGAAAACTATAAGACACTGATGAAAGAAATTAAAGATGATACCAAGAGATGGAGAGATATACCATGTTCTTGGATTGGAAGAATCAATATTGTGAAAATGACTATACTACCCAAAGCAATCTACAGATTCAATGCAATCCCTATCAAATTACCAATGGCATTTTTTACAGAACTAGAACAAATCATCTTAAAATTTGTATGGAGACACAAAAGACCCCGAATAGCCAAAGCAGTCATGAGGGAAAAAAATGGAGCTAGAGGAATCAGACTCCCTGACTTCAGACTATACTACAAAGCTACAGTAATCAAGACAATATGGTACTGGCACAAAAACAGAAACACAGATCAATGGAACAAGATAGAAAGCCCAGAGATAAACCCACACACCTGTGGTCAACCAATCTATGACAAAGAAGGCAAAGATATACAATGGAGAAAAGACAGTCTCTTCAATAAGTGGTGCTGGGAAAACTGGACAGCTACATGTAAAAGAATGCAAATAGAACACTCCCTAACACCATACACAAAAATAAACTCAAGATGGATTCGAGACCTAAATGTAAGACCAGACACTATGAAACTCTTAGAGGAAAACATAGGAAGAACACTCTTTGACATAAATCACAGCAAGATCTTTTTTGTTCCACCTCCTAGAGTAATGGAAATAAAAACAAAAATAAACAAATGGGACCTAATGAAACTTCAAAGCTTTTGCACAGCAAAGGAAACCATAAGCAAGACGAAAAGACAACCCTCAGAATGGGAGAAAATATTTGCAAACAAATAAACGGACAAAGGATTAATCTCCAAAATATATAAACAGCTCATGCAGCTCAATATTAAAAAAACAAACAACCCAATCCAAAAATGGGCAGAAGACCTAAATAGACACTTCTCCAAAGAAGACATACAGATGGGGCTTCCCTGGTGGCGCAGTGGTTGAGAGTCTGCCTACTAATGCAGGGGACACGGGTTCGAGCCCTGGTCTGGGAGGATCCCACATGCCGCGGAGCAACTACGCCTGTGCACCACAACTACTGAGCCTGTGCGTCTGGAGCTTGTGCTCTGCAACGAGAGAGGCCGCAACGGTGAGAGGCCCGTGTGCCGCGATGAAGACTGGCCCCCGCTCACCGCAACTGGAGAAAGCCCTCGCACAGAAACGAGGACCCAACACAGCCAGAAATAAATAAATTAATTAATTAAAAAAAAAAAAAGTGTGAGCTACTAATAATGACTACCATCCTGTAGGAGAATCCAAATGAATGTCTCCATTATTTAAAAAAAAAAAAAGAAGACATACAGATGGCCAAGAAGCACATGAAAAGCGGCTCAACATCACTAATTATTAGAGAAATGCAAATCAAAACTACAATGAGGTATCACCTCACACCAGTTAGAATGGGCATCATCAGAAAATCTACAAACAACAAGTGCTGGAGAGGGTGTGGAGAAAAGGGAACCCTCTTGCACTGTTGGTGGGAATGTAAACTGATACAGTCACTATGGAGAATAGTATGGAGGTTCCTTAAAAAACTAAAAATAGAATTACCATATGATCCAGCAATCCCACTGGGCATATACCCAGAGAAAACCATAATTCAAAAAGACACATGCACCCCAATGTTCACTGCAGCACTATTTACAATAGCCAGGTCATGGAAGCAACCTAAATGCCCATCGACAGACGAATGGATAAAGAAGATGTGGTACATATATACAATGGAATATTACTCAGCCATAAAAAAGAATGAAATTGAGTCATCTGTTGAGACGTGGATGGATCTAGAGACTGTCATACAGAGTGAAGTAAGTCAGAAAGAGAAAAACAAATATCGTATATTAACGCATGTATGTGGAACCTAGAAAAATGGTACAGATGAACCAGTTTGCAGGGCAGAAGTTGAGACACAGATGTAGAGAACAAATGTATGGACACCAAGAGGGGAAAACCGCGGTGGGGTGGGGATGGTGGTGTGCTGAATTGAGCGATTGGGATTGACATGTATACACGTATGTGTATAAAATTGATGACTAATAAGAATCTGCAGTATAAAAAAACAGAAACAAACAAACAAAAAAACAACTAATACTAAACTTTCTTTGGGTTATTTGTATGGAAATATGTTAATATAAATGTTTCAGACATTACATGAAATTTCTAAAAATCTTACATGTTCTGGTATAATGTTATAAGTCATAATTCTAGTTATTACTTTAAAATGTATATCTCAGAAATAACTAAATTTTCTTGTCAGTTGCATTATTAGGAACTTTCATCAAATCTTAACCGTGGTCATTTTTAAGTCTTTTGTCATTTACAGACAGTTCTGGGTGTACTCTGATGCTTTCGCAAAAATGTTCCTATAAAAGGGTTTAATGTTCAAGGAATTCATGGAAAAGACTCTGACAAGTACAGGTTTCTGGTAACTGACTATACTGCTGAACTGAATGAATAAGCATTTTCAGAACTCTAATAGAAAACTGATGAATTCATAAAAGTGCTAACAAAAGATCAAGATGAAAAAAAAAATTAATTACATGGGACTGAGTGAACTGATGAGGATGATCATAATTTTTGTGATTTTCTGTTTGAATTAAAAAAAAAAAAAGTTAATGTGAATATACCAAGAGGCTTAACAATGTATACTTTGATTTAGTAATTACTCTTCAAGGAATTGTTAAGGGACCAGTGACAAATACACACACACACAGGGATTTCCATACAAGTGATTTTCATGTTTAAAGGCAAAACAACAAATTTGGAAACAAATTATCCACAGCGCAGTATTAAAACAGTATATGAGGGAATATTATACAGAGCCACAAAGGAGGAAAACTGTCCTAAACTTACATGGGGTCAGGAAGAGGGAATCTTGAACAGTTGAGCATGGTTCCATCAGTAACAAACGGGCATGCGTATACCTTTAGCAGCTCTGGTAGCTATTACCCTTCAAATCAGAGGCTGAAATCTAATCGGTTCTCAAGTTTTAGCATGCACTAGAAGTTTCTGATTCAGCAGTCTGGGACAGGGCCTGAGAATGTGTATTTCTGACAAGTTCTCAACTGTACTGATACTGATGCTGCTGGTCTTAGCACCACACACTGAAAACCACTGACTGCTATAGTATAAACTTAGAGAAGGGAAAAAAAAGCCCCAGAGGTAATGGCCAACAAGGAAAAAAAGGTATAGATTAAAAGCAGTTAGACACCCTTTTCAATAATTAAGGACATACATTCTCTTAAGTTTTTACTGTTTCCGTGCATATAAATTCCAGTAAGCTGTCAAATTTCCCCTAAAAGTTATCGGCTAACAATAGTAAAGAACGGCAGCATACCATCTGTATATTTTCTTAAGCAAAGTGCAACAATGACATATGAAGAGCTCTCAGTGAAATTAAGAACTGTGACAAGTGGCTTACAACTTGTTAGAAATGACCCGTATCATTTTCATAATTTCCATGAAAATTTCAACTTACATGGGCACATACAAAATATATTATGTACCTTGTAAATCATACAACCAGCTTAACATCTTTATATTTATGCTGTTACTTAACATCTTTATGGACATACTTCATTTTGACAAGGTTAGTAAAGATTGTTCTACTTATCAAGAAACGAGACTACTGAAAATGAGCAGCTGAAGAAAGATTCAAATTTTTTTATCCTGAAAACCCACTTTCCAAAACGAACACATACGGCCTTTTGGCAAAGAAGAAAAGGCGCCTCTACTAAAGAGTCTGCCGTTATGTATATGTTTCCAATGTAAAACTATATTAAAACAGCACATCATTCAAACTGAATTTCAAAAGTAGTACTCTCATTGAGTTTCCTCATTAAACCTTATTCAAAGTCAAAAGTTCCTAACAATTTTGACAGTCAGCTAGGACATTTTGTCTTTGAAATCTATATTTTCTAGATTACTCACACTTTTGTTCCATTTCTTTCATTTCTTCAGGAGGAATTTTCAATTTGTCAATATGTTCTCTAACAACACTTGCCCATTTCTGTAAAGAATCCAAAGCAGTCCAAGGCTTTGACATATCAACAACCAACGTAACTAGAGTGTCCTTCAGAGAAATGGCATCCAGTGAAAATTTAAGGAGGCCTTTGTGATACGGGTCTCCATCCAAGATCCATATATTACATCTTGTTTGATCTACGACAGACAAAAGAAAGTTACCAAAGCAACAGGATAAAGTCATTTCATCATCCAACTAACAATACTACTTGGTATTTTAAGGCATCTCCACAGGAGATGTCTCCTTCGGCAAGGTTCACCTACTTGGGTTACATCTACCAATTCAGTAAAGTCCTAATGAATACTCAAGAAAATGATATAACTGCCAACACAGAAAATCAGCATCCTCTACTTCATATTTCTCAATCCCAAACCACAGACTGAAAAACATGTTTCTATTCTTACCATCAGCAGATAGAGCCATGCATATTCAAGATATTATATACGAAAATGAGAAGGCAAGTGATCTATAGAAGAAAAAATTGGCTGATCAGATGAGAAAAGCTGGGGAGTAAATGACACTTTCATGTCAAAAAATGAGACGAGGGTAAAAAGAGGGCAAAACAATCATAGGATACTATTATTTCACTATCGGAGGGAAAATGAACTGAAAAATTGAGATTCTTCAAGGTTAGCAAGAAAGCTAAAGTCTGCACACCAATACCCTAAGACGTTTAAAAATACCACTATATGAATCCCAATCTCAAACCAATAAAAGTATGCCCTAACATAACTATTTACTGACTGGCATGACACAGTAGGTCTCCTAGTAAAAAATGACACACTAAGAAAAGTCAAAGACCAATATTAATACGGACAGCAGTGCAACCTGGAAAGACTTCAGTAAACTTACATTACAAATAAACGACACTCACCATCCCTGTCTTCGTCATGAACATTTAAGTACAAATATTCCAATCCTCTTCCTTTCTTGTACTCCTCTATTCCCTGAATTTTTCTGATTAAGCTTGTTTTTCCAGCTCCATCTTCACCTGTAAAAAAGGACAAATCTTTAAAATTATAACATGGATTATTTAAGAACGCTTTCTAGTGTGCCAAGAGAAAACCCAACTGGAACTAGCTTCAACCAAAAGGGTAATTTGATGGAAGATAACTAGGTAATTACACAGGTGAAGATGCGGACTTCACCTCCAGGATTCTCTCTCTTGGTATCTCTGCTCCTCTTGTCAAGTCTCCTTTTACCCTATTACAAATGGCTTCCTCCATGGGTATTTTTCAGGAGGCTCAACTCTTATGACATCCTCATTTAATCTACGAGGAACAAAAGACTCTCTCTGTCAGTTTTCAGTCTGAAGACTCTCAGGTAAAGACTATTAGTTGGCCCAGCTGGGGTTATGTGCACACCCAAGGGCCACTCATGGAGGAAGGATAATACATAAAAACTGACCTGGGCAGGGAACTGTGACTGTAGCCTCACCAAAACCATGAAGCCATAAGAAATATGTGCAAAGGAGAGGGGTGAGGATTGGAGATAGTGAGTTGGGCAAAAACAAGGGCAGAGAGAATGTAGACTAGACAAAAATAAAATGTAGACTTAAAAAATATTAATAGCAAGAAATCATGTGATTTAAACTTGGCACAAATTTTAAAAGTTTAAAACTAGGCTAGCTAGTCAATGTTTTGGTGAGTTTTTTTTATATTGTGAATTTATTTAAATACTACATGTTACTATTTCATGGACTTATTTTGTAATTGGCAATATTGTGTTATTGGTACTTAATAAAGGTGAGTTTCTTGGATCTAAGGACTTATGTCTGGAGACTCATGAGTTCTCTGAGAATTTAAAAGTTATTTTCATTTTCATGTTAAGCACTTAAAAAATTCTATATGTCCTGGATCTTCTGAATAACTATCTTTATATCTAAATGCTGTCAGAAAATTGCAGTACCCACCTCTGCATTGGTGTTTATCATCCTTCTGGTACCAAGCTGAGGCCAACTGATGCAGACAGAACAGAGAAGAGAGTGGCCACATAGGTATGCCAAACTCAAAAGAAAGTGTCCCAGAGCAGTCAGTACTATTTTCAACTGTACTGGTCAGAATGGTTCTGAACCATTTCCAACATTTCACAGCAATAAGTATAGACTTAACTAGGCAATAAAGAACTTGCCATTAAATATTTACTTTTCAGTACTATTTTTGCAGTGAACCATTAAAATGGCCCAGCGAAATATAGACTGGGTTGAAAACAGGAATATCTATGATAATGACATGAGTTCCATTATGATCATGCTTAAAATGGACATCATAAGGTTAACCAGTGAAAAATAAAATACATAAATACTTCTGTCTACTATTAAACTCATTTAATTTCAGCAAAACATCATGTGTTATATTGATTACTAATCTGAATTTTATCAGTTCCATAGTTTTTATGGCATTTAATTTATAATTTGTTTTTATAGTTCAAGAACTATAAAAAAAATTTGAAGAATTTATATCTAGTCACCTCAGTAGGCATGAGCATTAGACATAATAAAAATAATCTAAATCACCGTGTGAGACCTATGAAAACTTTCTTTTAAAGAGTGTTTAAATAGGAAAGAGCAGAGGGATTTTTTTTTTTTTTTTTTTTTTTTGGGCTGTGTTGGGTCTTCGTTGCTGCACGCGGGCTTTCTCTAGTTGCGGTGCACGGGCTTCTCATTGCAGTGGCTTCTCTTGTTGCAGAGCATGGGCTCTAGGCACGCAGGCTTCAGTAGTTGTGGCTCGACGGCTCCAGAGCGCAGGGTCAGTAGTTGTGGCGCACGGGCTTAGTTGCTCCGCGGCCTGTGAGATCTTCCCGGACCAGTGATCGAACCCATGTCCCCTGCGTTGGCAGGCAGATTCTTATCCACTGCGCCACCAGGGAAGCCCAGAGCAGAGGATTTTTAAGACAGTGAAACTATACTGTATGGTACTATAATGGTAAATACAAGTCATTAGACATTTGTCAAAACCCATCTGATGTACACCAAAAACAGACCCTCGTGTAAACTATGGACTTCGGGTGATAAGGCTGTGTCAATGTTATTACACTGACTGTAAAAATGTAACACCGTGTGGGATGTCAATAGTGGGGGAGGCTGTGCATATATGGGGACAAGTGGTATTTGGAAACTCTCTATACTTCCCACTTGATTTTGCTGTGAACATAAAACCACTCTAAAAAAATTAAGTTTACTAACTTAAAAAAAAAAAAGAGTCTGAGTCTGTTCTATAACTTGAAAGAATCAAGATTTCTCTTATGACAGGCTACTTTCCTGAAAGGAGTCTTCTAAGTTAAAATGACACCAATTGAAAACTTATTACCCCACAGGAACAGTGTTACGTATTATAAGCAAACACTTAGTACCCAGACTTATCATAGAAGCTTAAATCAACAATACAATGTTCACTAAGAATTTTCGAAGTATAATATATAGAGATCCATAAAAATACGCAGTAATTAGTCAGATAAAATTTCACTTAATATGAGCCAGCATTTATCTTATCTCTTTAATTCCCACTTTAGATGTTAAAAAGTGAAAAAGTATCTTTATTTTTTATTTTATTTTTAAAAATTTGTTTATTTATTTTTGGCTGTGCTGGGTCTTCGTTGCTGTGCGTGGACTTTCTCTAGTTGCGGCAAGCAGGGGCTGCTCTTTGTTGTGGTGCGTAGGCTTCTCATTGCGGTGGCTTCTCTTGTTGTGGAGCACGGGCTCTAGGCGCGCAGGCTTCAGTAGCTGTGGTGTGTGGGCTCAGCAGCTGTGGTGCACAGGCTTAGCTGCTCCGTGGCACGTGGGATCTTCCCGGACCAGGGATCGAACCCATGTCCCCTGCATTGGCAGGCAGATTCTTAACCACTGCGCCACCAGGGAAGTCCCAACGTATCTTTAAAAGGGTCAAAAATTTGAGTCTGTTTCAACTTCTTTTTAATATTTCAAATATATATTTTATATACAAAAGTTTCTGAAAAATAAATATACTCGTAATCTTAAACGTAAGCAAAAAGAATAAAACCATAATAATATCCCTTAGAAATAATCATCGATAATTTGGTTATCTCTGATGGTAAGGTTATGAGTGATTCCTTAAGTAATAAGTTCGTGTCTTCCTTTTAGTTTATCTAATTCTAACTTTAAAGGTTTAAGTCAATAAGCTCAGAATAGATTTTGAGCCCAAATTCATGGTACCAAAAATATTGTCAATCGTAGCTGCACACGCTCACCACTCTAAGTTCTTGCACCCATCAGCACAGTGTGATGGCTGACTGCAAGTGGAAGGGGTCACCCCCACTTATCATGAGACCAGAGTTATTCCTCCCCAGTGAATGCTGACCATCATTCATTTCACTGGACTAATGGTTCTCAAAATGCATCAGGATAACCTGGGGGGCTTGTTAAATTAACACACTGCTGGGCCTCACCTCCTGGCTTTCTCAGTCAGTAAGTCTGGGGTGGGGTCCACGCCTCTGCATTTCTAACAAGTTTCCAGTGTTGCTGATGCTGCTGGTCCAAGGACCACACTTTGAGAACTCAGACATTTAGACGTTACTTAGATGCTTACTACACTAAGCCAAGCACTAGGAATACAAAGATCCACAGGTCAAAGTTGCTGTCCTAGGAGCTCATAAATTGGAGAGGGAAAACAAACAGAAGACAATTTCAAGATACTGTCATTAGGACTGCACTTGAGATGTGCAACAAGCAGGAAACCAGACCAAAGGGAAGATCCTGGATTTGCTTGGAAGTCAAAAAGGGCTTTGCACAGAAAGTAGCACTTCAGCCAGATCTTGTAGTGTTAATGAACCATAGAGAGTTAGTCATTCCAGGAAGTAGGAAAGCATATACAGAGGCCTGGAGACAAAGAAGTGTCCTTCTAGAAAGGACAAATAATTTGAATGCATGAAATTTAGACTGTGAGGGGGAAAAGGAAAGTGAGAATAAAAAGGGAATGCCAGATCACGAAGGGCATCCTATGCCAGGCTGAGATGGTTAGGCTTTATCCTGAAGAGTCACTGGCAGTATTTAGGTATTTTAGAAAGACTGCTATCACAAAGGTGTGGAAGAGTGACTGACAAGGGTAGGTTTGGGAGTAAGGAGACTAGATAATAGACAATTACTGGAGTCCTAGCAAGAAATGAGGTAGGCCTGAACTAAAGTATTAGTGGTGTGGTGGGACAGCTGGACTCAAAGGCTGATTTGGCTGGGAGCTGGCAGAGAGGTTAAGGGAAACACAGAGGACAGAGAAGTCCCTCCCTTGCCACAGCTATAGTCAAACGCCACCCCTCCTGTTCTACCACTTACCTTTCGGTGGTTGGTCCTAAGTCTTCCTTGCAAGCTTCCACCTCCCCCCCCGCCCCAATATTTGTGTTTCCCAGGGTTCCTTCTTCAGACCTCTATTCTTCTCGCTCTACATATAATTCTAGGGGAATCTCCACACAAGACTTCAATACCACCTATAATCTGGTGACTCATAGACTTCCTTCCAGCCTCAGTCTCTCCGGAACTACTTACTGGTCATCATTATTTGGATGTCCCATAAATAACTCACATTTCAATATGCACAGAAGTATTAATATCATTATCTTGCATTTTCCCCCCCAAACATTCACTTACATAATTATTAATAAGAGTCCAAGATCAAGGCCCTTATCCACTGTTCCCTCTATCTAGAACATACTCTTCTTCTATGTGTTACCTAAGCTTCTTCGCAACTTCCCTCAAATATCACTTCCTCAGGTAGGCTGCTGTCCCTAACCACCTCATTTAAAATCACAACCTCAATCAATCAATCAATCAATCAATAAAATCACAACCTCCCAACACCCCTACTGCTTCTTGTTTTTTCTCCATTGAACTTACTAACATAATACGGCTTTTTCTTTTTTTTGCTTAGTCACTCCTTACCCCTCAAAACTCCAGAGGAACAGGCATTTTTGTGTTTTGATAACTGCTGCATCTCCAGTGCCTATTAACTCTTCATAGTGAAAAGTATATTCTTAATCCTCCTACACAGTAGTCACTGATAGACTGTCTCAAACAACAAAAAAATATGCCAAGATATTAATACAAGTTTCACAAATCCCTGAATGAACAAATGCAAATTCTGTCCCCTTACCCACTTAGGGAGGGTTCTTTTTTCTTTTTTTTTTTGGGCCGTGCCCTGTGGCATACAGGATCTTAGTTCCCCGATCAGGGGTCAAACCCATGCCCCCTGCAGTGGAAGCATGGAGTCTTTTTTTTTTTTTAATAATTTTATTTATTTATTTTTGGCTGTGTTAGTCCTTTGTTGCTGCACGTGGGCTTTCTCTAGTTGCGGCGAGCGGGGGCCACTCTTCGTTGTAGCACACAGGCTTCTCATTGCAGTGGCTTCTCTTGTTGTGGAGCATGGGCTCTAGGCGCACAGGCTTCAGTAGTTGTGGCATGTGGGCTCAGTAGTTGTGGCTCGTGGGCTCTAGAGTGCAGGCTCAGCAGTTGTGGCACACGGGTTTAGCTGCTCCGTGGCATGTGGGATCTTTCCAGACCAGGGCTGGAACCTGTGTCCCCTGCACTGGCAGGCGGGTTCTTAACCACTGTGCTACCAGGGAAGTCCCAGCACGAAGTCTTAAGCACTGGACTGCTAGGGAAGTCCCGGGAGGGTTTTTAAACTTTAGTGTGCATTAATGCAAAAGCCTCAGAAGTCAGGACAGAAAAGGGATGAAATTTCAAGGCCATCAATGTACTTCTATATAAGAAAAATTAAAGGACTGTAATTTACCTCCCTTCGCCCACAGCCTACTCAAACAGAACCATCAGTGGCTTCTGCTTCCATCTCTATGGAAGCAGCAGTAGCAGCAAACACACAGTGCCTACCGTATGCATTTAACCAGCAGTAATTCCAACACAACCACAACTCTAGCGGAATGATGATTACCTCCCATTTGAGGATACCTGGGGCTCAGAATTGTTAAAGTATCTTATCCAAAGTCTCAAACAGGTAGGAAATGACAAGGCCAGGATCTGAATTCATATGAATTGAACTCCAAAGCACCCTCTTTCCAATATACAATAAACAATAATTAAATCTTTAGAAGACTATTAAACATACTGCTTATTATTTTTGTATTATGACAGAAGAATAAGACATTCCTGCTTCCAGGGGTCACTTATTTTCAGAAGAAAAAGAAAAATGATTTAATGCATTCCTCTCTGTGGGCAGCCTCTGAGTGATGGATGATTATGTTCCCATTCTCCTGATTCTACCTCTAAGGACTGGGAATGAAGTTTGTTTTACTATACTAGTAATTTCTTCTCTCTTGGAATTTTAAACCTTGGGGACCCATTTTAAGAAAAATTTTACAACATTAAATTTGGAAAAAAAGAGTACTGTCAAATAAATGGAATACGGTAAATATGGTAGTTAGAGATTTTTATATGGTAAATATGGTAGTTAGAGATTTTTTCCTCCCATTCTGTGATTTGAAATTTCTCATTTCTGGTAACAAATTACAAGTGTTCACAATGAGAATAAAGAACATTTCATAAACACACACGGGCTATAAGGAACTCTAACGACATCCTCTCTACTTAGAGATGAGGAAACTGAGGCCAGGCCACAGTCACAAAGACTGTGGGAGCATGGTGACAGTAACCCAAACCTCCGAAGAGAAACCAAGTCAACCTTCTCAAGAGTTCAACTCCCTTTTGTCCTCAGAAGAAAATATAATGAGGGAAGAAAAACAGAAGAATATCTTATTCTCAAGAATATTCTAAACCTAACAGAGAATATTCTCAAGATGTTTGAAGACGCACTTTGCTTGCTGAACAAAATCTTTCTGGGAACAAAATTTCTCCCCTCTTCAACTTTAACGACATTTGGAAATTATAGTTGGTTGAAAATTAAACATTCATATTTTACACATTTTAAAATAAGTCTTAGGCCTCAATTATAATGACCATTTTCTGCTGCTGTCACCTTTTTTTTTTTTAACATCTAAATGAACTCTGACATGATTTGTCTTGATGGTAAATGTAGACATCTGAAAATAGACTTCCTAAAATGTCTAAGAAGGCCAATGAAGACATACTCTGTAAACAAAGTCTCATTTGTTACCTACTATTTCCAGAAATCTCATCTGAGGTATTTGCAAAGATATAGTCTTGTTCTAGGGTTATACACATCTTCCAACCACATTATTTGTTGGACTGCTTTTTCTCTCTGTCTTAACCCATCAGCCTCCCAGTTCTCTTCTCTCACTACATAAACATACCACTCAAAAGTGAACATTCACCAAGTTCATACCACACTCTAATCCATTCCGCACCCTGCAGCTGAGTGATCTTCCTGAAACAATCATGCCACGCTCCCTCTTAAGACCCTGAAAGGGATTCTAGTTAATGATACTCATGCTGAAGTATTTAAAGGGAAATATACCAACATCTGCAATTTACTTTGAAATGCATTTTTTTTCATAGTTGCATGGTGGGACACATATGATAAGGCAAAAAGAGTTAAATGTTAATGGAAGAATCTGGGTTTGGGTATATGAATATTAACTGTAAAATTCCTTCAACTTTTCTGTATGTTTGGAATTTTCATAAAATGTCAGAAAAAAAACCCTAAGGGTCTTCCTGCTGTTCTCGCAGTAAAGGGCAAACTGTAAAGGCCAATGTCCCTTGCAAAGGCCCCCTCACCTTTCCTGCCCATCTCTCACCATGTCCCACCACCTGCACGCTAGGCTCCAGCCATTCACAACTTCTTCCAGTGCAGCAGAGAGGCCTCGCTCTCTCAACTCTAAATCTTCGCACACACTTTCACTTCTTTCTGGAACATTCTTCCCCTCCCCTCACTGCACCTGGGAGAACCCTACCTTATCCTTCCTGTCTCAGTTTAGTCTCCTCTAAGAAGCTTTCTCTGACTCCAGAAGTCCGGTTAAGCACCCTCCTTTGTACTTCCACAACATACCACACACTTCATATACTTCACTGTAGTGTGTCAGCTTATTTGTGTGTTTCCTTCAGTGTGTCACGTCTGTCCCCTTCTTTCAACAAATATTCTCTGGGCAAGTTCTCTTAACAGTAAGCAAGATATAAAGTCCTTGCTTTTAAGATGCTTACAGGAAAAAAATTATCCCATTCTTAACGGGCACTTGCTTGCTTGCTCACCAAAACCAGAAACCATATCTTAGTCTCTTTGGGCTGCTATAACAAAAACACCATAGGCTGGGTGGCTTTAAACAACAGACATGTATTTCTAACAGTTCTGGAGGCTGGGAAGTCCAAGATCAAAGTGCTGGCAGGTTTGGTGTCTAGTAAGGGCTAGCTTCCTGGGTCAGGGACAGTTTTCTCACTGTGTCCTCACATGGCAGAAAGGGTGAGAGAGCTCTCTGGCATCTCTTTTGTTAGGGCCCTAACCCCATTCATGAGGGCTCCACCTTCATGACCTAATCATCTGCCAAAGACCCCACCTCCTAATGCCATCATATTGGGGGTTAGAATTTCAACATGAATTTGAGGGGACTCATTCACTCTATAGCATCTGTCCTATACAGAGAAGACCCTTTAGCAACATTCTTATTTCTTAATCACAACCACATGCAGTCTCTGTATTCATAACTATACCTCATCTGTCATTGCTTATCCTGGACCTTTACCACAATCTACTATAGTAATTCATCACTCATATCTATAAAATTTAAGCGGCTCCCTCTCATCAATAACAGATCATAAAACATACCTCCTTCACTAAACTTAGGAAAACTTTCTAGTCACTGTACCGAGCTGCCTTGCCACAGCCAATCTGAACTAAGTTTGAAGATACTAAAAAGTCCGTCATGAACCTCCTCTTTATTCTATTATACAATTAGAAGGATCAAAAAATGTTAAAATTCAGGATGTCTATGTTTGGAATTGATGGACATTTAAAAATCATCTTTAATGGCCTAACCATTCAATAAACAAAAGCCATTAAATTCCAAGTCATTTTTGGAAAACAAAACACAGAGCCTAATAGTATGAGTAAAATATAGTAAGAATTACATACATACTTCATTCTACCCAATTAATATACCTTTAGGGTGGCAAGTAGGGCAATGGGGCCTGTGTGGCTTCAAACAATGCTGAAAGAATGCACCTGCGTAACATCTATGAACTTTAAGAAAGTTTTATCTTCAGTTCCTCAGCCTTCAGCTGGCAGTGAAACAGACACACCAGCATTAAGTGTGCCAGCCAAATAGTTAATGATCTGTAAACATATACTTGTACAAGTACAGAGTTCCTGTTTAAACAGACTAAGATGAAAGCCCTTCTACAAAGCACTCTTTAGTGAGGATGTTAAAATTATTCTCTAAATAGTTCATCTAAATTTGCATTTCCATATTAGGTTTTCTTAAAGAGGGCATATTTTAAAGGTGTTTTTAAAACAAATCAGGGAATTCCCTGGTGGTGCAGCAGTTAGCATCCCATGCTTTCACTGCTGATGGCCAAGGTTCAATCCCTGGTCAGGGAACTAGGATCCCACAAGCCATGGGGCACAGCAAAAAAAAAAAAAAAAAAAACAAAAACCATAACTAGAGCTTCCAAGACAAGATGGCAGAGTAGAAGAATGTGAGCCCACCTTTTCTTACAAAAACACCAAAATCACAACTAACTGCTGAACAATCATCAACAAAAAAACGCTGGAACCTACCAAAAAAGATATCCTACATCCAAAGACAAAGAATAAGTCACAATGAGACAGTAAGAGGGGGCACAATCATGATAAAATCAAATCCCATACCCACTGGATGGGCGACCCACAAACTGAAAAACAATTATACCACAGAAGTTCTCCCACAGGAGTGAAAGTTCTGAGCCCCACGTCAGGCTCCCCAGCCTGCAGGTCTGGCAATGGGAGGAAAAGCTCCCAGAGAATCTGGCTTTGAAGGCCATCAGGGTTTGATTGCAGCAATTCCACAGGACTGGGGGAAACAGAAACTCCACTCTTGGAGGGTGCACACAAGGTTTCACACACATCAGGACCCAGGGGAAAAAGCAGTGGCCTCATAAGAACCTGGACCAGACCTACCTGCTGGTATTAGAGGGTCTCTTGCAGAGGCGAGGGGCAGCTGTGGCTCACTGCGGGGACAAAGACACCGGCAGCAGTAGTTCTGGGGAGTACTCAGGGGCGTGAGCCCTCCTGGAGGTGGCCATTTTCTCACCAAGACCTGGCCCCTCCCAACAGCCTGTAGGCTCCAGTGCTGGGACACTTCAGGTCAAACAACCAACAGGGTGGGAACACAGCCCCACCCATCAGCAGACAGACTAATACTTAAAGTCTTCCTGAGCACACAGCTCCCCACTAAACACACTCCATGACACAACCCTGCACACCAGAGGGACAACACCCACCTCCACCACCAAGGCAAGAGCCAGTTCCTCTGACCAGGAAGCCTCCACAAACCTCTTAGACACTTTCATCCACCAGGGGGCAGACAGCAGAAGCAAGAAGAACTACAACCCTGCAGGCTGCAGAATGGAAACCACAATCACAGTAAGTTAGAGAAAATGAGATGGCAGAGGAAAATGTCCCAGATGGAGGAACAAGATAACACCCCAAAAGAACTAAGTGAAGTGGAGATAGGCAATCTACCTGAAAAAGAATTCAGAGTAATAATAGTAAAGATGAGCCGAGATCCTGGAAAAAGAATGGAGGGACAGATCGAGAAGATACAAGAAATGTTTAACAAAGACCCAGAAGAACTAATGAACAAACAGAAATGAACAATAAATAACTGAAATAAAAAATACACTAGAAACAAACAATAGTAGAATAAATGAGACAGAAGAACAGATAAGAAGACAGAATGGTGGAAATCACTGCCACAGAACAGAATAAAGAAAAAAAGAATAAAAAAATGAAGACAGTCTAAGAAACCTCTGGGACAACACTAAACACACCAACATTCGCATTAGAGGGTTCCCAGAAGGAGAAGAGAGAGAGAAAGGACCTGAGAAAACATTTGAAGAGATAATAGCTGAAAATTTTCCTAACATGGGAAAGGAAACAGTCACCCAAGTCCAGGAAGCACAGAGAGTCCCAGGCAGGATAAACCCAAGGTGGAACATGCTGAGACACGCAGCAATCAAACTGACAAAAATTAAAGACAAAAAATATTAAAAGTAATAAATAATATACAAGGCAATTCCCATAAGGTTATCAGCTGATTTCTCAGCAGAAACTCCACAGGCCAGAAGGGAGTGGCATAATATATTGAAAGTGATGAAAGGGAAGAACCTACAACCAAGAATACTCTACTCAGCAAGGTTCTCATTCAGATTTGACAAGCAAAAGCTAAGAAAATTCAGCATTTCCTCTAAGATCAGGAACAAGACAAGGATGTCCACTCTCACCACTTTTATACAACATAGTTTTGTAAGTCCTAGCCACAGCAATCAGAGAAGAAAAAGAAATAAAAGGAATCCAAATTGGAAAAGAAGTGAAACTGTCACTGTTTGCAGATGACATGATACTATACATATAAAATCCTAAAGATACTACCAGAAAACTACTAAAGCTCATCAATGAATTCGGTAAATTTGCAGGATACAAAATAAATACACAGAAATCTATTACATTTCTATACACTAACAAAGAAAGACCAGGAAAAGAAATTAAAGAAACAATCCTATTTACCACTGCATCAAAAAGAATAAAACACCTAGGAATAAACCTACGTAAGGAGGCAAAAGACCTGTACTCGGAAAACTAAGACACTGATGAAAGAAATCGAAGATGACACAAACAGATGCAAAGATATGATATACCATGTTCTTGTACTGAAAGTATCAATACTGTCAAAATGACTATACTACCCAAGGCAATCTACAGATTTAGTGCAATCCCTACCAAATTACCAATGGCATTTTTCACAGAACTAGAACAAAAAAATTTTTAATTTGTATGGAGACACAAAAGACCCCAAATAGCCAGAGCAATCTTGATAAAGAAAAACGGAGCTGGAGGAATCAGGCTCCCTGACTTAGACTATACTACAAAGCTACAGTCATCAAAACAGTTTGATACTGGCACAAAAACAGAAATATAGATCAATGGAACAGGATAGACAGCCCAGAAATAAACCCACACACCTATGGTCAATTAATCTACAACAAAGGAGGCACGACTATACAGTGGAGAAAAGACAGTCTCTTGAATAAGTGGTGCTGAGAAAACTGGACAGCTACCTGTAAAAGAATGAAATTAGAATATCCTTTAACACCATACACAAAAAAAACCTCAAAATGGATTAAAGACCTAAACGTAAGACCTGACACTATAAAACTCTTAAGAGGAAAACATAGGAAAAACACTCTGACATAAATCACAGCAATATCTTTTTTGATCCCTTTCCTAGAGTAATAGAAATAAAAACAAAAATAAACAAATGGGACCTAATTAAACTCAAAAGCTTTTGCACAGCAAAGGAAACCATAAACAAAATGAAAAGACAACCCATAGAATGGGAGAAAATATTTGCAAATGATGCAAGGGATTTAAACTCCAAAATCTACAAACAGCTCATTCAGCTCAATATCAAAGAAGCAACCCAATCCAAAAGTGGGCAGAAGACCTAAATAGACATTTCTCCAAAGAAGACATACAGATAGCCAAGAGACACATGAAAAGATGCTCAACATCACTAATTATTAGAGAAACGCAAATCAAAGCTACAACGAGGGACTTCCCTGGTGGCGCGGTGGTTAAGAATACGCCCGCCAATACAGGGGACATGGGTTCGAGCCCTGGTCCAGGAATATCCCACATGCCATGGAGCAACTAAGCGTGAGCGCCACAACTACTGAGCCTGCGCTGTGGAGCCTGTGAGCCACAACTACTGAGCCTGTGTGACACAACTACTGAAGCCCGCACACCTAGAACCTGTGCTCTGCAGTAAGAGAAGCCACCACAATGAGAAGCCCGTGCACTGCAACGAAGTGTAGTGCCCGCTCGCCACAACTAGAGAAAAGCCTACGCGCAGCAACGAAGACCCAATGCAGCCAAAGGGAAAAAAAATGCAATGAGATATCACTTTACACCACTCAGAATGGCCATCATCAAAAAGTCTACAAACAATAAATGCTGGAGAGGGTGTGGAGAAAAGGGAACCCTCCTATGTTGGTGGGAATGTAAATTGGTACAGTCACTATGGAGAACAGTATGGAGGTTCCTTAAAAAACTAAGAACAGAGCTACCATATGATCCAACAATCTCACTCCTGGGTATATATCCAGAGAAGACCAAGGTTCAAAAGGACACACGCACCCCAATGTTCAATGCAGCGCTGTTTACAATACCCAGGACATGGAAGCAACCTAAATGTCCATCAACAGAGGAATGGATAAAAAGGATGCAGTACATATATACAATGGAATATTACTCAGCCATTAAAAAGAATGAAATAATGCCATTTGCAGCAACATGGATGGACCTGGAGATGATCATACTAACTGAAGTAAGTCAAACAGATAAAGACAAAATATCATATGATATCACTTATATGTAGAATCTATAAAAATGATACAGTGGGGCTTCCCTGGTGGCGCAGTGGTTAAGAATCTGCCTGCCAATGCAGGGGACACGGGTTTGAGCCCTGGTCCAGGAAGATCCCACATGCCACGGAGCAACTAAGCCCATGCGCTACAACTACTGAGCCTGTGCTCTAGAGCCCGCAAGCCACAACTACTGAAGCCCACACACCTACAGCCCATGCTCCACAACAAGAGAAGGCACTACAATGAGAAGCCCGCGCACCGCAAAGAAGAGTGGCCCCTGCTAGCCACAACTAGAGAGAGCCTGCGTGCAGCAACTAAGACCCAATGCAGCCATAAATTAATTAATTAATTAATTAATTTAAAATATGATACAAATGAACTTATACACAAAACAGAAACAGACTCATAGAATGAAACAAACTTATGGTTACCAAAGGGGAAAGGCGGGCGGGTTGAGGGTGGGGGGTGGTGATGGAGATAAATTGGGAGTTTGGGATTGACATGTACACACAACTATTTTTTTTTTTTTTTTTTTTAAACTGTTCTTAAATTTATTTATTTTTGGCTGTGTTGGGTCTTCGTTTCTGTGCGAGGGCTTTCTTTGGTTGTGGCGAGCGGGGGCCACTCTTCATCGCGGTGCGCGGGCCTCTCACTGTCACGACCTCTCTTGTTGCGGAGCACAGGCTCCAGACGCGCAGGCTCAGTAGTTGTGGCTCACGGGCCTAGTTGCTCCGTGGCATGTGGGATCTTCCTGGACCAGGGCTCGAACCCGTGTCCCCTGCATTGGCAGGCAGATTCTCAACCACTGCGCCACCAGGGAAGCCCCACACAACTATTTTTAAAATAGATAACCAACAAGGACCTACTGTATAGCACAGGGAACTCTGCTCAACATTCTATAATAACCTAAATGGGAAAAGTATTTGGAAAAGAATAGATACATGTATATGCATAACTGATTCATTTTGCTATACACCTGAAACTAACACAACATTGTTAATCAACTATACCCCAACATAAAATAAACATTTTTTAAAAACTAACTTTTCATTAGATCAAATTCTATTATAATAAAGTTATTTTCATGTCCTCATCCAGGCACTGGGCAACTTTTTCTGTAAGGGACTAGACAGCAATATTGTAGGCTTCGCAGGTCACATAAGGTCTCTGTCACATATTTATCTTTAGTTCCCCCCCCAACTCTTTAAAAATGTAAAAAACAAACCAACCCCATTCTTAGCTTGCTGGCCATACTAAAACAGTCTATAGGCCAAACCCTGTCCTAGTGGATGGACCAAAAGGAGGAAAGATTTGTTGATCCAATTACAGTGAAATTCTCCATAGCAAATAAGCCCGTATTTCAAATTATTTGTCTGAACCCTATTCAGATAAGTCACTCTCTGTGAGTGAACCAAGTACAGGGTCCAAGCACTCAAAAGAACTTCGGTTTTACCATAAAGTAGTAACAGCCATCAACTCTCACTTCTCAGCTCAAATTTGAAAACCAAATTGATTACAAAAGAAAAACTCCACACAAAGTCACCAAAACAGTATAGAGGTAAAGGTGTGCTCATGATATTGTTTTATGTCCTCAAAACATCTAATTCAGCAATACGATGTACTGTCCATAAACTTTATAATGATAATTTAATTAATGAATTAAATACGTGAAGATCTAGGAGATGTGATTTCCAACTATAACATCGTCACCATTAGATGTGTGAACCCGGACAAGTCAGGTATTTCCATTTGCTCCCTGTCTTCTAAACAGAGGGGGAGGTAAATCCAGACAATCTTTAAAGTGATGGATTTAAAATTCTTTGACTATTACAATTCATACCTCCTTGATCAGTGATACACTAGAAAAAAAATTTTTTTATAAGACATCAACAGTGTTTTAAAAAGACAACATAAAAACATGAATCATGAAAATGAGCAGTCAGAACACTAAGTACACACAATACGTTAGCAACAGCTATCTTGAACACTTCCCATGTATGCCACTGTTTGAAGTGTTTTACAAACATTACCTCATACAATCCTCACGATAATCCTAAAAGGCAAACAGTATAATCTGAAAGATTAAGCAATTTGCTAAAGAAGGGTCAGGATTTAAATCCAGCAATGCTCCTCCACACTACTGTCACTGTCACTGATCGGGAGCAGCTTCCAGTCTTCTCCCCCCAGCTCAAGACAGACAGGGATGACAAAAGGTAAAATTTAGCAGCACTCTGCCTCCCTTTCCTCCCAGTTTCCTTTCCTGCTATCATGGAAAGCTGAAGCACTGTACTCTTCTTGCTCAGCACAGGTCTGTGTGCCTGATGCCTGCTTTCTATGCAGACCTTTGATTCACACTTCCACACTTCTGTAGGAAACTTTATGGTCCACAGCATCATGACAGAGAATTCTAACCTGCCATATTCCTTCTTTATCCAAGTAAGATACCAACATTGTAAAATTAACATTTTTGATTTGACTTTGTATGATATAAAATAAATTATCCTATTTTACCTGAAAGCTCTGGTGACAAGAGCCATGAGGAGTCATCACTGGAGGTACTTTTGGGCTTGGACCTTCTTCATGGCCTTCCATAAATTATCTGATGACCCAGATAGGGTGGGGGGTTTTGATCTGCTGTCCATCTCACAAAGAGCATCTCCTCCCTTGCCTCAGCCGGCAAGAGCAGGGAGAAACTTAACCAGCTGTAGCATCTGCACCCGGTGATTCAAGACTACCTCCCTCCAATACGTCAAGGAGTGCACGGACAGTGGAAAGTTAGACAAACCCAACCCTGAATCCTAGCTCAGCTGTGTAACCTGGGGTTCAAAGCCCTCTTCTCCAAAACAGTGAACATGCTACATAGTAAAGCACCTAGCAGAACACTCAAGTAACAAGCATAATGTATGATACTCCCACCCCATCAGTTGGCCAAAGCCCTACCTTTGAATATCATCATTCAGCAATCCACATCACATTAAAAAAATAGAACTTATTCCTTTATCATTTCTCTCACTCTTGCAGCCTGACTAGACATGAACTGAAAACCACTGAGTTTAATTCAATAAACATTCACCAAGGCCAACAAGTGCTGATCCCAATGGTTATTAACAGTTCCTATGCTCCAGAAGGTCAAAGTCACACTAATGCAATAGTTCTTAATTAACAAACATGAAATATATTTTACAATAAAATTGCCTTTAAATTAACATGCCAGTTTTTAACCTACCTACCAGATAGGCAAAGATTAAAATGAATAATCCTTGGTGTCAGCAATAGTGCTAGACAAACAAGTACTTTCACATACTGATGGTGGGAATGTAGAATGGTACAGCTTTCCAAAAATACTGTTTAGTAATATACAAAAAGACTTAAAATATATATACTTTTGACCCAGCAATTCAACTTACAAGAATTTATCCCAAAGATAATATTTGGCAAGTGGAAAATGGGGTATAACAATAATAATCTGTTTACCAATCTTATAATTATGATAGAGCCATATATTTTATTCAGTCATTAAAAGGGAAGAAATCCATATCTACTGCCACGCAAAAAAACCCTCTGATACATAAAGAAAAAACATCTGACTTCAAAATACAAGGTATGAGCCTATTTTGTTTAAAAAACAAATATACACATAGAAAAAATGAACATTCCTATCCTCATAAATTTTTTTTTCTCTCTGGCGAGAAACATGTATTACTTTTATAATTTAAAACAGTGAATACTAATTTTAAGAGGAAGGTATGTTACACATAATTTCTTTCAGTTCTTTTAATCCCAGGAACTATGAAAGAATCTCAGTTAGGAGGCTGTAATTTGCCCACATTCCCACAGCTTCGAATGGTAGGAAGGGCTGACTCCCACACCTGGGGGGCCTCTAGTTAACGACTCTTCCACACCTGAGCACCCTGGGCCTTTTCACCACGTTCTTAGCTACAGCAACACGTTCCCTTAGTCCTGCAGTGTCCTCCTCCCCACCCTACTTAGCAAAATTTTACTCAGATACCACCTTTTCCATAAAAACTTATGTAAGCTATTTAGCAATTATTTCAGACTGGCATTTGATTTTTTTACTATATACTTTGAGTCCTTCCCCACAGAAGGTTATAAGCTCCTGGAGGGCTTGGACCTAGTGAGCCCCGTTTCCTCCAGATGACCCAGGAGAGCATTTTATGCACAGCACGTTCTAATAAATGCTTGATGAACAAATAAATAAAGAGGTTACCTGTGAAGTCTAACAGCCACTGCCCTGACTTTAGAAATAAGGCCCCAAAATGTTAGTCCATGGTCACTCAATAGCAACAGTCCCATGCTGAACTTGGGTCTTTTCTTTTTCCCAACTCAAAGCTCCTGTGTGTTTTGCATTTTCAAAGTACTTTTGCTGACCTTCTCTCACATGGACTTCACACCAGCTGAATTACCACTGTACTGGTTGACATCTGTAGTTCTTCCAGCTCTGTTTTCTGTTTTTGACAGCAGCACTAAGGGGAAATATATGAACCATTCTTGACATTTCTTAAACCTGCATTGAAACTATACCTCTAGCTGGAATAAAGTAAAAGCTGGTCATCAATCATCCAACGTTTATTTACTGAGCACCTATTAGGGGCGAAACATCATATTCCATTAACCAGAAACCTCTATTAACTGGCACCTGTGCTTACTGATAAAATTGATGCCTGTAATAGTCTAAAGCAGGGGTCTACAAATGAGCCCACAGGCCAAATCTGGTCTGCTGCCTGTTTTATTTATTTATTTATTTTTAAAAATTTATTTATTTATTTTTGGGTGTGTTGGGTCTTCGTTTCTGTGCGAGGGCTTTCTCTAGTTGGGGCAAGCGGGGGCCACTCTTCATCGTGGTGCGCGGGCCTCTCACTGTCGCAGCCTCTCGTTGCGGAGCACAGGCTCCAGACATGCAGGCTCAGTAGTTGTGGCTCACAGGCCCATTTGCTCCGCGGCATGTGGGATCTTCCCAGACCAGGGCTTGAACCCGTGTCCCCTGCATTGGGAGGTGCTGCCTGTTTTTGTAAATAAAATTTTACTAAATACTGCCACACCCATCCACTTATGGATTATCTATGGCTCTTTGGGGGGCTACAAGGGCAGAGTTGAGTAGTTACAACAGAGACCATTATGGCTCACAGAGCCTGGATTATTTACTATGTGGCCTTAATAGATTGCTGACCATCATAAAATATCAATATGCCATTGGACTCTCAAAAACATTTTATATTTTTTAGCAGTAGTGACACATAACAGGCAATAGTTTCGTTAATCCTTTGAAAATTACCAGTCCAGTATCGCATATGTGGTAACACTATTCCTTGCATCACATTCCCATAACCAATCATGCCAGAAAACAGCATCTACTGATAAAAATCTGTGTTTCCCACAAGTCATATAACCTTGGGGATCTTTAATCCCAGCTTCTCCCAAAATTAAGTTTCTGACTGAACAATCTCATTATTTTTAGAGTAAAGTCCTCACACAGAAAACCATTCACTTCCTTGACAAGTTACTTCTCTGAACAGATCTCTAGTCCAGTGTATATCTTAAGGTTTCCTACTTGCAATAATTCAAACATAATAGAAACTAGTTTTACTCCTGATGATGCTCAGTATTTTGTGGGGCTTTGTTTGGCTGCACATTATCCTGAATTAGCACCTTCGGGAAAAATGCAGACTCGAGATTTCTTCCCTGAGTGGAATCAAACAGCCCACGTATACAAAGAAATACTTTATTAATTTAAACCCAATTGCAATATGTTCTCAAAACATTTCTTTAAAAATATACAACTCACAAGCTTTACAATTAGAAATAATTACAGAATGTCAGAAGAGATAAGACTTGAGATGACTGAATCCAAATATCTTAATTTACAGATGAGAAAGATGAGGCTTACATGATTTACCGAAGGGCCAACTAGTTTTCATTAATTCATGCTGGCCTTAAATCAGGAAGTTATACTGATGTCTTATCTATAAGCCAGGCACTGTGCTGGGGTCCAGGGCTACATATGTATCTTCACAGACAATGAATTCAATTAATCTTTATCAGTAAGATTTTTTTGCAGTGAGACAGATTACGTCACGAGAATCAGATAAAATTCCTTAATAACTGCTAAACATCTTTCTGCGTTTCCTACAAAGAAAGCTCTCTTTCTGTAGAGAGGCAGTCCAGTGGAGCCAGGCTGCACAATTCAGAATCCTGATGTTGCCCCTTTCTGGCTATGTAACCTCACAGCAATTTAATTAACAGCTCTGTGTTTGTTTCCTGATCTTTAAGGGGATAATCACGGTATGTAAACAGTCCTTATGTGGCTGGTACAGGTAAGTGCTCTATAAATTTTAGGTATCGTTGTTGTTATTTTCCTTAGGTAGTTTTCTTACCAAAACATGGTTAAGTAACCAAGGTATGAAGAAAGTGCCCTCAAAAACAGCTATTGAAATACATGTAATTACAATCTCTGTAGTAAAGTTTGATTAAATATAAAGGGTAAAGAGAAAAAAACAGTTCTTCAAAGGACCATTTATAAGTTAAATCCTACTTAAAATACATGCACAAGGAATTTTGCCTTTTAGGGACTTCCCTGGTGGTCCACTGGTTACGAATCCACCTTCCAATGCAGGGGACGCAGGTTTGATCCCTGGTCGGAACTCAGATCCCACATGCAGTGGGGCAACTAAGCCAGCGCGCCACAACTACTGAGCCCGCGCGCTCCAGAGCCCACAAGCCCTCACGCCACAGCGAAAGACCCTACGTGCCACAACTAAGACCCAACGCAATCAAATGAATAAATATTAAAAAAAGTTTTTCCTTTTAATATTAAGAACAAACAAGTTCATTCTCAAAATCTTTCATGAAACAATGGTTAAATGCTAATGCCATAGTGTTTCTGGGTTTCACTAGGGGTCAGGCCCGGATAGAGTAAATGACTGCTTCAACATAAATGCCATGGCAACAGACGTGTCCCTCATTAAGCTACATCCTAGAATCCAACAAATATTTGGATTTTACTTTAAAATAATCATTAGTATTTTTACTCAAAGATGGCCTTTTAAAAAAGTTATGCAGTAGGAAGAGTACGTGGCACTTACTCCCTTGAAGGAACTTCTATCAAGTTGGAAAACCAAGCCAGAGCCACAGAAGGCACGGTCTTTACAGCTGTGTGACCTCGGAAAACTCACTGAACAGGTCTCTAAGATTCAGTACCTCATCTATAATTGGTGTTAGCATCTATCTCCCAGGTTTTGGAGGGAATGGGGAAAGGGGGACAGAGGAGGCAAACTAAGATTCGTATGAAAATGCTTTGAGGATGGCTTACACACATGCACACATTGCTAGTTCTGACCCCTTTCACCCACAGGCAGTGGGAGGGGAGGCCGTGTAGCAAGGTAAAGTTAAACTGCAATTTGTGTTTGGGGTACTTAAGCCTTGATCAATGTTCCTATTCTATACAGTTGCTGGAAACGTAAAACCTTGTTATAGTCTCAGATTTGGTTTTTTAAATACGAGACTCCAGAGATCACCGTAATTCATGAAAGACATATTAGGGCCAAGCATCCTCCTGCCTAGCACCTTCAAACTCATAACAAAGAAAACCACAATCCCTATTTCTCTATTTCTCCCCTCTACCAGCATAAACTGAATGCGGCCATAATATGTGATGGTAAAATGTCTTTAAGAAATCTTTAGAGGTATTCTAGAAAATTAACCCTATTTATGTAATCAGTATAAAAATCTGTTATCAGCTTTTTCCAAAGCTGAAAAGGACTTTGATGAAAGTCCCAATAGGAACAGTACTCAAAAAATTTTTTTAATTTTAAGCTTGTATAACTTGATACTAGATGGAGCTTTATGAACTATTAAGCTCATATAAGGGACTTCCCTGGTGGTCCAATGGTTAAGACTCTGCACTTCCACTGCAAGGGGCACAGGTCTGATCCCCAGTTGGGGAATTAAGATCCTGCGTGTCGCATGGTGTGGCCAAAAAGTAAAATAAATTTAAAAAAAAAAGCTTATATAAAAGGAAATTTAATCTGTTCTAAGTTTGGAAGGATGGAGGTCTAGAGCCTCTAAATATATTCAGCCATATGCACTGACCCAGTGTCAAAGGCAGATTAAAAAAAGGGTTTAAAAAAAAAAGCATGGTGCAACCTCAGTGCAAATTAGGAACGTTAAGAAATGAACAAAACTGTCACTTTTGTTTCACTAAAAACAGAACCATCTAACTAACATCTAGTGCACAGGAATAACTGGGAAGAACTTATAAAATGAAAACAAAATTCAGGAATCTTATCTTTACAATGGCAGTATTTGAAAAGAAGTCTTATTTAACTTAGAGTATTTGAAACATAACCCACTTCAATGAGGTCACTTTGTGTTAGGTCCATTTTAGTTTAGCGCTTAATAGTAATTTGTTTAAACTAGTAACCTGAAAACATTTTCTGAACTTTTTTTTGCTCTTGGATCCTAATCTATCTCTGCCCTATAAATATCAGTTACGTAGGCACTAACTCAATTTTTAAAAAGAGTTCTGATAAACTATTTTCTAATCCAGTTAAGAGACTCATCACAAAAAGTCACTGTGCTGTTATCACTTCACAAACATTATCTCATTCAGTTCTCCCCATAACACTAGGAAGTAGGCATTATTATTTCTATAACATCCATTTTAAGGAAGAAGAAATTGAGGGTCATAGAAGTCAAAGAACTTGCTTAAGATCATAGGACTAGTATGTAATAGGGTCATGAATGAATCCAGGTGAATCCGCTGTAGGTACTTTCAATCACATTAAAAGCAAAGGTAGGGACTTCCCTGGTGGTACAATGGTAAAGAATCTGCCTGCCAATGCAGGGGACCCGGGTTCGAGCCCTGGTCCGGGAAGATCCCACATGCCGTGGAGCAACTAAGCCCGTGTGCCACAACTACTGAGCCCACGTGCCACAACTACTGAGCCTACATGCCACAACTACTGAGCCTGCATGCCACAACTACTGAGGCCCGCGCGCCTAGAGCCTGTGCTCCACAACAAGAGAAGCCACCGCAATGAGAAGCCCACACACCGCAACAAAGAGTAACCCCCGCTCGCCGGAACTAGAGAAAGCCAGAGCACAGCACCGAAGACCCAACACGGCCAAAAATAAAAATAAATAAATAAAGTGATATATATTAAAAAAAACAAAACAAAGGTAACACTAATTTTTCAACTAGCTCCAGTAACTTTAAATAAATAACGCCAAGAATCATATATTGTAGATTGTCAAGAGTTCATGAAAAATAATTTGTTTCTACCTAAACATTCCCATTAAAAGCGGACCCTGACAAGTATCATTTGACTTCTTTGTTTCCCTTCCTGTTTTTAAATGAACATTAAAAAGTCTTGAGACATCAATACCAAAGTTTTAAAATTCAACGATCATCCTATAAGCCAAACTTCAAATTTTCACATCTAAAGAATATGAAAGAATCTCTAAGTTACTTTGGAGCTAAGCCTGCAAAAATGTGAACCTGTGAATTGTTCTCCACGTCCACCCCCAGAGTCAGTAAAGAAACAAAATACTTCCAGAGAGCAGAGGGAATATAGAACAATCAGGAGATTTGAGACATTAGACCATTTCTCCTTATTACACCCATCAGGCCGAAGGGACTGAACGAGAAAGGTAAACGTTTACTGCACTTTACAAATTTCAGAATTATAAGTGACAGTGAAAAAGACAGCTGCAACACGAGCCCACTGTACCCGTAAAAGCTGAATCAAATAATTACATTTATCACGACTACACCAGGTCTCATTTCTAGCTTCTGTAAATTATACAAAGAGCCGGCTATTAAATATTGATGGCATGCCATTTGCACTGGAGCTATCGCGAAGAGCCTCCTGCTACCAATTTTTGTCATGAAAGAAAAACCATCCTTATTTTCTAGGTAAACCCCAAGCCACTAGAATCTCTCAGATGGGCTATCGCATTGTCCTTCCCGGAGGAAGCTGTCAGGGCCAACCCCACACACCCAGGGGAGGAGAAACTTTCAGGGGAGGGCGGGTCCCTGCAGGTCCCGGGGCAGGGGTCCCTGTTCTCCTTCTCCCCCAGCTGTCAGCCACAGGTCGGGCGGCGGGGCGGGGCCAGCCCCGGCTGTCCGCACAAAGCGAGCCAGAGAGCGGCGGGCGGACTCAGACCCAGGCCACGCTGGGGGGCCGCGCAGGGCGGAGCAGGTCGGGGCACTTACCCAGCAGCAGCACGTTCTTCCCCGCGGGGAGCTTGGAGCGCGAGCGGGTGGAGACCTCGCTGAGGATGCAGGACCTGGCGGGGAGCAAGGCGCACGCTCAGGCTGGAGCCCCGCGAGGGAGAAACGGCACCAGCCTCGCGCGCCCGGGCGGGGGCGGCCGAGAACGCGGCGGCCTGGGCCGGGCGCCGAGCTCCGGCGGGCACGCGACCCCGGGGCGTCCCCGGCCCGGGGGTACCGGGGAAGGGTGCGGTCCTTACCAAAGGTTCTGCCCGTCCTCGTCGTCCCCTGCCGCGGCGCCGCCGTTGCCCGAGGTTAGCTCGTTGGCCAAGGGGCCGCCCGTGTAAGTCGAGGTTAATCCCCCCGGAGAGGAACCGAAAGAGCCGACTCGCCCCACAGCCGCCATCTTGGTCGGGAATCTCACCGGTCCCGGCAAAGCTGAATGAGCCAGGCGGCGGCGGCGGCGGCGGCGGAGGCGAGAACCCGGATATGCAGCGTTTGGCGCACGGCGGCGGGGCGGGGCCTGCGGGGGTGGGGCCCAGGCCCTGCAGGGACTGACGGAGCGAGAGACGGCGAACTGCGCGTGCGTAGCAGGCCGCCAGCCGGCGAGGAGGAGATGCGCGTGCGCAGGTGGCCCGGCGGGCTGCCGTGCTGCAGACCTAATCGTCCTGAGCTCAGCGGGCTGAAGTGCTTCCCGCCACCCCCTCCGCAGCCCTAGGCTGCAGCTGGGCGCGCTGGGGTGTGTCAGGTGAACAGTGCTCCCTCCCACTCTTCAGTCGGGTCCACAAACCCCGCAGCGGGTGTGGAATTGCTGCACTGTCATTGCCGTCCCGCCGGCTGCAGTTGGAATTGGTTGTTCTTTGTACGTAATACAGAAGAGATTCCTAATTTCATCCTGGAATCTCTTTTCACCATTGTTCTGCAAATTCTCTGCCTCATTCCTGTGTCGGCTTCTTTCTTATCTTAGTGGAGAACTTTCTCCATTAGTTTTATGAGAAAAAGGTGTATGGCTACATTTTTGGAGACCTGTGTATTCAATCAAGGCCCAGATGAAAGCTTAATGAAGGAACTATTTACAAAGGTGTGACTGATCCGAAGAGATGCGGCTAGCAACAGCAGGAAGATTTAGGGCTGAAGGGGAAAAAGGAAGGGATGTTTGCTAGAATCCAGAGAGCTGCAGCTATAGGAAAAGTGCTGATCAGCAAGATCTGTGGCTTTGAGTAAAGGAACACAGCACTAACCGCTCTTTCTGCCCTGTGGTATCCTGCCAGTGTCTCACATTTGCAACCCTACCAGAAGCCAGAGGGCAAAAAACTCAAGCAAAGCAATCTATGCAGGCTTACCTACCTGAGCACAAAGAAGGATAGAGAAGGGTGCAGAGTGGATCTGGAGGGGCAAACAGAGGATATCGAGCTCACCTTGTCTGTTTGAAATTGCATGTAGTCTATACTCAGTGATAGTTTGGCTGGGTATAGAATTCTTAGGTGGCAAATTATCTTCCCTTAGGTTTTTCAAGGCCTTGACCCCTTGTCTGCTAGATTTTAGTGTTGTCCCTGAGAAATCCAAAGTCATTCTGACTCCTAATCCTTTGTTACGTGTTCTTTTTTTTTTCCCTTACTTGGAGACTTTTAGAACTTCCACAGATTTCCACTAACACATATACCCCCTTCCAGTGCCTGCACTGTCATAATAATTATCCTGCCAGTTATCATAGACAAATAATCCATACCCTTACACTAAAGCAATCTCGCCACTTGTGCACTAGATTTCATTTCCTCTCCTCCACTCAAGGACATTGCTCCAACAATTCTCCCCCCTCTTTCTCTATATAATCATTTATTGATTTCAACTGGATCATTTTCTCTTAACCCTGCTCCTTCACCAGCTGCTATATTTCTTTCCTCCCTTTTACAGCAAAACTCTTTAAAATATTTGTCTTTATATGCTGTCTTCGATTCCTCTTCCCCGTTGCTCTTAGAACCCACTTCAATCAGACTTTTACCCCATGACTCCACAGAAACTGCTCTTATTCTTCTTATCAATGATCTCCTTGTTGCTAAATCCAATGGTAAATTCGCCTTCCTCGTCTTTCTTGACCTTTCAGCAGCATATGATACAGCTGATCACCCCTTCTAAATATCCTTCTGCACATAGCTTCCGGGTCACAATGTTCTCCTGGGTTTATTTTCTGCCTCACTAGCTCAGTCTCCTCCACCATTTCCTCATTTTCCTGACCACTTAATGTTACAGGACTCCTAGGCTCAGCCTTTGTTCCTCTTATCTATACTCACTCCTTTGGTGATCTCATGCAGTCTTGTTGCTTTAAATTCCATCTGTATGATAAAAACGCCCAGGTTTCTCTCTCCAGCCCAGAGCTCCATCTAGAACTCCAGGTTAATACATCCAACTGCTTTTTTTTTTTTTTTTTTTAATTTTTGGCTGCGTTGGGTCTTCGTTGCTGTACACGGGCTTTCTCTAGTTACTCTTCGTTGAGCAGGGGCCACTCTTTGTTGTGCCGCATGGGCTTCTCATTGTGGTGGCTTCTCTTGTTGCGAAGCACAGGCTCTAGGTGTGCAGGCTTCAGTAGTTGTGGCACGCGGGCTCAGTAGTTGTGGCGCATGGGCTTAGTTGCTCTGCGGCATGTGGGATCTTCCCAGACCGGGGATCAAACCCATGTCCCCTGCACTGGCAGGCGGATTCTTAACCACTGAGCCACCAGGGAAGTCCCCAACTGCTTCTTCCACGTCTCCACTTGGATGTCTAACAGCACGTTTCAAACTCAACATGCTCCACATTGAGCTGCTGACCTCTCCCCTCAAATCCCGCTTCACCCATCACCTTCCCCACTAGGTAGCGGCTCCTTGTTGCCTGAGCTATTCTTGACTCCTCCATTCCTTTCACACTCCACAATTGAATCCATTAGGAATCCTGGAGTCTCTACCTTCAAAATATACCCACAATCCAACTTCTTATCACTCATTCTCTGATACCACTTTGAGCTATCATCTCTTGCCTGAATTGCTGTAAAAGGCTCTTCAACATGGTAGCTGGAGAGATCCTTTAAAAAGGAGTTCCTTGGTGGACCAAAAGGGAGTTCACTGGTGGTCCAGTGTTTAGGACTTGGTGCTTTCACTGCCGAGGCCTGGGTTCAATCCCTGGTTGGAGATCTAAGATCCCGTAAGCCAGCGTCACCCCCCAACACCAGGAAAAAAAATCAGATCATGTTACTCCTCTATTCAAAACCCCACAGTCGCTCCTCATTTCAATCAGAGTAAATACCAAAGTCCTTACAATGACCTAGAAGGCTCTACAGAATCTGGCCCCCACTGCCTCTCTGGACTTTCTGCTCCACTGTGTCCCTCCGTTGCTCCCATCCAGCCACACTGGCTCCACTGCTGTTCCTTAAACATATTGTGTATCCTTTTGATTTAGCTGTTCCCTCTGCCATGAAGGAGATAAGGAGCTGCCCAAACCAATATCTTCCCCCAGATAGCTACTTGGCTAACTCCCTCTCCTCCAATGTCTTTGCTCAGTTCTCAGCCTCTCAATGAGGTCTACCCTGACCACCTCATTCAATGCTGCAACTTAAATCTTCACCCCTGCAATTCCAGGTTCTTCTTACCTTGCTTGCCTTTTTGTTTTCCATAACACTGACTACCTTCTAACATAGTATAAAATGTACTGATTATTACCTCCTAACGTAGTACAGTCATCCCTCGATATCTGCAGGGGATTGGTTCAGGACCCACCCACAGATACCAAAATCCATGGATGCTCAACTATATATAATGGGGTAGTATTTGCATTTAACCTATGCACATCCTCTCATATACTTTAAATCATCTCTAGATTTCTTATAATACCTAATACAATGTAAATGCTGAGAAAATAGTTGTAAATACAATGTAAATGCTATATAAATAGTTGCCTGCACATGGCAAATTCAAGTTTTGCTTTTTGGAACTTTCTGGAATTTTTTTCAAATATTTTAAATATGAGGCTGGTTGAATCTGTGGGCATGGAACCTGCAGATACAGAGGGCTGACTGTAGAATTTACTTATTTATTGGAACTTAAGCTATTGAGAGCTTCACTAATGTACCCCAAGCACTTTGTGCCTAGAACATAGGAGACGTTCAGTGAAGATTTGTTGAAGATATGGATAAAGGAACAGATTTACTGCTTGTCACCAGGTTTCTAAAATTTCAGGATGAAGATGATGACGATGTGTGTGTGTGTTTCAAGAAAAGGGGATACAAAAAAATTCTTCAACACTGGAAAGCAGGAGCTCTCTTTTACAATATTTTAACCACTTTTTGATATAAAAGTATTCCACATCCTCTTGCTACTTTAACAGGTTGCCTGAATACTGATTTACCTATTCTTGAAGGCTCTGGGCCTCTTTAGGTTTCTCAATAATATTCAATAGTATCCTGCTGTTGTATGGGCAAGTCTTAGATCCTGCTGGGATACTCCAGGGTGTACCCCAGATATCCTTTTTGGTTTCGTTTCTAATTCAGCTGAGCCCAGGCGCCTGGAAGTGGGAAATGGAACACTAGTCAGAGAAGGGACAGCTCCTCTCTCCAGCTTTCCGTCTCTCGGGAGCTACGTCTCTCCTCCCTCTCTGTCAACCATCATCCTCTGCTTACTCAACAGTTTCCTCAAGGTCACAGTTAGGTATTTCTGTATCTCAAGAAAAGCAATCAGGGCTTCCCTGGTGGCGCAGTGGTTAAGAATCTGCCTGCCAATGCAAGGGACACGGGTTTGAGCCCTGGCCCGGGAAGATCCCACATGCTGCGTTGCAGCTAAGCCCGTGCGCCACAACTACTGAGCCTGAGCTCTAGAGCCTGCAAGCCACAACTACTGAGCCCACGTGCCACAACTACTGAAGCCTGCGCTCCTAGAGCCCGAGTTCCGCAACAAGAGAAGCCATGACAATGAGAAGCCCGCGCACCGCAACAAAGAGTAGCCCCCGCTCACCACAACTAGAGAAAGCCCACGAGCAGCAACAAAGACCCAACACAGCCAAAAATAAATAAATAAATAAATTTATTAAAAAAAAGAAAGAAAAGCAATCATTTGTCATGCACAAGAGCTCTGCAGAAAACTGCTTAGGGAGGGGAACCTTCTGGAGGGCTGAGGTGGGGGATGCAGGCCACTTCCTCTTTCTGCCAGGGATGCCTCCCTCTGAGTTTGAGAACTGAGACAAAGCAGCCACCCCTCAAGCTGCTTCCTGTTGTACCAGCTTCCACAGGCCGCCTCTGGCAGATTTTCAAACAAGACTTGCTTCACCCACTGCGCCAAATGCTGGCAATCACAGTTGATACAAATGCCAGCTGAAAAGCCAAAACCAAAAGAAAAAAGAAACAAGCAAGGCGATGAGTGGCCCCTTAAAATTTGACTTTATGAACAACTTGTCATAAAGTGTCAACAAAAGTGTCAGAACGAACTTCAGAGGTTAAAGAGTGCCCTCCCTTACATGATGTATGAATTTTTTTTTTTGGTAACATCCCTGACATTTGAGACAAAATGGTAATGCTAGAATTGGCAGAGTCCTTGCTTACAAGTAAGTAAAAGTCCTTTCTTACTCTCCAGCAGGAGATCCAGGGATCCAATTAGAGGGAAAAGAGACAACGAATCTTGGTTTTTTTTGCTTTCCTTTGAGTCATTTTTATCTCACTCTAAGTACCTCCTTAGAATGAATACAATGATGGGTATTTAATTCACTTTTCAGTCACCAGTCCCTCTAAATTACAGATCTAACCTCTCTCCTACCACTCACCTAGGATTTTTATCAGGTGAGCCCTGGCAGAACTTCATACCTTAGACAAAGAAAGAGGTGGGGAAATACCTGACAGGAGAAGATGGAAATAGACATTTTTAGGGGCTTTTTTTCCCCCCCTTCATAGGAAACAGCAGAAGAGAATCTCCTCTATTTCTGGGTCTAAAATGAAATCCGTGCCCCTTCTTTTTAAAAAATAAGTGCTTGTGTATGCATTTGTGTGTGTTTGTGTACAAGCATACTTGAGGATTACAGTTCACAAAGAAAAAATGTTTCATTTGCTTATAAATGTATCACTGAAAAATAATATGCCCTGAATAGTTTTTAAAATTCCAGAATAAGACAATAATTAGAATTGTCTTTTCATTTTGGACTGAGCTCCTCACCACAATATCCACGTTCATTCCTGGAAAATGGGTGATGAATGAAAGGGTAACAACCTGTAAATCAATCCACATTCACATGGAGTAGATGCTCTGTGAGACACAGGGAAAACAAAGAGACTTATCTTTTAGGCTAGAAGAATGTTTCTTCATCTAAACATTTTAATTATTTATACATTTTTAATACAGAACAATTAGGATTTTTAGAATGCTTAGTTGTCATTGTTGTTTTAATCTGTTCTTTCCCACTAAAAAGAAGAAAGAAAAAGGTTCACTGATTAATATATTGTTAGCTGGATAGTTCTTACATATGTTTTTGGAGGATCTCATTTCCTTGTAATCAGATACTCTGAAGTTCAAGTCCATTACCTTTTCAAAAGAATAGTGATTTTAATGCCGCTTACTTCTTAGATTTCCAGAATTACACTCTGCCAGCCTCTTTACTTCCTAAAGGAGAAGGTATCTAGTAACTGACTTTATAGATTGAGATCTGCCAACACTAGATCATCAAGGTCATTAAGTTTTTCTGCTCTGGGGGCTCTACATGAGGCAAAAAATATGAAATTCCATGGCATTTTTAGAAATGCACTGTCTTTTGGAGCTGCAGGTGATTTCATGTTCATAACAATTTAGTCTACTTTAGTCTAGAGCTAATTATGGTTTCTTATTGTTTTACTAAAAGTAAGCCTAGAATATAACCTATTATATTCTGTACCAACAAAAACATTACATATGTTTCTTTTTTCCCCACATGGGAAAGAGGATGAATGAGTTGCCCAGTGGGAAGTTTCTTATAAGCAAAATGAATCAGTTATTTTACACCATGTAAGATTAAAGAGTTGTTTATTCGAAGGTGTTTAAGGAGATTCTAATGATCTTCAACTTTTTACTATTAGAAAACAGAAAGTTAGCGTTGCCAAGTACTGTAAAGGTGAAATCGGGAAGCAGAATGTCCTATCCGATTCTTCCTCAGAAAATCTCAGGATTGTGTTGAAGAATCAACCTCACCTTTTATTTCAGTTCATTGGTAAATGATGATAGGTAACCTAATAGAATTTTCACCCTAGTACATACATATTTTTTAATACACCGGCTCTAGCCTAAGGATTATATTGCCATGTGACCTCATGGTTTAAAATCTTGCTTTTAAATAGCAGCAATATTATATTGAGTCTGACATTTTAGACTCTGTCCACACCATCAAACCTAAGTATTGGATTAAACAATGTTAATGATAAATCAAGTGGTAAAACAGCTGATTTGCAGGGACTTCCCTGGTGGCACAGTGGTTAAGAATCTGCCTGCTAATGCAGGGGACACGGGTTTGATCCCTGGTCCAGGAAGATTCCACATGCTGCGGAGCTACTGAGCCCACACTCAGCAACTACTGAAGCCCTCTAGCTCTAGGGCCCATGTGCTGCAACTACTGAGCCCGCATGCTGCAACTACTGAAGCCCGCATGCCTAGAGCCCGTGCTCCACAACAAGAGAGAAGCCACCACAATGAGAAGCCCGCGCACCACGACAAAGAGTAGTCCCCCCTCGCCACAACTAGGGAAAGCCCGCGCAGCAATGAAGACCCAATGCAGCGAAAAAAAAAAGAAAGAAAGAAAGAAAAAGATAGCTGATTTGCGTCATTTAGATGAAATAAAGTGTTTGGATTCAGCATTTGCAGTGAGGTGCATGGGGTCATGGGTACAGCCCAGACTCCAGAATCAGACCAATTTGAGTTCAAATCTAGACTCTGCCACTTACTATGTGACCTTGGAGTTGTTTAAACTGTAAAGCCTGTTTCCTCACCTCTGATAGAGTTGTGAGGTAAACAAATGGAATCTGACATATAGTGAGGACTCAGCAGAAATACTTACTGTTATTCTTATTTGAAATAAATTTATTAGGTGTTTTGTAGAGCAGAGTTTCTCAATGTTGAAATGGTTTAAATGTGCACACGAATTCCTTAGAACCTTGTTAAAATGCAGATTCTGATTTAGTAGGACTGGGATGGGGCCTGAGAGTGCATCTCTAACAAGCTTCCAAGTGGGTATCTATACTGCTGGACCACAAAGCAAGGATATACAGCAGAAAGAACTCAGGCTTTGGATTTATCCACCTGCAGACTGGGATCCTGGCTGCAAACATGTTAGCAGTATGACCTGGGCAAGGTCAAGCTTTCTCATCTCTAAGATGGAGATAATAATATGTATTTCTAATTAAATCAATCTTCTTTAAATAAAAAATAGTGAACTCAAACAATACCTGACATATTGTAAGTACTTAACAAATCTGAGTTCAGTTTTTCTATAAGAAATGCTTTACTGGTCCATCCAGTATGGGAGACTTATGGTAGTTTTGAGACTATAGTAGTTTTCCTTCGTGGAAAAGCTGAAAATTCCAATCTTTGAAAATTTCTTAGAATTCGATCATTATGAAATCCACTTCAACGTTGATTTTAAAGTTTGTCATTGCATGGCAAGCAAATGTTGTGGGAACAGATTGGGAAAATGCCCCAGGCAAGTGGTGGTGCCTAAAGTCAGAGTGGGTAGAATTTCTACAAGTAACTGAGATAACTGAGGAAAGAAGCTAGCTTGTGAAGCATTTTATTTTACTGACAGTATTTTTACCTTCTATAGTATGGAAAATGTCAAACATATATCACAGTAGAGAGGAGGTATAATGAACCCATCACGCAGCTTCAGTAGTTACCAGCACATGGCCAGTCTTATTTTAGTTTGACCCTCACCCTCTTCTTCCATCTCTGAATTATGTTAAATCAAATCCAAGACATAGTATTATTTCACCCATAAATATTTCAATACATATTTTTAAAAACCAAGGACTCTTTTTCTTTAAAAACATAACCATTATTGGGGACTTCCCTGACCATCCAGTGGTTAAGACTCCACGCTTCCAAGTGCAGGGGGCGCGGGTTCGATCCCTGGTCAGGGAACTAAGATCTGGCATGCTGCACGGCACGGCCAAAAAAACAAACAAAAACCATAACCATTATACCGTTATAATAATCATTTCAAACATACTGCAACTATTGAATTTATAGCATATATTTAAATTACCATCCAATTTTTACTATAGTTAATGAGATGCATGTATACATGTTAAAGTAGAATTCAAAATAGCCCCACACTTAAGAACAAAGTAAATAATGCTTGTTTCCTAAACATTGCTGTTGTCAAAGAGGGCAGGGCAGTCATTGTCTTACCTGCAGGACTGACATCCTCAACATCCTTCCCCTCACTGCTGCTTCTTAAGTGATCTGCCAAGTCTAGGTGTTGATTTCCTCTCCACATTGTCCTCTGTATTCTGAGCCTTCCCTGTTTGATTCTCTCCAGCTGACAGAAAAGAGACTGCTTTTAACTTTTGCCAGGAGCAGGCCCTTCCAGGCAAGCTGATCTGAGTTCGAAGCTCACACGAAGAGAGTAGGGTTCTAGGATCTCATAAAATGTTAGACCTGGATGGGACTTCTTAGTTCAGCCACTAGATCTGAAAACTGAGGTGCAGGATTGTTAAGTGACTTGCCCTGTTTCAGGATTACCTAAAAACCTCTCAAAATAAGGGCAAGTTATTGCACATCTGATCTGATCTTTCCATAATGGTAAAATTTCAATCAAGGAGTTTGATCTCTTATTTTACAACATTTGGTTAGTCTCTCTAGCTTCCTGCTAAGGACCAAATTTTCGTTTTCCTTTTTTTGTCTTGGACATTTAGAAATATACATGATTAGAGCAAAATAAAGTCATTAAAGAAGATGAAAGGTTTTTCAGCGTTATCGCATTGAAATCCTTTTTTGAACCCATATAAAATTTCCATTTCAATTTCTAATTATAAAATATTTCAAACATATAAATACCAAAAAGTAATATATATCTATTGTTATATTAATATGCATTAATAATATGCACATTATATGAAAGTAACATAATATCACCATAGAACGTCTTTCCCTCTTATAATTTTTTTTATCGAATATATTTGACATATAACACTGTATAACAGTCCTCTTAGAATACAATCCTCTTAGGTATACAATCCTCTTAGAATTTTTTAAAGGAAATTTTCCAATCCTTTCTTTCTTAGAGGTAGCCTCATCTTGAAAATAGGTGAATTTGGGGACTTCCCTGGCAGTCCAGTGGTTGAGACTTCTCCTTCCAATGCAGAGTGCGGGTTTGATCCCTGGTCGGGGAGCCAAGATCCCACATGCCTTGTGGCCAAAAAACCAAAACATAAAAAACAGAAGCAATATTGTAACAAATTCAATAAAGACTTAGGGCTTCCCTGGTGGCGCAGTAGTTAAGAATCCGCCTGCCAATGCAGGGGTACACAGGTTCGTGCCCCGGTCCGGGAAGACCCCATTTGCCGCGGAGCGGCTAGGCCCGTGAGCCACAACTACTGAGCCTGCGCGTCTGGAGCCTTTGCTCCGCAACGGGAGAGGCCGCGACAGTGAGAGGCCCGCGCACCGCGATGAAGAGTGGCCCCCAGCTCGCCACAACTAGAGAAAGCCCTCGCACAGAAACGAAGACCCAACACAGCCAAAAATAAATAAATAAATTTATTTATTTATTTAAATAAATAAATTAATTAAAGACTTAAAACAAAAGGTCCACATCAAAAAAAATCTTAAAAAAATAAATAGGTGAATTTCATTCTCATGCAGATGTATATTTGGATATTCAATTGTAGGTTTTAAATTTTTACATAAATTTTATTTTATTTTAATAAATTTATTTATTTTATTTATTTTTGGCTGCATTGGGTCTTCATTGCTGCATGAGGGCTTTCTCTAGTTGCGGTGACCTGGGGTGGGTGGGCTACTCTTCCTTGCGGTCGGTGCACGGGCTTCTCCTTGCGGTGGCTTCTCTTGCTGTGGAGCACGGGATCCAGGCACGCAGGCTTCAGTAGTTGTGGCTCACTGGCTCTAGAGCTCAGGCTCAGTAGTTGCGGTGCACGGGCTTAGTTGCTCCGCGGCATGTGGGATCTTCCCGCACCAGGGATTGAACCCGTGTCCCCTGCACTGGCAGGCGGATTCTTAACCACTGTGCCACCAGGTAAGTCCCTACAGGAATTTTATACTATGTGTTTATACATTTTACAAATTGCTTAACAACTGTGCCACCAGGTAAATTCTTAACAACTGTGCCACCAGGTAAGTCCCTACAGGAATTTTATACTATGTGTTTATACATTTTACAAATTGCTTTTTTCACTCAATATTATATTTTCAAGATTGAGCCATGTAGATATATAGGAGGGTCTTGGATCATTCATTTTAGTTGCTATACAGAATTCTGCTGTATGAATAATCCAGTTTATTTAATCCACTCTCCCTCAAAGGAAGAGTTAAATTGTTCTATTAGATATCTTCTGTTAGACTTATCACTAGGTACCCTATAGTTCTGGTAAATAGGCTAAATGGCATTGATTCATTTGTTATTTATTAATGGAATAATAATAAATTAAGGTTATGTAATTGTTGGTTTCTGGTATATCAGCATGCTATTGCTGTTTGTATATTGATCCTTTATCCACCAATTTTGCTGAACTGTTTTATTCATTTCGAGTAGATTTCCTTGTGGGGGAATGGTATCATAGCCCACCACTTTCCTTAGTACTTCTTACTGTAACAAGATAGAGAAATTTGGATTTATCAGAGTTTTAGGGGAAAGGGTAGCTGAAAGCTAGAGAAACAGATGGCTTGGTGGGCCTGGTCCTCTTGAGAGAAGCAGCCAAAGCTTGGGGACTGCCCACCCAAGGCTCTGTGTACAGAGGGTGTCGTGGTTTTGGAAAGGGGGGGGGTGACCTGAGGCGCTGGATGGGGCCTCGCGAGATGGCAGAGACTGTGTGATCTGCGATGTGATCCCCTCCTCTGTGTCTTAACATGTTTTCAGTAAAAATAGAAAACAATCGTATGCTTAGTCTCATTGATATTCTTGCAGGAACCACCGAGGAGATGGAGTTTTGTATCCAGACACGATGCAGGAACAATAGAACCGAAGCTGCCAGGATCCAGACAAGCATGAGGAGGTAGAGTCTGAAATCCTGGGGAGGCACCTGGTAGGAGGGACCCCCTCCGCGACACTCAGGTGTGCACTGACAGTCATGTGATTTGCATGTGGAGAACGCACTGTCCAAAGAGAAGAGTCACTTCCTTTTTTTTGCCAAAATTTCTTCTTTCAAAGTCTGAGTTTGCTAATTCTTTGGCCCTCTTGAAATTAGAGTGTGATCCGAGGGGCATGGGAAAAAATATCTCCTTCAAGTTATCTCCTTAGTGGCATGTCACAGGGCGAAATTCCATCATTAGATTCATTTCTTCAGGGCGCCCTCTACACACGTAATGAGTTATGGCCTTAAGGTTTTGGGGGGTTTATTCGGCCCCGCAGCACGCGGTTCCCCAACCAGGGATTGAACCCGCGCTGCCTGCACTGCCAGAGTGGAGTCTTGACCACTGGACCACCAGGGAAGTCCCTGACCTTATGGTATCTGAGGAAATAATAAACCAATACTGGATAACTAATTAATGTTAACGTAGATTAGCTGATTCATTTAACCCACCACTAAAAAGGAAAAGACGGGGCTTCCCTGGTGGCGCAGTGATTAGGAATCCGCCTGCCAATGCAGGGGACACGGGTTCGTGCCCCGGTCCGGGAAGATCCCACATGCCGCGGAGCAGCTAGGCCCGTGAGCCGCAACTACTGAGCCTGCGCGTCTGGAGCCTGTGCTCCACAACGGGAGAGGCCACGACAGTGAGAGGCCCGCGCACCGCGATGAAGAGTGGCCCCTGCTCGCCGCAACTGGAGAAAGCCCTCGCACAGAAACGAAGACCCAACACAGCCAAAAATAAATAAATAAATTTATAAAAAAAAAAAAAAAAAAAAGGAAAAGACAACGGCAAAGAGCTTGGAGTGGAGGGTCAACTTACCCGGCTTGAATCCTCAGTTCTCCACTTACTAACCCTGTGCTATTTGGAGCCATTACTTAATTTCTGTTGCCTTAGTTCTTCATCTACAGAATGGAAATTAATAAATAGTACTTACCACATAGATGGCTGTGAAAATTAAATGAGTTAAACTTTGTCAAGCACTTAGAACATTCCCTACCTCGTAGAAAGCACTATTTATTATTAGCTTTAATTATTATCATCATCATTGGAGAGGAAGTAAAACTCTGAGGAATGGCCCAAAGGACAGCTCATTTTGAGGAAATAAGGAGATGGGGAAAATCTACCCACAGTGTATGACTGAAACCAAACAATCGGGGGCAACGGAGGGAGGGGACATCGAGAGTAAGAATGGAGGCTTTAAAGAAGAGGGACCAGATAGAAATGGTTTCTCTTTTGAAGTTTCACACAGAACAATGTCTAGATGCCTGGTCCTTGCATTTAGGGAATTATAAACGTTTTTCACCAGATATACCGGGTGGTCAGCTTTTGCTGCAATAATGCTGCATAAAAGGGCACCCCGCAACTCAGCAGCATACCACACTAAGCATGTATTATGGCTGTGGGTCTGCAGGTCAGCTGGAATTGGTTCCAGCCTGTGGGTCTGCTCCACAGGGCTCCTTCTGTGGTCCAGGATGAGGGCTAGTGGCTACCCGGGTCACGTTCTTCTCCTGGTGGAGGTCAGAATCTTCCAGAGGCCCAGGTGCAGAGCTCACAAACACACACACAGAATTGACAGTGTGTCGGCTCTGCCCACATTCCATTGGCCAAAACAAACCACATGGCCAAGCCCAGCATCCATGGGATGTGGAGGTACTGTTTTCCCATGCAGGTGGGTCAGAGAAGGAAGGAATATATCCTGAACAAAATTCTCACTTTTCACACCTTCTGTCTAAGATTTTATAGTTTTGTGTTTTTTTTAACTTATTTATTTATTTATTTATTGTCTGCGTTGGGTCTTCGTTGCTACGCACGGGCTTTCTCTAGTTGCGGCGAGCAGGGGCTACTCTTCGTTGTGGTGCACGGGCTTCTCATTGCGGTGGCTTCTCTTGTTGTGGAGCACAGGCTCTACGCGCGCGGGCTTCAGTAGCTGTGGCTCAAAGGCTCTAGAGCGCAGGCTCAGCAGTTGTGGCGCACGGGCTTAGTTGCTCCGCGGCATGTGGGATCTTCCTGGACCGGGGCTCGAACCCATGTCCCCTGCATTGGCAGGTGGATTCTTAACCACTGTGCCACCAGGGAAGTCCAAGATTTTATAGTTTTGATTGTGTCTCCTCTCAGCCTTTATTTTCTTAGACTGAAGAAATTCAGTCTCTTTCTTCTCTCCTAATTTGATTTCATTTTTTGGTCTCCTCACCTTGTTAGATGTGACCCATTTTGTTGGCCTTCTCAATTATATCCCTTCTCGATTATATGTACACATTGAACAACTGAGTGTCAGGGTAAAGTTGGAAACCCAACGTCCTTTTCTGGGATCAAGATGAATAAACAGAGTGAAAGGAAACTAACATTTTTGGAATCAACTGCATGCCAGGCACCAAGCTAGATATTCTTCATTCCATGTTAGGGATTCTTCATACACTGTCTCTTTCAATCCTCACAGATCAAACACCTGTAGGGGTGGGGCAGGCACATGAGTGAAGTGAGTGGGATGTTCTCAACCTTGAGTGAGGATGAGAATCAGCTGGAGAGCCTGTTCAGACATGGAGTGCTGAGCCCCATCCCAGAGTTTCTGATTCAGGAGGTGGGAGTGGGGCTACGTAAGAATTTGCATTTATAGTGAGTTCCCACATAATGCCGTTGCTTCTGGTCTGGAGGACACACATTAAGAACCGCTGGACTAGAATTGGGTCCTGGCTCCTAGAAGCAGCCCAGACAACAAATTGACAGCTTTGGGAGGGTCACTTGGCCTCTAAGTTTCCATTGCCTCATCAGTACAATAAGCATTTTGGATGAATTCTACCATTTTATGAGCCAATGATTAAGAATTATCTTTAGAAAAACAACAGCAAACATTAAAATAACTGGGGCAGGGAATTCCCTGGTGGTCCAGTGGTTAGGACTTGGCTCTCTCACTGCCAAGGGCCCGGTTTCAATCCCTGGTCCGGGAACTAAGATCCCATAAGCCGTGCAACACAGACAAAAAATAATAATAATAATAAAATACCTGGGACAGGTGGCCGGGGCAGCGGGGCGGGGGGGCACTTACTGACTGGGAAGGAGCATAAGGAAGACTTCTGGGATGCTGGAAATGTTCTAGGTCTTGATCTGGATGTTAGTCATGTGTGTGTACCTAGGTAAAAATTCCTTAAGCTGTACATTTAAGACTAATGTACATCATACACTTTAATATATGCATATTAACCTTAATAAAAAGGTCAAGAATATGATTCTTGCCAAAAAAAATTTTAATGCTTTTACACAAATTCTAATTTTTATTTTTAGTGGGATCCAGCTAATGTACTTTCTTTTTATTACCTTGCATAAATAATATCCACCAACATAACAAAAAGTGATGGAAAATAAAGTTTCAACATCCACACATCTGTGCAGTTAGGGGATATTAAAGTTGCTGCCAGCATGAAGCTGGCTCCTCATTCTGTTCGCCTGGAGAGACCAAGGCAGAAAGGAATCTGGGGGTACTGCTGAGACTGAGGTGGAGATGGGAGAACACATTCTTCGGTGTTTCGTAAATTCAGACTGGCCATCACAGGGACCTTTGGTTCCCAAGTGACCACCATGAGTATCATCTAAGTGATCCACTTTATCTGAGCATGAAAGATTTTACCTGTTTCCCAACTAAAGGCGAGACAGACATCAGAGGTACAATTCATTTGCATTGACTCAATTAAATGCATTTGACCAAAAAAACAAAACACAGAAAAGAACAAAAATATTCGATCATGCAGCTAATTATGTCTGATATTCAGGACGTATGCTCTGGAATTCTGAAATGAGAGGGAAGTGGGAGATAGAATTCACTGATCTCTGAGTCAGGCAAGTGAGCCCTCGGCTCTCAGTCGGGTACTGGAGCAAATGTGCACATCTCTTCCCAACTCTGTGTTCAGTGACATCATGTTGGTAGCCTGAAATTGGCTATGGTGGGAGTATTCACCCCATAGATGTCACAAATGCTACAAATCAGGATGCTTTGTTTCAGAGAGCCAGCTAACTGGCACATCACTGCTCACCTGCCTCTTGTAGGGGGCTGTCTGGCCACACTGAATGTGCTTCTAGTAAAGGTATGGTTTTTTTCATACAACATGAAGCCTAACTGCAAGTCAGCTACTTCATCTGGTGCTCAGTGGAAGAAACAGCTCCTGCATTGCAAAAAAAGCTGGCTGCTTGGGGCTTACATATAAAACTGGTTTTGTGTCTACAGCCCTGTAGAGTAATACTTACGTCTAAACCTATGTAGTGATTGATTTCAGGCTTTTTTCAAATATTAATTCAGGGTAGTTCAAAGGTAATCATGTGCTGATTTAAGACAGTAGCTTCTAGGTGGACTCATTCCTGTACTAATATGCGGGTCCTAGAGCAGCCAGTGATTCATTTTGGTGTTAATCAGTGGAAGTGTGGGCCAGATCTAACTAGCAACCAGTGTTGCATCTTGATACATAAACCAAGGATACTTTATTTTTGTCAAGACATTACTGTGATAACATGATCTGCTCAGAACTTACTGAGAATCATGGTGATGTTTTAGGAGAAGTGTTCACTCTGCCAGAGGTAAGGGGTTTGGGGGTTTAGTCTAGGACTTGTATCTAACTAACTGAGATCTTGGATTAAATTGTTTCACTTCTTTGGGCTTTGGAGACTTTATCTGAGGGATGGGGGTACGTAATAGTGGATAACCTCATGTCCTTTCTACCTCTGAAAGAAAGGAAAACTTTAAACCAGCTTGCAGCCTGTGTGTAACCTGCAGCTGTAAAAAGACAGTTGCACTAAGAGTCCATCGACAGATGAATGGATAAAGAAGCTGTGGCACATATATACAATGGAATATTACTCAGCAATAAAAAGAAACGAAATTGCGTTATTTGTAGTGAGGTGGATGGACCTAGAGTCTGTCATACAGAGTGAAGTAAGTCAGAAAGAGAAAAACAAATACTGTATGCTAACACATATATATGGAATCTAAAAAAAAAAAAAAGGTTATGAAGAACCTAGGGGCAGGACAGGAATAAAGACGCAGATGTAGAGAATGGACTTGAGGACATGGGGAGGGGGAAGGGTAAACCGGGACGAAGTGAGAGAGTGGCATGGACTAATATATACTACCAAATGTAAAATAGATAGCTAGTGGGAAGCAGCCGCATAGCACAGGGAAATCAGCTCAGTGCTTTGTGACCACCTAGAGGGGTGGGATAGGGAGGGTGGGAGGGAGATGCAAGAGGGAGAAGATATGGGGATATATGTATATGTATAGCTGATTCACTTTGTTATAAAGCAGAAACTAACACACCATTGTAAAGCAATTATACTCCAATAAAGATGTTTTTAAAAATAATAATAATAAATAAAAACATAAAAAAGACAGTTGCACACATAAATATGCAAAGGCTATATGATGTGATGGAAGAAGATGCTATGTGCCACTTCCCCAGTATATCCTCTCTGGCCCCATTAAGTGAGTCCCTGCAAAGGATTAGAGCAGTGTGGCACTGTGGCCAGGAGCCTGGTGAAATTACTACTACATTCTGGCTGTGTGACTTTGGGCACATTACTTAACCTCTCTGAATCTTAGTTCCCTTATCTATAAGTTGATGGGTTGAATACCTACTCACAGGGCTGTAGAGGATTAAATAAAACTAAGTATGTGAAGGGGCTTTGTAAGGTAGAAAGCATACAACAAATATTATTATTAGTAACTGTAGTTTGGAAAATAATTTAAGATGTCAGAATTACAGTGAAATTCTCCATGCTTAATAATAAGAATAGAACAATAGTCTTCAAAAGAGATGTTCTGTCTAGAATATTGATGTGTTTATAAAGACCAATTAACTCTTCATAACTCAGAAAATAGTTTATAAATAAGTTGATTAGAGATTGAACAATGGATTATTCTGTCTGGAATTATTAGGCTTTTTATTTCTCCTTCTTCTTGCTAATAGTATGTACTAAGATTAGAAGAAAATGAAAAAAAAAAAAAAAAAAAGAAGAAACTGAAAGGCAAGAGAGAGGGGTGCTGCCTGGAAAGGGACCAGCTGGCCACCTGGTGGTCCTCCCGGCTGGCACCCTTATTGCCCTTCCCCCAACACTTAGTCACCAGGTCATTTCTCAGGGACAGATTCACATTACCAGAGTTCAGAGAGACTGATGCATAAACCAGAATCTCAATCTCATTAATGTACAAAGAGAGATTTAACTGCTAAGGGGCTGAATATTTGCTCTTTTTTTTGCCAATAAGTTCTAGACACTTACCCAAATAACAACTACATATAAAAGAAAACCCAAAATTACAGTGGCTTAAACAAGATACAAGTTTCCCATAAAAGAAGTCTGGACATAAACAACATATGATATAATATATGATACTATATCAGCATATCCAGACTGATACAGTAATTTCACTGTGTCTTCTGGGACATAAGCTTTCATCTTTCTATTCTGCCATTCTCAGCCTGTGACTTCTATTCTCAAGGTCACCTCATGTCCCAAGATGACTTCTAAAGGCCAGCCGTGATGTCCATATCACAGGCAGCATTTAGGAGGAAAGAAGAAAGAAGGCTATACCACCTGGTTTTCAGAGACTTTCCATTAGTCCCATAAACACTTCCACCTATATGTCATTGGTGAGAATCTCACAGCCTCATCTAGCTGCAAGGGTACTTGGGAAATGTGGTCATTTAGGCAGGCATATTTCTTGCCCAAATAAAATTGAAGTCTGTTATTAAGAAGGCAAGGAGGGGCTTCCCTGGTGGCGCAGTGGTTAAGAATCCGCCTGCCAATGCAGGAGTCACGGGTTCCAGCCCTGGTCCGGGAAGATCCCACATGCTGCGGAGCAACTAAGCCCATGCGTCACAACTACTGAGCCTGCGCTCTAGAGCCTTTGAGCCACAGTTACCGAAGCCGGCGTGCCTAGAGCCTGTGCTCCGCAACAAGAGAAGCCACCGCAATGAGAAGCCCACGCACTGCAACAAAGAGCAGGCCCTGCTCGCCGCAACTAGAGAAAGCCCGCGCACAGCAACGAAGACCCAACGCAGCCAAAAATAAATAAATAAATTTTAAAATAAAATAAATAAATAAAAGAAGGCAAGGAGGGGACTTCCCTGGTGGTCCAGTGGCTCAGACTCTGCACTCCCAATGCAGGGGGCCTGGGTTCGATCCCTGGTCAGGGAACTAGATCCCACACGCCGCAACTAAGAGCCTGCATGCCACAACTAAAGATTCTCCATGCCACAATGAAGATCCCATATGCCACAACTAAGACCCGATGCAGGCAAATAAATAAATATTAAAAAAAAAAAAAGAAGGCAAGGAAAAGGATGTTGGGTTGGGCATTTCTGCTGCTGCAGTCAAATTATAATCATTAGGTGGCTGAATGAATGAGCAAAGAGAGCTAGATTTATGATTCATGATTTAAGGTGCTAACATTTAAGGCTGAGCTTCCAAACTTCAGTATGCATTTGAATCACCAGCGATCTTGTTAAAATGAAGATTCTTATTCAGAATATCAGAGGTAAGGATGGAAATTCTGCATTTCCAACAAGCTCCCAGATGATGTGGGTGTGTGGACCACACTTTGAGTAGAAGGGTCTAAAGCATCATTCTTAACATTATTGGTGTTTTCTCCAACAATTGGAGGAAAACAGCTGATGCAGCTGGAGGAGTACACGGGAACCCAAAGGCTAGGGGTGCTTTGGTGTCTGAATTTGGAGTGAGCAGAAACTGGCTATAGTGGAACGCAGAGTTTGCTTCAACTGAACCTAATACAGCAACTTTTCCCTTAGAGCATCTGCCCTGTCTGCTGACAGACTGAAATTCCTTACAGGAGAAAGCTGAGAAAGAGGGAGGACAGGGAGTAGTTCGGGGAAAGCGGGTGCCCTGGATGTCACGGTCTTGACTCAGAATTCTTGTCTATTGTCCTGCCTAAGAGAACAGACCTTGGCTATACTGAGGCAGGAGTTTAATTTGGCACTGCCTTGGGAAGTGTCTATGGAAGCCCCTTGGGTAGGGTCAAGACCATCAAAAGGCCTATGGCCCCAAGATATCCACCTTCTACCACCCATGGGTAAAACCAAAATTACAGCATCACACATCTCTTGCTTTGCTTTGCTCCCACCTTGCCTGCAGACTTCCCTGGATCACAGAGAGCTTTTGTTGTATGTGAGGGCCCATATGTCCATCCACTGCCCATCATTACTAGTTAAGTCATTGCAACAGAGCCAGAAAATGAGAGAGACCTGGGATATATTTTAAACTCCTGGGAAGATTTTTTAGTGAAGAAAAGTCAAAAGAGAATTGTGGGGGCTTCCCTGGTGGTGCAGTGGTTAAGAATCTGCCTGCCAATGCAGGGGACACGGGTTCGAGCCCTGGTCTGGGAAGATCCCACATGCCGCAGAGCAACTAAGCCCGTGCGCCACAACTACTGAGCCTGAGCTCTAGAACCTGTGAGCCACAACTACTGAGCCTGCATGCCACAACTACTGAGCCTGCGCTCTAGAACCTGTGAGCCACAACTACTGAGCAAGCACGCCTAGAGCCCGTGCTCCGCAACAGAAGAAGCCACCACAATGAAGCCCGCGCACCGCAACGAAGAGCAGCCCCCGCTCGCCACAACTAGAGAAAGCCCGCACACAGCAATGAAGACCCAACACAGCCAAAAATAAAATAAAAATAAAAAATAAATTAACTAAAAGGAATATTACCTTTAAAAAAAAGAGAATTGTGGGAAAAAATATACTATATATCTCAAATATTTATTTATTTATTTTTATTTTTAATTTTAAAAAAGATTAAAAAAAAAAATTTTGGCCAGACCGCACGGCATGGGGGATCTTAGTTCCCCAACCAGGGATCGAACCTGTGCCCCCTGCACTGGAAGGGCAGAGTCTTAACTACTGGACCGCCAGGGAAGTCCCCTCAAATATTTATTTTTAATAAATTTATAATTTAACATATACACAAAATGCAATGATTGAACAAATATAAGGTCAAAGGACAAACTCTGAGGCCCTTTGTGACATTGAGGCCAAAGCCAGTGGCCCTGTCTGCTCCCTGTGATAAGCCTTGGGAAGCTTGGGGCCAGACGCCTGCTCCACCTCCCCATTCCCAGTGTGCTTAGGTGGGCTCAATGGCATGAGCTAACAATTGTTTATCCAGTGTTTACTCTTGTCTTCTTCCTCACTAACAAAACTACAATTTTGTTTTGGGGCAATGTGCCAGTTAAAATATGTCATCTCCCAGTCTCCCATACAGGTTAGGGCAGACCAGGTGACCCATTCTTAGCCAATGGGATTTGGTCAGCAGTCTATTGGATGGGGCTTCCACAAAATTATTATTTTAATGATAGAGAAGGAAAGACTCAGCTGACATACAGATTTTGTCCTTCTGGCTTCCTTCTTTGAATACAGATGTGATGCCTGAAGGTAGAGTAGTATTTTGTAGTCAAGAGAATGAAAGTCAAATGCTAAGGATGGAAGAGCAGAAAAGTGCAAGAGATCTGGCTTCCTAAGGGCATTGTGAATTTGCTATATTAGACTTGAACAACCTACCTCTGGACTTCTCGATATATGAGAAAAATAATTCTTTATTTGGGACTTAACTGTCACTTCCCAAGGAGGTGTTGGGCTGGTCTGGTGCTCCACTTATGATAAACACCAGTGACATCTGTATAATCTTCACTGAAAAAGCTCTCTGTGTAAATTGAGTTGTAATCAAGTGTGGCCTCAGTGGCTTCTTCCAGGAAGCTGGGAGTGTCTGACTCCACTGGAAAGCCTGTGCGTTCTCCAAGGACCTGTCAGGAGTGGAGTTTAGGTCAGTAGTGAATTCTAGACCAGTGGTCAGGTCCAGGGGTGGTGTGGGGAAAGTCACAGCCAGGGCGAATAAGGCAGAGAGGATCAGGGCTTTCCTGGGCGAGGTGCAGAGGGCGAGTGCGGGGTGCTCTCCAAGGTAAGCAGGAAGGCAGGCAGGCCCTGCGTGTGACCCCCTTTCTAATCCTCTCTTCGTTCTCCCCACTCTTCACCCCTTTCCTTCCCTCCTTGCATGGATTCTCACATGTCCTATTGCATTACCTTGAAAGCCCATCACAGAGCAATGATTTACTTTGCCAAGCGGAAGACAGTGCCAAGTCATTGCATAATCCCCTCCGATGTTCAGAGTTCCTGAGCAGCTGCTCTGGAGGTGGATGAAAATAACCCACCGTTTCAGTTTTTATAACGCATTCAGGAGTGAGAATGTTATTTTTAGGGCACGATCATTTCAAAGCTCTTGCTGGCCTGGGAGGAAATGTCTCCAGCGCTTTAGGGAAATGACGTAGGTTCTCTTTTCTCTTCCAGCCACTGTCCAGAATGAGTTCTTTCTTTGTAGTAACAGGAAACGATTCATTGCTCATATCCAACTGAGAGAGTTTCAAACCACTGGAATTTAGGGTACTTTCCTGCTTTATGGCCTATGCAGTAAGTGAACTTGATATCCCTAATTCCACCTTGGTTTGGGGAGGATAAAGGTGATGTCTTTTATTGCAAATGGCCCAGAGCGTTGTCAGGTATGCATGGAGTGAGGCAAGGATTTTGGTGCATGAGGTTTATTGAGGACCACAGTGAGGGAGAGGAGAAAGGAGGGTGGAGAAACAATGAAGCAGATGCTCATCAACAGGTCTCTGTCATGGCCCCTGTGGCTTCATCCTCTGAGGACTCTGAAGGTCCTGGAACATGCCTCAGAACCATCCCACTGAGGGCGGAGAGATGGAGTGTGTATACACCCACTCCCATCCCTCAGGGACTAAGGGCTGAGTGTGGGACATTAATTATGTGACGCCTCTGGTCTGCCCTGGAGTGGACTGAGCAGCCCCACTTCCCAGGGTCAGAGACTGTCTTGGACAGAGAGACTAGGAAGTTCTCCACGAAGCCGAAGGACATATGGGTGGGACACTGACAGCATCTGTGACAAGGGTCAGGGTCCGATTCGTAAATGAGCCATGTGACCCACATTTAAAATATACAGTGTGGGCATTTCCCTGGAGGTCCAGTGGTTGGGACTCCGTGCTTTCACTGCTGAGGGCCCAGGTTCGATCCCTGGCTGGTGAACTAAGACCCCACAAGCCTCTCAGCCAAATATATATACATACACACACACAGACACACAGACACACACACCCACACAGTATGGACTTCTGAACAACCATTTTTGCCTTGCAAGGTCTATTTGTTTTTTTTGTTTTTTTTTTTAATTTTTGGCTGCACTGGGTCTCCGTTGCTGCACGCGGGCTTTCTCTAGCTGTGGTGAGTGGGGGCTACTCTTCACTGCGGTGCGCGGGCTTCTCATTGCGATGGCTTCTCTTGTTGCGGAGCACGGGCTCTAGGCACGCGGACTTCAGTAGTTGTGGCATGTGGGCTCAGTAGTTATGGCTCACAGGCTCTAGAGCACAGGCTCAGTAGTTGTGGCGCACGGGCTTAGCTGCTCCGTGGCATGTGGGATTTTCCAGGACCAGGGATCAAACCCGTGTCCCCTGCATTGACAGGCAGATTCTTAACCACTGTGCCACCAGGGAAGCCCTGGTCTATTTGCTTTTAAGTAAAGAAGCAGAGAATCCAGCTGTAGGTATTGGCTGTGGAGCAAAAGCAAATTGGAATTGAAGCCTTTATCATCTGCAGTTCCCATCCCCCTTCTCCAGCTCCACCCAAAGTAAATGAGGTCACTCTCCCCCTGTAGAGTCAGCACAAGTCTGGGCAGAAGATGACGCCGTTGACTCTCAGCTGAAAACTGAGACAGCAGCATTTGCAAGAGCCAAGAAAGAACAGGGCTCAGACTCTATCATCTGTATCTAGAGAATGCAGGGAACAATGTTAAATACCTGTGATGGCCATGACGATGAAGCCCACCAAGTCAAAGACGTCCAGCGGATACTTGGTGCCTACACTAGAGCTCCTGCAGACAAATAAGAAGTCCCAAATATGTACTGTTTTAAATACTTTTGTTTTCTTTTTGTTCATAAAAATAATACATACTTCCGGTAATTTTACAAAACTTCGAAAATACAGAATAAGGTAAAGAAGGGAAAAAATGAACTATAATTCATGTTCTGATCTTGTATAAATACATAAACAAAATAGGTAAATCTATATATAAAGAAAATGCAGATCTTTTATAATATAATCATATATTAGAGCCAGTTGGGATCCTTTTACATACATGGTTCTATATCCTGTTTTTCATAAAGTATATCATGGGTTGTGTGAATCTGTATGCCGTTGACAAATTCACAGTGTCTCTGTCATCTGAATCCTATTCCATCACCTGGATATGCCATAAACCATCTGGCCATTCTTCTATGAATTTGTGGTGAACACTTTTGTGCTGACAATCTGACCTCTGGGTATTTTGTTGCGATGTACTCTCAGGTGTGGGATTACAGAGTCAAAGGGAATGAGGCCAAGAGTCTGGGGACCGAGTGAAGGGGCGGCCTCCACCCAGCAGTCCCTAGAGAGAATCTATGACAGAGATGACTCTCTTGGCTAAGGAGTTGCAGGCCAGGCAGGGTCCTCAAGTTTGAGGGAACCCTAGAGATAGCCTCCTCCCACACCCTCTTTGTTGTTTTTCAGATAGGAAACTGAGTCCCCAAGAGGTTAAGTCCCTTGCAATTTTGGGGCACTGTCTGCCACTTCTGGCATATGTGTAAGCCCTCAACAAGCCTCTCTGAGAGCAGCCCAGATGGACCAGACTTGGCCAGGCCATCAGGCTCCAGACTTGGGTTGTTTTTAGAAATTAAATTACATCATGACACAGAAGATGGAATGGCCAGGCAGCTGGCTGCCCAGCTAGAAGGAAGGCTATGTTCTTCTGGTGCTTGAGAGCCTGAAAGGGTACCTCCTTCCCCATCAGCTGACTACATATAATAGGATAAAATATCTCTTCCTTCATTTGGAAAAACCACGAGGCTTGGTGAAGTGCCTAGGAGCAAAAATAAATCAGAAGGAACACCATGCATTGGGTCAGAGTGAGTCAATGAAACCCACACTGGGAAAGGCAAAGACTTTCATGAAGGCAGCTCATTCTTTGCTTGTTTGTTGAATGAAGATTTGGACTCCAGGTATGGTGTGTATTGCAGACACTGTCAGAGTCCTGCTCCTATTCCCTCAGCACACACCGTTCCCAGATATAGCAACCACTTCCTACTACAAGCACCTGAGAAGTGTTACTTGAGGGCTTTCTCTGGCTGCAGGAGTCTTGCTCAGGGCCATCTGAACAGGGAGGCTAGAAGGGCAGGAAGCCATCTCCTGGAGCAACCATCAACCAACGACCAATGGGAGTTGGTGTTTAATAATCCCTGTTTCCTTGTCTTGTGGGTAGGACATCTTTGTTCTCTGCCATCTCACACAGGTCCCAGTGTGAGTGGGTCACAGACGCCTGGAGCAGTAACCTGCTCATTAACATACCCTGCATTGGTTGGTTTTCCTTCTGTCTTACTCTCCTACTCCCCTACCAGTTCTCCTGGCATCACCCCCAACTCAAATGCTTGTGTCCATGTCTCCTTCTAGGGGAACCCAACCTAAGAGAATGTAGCCCCTTGAGAATTAACTGTAGGAAACCTTGATATGAGAAACTTCGATCAGCGGAGTAGACACAAACTGATACAGATGTTAAAATTGGCAGACAAGGACATTAAAATCATTATTATAATTATGTTCTGTATTTTCAAAAAGTTAGAGCATAATAAGATGAGATATGGAAAATATTCTAAAGTCCAATGGAACTGCTAGAGATGAAATAGAGAGAGGCAAGCAACCAAGATAAACATCGACAGTAGATGAAGATCCCAGGCTGACAGGCAGAGGTCAAATTATAATAGCTAGGATTAGGTTCGGTTACATAAAACAGGGTAGGGGGTGGTAATTAGCAGTACCTTAAACAAGAGAGAAGCTTATTCCTCTCTCATGTAAAAGAAATCTGGAGGTAGGCACTGCATAACTAAAAGGGCAGCTGCACTCTGCCATCAGATTCAGTCTGGTCTTTCAACCCTACTATCCTTTGTGTATAGCTTTCATTCCCTCATGGCCCAAGGTGGCAACTAGAGCTCCAGCCATTACATCCACATTCTAGGCAACAGAAAGAAGGAAGAGCAGAAGAGCAAAAAGAGCCCTTCCTAGCAGGTCAATTCCATTTAAGCAGTCTGCCTGGAAACCTTGTAGAACTCTTCCACTTAGATCCCATTGCCTAGAACTTCATGTGGCAGCCTCAAGCTGCAAAGGAGCCCTAGAATTATACAGTCTTAGCTGCTAAAATCAGAGTGGTGCTATTAAGTAGGGAACAAAAGAATGGGCTGTTGGGTCAGATAACTACCCCTCTCTGCCTTACCAAGAAAGATCCAAGGCTTAGAGATGTTTGGTGCAGAGGGCTGCAAGGCGAAGGACAGAAAACAGGGGTTAGTTGAATGTTTGTTTTCAGAATAACTGAACCATTTAGATCTCCACTTTGCATCTACCTCGCACATGTGGAACACAGGCAATCCAAACAAAAAAAATATTAAAGCTCTGTATCAGTTATCACGGCTGTACAACAAACCACTCCAGATTTTAGTGGCATAATATAACATTCATTTATTATTTCTCACAATTTTATGGGTTGGCTGCGGTCAATTGGCAGCTCCACCAGGTCTGGGCAGTCTAAGATGGCCTGGGGCCTTGGTTCTGGCTGTCATTTGGCCCCCTCTCTGCATGGTTTCTCATCACTTCAGTAGTCTAGCTCATGCTTCCAAGAGAGAGAAGCTGGAGGCTGCAAGGTCTTTTGAGACTGAGGCCCCAGAACATGCATAGTGTTACTTCTGCTGCATTCAGTTAGCCAAAGCAAGTCACAAGGCCAGACCAGGTTTAACAGGTAAGAAATAGACTTCATCTTTTGATGGAGGAGCTGCAAAGCCATTGTTAAAGAGGCACGGACACAGGGAGGTTTGATTCATTGGGAACCATCCTGTTAACAATCTGGCAGAGACTCTAAAGAAACTGAATAAACTGCCTGGAGGGCTCCCAGAATGAAGCTGTCCCCATTCTGGAATCTTGAGATCTTATCATCTCAAGGCCTACTCCCTTCTTGTTCATTCTAGAGCAAAGTCTGCCAATAAATAAGCCCTGCCCACTTCACCTCTCAGCTGAGGACCAAAAGAAAGAGCATGACATATACACCAGCAGAAGGATTCAGTACCAAATACCTTGAAAAATCTATCCAGTCTCTTACTCTTGGGTATGTACAGTTAACAAAGGGCTACCAAAAACATTAAGAAAATTTGAAACATGAAAAAGAAAGACCAAGCCAAAGGTACAATTAACCCCAGAGGAAATGGAGATAAACTAGAGAACAGAAGGAAGCATAATTTTTTTAAAATTATTTATTTTTATTTATTTTGGCTGTGTTGGGTCTTCGTTGCGGTGTGCGGGCTTCTTATTGCGGTGGCTTCTCTTGTTGTGGAGCGCGGGCTCTAGAGCGCAGGCTCAGTAGTTGTGGTGCACGGGCTCAGTTGCTCCGTGGCGTGTGGGATCTTCCCAGACCAGGGCTCGAACCCGTGTCCCCTGCCTTGGCAGGCAGATTCTCAACCACTGCGCCACCAGGGAAGCCCAGGAAGCATAATTTAAAAACAAAAAAACTTAAGTGACTTCAAAGAGATTTGAGAAGTTATTATATTTATAAAACAAGAACAGAATACTGGGGGGGGAAAAAAAAACAGTCAACAGCACAAGAAAAATCTTTGGAAGTATAATGGCAGGTATAAAAAATTCAACAGAGAGTTTGAAAGAAAAGGAACTCTTCCAGGAAATGGAACAAAATCAAAGAAATGGAAAATAGAAGAGGTAATGAAGATAGAAGACCACCCTAGGAAGTTCAGCATCTAAATAGTAGGAAGTCAGTAAACAGAGAAAGTGGAAACCAAAGGAAGGAAATTATTAAAGAACTATGGAACAAAATTTCCTACAAAGATATATGCCCTTACTTTGAAAGAGCCTTCTGAGCTCCTGGTCTAATAAGTTGTTTTTTTTTTTTAAACCCAAGTCTAGGTACCAAAGGGAAACTTCAGAACATCATGGATTAAGAGAAGACCCTCAATCTTCCTAGGAAGGTAAGAAACAACAGATCACAAATAAAGGAAAAGATTAAAGCATCCAGGGACTTCCCTGGTGGTCCAGTGGTTAAGAATCCACCTTCCAATGCAGGGGACTCAGGTTTGATCCCTGGTCGGGGAACTAAGATCCCACATGCTGCGGGGCAACTAAGCCTGTGCGCCACAGCAAAGAAGAACCCGCGCACCAAAAACGACGACCCAGCGCAGCCAAAAAAAAAAAAAAAAGATTAAGGCATCCAACTTATTATCAGACATGAAAGAGCTTAGAAATTTTGCCTCTCAAGTATCCTTTCTGTCAAAGGAAGATGTGGTATATAGGACACAGTGGAACTCCCCTAGGAGTGCTATGAAAAGAAACTCCAGCTTCTCAGCTGTTCAAGCAGCCTGAGCACAACCAGTTCACCTTAGATCAAAGACTCAGTGAGCTCTCACAAGAATATTTTTAAGAAACATGGAATACATTTCAAACAATAGGAAAAAGGAAGAAGAAGCTAAATGATATTAGTCATGTAGTAAAGAAAGCATATATTTCTTCTTTCAACAGCAAAAGAGAACCAATTAGAAACATTAGAAAACAAATGTACAAGATGTAGGAAGCAACGAAAAATCGCAGCATGATTTTGAGGAACTGGGAATGTAAGTGTAGTAAACTGATTGCATTAATGACCCAATGGTACTCCATTGTATGATTAATACTAGTTTATTCATTTTTCTGTTGATGGACTTTTGGGTTGTTTCCAGTTTGGGGCTATTGTGAATAAAGTTATTGTGAAAATTCTTGTCTTTGTCTTTTGGTGTGAATCTCATTCTTAACTCAGGTCTTTTTCACTTGCTCTTTCCTCTGCCTGGACCACTTCACCTCTAGATCTTTCCAAGGCTGGCTCTCTCTCACGGTTCAGGCTAGCTATCAGATGGTGGCTGGAGGGGACAGGCTGGGGGCTGGAACACTTGGGGGCTGGCTGGGCACCTCTTTCTCTTACAGTTTCAGGGCCTCTCCGTGTGGTTTCTCTTTGTGTGTTGGTTTGAGCTTCCTCATAGTGTGGCAGCTTCAGGGCAGTTGGACTGCTCCCATAGCAGCTGACAGTCTCAAGAAAGTATTCCAGCAAACAGGGGAAACGTCATTGCCTTTTACAACCTAGCCTTGGAAATTACATGGCATTGCTTCTGCTGTGTTCTGTTGGTTACAGGTAAATCACCAATCCACCTCAATTCAAGGGTAAGGAAAATACACTCTACCTCTTCATAAGTGAGTGATAAGAATCTAGATGAGCCATGTGGAATGGAAGATATTATTGCAGCCAATTTTTGGAAGATACACTCAGCCATACTGTCCATACCCTGTGTGGTTTTTTCCATAGTACTTTCTATTATTAGATATTATTTTATTTCTTTCTTTGTTTTTGATCAGCCATCGCCCTTTACTAGAATATGTGCCCTAAAAAGGGCAGGAACCCTCTCTTTATTATTCTCTGTCCTCTTACCAGTACTTGAATGGTGCGTGTGAAACCGAGTCCCCCTAAAACCAAGTTCTCCTGAGTTTATGATTAATCTCTCTATCCAAAACCCTGTTCCTTTAGGATTGAGGAATAGCAAAGAAAATGGAGGATTGAAACCAAGCAGGACCTTGTGGGGCCTTCCCAGGTAAAAAAGTCCTTCCATGTCCCCCATTTCTTGTTCATAGAAAAAAAGGCTTTAGTCTCCTAGGCCTTCCCCAAGTTCCAAAGAGCAAGTTCAAGCAGTTAATGATCAGGACAACAGAGTCATAGGACTCCTAGCTCCTCCTAAAGGGATATACTTAACAACCTGGTGCATATCTTGGAGTTCTTCTGCAGAAACTAAGACCCCTATGCAAGTGGAGGATGGTGACACTACATGCTGACCACAAGCACACAGACACTAGACTGGCTGGAACCAGAAGGCTTAGATTCCTGAAACATCACCCTGTTACTTCACCACCAACCAGTCAGAAGAAACTCCACGAGCTGATCATGCATCCTCCCACCCTCTTCTCTAACACTGTCTTTAAAAACCCTTGCCTGGAAGCCATTGGGGAATTTGGGTCTTTTGAGCATGAGCTGCCCTTTCTCCTTGCTTGGCACCTGCAATAAACCCTTACTTTGCCGAAAACACCCACTGTCAGAGTTTGGCTTTCTGCACTGCAGGCACAAGAGCCCTTGCTTGGTAACACCTGCACATCATATTCAACATGTTTGTTGAATAAAATAATAAGACTTTTGAGACAGGGAACCAATAGATGCCTCATGTTAATAAACCAAGTAACAGAAGCACAAGCACATTATTTAGGGATGTGGACTTAACCACTCAAAGAAGTAAACTAGAAATAGTTAAAGGAGTTGCCTGTAGGGCTCAAGATGGGAAAGAAAGGATGGGACAGAGGGCAAATACTTTACTGCAGCACTTGTGTATATGGAAATTTTTTAAATGCATGTACTTTTTTTTTCCATTTTATTATTATTTTTTAACATCTTTATTGGAGTATAATTGCTTTACAATGTTGTGCTAGTTTCTGCTGTAAAGTGAATCAGCTATATGTATACGTATATCCCCATATCCCCTCCCTCTTGTGTCTCCCTCCCACCCTCCCTATCCTACTCCTTTAGGTAGTCACAAAGCACTGAGCTGATCTCCCTGTGCTATGCAGCTGCTTCCCACTAGCTATCTATTTTACATTTGGTAGTGTATATATGTCCATGCTACTCTCTCACTCCATCCCAGCTTACCCTTCCCCCTCCCTGTGTCCTCAAGTCCATTCTCTATATACAAGCAGCTCATGAAGCTCAATATCAAAAAAACAAACAACCCAATCCAAAAATGGGCAGAAGACCTAAATAGACATTCCTCCAAAGAAGATATACAGATTGCCAATATACACATGAAAGGATGCTCAACATCACTAATCATTAGAGAAATGCAAATCAAAACTACAATGAGGTATCACTTCATGCCGGTCAGAATGGCCAGCATCAAAAAATCTACAAACAGTAAATGCTGGAGAGGGTGTGGAGAAAAGAGAACCCTCTTGCACTGTTGGCGGGAATGTAAACTGATACAGCCACTATGGAGAACAGTATGGAGGTTCCTTAAAAAACTAAAAATAGAACTACCATATGACCCAGCAATCCCACTACTGGGCATATACCCTGGAAAACCATAATTCAAAAAGAGACATGTACCACAATGTTCATTGCAGCTCTATTTACAATAGCCAGGACATGGAAGCAACCTAAGTGTCCATTGACAGATGAATGGATAAAGAAGATGTGGCACATATATGCAACAGAATATCACTCAGCCATAAAAAGAAATTAAATTGAACTATTTTTAGTGAGATGGATGGACCTAGAGTCTGTCATACAGAGTGAAGTAAGTCAGAAAGAGAAAAACAAATACTATATGCTAACACATATATATGGAATCTGAAAAAAAAAAAAAAAAGGTTCTAATGAACCTAGGGGCAGGACAGGAATAAATGCGTGTACTTTTGCTTGTTTGATATTAAAATTTTTTAAGCTAAATTTTAAGAGGTTATTGTAGAAAATATGGAAAAATTGGAAAATATGCAAGACTAACAAAGCATTATTTGCAATCCCACCACCCAGAGACAGCCACTCTAAACACTTTGTTCTATTACCTTCCTGTTGAAAATAGTCTGTATCTTGCCTTTTTATTTTCTTTGCATGAATTCTATTGTGAGGATTTGCTCTAGAGCAGAAATGCTGCCTGGTAAAGGTAACCTAAGGATTCCTTTACTTCTTGTTTCCCCTACTTAAAGGTCTGCATAATTATGCCCTTTTTTTTCCTCTCTCCACCCTGACAATCGTGTTTAACCCACTCTTTCCCCGCCTCTCCTTCCCTCTTATTCAAAGACCTCGTGAGTTCATCACTGTCTCTTTCTCCTCAGTCACAGGACAGCAGCGTGTGTCTTGGTGACTTATTGCTACACAACAAACTACCCAAAACTCACTGACTTAAGACAACCATTTTTAGCATTTTTCAACAGTTCTGTGGGTCAGGGATTTGAGCAGGCTCAGCCCCATCATCTCTGCTCCACCTGATGTCTGTTGAAGCATAACGTCCACCACGTCCAATGCCTCAGCTCAGACCACTGGCAAGGCTGGTGGCGAACAGGAATGGTTACATTGGGATCACATGTCTGGGGCTTTAGCTTACTCTGGCTGCCAGGTGCCTGGCTTCTCTTCCATGTGGTCTCAGAGCTTTTCCCTCTCCACATGGTCTCCCCAGCAGGGTGGTCAGTCTTCCTGCATGACTGCAGGGCTCCCAGGAGCTTGTGTCTGGAACTCTGCCTGCATCCTGTTGGCTACAGCAAGTCACAGGCCCAGCCCAGACGCAAGGGGAAGGGAACACACAGGGCATGAACACCAGGAGGCATGGGTTACTGGCGGCCACCAGTGAGTCACATGGATATGAATTCAAATCCTGGCTCCTCAGCTTGCTAGCTGTATTTCTTTGGCCTAATTTCTATACTTCTCTGAGCCACCATTACCTTCTTTATCCATAAAATAATCAGGATATAATTCCTTCTGGGCAGAATCATTCTATGCATTGAATAAGAAAAACACGTACTATGCTGCACATGATCACTGCATGGGGTTTCATAGGAGGGACTCAAGCATTAGAAAGATGTGCAAACCATAAACTTGATAGAACCATAAGAAAATAAGCTCCTGGTAATCTGAAGAAATCTTTGGGAGGGCTTTAGACTTCCAAGGAACCAGAAGTTGGAATCTCAAAAAAATCGCAAAATACGGTGATTCCAGTATGGTTCCATGGGTGAAGAATTTCTTCTCTCTCTTCTGTCTTCAATTACTACTTTCTTCTATTTGCCAACCTCTTGGCTGTATTTTAAGCTTAGTCCTTCTCTTCTTATCTCTCTTGTTGACTAATTTCCTTTGCCTTGTAACCCCTTGTTCTATCCAAAAACCTGGAGCCACAAGAAGCCCTTCCCATGGTCATCCACCTTCCCCTCTAGAAGAGAAATCCCTTTAAGCCTCGTCCCCATAACTGTGCCCTTTCTCCTGGCCTCCTGCCTTGTCACTTCCACCGTGAGGCTCCTCCCCAGCAAGAGATTTGAGAGCAAATGACCTTTAACCCAATGAGAGTCCCCCTCCTGCAATCTCCACTAATCTTCTTAGGTGTTAATATTTAGCCTTACCTGGTAATACCCAGGTGCTGGTAAATGCAGCTGCCCACAGCCTCATCAGACAACCTTTTGGAATGCTTCCCTTGCTTCTTTCCCCTGCTTGTTTGATGGAGATTTGAACAGATTTCTGTTCTGGCAAGAGATCAGCAGAAGTGATACCCCTTTTTCAGTTGAAGGAACACACTTTGAAATTCAAAGATTTGATGAAGCACACAGAAACTGTTTCTCAGAGTTGCTCTGAGGTAACTCACAGGATAATTAGCACATTATCAAAGGCCTGAAATGAATGTACAGTGAGGAAGGTGATCAGTTCTCCTCCCACTTTGGAGGGCAGGTCTGGGGTTGGGGGGAAGCCCCAGTTTCTGCATGTCTAAGATGCCTCCAGAAGATGCTGATGCTGCTGGTCTGGGGACCACACTTAGCCAGGAAATGCTACTAAGTAGCAAAGAAGATGAGAGAGAAGCGATGGACATCTTCCTGCAGCTCTGAGAGGCAGCAAGCAACCCTCAATTTTTCCGGGCATCTCCGTGCAGCGAAGACCCTGGGCTTTGGGGACAGATAGAGCTCTCCACCCACTGGGTGGTCCTGGGCAAGTCACTTTACCTCTCTGAGACTCAGTTCCCTCATTTGTAAAGAAGGGGGTGGAGTTCATACCTGCCCCACTGAATTGTCTGGGAGATTTTGAGACACAGTGTGTAGGATGGCCCAGCTGAGTGCCCAGCACATCTAAGCCCTCAGTAACCGGTACCTGGTCTCACTATTGCAAGGGTGGAATCAAGAGACATAAGCAAGAGCCCGATGTCTTCAGCTTTTTCATGTTCCAAGTGAGGACGTGGCTTTGTCTTCACAGGTCCCAAGTTAATAAACAGCAGTGTTCGTGGGCGTGCTCCCAGCGTTCAGACGGCTGCTCTGCTTTAATGGGTACACTTGAGCCACCCCAGGGCAAAATGAGTTAATGCTCTGGAGTCATGAAGAGAAGGCTCTTTCTCATGAGCTGTCACACCCTCTGATGTGAAGGTGTCTTTCATAGACTGTTTTCTATTATTAAGTTCCTGTGACACCTTTGGCACACACAGATCCTTCTCCAATGGCAGAAAATGAAAACATTTCACAGTTCTTATGGGTTCAAGTCCATTTTCTGCTCCTACACACACAAAAGCATTTTCTTTGAGTCTACGTGCCCCATTTCTAAGCCTCTGGTTTTCCCAGACATCCTCATTAAGCAGCAATACCTGCAAGTCCTTCAAAGGACTTACTCTGTTTGCTCAAACCTTCAAATTGCTTTGCAATAACTAGAGACTGCTCTGCTGACAGGCAGGAGAGAGAACAACCCAGATTTCTTTCTCTGGGTTTCTGCTTGTTTTGACTGTTGCAGTTTACACCCACATGTTGTCTAACTTTTACTGATGATTCAACAGAAGCCACCACCAGCAAAACCAGTTGTTTTGTGTCAGAGAACAGCCTTTGACTGAGGTGATTTTCTATGATGATGGCGACAACCTGATTTCTGGAAATGAAATTTCTAGAATTCTCTCTCAAGATGCCTGGGAAGAACATACAACTCTATGGTTCATTCATTACCTTATATCCCCAAATTTATTTCTCCTTACTTATAGAGCTAGTTTGTTTTACCAGTGTAAAAAAAGACTTTATCATGAGCACACTTTCTCTTCATTTAAGCAAAATTCCTAAACTGCAGTTGCTACCCTTTCTAACTTAAGAGATCAAAACTGGGCAGTGGGAGGTGTAGAGTTTAGAGCTGTTAAAGAAAGGCAATCAATGGAGTAAGTAGTAGTGACATAGGGACATCAAAGATGGTGCCCAAATGGTTTACTTCACTAGCTGGGAATATGTATTCACCAACATGATATGTATTTCAGAAACCTCCTAAATTCATGTTGAATTAAGATTTTTACCTTAGGGACTTCCCTGGTAGTCCGGTGATTAAGAATCCACCTTCCAATGCATGGGACGTGGGTTCGATCCCTGGTCGGGGAACTAAGATCCCACATGCCGCGGGGCAACTAAGCCCACGTGCCACAACTACTGAGCGTGCAAGCCACAACTAGAGAGAAGCCCGTGCACCGCAACGAAGATCCTGCATGCCGCAACTAAGACCCGACGCAGCCAAAAAATAAAAATTAAAATTATAAAAAGATTTTTACCTTAAAGCTATGTGACACTAATTAGCATATTAAAGGTTTTCCATTTAAGAAATGAAGATAGACCATGAGATAAGCTAATTAGTTAGGAGGAAACTTTAATGAAGAAAAAAATACGAGCAAAAGCAAGAGGCACGTAAATTTGTTTTTCCTCCAGAGACCATACATACTCAAGCAATGTGGATGAAATTTCCCCATTTTCAACCCTATATATTTATCCAAATCAGATAGATAGATAGATAGATAGATAGATAGATAGATAGATAGATAGATTCAAGGCGCTCTTCTCCTTCCTACAGAGAGCTGTTTATTGAGGCAGCAAATATTTCTTGAGTGTCTAATCCATGCTGGGCACCATGCTTGGTGCTGGAGGCTGTGAACAAGACAAACGAGTAGCAGTCATTCCACATGCTAATATAGGATATTAGTTAAGCGTCTTCTGGTTACAAGAAACAGCTACTCCAGCAAATGTAAGCAAAAATGGGAACTTATTGGAAAGCTATTACTGGAAGAGTTAAACATCCAAACCCTGGGTAGGGCAGAACCAGGAATTCATGGACCTTCCCCTTTGGGCAATGATGTCATTATGGTGACTCAGCCCCAACAAGTCCCAACTGCTGTGTCTTTCAGGTCAAGTTTCTGAAGAGAGAAACTCATTGGCTCAGCTTAGGTGCAGTGTCTATCCCTGGTCCAGTCAGCCATGGCCAGAATGGCCAGCTCATGTGGCTTGAACCTGCCCTGACATATTTGAGTCTTCCCAGAAACTCAAAGATTTTGTGAGTAGAGCAGACACTCGTTAGTTTCTATATTTTGTAGCCCTAACATGTCAATAGGTTCAGGGTTATATTCAAAATATTTAACAACTGCTATGACCCAGGCAGTGACTAGTCCAACCAATGCTGGTTGTAGGCTAGAAATAAGGTCCAGGAGGGTCCTTGCTGGGTCAGGCATTAACCCTGTAGTTACTAGGTCATGGGGAGGTATGGGGCATACTATGGAAGGGGCCAAGGTGGCCCTGGAGAGGTGGGGCTTTGGGGAATTTTCCTAGAAGTTCAGGTGCCCTGGAAGTAGATTCCGAGTTGCAGATTTACATGGAAGTGATTTATTAAGGAAATGTTCCCAGGGAAGGCCATTAAGAAAGTGGATGAAGCAAGACAGGGGAGGAGAGGAAGCCAAGCAAGGGTGCTATATTGGGGTTCTCCAGAGAAACAGAACCAATGGAATACACGTGTACAGCTGACCCTTGAACAACATGGGTTTGAACGGCATGGGTCCACTTATACGCAGATTTTTTTTCAATAAATATATATAGTACTACACAATCAGGGGTTGGGTGAATCCACAGATGCAGAAACACAGGGCTGTCTATAGGTCTTGAGAATCTGCAGATTTTGGTATATGCGAGGGCTCCTGGATACTGAGGGAGGAATGAATATATATACACATATATGATTCCATATATATAGATATGGAATTGGCTAACATGATTATGGAAACTGAGAAGTCCCACCATCTGCTGCCTGCAAGCTGGAGACCCAGAAAAGACAGTTGCAGTCAATCTGAAGACCTGAGATTCAGGAGAATGGGTGATATAACTTCTAGTCAAAATCTGGAGGCCTGGAAACAAAGACCACTGATGGTGTAAGGCCCAGTCCTTGACAGGAGAAGACTGATGTCCTAGCTCCAGCAATCAGACAGAGATTGAATTCTCCCTTCCTCTGTCTCTTTGTTCGCCCTTCCTTTGTTCTATTCAGGTCCTCAGCAGATTGTGTGAGGCCCACTCACATTGGGGAGGGCCATCTGCTTTGCTCAGTCTACCTATTCAAATCCTAATCTCATCTGGACACACTCAGGATAAGGTTCAACCAAATATCTGGGCACCCTGTGTCTCAGTCAAGTTGATGCTTAAAATTAACCATCACAGATGCCCTCAGGGATGCCTCATCCCAGATGCCACAGCCTGGGAATGTGGACTCTTTCACTGGAATAGACTCATGTCTAGCAGAGACCCTTGCACAGTTTAGGCTTTCACTAATAAACAAGTGAAGTTCTGGATTGAAGCTACGCTGCAGATTTCTCCCAACCAGAGGCAAGGGAGCCAGCCGCTTGTTATCTTAGCCCTTCTTGGTCACTGTTTCACGGCCACGTCGGGCAGGGATCTCCTCCCCACGCACGTCTGGCTCTCTGTGCCTTGGCTGAGCAGCTGCTGCAGAGTAACAGGTGCTGGAGGTGAAACCACCCAGAGAGTCAGGTGGAGGATGGAGCCCTGACATTGTCTGTACCAGTGGGATCAGGGCAGTGGCTGCTTACCAACTTGTTCAGACGTATTTCAATATTTTGACAATCAGTACAGCCAATCACGTGTGTGCCAGCTGGATGTCAGCCCTAAAAACAATGCAGGGTATGGCAACCAGAGACTGAGACAGTGAATAGCAATCCAGCCTCTTCAACTGGCTCGATGTCAGTAGGCCACATTCATCTAAGGCATCAGTTCCCTTAACTCTAAAATAAAAGGGTTGGGGTAGATGATTTTACTTCCAATCTTCTATAGATAATTTCTCCCCTAATAACATTAAGAATTGTCTTCACCGTGTCTAGACCCTGCCTAGATTTTGAGATTCAAAGATAAATAATACATGCAGTGGACGCTTGGCTCTTTCCCTTTGTTTCTAGACTCTAACCTCACCTTCCTATTTGCTGCTCTCTGTTTGGGGGACGCCCCACATGTGTGGCCTTAGTGGAAAGTCTCGGCAGCTTCCTAAAAGGAAGGTCCTCCCTGATTAGCCCAACACAGACAGAGGGCTTGGACCTCTGGATCGCTGGGTGCTTTCTCCTAGAGTTTGGAATTTGGAGTGAATGACACCTGGAGGAGGGGACGGTTTGGAGGTCACTCCTTGCAGGCAGCAGGGACTTGCTGACTACACTCTTCTAAAGTGTGGCCTCTGCTGGGGTTCCTGATGCATGGCCTCCTGGAGCCCCTTAGGCTGCACCTTTTCAAGCCTAGCTGTACACACTTGGTTCCCCTGACATCCTTCTACATTCCCTTTCTGTTGCGTTAGTTTCCATTCTGTATCATTGCTCAAGAGTTGTTGGCCTGTCTCTTCGCATTTCTAGACAGTAGATGCCTTGAAGCCTAGGACTGTGGACTCTTCCACTGGAGTCGACTCATGTCCAGCAGAGACCTTTGCACAATTTAGGCTTTCACTAAGAAACAAATGAATAAAAAGTAACAAATCATGGTACAGACAAAAAGACACTGGAAAATTAGCCATGGAATTTTTTAGAAAACTCTATTCTGAGATTAATACACAAGTACCTGAACAAACAACTGTGTTTCTGCAAGGATTTCTTTTTTCAAATACTGATGAAAAGACTCATCTATGTGTCTGTTTCCTTGTCCAGCTCTTTATCCAATAATAGTTTGTTTACCTGTGTGGGTGACCTTGCTTCTAGGCCTAAGGCTGAGCTTCCCAGGACTATTGTTTTAGGTGATGTTTACGTGCAATTTTTTCTTTTGTTCCTTGTGGATAAAACAACTTAGTAACCATAAGATGAGAATCTGAAGCAGCTAAAAATCAACATCTTGAGTGGTCTTCCAGCCATGTCCACTCTCAGCAGGACCCAACAAAAACATCCCAAACAGACTAGCAGATACAAACTATTATATACAGAAGGGATAAACAACAAGGTCCTACTGTATAGCACAGGGAACTATGTTCAACATCCCATGATAAACCATAATGGAAAGGAATATGAAAAAGAATGTGTGTGTATATATATATATATGTATATATATATACACATACATGAGTCACTTTGCTGTACAGCAGAAATTAACACAACATTGTAAATCAACTATAGTTAAATAAAATAAATTTTTAAAAAATCCCAAACAGATGAAAACCTGTTTGCTTTGAAGACACACAAAAAAGAAACTGAAAGAAAAAAGAGTGAAACGTGTGCCAAGCAAGAGAGAGATTTCTCCTTATACTTTTTTAAAAAAATAAAAGATGAACTCATTATTATCCCAAAATCTCTTGAGGCAGAAATTCAGGCACCCTCTTATTCTATAAACTCCAAATGACAGCATCCTTGGAGAAACAGTTGCCTGGTAACTCAGAATAGAGGTTTGTCTTTAGATTCCTCTGGAATCAAGTGTATCTATTTTGGTTTTTCTGTTGAGCTCATTTCCTTCCCTACAATCCCAGAACTGAACAATTTAGGGAGAAGAATTCCACTCATAAGAAAGTCTCTTTTCCTACAGAAGATATTTTTAAGAAGTATAGCTCTCTTCATGCAGTTGAATTGCTCTGTTTTTAGGACTGTTACATGAACATATAAGAAAAGGAAAAATGCATTAACATGTAAGAAAAGGAAAAATGCCAACTGAGAGGAGGTTTCAGACAGAGATGTATGTTTTGCGGCTGAAAGCCAGACACCAGTTTTTTTCTTTTTTTCTTTTTTTTTGGCTGCGTTGGGTCTTTGTTGGTGCGCGCAGGCTTTCTCTAGTTGCGGTGAGTGGGGGTTACGCTTCGTTGTGGTGCGCGGGCTTCTCATTGCGGTAGCTTCTCTTTTTGAGGAGCACGGGCTCCAGGCACACGGGTTTCAGTAGTTGTGGCACGTGGGCTCAGTAGTTGTGGCTCGCGGGCTCTAGAGCACAGGCTCAGTAGTTGTGGCGCATGGGCTTAGTTGCTCCACGGCATGTGGGATCTTCCCGGACCAGGGCTCAAACCCATGTCCCCTGCATTGGCAGGTGTATTCTTAACCACTGTGCCACCAGGGAAGTCCCCAGACACCAGCTTTCTAAGAGAAGAAATTAATTCAGAAGCTCACCTAAGATCAAAGTATAATTTACTCAGTTGAAAGATGCTTTGCAAACTCCTACCTCTTCGTTGGAGCAAGAAGAGCTGTCCAGGTAGGCTCTTACTCACCAAGCTCAGAAGCCCTAAGTCTCCCCTCTTCTGAATTAGTGATGTGGTCCCAGATCCTTTTCCTCTCTGCACTTAGATAAAAGAGACTAAGGTAACTGCATCGCTAATGATTCTTTTGCTTATAAGCAAGAGAACCTGAGTGAGAGACCTTACACAAAAGGGAAACTACTGGAAGGATTGGGATAACTCACAAAAGGATAACCAAATAGCTTGGGAGTGGGCAGGAATCAAGGTGCTGGAAGTTAAGAGGCAGGAACCACAGAAAGGTGGAGAAGGAGAAACAGGCTAGCAGGAGCCCATGATGAGAAAAACGAACTTCAAATATCTTTGTATTGCTCACTCAAGATTCATAATCCCTGGAGAGAATGTCACATTGGCGGAGTTTAAGTCAAAAGCCTGAGCCTGCTGTCCCAAGGCAGTAAGAGGAAGAATTTACTGGAAGGACCCTCCACAAACCCCTTCAGTTTCCAAGATGGAAGGGCAGGTACCTAGCTTTAGTCACGTCAAGACTGTCCATAATAGGGTGATGGGAAAGTCATTTCCCAAGAAGAAACTCTGGTGCTATTAAGAAGGGAGGATGAATGCTAAGAAGGCAAAAAAAGTTCACCACTGTCTTAGGTTGGGTTCCCAGAAGCAGAGACCGAGGCAGAGATTCTTATACAAGTGACACCCTGAAGTCGTGCTTTCAGGAGAAACTTGTAAAAAGGTAAGGGAAGCAGGGGAAGAGGCTAAACAAAGATGAGGTTTCAGCTGAGGTCTAATTTCAGCCTGATCCCAGTTCTGGAGTGTGAATGTCACCACAGAGTTGTCCCCTTTGAGGCAAGGGGACAGTTTTTGTATCCTCGTATTAGTCAGTCATTGGCTGCCTGATGCCCTGAGGGGAAATAGCACTTCCCAGGCATTTCCCAATAAGGTGGCTCCCCCTGGCCAAGGATAAATCTCCAGAGACAGGTATAAGCTTGAGCCATTATCAGCAACACTTAGAATGGCTGGGAAGAGGGGCGCTAGCACAGTAAATGGGATCAGGGTAGGGCACCAGCACTGTCTACTACAACCATAAAAATAAAGGCAAGGTAGCTGGATTTGATTCACTAAATCCAGGGTTTCCCATCTGTAGACTGATGTAATAACCCTGGGACTGCTATTAATTCTGAAACAGATAAGATGAAAGGGATCAATTATTGTGTAGACTGTCTCATTGGGGAAAATAATGTAATGAACAGAGAGACACCCAACAGACAGAGTAAGAGGAGGTAAAAATTTCTTTAAAAGAAATAGATAATGACAACCGAATCAAAAAATGGGCAGAAGATCTAAACAGACATTTCTCCAAAGACATACAGATGGCCCAAAAGCACATGAAAAGATGCTCAACATTACTAATTATCAGAGAAATGCAAATCAAAACTACAATGAGGGGACTTCCCTGGTGGTCGAGTGGCTGAGACTACGCACTTCCATTGCAGGGGGCACGGATTCGATCCCTGATCGGGGAACTAAGATCCCGCATGCCACATGGCACAGCCAAAAATAAATAAATAAATAATAAAGATCTTAACACTCTTAAAAAAAAAAGTTATTAAAAAAAAAACTACAATGAGGTGTCACCTCACACCGGTCAGATTGGCCATCATCAAAATGTCTACAAACAATAAATGCTGGAGAGGGTGTAGAGAAAAGGGAACCCTCCTACATTGTTGGTGGGAATGTAAATTGGTAACAGTCACTATGGAGAACAGTGTGGAGGTCCCTTAAAAAACGAAAAGTAGGGCTTCCCTGGTGGCGCAGTGGTTGGGAATCTGCCTGCCGGTGCAGGGGACACGGGTTCGAGCCCTGGTCTGGGAAGATCCCACATGCCGCAGAGCAGCTGAGCCCGTGAGCCACAATTACTGAGCCTGCGCGTCTGGAGCCCGTGCTCCGCAACAAGAGAGGCCGCGATAGTGAGAGGCCCACGCACCGCGATGAAGAGTGGCCCCCACTTGCCGCAACTGGAGAAAGCCCTCGCACAGAAACAAAGACCCAACACAGCCATAAATAAATAAATTAAAAAAAAAAAAAAAACAACGAAAAGTAGAGCTACCGTATGATCCGTCAATCCCACTCCTGGGCGTATATCCAGAGAAAACCATAATTCAAAAAGACACATGCACCCCAATGTTCACTGCAGCACTATTTACAATAGCCAAGTCCTGGAAGCAACCAAAGTGTCCATCGACAGAGGAATGGATAAAGAAGATGTGATACATATACACAGTGGAATATGACTTAGCCACAAAAAAGAACGAAATAATGCCACTGGCAGCATCATCATGGATAGACCTAGAGATGATCATACTAAGTGAAGTAAGTCAGACAGAGAAAGACAAATATATGACGAACTCACATGTGGAATCTGATTTCTTTTAAAATGATATAAATGAACTTATTTACAAAACAGAAACAGATCCATAGATTTCAAAAAAAACTTATGGTTACCAAAGGGGAAACATGGGGGGGAGGGATAAATTAGGAGCTTGGGATTAACCTGCACACACTATTATATATAAAATAGATAATTAACAAGTACCTACTGGATAGCACAGGGAACTCAACACTCTGTAATAACCTATATGGGAAAAGAATCTGGAAAAAAATGAATATATGTATATGTATAACTGAATCACTTTGCTGTACACCTGAAACTAACACATTGTAAATGAACATTGTAAATCAACTATACTCCAATAAAATTAAAAAATAAATAAAGTATCAGCCTTCACCAGGTGAATGATGCAGCTTGCCCCAAGATCCAGCACATGAATTATCAGCATGAAACAGAAATGTACCTCAAGCTTCTTATACGCTTTCCTACAAAAACATAACTCTTTGTCAATATAACTAGCAGTTCTTAATTATGAGATAAAACAAGGCGGAACAATATAGAACAGTATTAAGAGAAATAAAAATGTCTTCAAATTAAGTACCTTTTCATCTCATCCTCTTAGGCCATTAATTACCACTTTAACTTCATCTTGGCCTCCCTACTCAACTACAAGGAGAATACTTAACTTTCTTTTGGTGGTTCAAGTGTCAAAAATGTCCTTAGCCTGGTATAGAATTTTTTCAGAAAATCACTTCTAACTCTTCTCCTGCTGAGCCATCTAATAACCCTACTTAGGTTTTATTGGAGGAGGCAAAGTGTTAATGTTTCATCACTTCTCTGATTAGTTCTAGAGGATAATAACAGCTCCTTTACAAAAGTAAACCATTTTTCAAAAAGGAAAAGATAATGAAACTTACGGATATAGTCAAAGGACTGACACTAAAGGAGAAAGATATACAGGAAGGAGATCACTGAAAAAAAAAAAAGAAAAGAAACTAATAGACTTTCTAATGCACTTGAAGGAATGCATCAAAAAAAACATATATCAAAGAAGTCTTATAGACCTAATGGGGAATTTGAGAATAATTAGTGATAAATGCACAGAAAACTAAGCAAACAAAAAAAGAGACTACTGTTAATTCCAAGAATGAACAAAAAGTTGTACAAGAAAAGAAACATAACTATGATTAACATTTACAACATGAATAAACAACATTGCTCATTAAATTATGATTGACAGCATTAATGAGTAAAGATATCTAGTCTCAGTGACATAAATATAAATGTAACTAAAATCTGGGAGACACCTCTCTCTCTGTCTCTCTCGCTATATAACATTATATATATATATTTATATATAATGTATAATTTATATTATATATTATATAATATTATATATTTATATATGATATATATACAAGAATATTATATATAATATTCTTATGAGAATAAGTATTTTGAGCCTCTCTCTTGATTATACCTGGTAATAGAATGGCCAAATACATATATATATGTATATATATATACCCACATACATATACCCATTAGATACCAGTAGCCTCCACACAGTTTTGACAACAAAGATGTCTCCAGACATTGTCAGAACATTGTCAGATGTTCCCTGGCGAGCAAAATCACCCCCAGTTGAGAACTACCGTTCCAACCTTTTTATTACATTTTCTCTACTAAATGGTGAGGGTTTTATTTCTCTGACTTAAAACTGACTGATTCAGAAAGCCATAAATTATGTCAAAATTTGATAAATAAAATATTAATGTAATTATTTAGAAACCTGCACCAATAAAAGAATAAACAAATTAAAGTATTAAATGCAGTTGCTCCTAGAGAATAGGACGGAAGGACAAGGAAGGGTGATTTTGAACTTTTTATTATGATTTAATTTTTTTGATGTGTATATATATATAGCTGAACAGGCCAGGTAGAAAGTTCCAGAGAGAGGCTCGAAATTCTTATTCTCATAAGAGATTAAAGAAGTGTTTATTCTGATCTTTTGTTTCTAATCTCATCTAAGCCATATTCTCTTATATTTTGCCCAGAGGCAAGTATGGCTCTCATCTAGCTTGAATCATATATTTATTTCTTTTCCAAGATGACTCGAGGCTGCCTCGTCCCTAATGGTTCTGGGTGGAGAACTGGCTTACCCGGTTATACTTATGTAGTAGTCAGAGAAGACAGGAAAAAAACACTCTGGTAAAGATTATATGAACATTGGGACTTCCCTGGTGGTCCAGTGGTAAAGAATCCACCTTACAATGCAGGGGATGTGGGTTCAATTCCTGGTCAGGGAACTGAGATCCCACATGCCGTGGGGCAACTAAGCCCACGTGCCACAACTACTGAGCTTGCACGCCTCAACTAGAGAGCCTGTGTGCTGCAAACTACAGAGCCCACGCACTCTGGAACCCGCACGTCACAACTACAGAGCCCACGTGCCCTGGAGCCCGCGTGCCACAACTAGAGAGAAGCCCGCGCGCCACAACGCAAGATCCCATATGCCACAACTAAGACCTGACACAGCCAAAAATAAATAAAATAAACAGCAGATTCTTAAGAAAAGATTGTATGAACATTAAAATAACATTAGAGTCCCTGTATCTGCATGGGTTGTCTCCCTCCAAAAATGAGGCGGAGGAGGGAGTGGGGGCAATTGAGACCTTGCTTTGCTGATGTGTGTCATTGTTCCTTATTTTATTAGGCTGTCTTTCCTCAATCTCCATCCATCCGTATCTCCCTCATCCTGTAATCTGCAGCACTACCTCTAACTCATCTTTGCTCCCCCAACCATAGCAATTGAAACAAAGTCTTAGGACTGAATTTCTTGATTTGCTTGATTGACTAGTTGTGATTGTGCTCCAATTGTTTTGGAAATGCATTCATCTGACATATGAACAAATAATAGAAGACAGTTTTCAACCCTCCAAAATATAAAGAGATGGAAATGTGTATTTATACATTTTTTTTTGATTTGCATTTCCCAGATTACTAATAAGCATCATTTCATGTGCTTGTTGGCCGTTTGTACATCTTCTTTGGAGGAATGTCTACCCAAGTCCTTTGCCCATTTTAAAATTAGATAGTCTTCTTATTGTTGAACTGTAAGAGTTCTTTATATATTCTGGATACTAACGCCTTATCACAAAATATTTTCTCCCGGGACTTCCCTGGTGGTGCAGTGGTTAAGAATCCACCTGCCAATGCAGGAGACATGGGTTCAAGCCCTGGTCCAGGAAAATCCCACATGCTGTGGAGCAACTAAGCCCATGCACCACAACTACCAAGCCTGCACTCTAGAGCCCATGAGCCACAACTTATGAGCCCACATGCCACAACTACTGAAGCCCATGCGCCACAACTACTGAAGCCCATGTGCCTAGAGACCATGCTCCGCAACAAGAGAAGCCTTTCAATGAGAAGCCCCCACTCACCACAACTAGAGAAAGCCCATGTGCAGCAACAAAGACCCAATGCAGCCAAAAATAAATAAATAAATAAATAAATAAATAATTTCTCCCATTCTCTAGGTTGTCTTTTCATTTTCTTGATAATGTCCTTTGATGCACAGTGTTTTTAATTTTGATGAATCCAATTTATCTATTTTGTTGTTGTTGCTCATGCTTTTGATGTCATATTTAAGAATCCATTACCAGGGACTTCCCTGGTGGCGCAGTGGTTAATTAAGAATCCGCCTGCCAATGCAGGGGACACAGGTTCGATCCCTGGTCCAGGAAGATTCCACATGCTGTGGAACAACTAAGCCCATGAGCCACAACTACTGAGCCCACGTGCCACAACTACTGAAGCCCTCGAGCTCTAGGGTCTGTGTACCACAACTACTGAAGCTTGTGTGCCTAGAGCCCATGCTCCGCAACAAGAGAAGCCACCACAATGAGAAGCCTGCACACTGCAACGAAGAGTAGCCCCCACTCGCCGCAAATAGAGAAAGCCCACGCACAGCAACGAGGACCTAATGCAGCCAAAAAAAAAAAAAAGAATCCATTGCCAAATCCAAGGTCATGAAAACTTAGCCTATGTTTTCTTTTAAGGGTCTTAAAGTTTAGCTCGTATATTTAGATTGTGGATTCATTTTGAGATAATTTTGCATACGGTGTGAGGTAGGGACCCAGAGTCATTCTTTTGCATGTGGATATCCAGTTGTCCCAGCACCCTTTGTTTTATTTTTTAGTTTTTGTTTTGTTTTGTTTTGGCCATGTCTCATCTTGCAGGATCTTAGTTCCCTGATCAGGGATTGAACCCAGGCCCCAGCAGTGAAAGCACAGAGACTTAACCACTGGACCGCCAGGGAACTCCCCCCAGCACCCTTTGTTGAAGAGACTATTCTTTCCTCCATTGAATGGTCTTTAAACCTTTGTCAAAAATCAGTTGGCCATAAATATGTAGGTTTATTTCTGGACTTCTATTCCATTGGTCTATTGTCTATCCTTATACCAATACCACACTACTTTGGTTACTGTAGCTTTGTAGTTTGTTTTGAAATCAGGAAGTTTGAATCCTTCAACTTTGTTTTTCTTTTTCAAGATGATTCTGGCTCTTCAGGGCAAGTATTTCCTTTTAGCTCTAAAGCCAATTTCTGCTTTTAGCTAGGTTTGTGACTGTTTCTGGACCATTATGGGTGCCTCCAGCCATGATGACATTATTTGGAATAATGCCATTTCTCCAAACAAGGCATTATTCCTCTAAACAGAAAGAGACGTATCTGGGTCTTTGTGGAACCACATTTAGTTCATGAGAAAAAAATTAAGTCAAACAAGATTCTAGCTTTAGTTTTTTGGTATCATACAAGTGAAAACAATACATTTATGGGCTGAAATATTTGTCTAAATAGAAGACACAGAAATCCATTTTCTATAGTTTAGACATAATTCTAGACACTATGGTGAGTCTAACATGGTGGACACAAAGTCAAGGTTTGAATGATATTTTTGCTGTGTGAGGGCTGTAAGGCAGGTCCATTTGAACAAAAACCTTGTGGGTACACTTTTCTTCTTTTGCCCCTCCCTTTCCATTGCCCATCTTGCCTTTTCTTCTTCCTAACTTCCTTCCTGGTCTTATTCTCACACCTCCTTCTCTGAAGATCTTTCTACCCTCTCTCTCTTTTCCTTGCCCGAATTCTCCTTCCTGCCCTTTAAAACTCCCACCCCCTGACTGAATCCCAACTCAACTTTAGGAAAACAAGTTGGTCAAACTGATCCTCAGAAAGTGGTGTAAACGGCTAACTCACTAACACTCAGCCTTCAGTGTTCATTTGTTAGCCCAAGAAGAAGCCAGCAGGTAGAATAATTGCAGATTGTCTAGGAAAGCCAGTTGAGTCCCTCCGGGTCTTTCATAAAATCACTCCAGCGAGCCTATGGTGCATATATTTTGAGACAACCTAGTACTCTGTCTCAGTTTTCTGTTTTTCTTTAGAGTGGAACCTGGACCATCACATGTGGTGGGGAGTGTTGTAGAGGGAGATCTAGGGCTGGTTCCTTCCGGTCCCACCTTAGTCAAGTCCTGAGCCCTTCCTTTTACTCCATCAGTGGATCCCTCTGGACATCCAAGTTTTCTCTTTCTGCTCTGGGCTATTGTGCCATGTGTTGTTCACACAGGGTCATTCTTGAATGACCAGCATGTTTTGTGTTGCCTGCTGCCTATGACTGGCCTTCACTGACTCCCATAAGAAGGACTCTGACCTTGATGTAGATTCATTCCCCTCTCTTGTGGCTTCCCAGTGGTAAGGAGGGCTGCCTGCAGTTGGAGGTTCTATTCTTGGAACTTCCTCTCCCCAAAGCACTGTGGTTCATAGCCAACTGCCTGGGCTGGTATTAGACCACCTCTCCTTTTCACTTCACAGGGACAGGACCCCTCACACAACTTCTTGGATTCCATTTTATTTGTTTGTTTTGTTTTGTTTTTTTAGTTCATGTATATTTCTAATAGGTATATTGGATCCTGTGTCCCAGTCAGCATAACTCTCCCCAGTTTTGAAACAGTTCAGATAATTATCTGACTTCACCTTCTAAACATCACTTAACTCTAATACGAGAGAAAAGTCTTCAGTTTGTCAGGAGCAGAACTTGACTGGAGAAGAGGAAAACAAAGCCCATAATTATAATAAATATGCAATAGCACAACAGCAGCATTTAGGATCTTTAAAATTATATTCAGGTCCTTTTGTGTCTCACTTATTTCACTTAGTATAATGTCCTCAAAGTTCATCTGCAGCATGTGTCAGAACTTCCTTCCTTTCTAAGGCTGAATAATATTCTATGGTATGTACATACCACGTTTTGTTTATCCATTCATCTGTAGATGGATATTGGGTTGTTTCCACCTTTTGGCTATCGTGAACAACACTGCTATGAACTTTGGTGTGCAAATATTTGTTCAAGTCCTAATTTTTTATTATTTGGGGTATATACCATAGAAATAGATCATATGCTTTATCATACCTCCCTATTCTATTCCATTTAGCTGCCTGTTCTTTCATCAGAAGGATACCTTTCTTTTTTATCTTGCATGGTTTTTTTGTTTGTTTGTTTTGTTTTTTAACATCTTTATTGGAGTATAATTGCTTTACAATGGTGTGTTAGTTTCTGCTTTATAACAAAGTGAATCAGTTATATATATACATATGTTCCCATATCTCTTACCTCTTGTGTCTCCCTCCCTCCCACCCTCCCTATCCCACCCCTCTAGGTGGTCACAAAGCACCGAGCTGATCTCCCTGTGCTATGTGGCTGCTTTCCACTAGCTATCTATTTTACGTTTGGTTATCCTGCATGTTTTAATAATTTTTTTTTTGTATCCAAAATGTGTTTATTGGGATGGTTTCCCATTCATCTTGATTCAGGGTGATTTTAGTGCTGCTTCTGTCTGAAGGAGCAACCTTCTGTAAGCCTTGCTTTTCCTCTTGTAGGCTGGCAGAGGACAGTAGAGCAGCCAACACACAAAACTACTGTTTGTGCATGGCTAAAGACGGTGGTGATTTTATAGCATCCCGGGCATTTCACATCCATGAAATAGGAACTGGGGCTCTGCAGCAAGCACTTCTTCTTGTGTTTCATCTTCTCTTCTGGAGAGGGATGAAAGAAATCCCTTGCAAGAGGCATGTTCTCGTGGGAAGGTCGTCACTGCCGGAAAGGCTGTATGTTTTAATATCTGATAGGACTGGTCTCTGAACTCCACCCTCCCTCCATTTCCTTTACTTTTTCTGAATTACGTTGAGTATTTTCTCTTATTAATTTATTGGGAAGAACTTTAGAAACTGATACATTACCACACTAACAAAAGAGACACCTTTGTTTACAACCATTCTTTTTTTATTTTTTGGCCATACTGCGCAGCTTGCGGGATCTTAGTTCCCCGACCAGGGATTGAACCTGGGCCTATGGCAGTGAAAGTGCCAAGTTCGAACCACTGGACTGCCAGGGAATTCCCTGCTTACAACCATTCTTTATATATTCCTTACTGTATGCTGATGCAGTTCATATGTGCTCCAAACATCCATGGTGATTTATACTGGAAGTGGTGTGCATGCAATTTGTGATTTTGTTGAAATATTATTGCAATAGCCTTAGAAAAGCAGTTGACACACATGAAAGTGTTAATTTGAGTCAACTGATACCAAGGGATAATGCTTGATTTGTGGTAAGAGGTTTCATCAAAATATTTCTCCTAGTTGTCACTTAGCAAAGGTAATTGCTTACTAAGCTAGTCTCTTTGCATAAATTTCAATTTTCCAGCATTTGATTAAACTTGACAATTGGGATTCTCCATGGTAACAGTGGAGCAAGATGCTACACCTTCCAAAAAACATAAAAATAGTGCTCTATCATTTGTTGCCTGGCAGCAATACTCCTTGTTTTTACTCACAGGAAAATTTATTTTTGCTGATTGGCGTAACTTTGGCAGGGAAAAAGGACAAAATAGTTCTCTCGGCAATCAAAAATTGATCGGGCAGTTTAACCTTTTCCTTTTTGTAAAGACCCAGGTGAGGTCTTCATAACTTTAAATAGCATAAAAAGCATATACTATACAAAAGCATAAAGCATATAAAATATAAAGGCAGAGTGAGTACGATCAGAGAGGAGCCTTCAGTAAGAGTCTTTGAGGACAAAGGTTCTTTGATTAAGGGACACACTAGATGAGGCAGTTGCGGTTCTCAAGCAGTGTGGGTTCAAACTGCATTTATAAGGCTTAACGATAGGTCTTAGTCTAAATTTCATTTTATCTCCCATCCTGGTTGGTCCCTGTGGTAGATAGTATTTTTGCTCATGACTCTTTCTTCCCTCCCCATCCTCGCCATGGCTTACTGCAGACAGAGCACGCTTCTCTAACTCACTCACTTTGGGTTTGGTCTAGAGAATGTGGGTGAATGTAACAAACGTCGTGTCTGACCAGAGGCTCTACATGAATTTGTGAAATTTGGCTTGACCTCCTGCACATTTGCTATGAGGAGAGAATGCCCCGCATAGCCATTGCCCCTTCAGCCTGGGTCCTGGAATGAGAAACACGTGGAGCAGACCCAGATCTAAGGTCAGGGGAAGCCTGGCCACCCACATGCTGCGCGCAGACCAGCGGGAGAAAAATAAACGTTTGTAGTTATAAATCACTGACATTTGGGAGCTGATTACTATGTAATATTATTACAGCAAAAACCTGACTAATACGGTCATCAAAAAAAAAAAAAAAAGAAATGGTTCTGAAGAAGCTAGGGGCAGAACAGGAGTAAAGATGCAGATGTAGAGAATGGACTTGAGGACAGGGGGAGGGGGAAGGGTAAGCTGGGACGAAGTGAAAGAGTGGCATGGACATATATACACTACCAAATGTAAAATAAATAGCTAGTGGGAAGCAGCCGCATAGCACAGGGAGATCAGCTCGGTGCTTTGTGACCACCTAGAGGGGTGGGATAGGGAGTGTGGGAGGGAGACGCAAGAGGGAGGAGAAATGGGGATAAATGTATATGTATAGCTGATTCACTCTGTTATACAGCAGAAACTAACACACCATTGTAAAGCAAACATACTCCAATAAAGATGTTAAAAAAAAATAAAAGATTGTTCCTATTAGCGCCTACTGTGAGCAATCATACAGACTTTAGAATGTGCACACTGGGTTCTGATTAGCTGGTTCCCATCTTTCCAGTCATCAGTCAGATGGAGTAAAGTCTGATTAAATGACTGGCTTGTCCTGATGACACTGAGGGTGTTCTTCTTTCTTTCTTTCTTTCTTTCTTTATTTATTTTATTTTTATTTTTGGCTGCATTGGGTCTTCATTGCTGCTCGCCAGCTTTCTCTAGTTGCGGCGAGCGGGGGCTACTCTTCGTTGAGGTGTGCAGGCTTCTCATTGCGGTGGCTTCTCTTGTTGTGGAGCACGGGCTCTAGGCGGGAGGGCTTCAGTAGTTGGGGCTCACGGACTCTAGAGCGCAGGCTCGGTAGTTGTGGCGCTCGGGCTTAGTTGCTCCGCGGCAAGTGGGATCTTCCCGGACCAGGGCTTGAACCCCTGTCTCCTGCACTGGCAGGCAGATTCTTAACCACTGCACCACCAGGGAAGTCTGCTGAGGGTGTTCTTGAAGGTGAGATTTATTTATTCATTTCTTCTTTTTTTTTTTACCCAGATTTTTTTTTTTAATAAATTTGTTTATTTTTTTAATTTTATTTTTGGCTGCATACGGTATTTGTTTTTCTCTTTTTGTCTGCGTTTGGTCTTCGTTGCTGCGCTCGGGCTTTCTTTAGTTGCAGCGAGCAGGGGCTACTCTTCATTGCAGTGCCTGGGCTTCTCATTGTGGTGGCTTCTCTTGTTGCGGGGCACGGGCTCTAGGCATGCAGGCTCAGTAGTTGTGGCTCGCAGGCTCCAGAGCGCAGGCTCAGTAGTTGTGGTGCACAGGCTTCGTTGCTCTGCAGCATGTGGGATCCTCCCAGACCAGGGCTCGAACCCGTGTCTCCTGCATTGGCAGGCGGATTCTTAACCACTGTGCCACCAGGGAAGCCCTATTTATTCATTTCTAAAGTCTGTATTTATAAACTAGGGACAGATATTCTAGGAATTCTATTGGTGGAAAAATCAGTTTACAAAACAACTTGTATGTTCTCATTTCGGGAAATTTGAAACATGCACTGGCAGCTCCAGAATTTCTATATAGAATTTCTATATAGGTGGGCTGGATAGCAATCTGATTGGAAGAGAGTTGGGGGTGAGCATAAAGTTTTGACATTTCATTTTTATACCACTTTAATATAATTGAAAAAACTCCCAATGGGCCATATCAAAGAATTACTTGGAGGGAAGCTGATGAAGACGGTGTGGGAACTTTAAGGCCCCATACTCCCAGATACTCCTTGGCCCAGACAGTGCCTATATTAAGTGTATCTATAAATACACAGAGAGAGGGCTGGAAGCATAGACACCAAAATGAATGGGAGTTATAAATGGAAAGTGGAATTTGGGGAAATCTTTACCCTCTTCTTTGTATCTTTCTGTATTGTTTGAATCTTTTGCACTAAACATATATTATTTCCCCCAAAACCAATGAAGTTATTTTCCACAAAGAAAAGAAAAAGAATCCTACTGACCTCTACTTTTTCCCACATCTTATTTTTTTAATTAATTGATTTATTAATTTATTTTGGCTGCGTTGGGTCTTCGTTGCTGTATGCGGGCTTTCTCTAGTTGCGGCGAGCGGGGGCTACTCTTCTTCGTTGTGGTGCGCGGGCTTCTCATCGCGGTGGCTTCTGTTGTTGCGGAGCACGGGCTCTAGGTGCGCGGGCTTCAGTAGTTGTGGCTCGCGGGCTCTAAAGCACAGGCTCAGTAGTTGTGGCGCACGGGGTTAGTTGCTCCACCGCGTGGGGGATCTTCCTGGACCAGGGCTCGAATCTGTGTCCCCTGCATTGGCAGGCGGATTCTTAACCACTGTGCCACCGGCAAAGTCCCCCCACACCTTATTTTAATCATCTAACTGGTGCCCCTAAATTCCCAAATTTCAGTTCTTCCACAATGTCTTACCCACTTTTTAGCTTCAGTCAGTCTCTCAAAACAACCAAGTGTAAAAGAAACAACATGGGTATAAAAAAGAGCCCTGGGGACTTCCCTGGCGGTCCAGTGGTTAGGACTCCATGCTTTCACTGCTGGGCCCGGGTTCAAGCCCTGGTTAGGGAACTAAGATCACACAAGCCTTGAGGGACAGCCAAAAAGAAAAAAAAAAAGAGCCCTGGTCTGTCGCGTAAGATTCCAGTTCCAGCCCTTCCCTTCTCTGTAGGACCTCAGCCTCCAATATGCAAAGGGAATGACTGGGATAATTAGGGGTTAGAAACTCAAATGTCTAGAGGAGCCAGGGAGGGACAAATGACAGGAACAAATGGGGCTGTGTGGGACTGGAGGAGCCCACCCACCCTCAAGGAAGCACCGCTGTAGGTCCCAGGTTGCCAGGCTTTCCTATTTATCCGGGCACTGGAAGTCGGATTTTTATATGGAATCTCCTGAGTTTTGAATATTAGCAGATGCACTTTAAAACGTTTTGTGAATTCCTTGCAGGCCAAATTAACCTCACCTATGAATCCGTCTGGCACATGGTGAGCTGACCCTGGCTCAGATGCTCTTTAAGGCAGGGGTCCCCAACCCCCAGGCCGCGGACCGGTACCTGTTAGGAACCCGGCCACACAGCAGGAGGTGAGAGGCGGGGGAGCGAGCAAAGCTTCATCTGCCGCTCCCCGTTGCTCCCCATCTGTCTTACTGCCTGAACCATCGCTCGTATTACCGTCGGAACCATCCCCACCACCCGGGACTGTAGAAAAACTGTCTTCCACGAAACCGGTCCCTGGTGCCAAAAAGCTGGGGACTGCTGCTTTAAGGCCCATTGTTTCACGCTCCCTGAATCCACTCAGGCGCCACCTAGTGACGGCGACTGTCACAGTTCCCAAGAAGGCAGTACAGGAAAAGGACTTTCTTTTTTCTGGCCTCGCTTGGTGTGGCATGCGGGATCCCAGTTCCCCCAGCCCGAACCCCAACCAGGGATCACACGCACGCCCCCTGCAGCGGAAGTGCAGAACCTTAACCACTGGATCACCAGGGACTTCCTGAAAAGGACTTTTTAAATAGATCGATTAGGAGGTAATTTATTTGTATGCCAAAAAAATTAATTTTCTAAATGACTTCCTAAATGGCCTCTCAGGTGTAATTAGAATATAACCAGATAGATCAAAATCATACACGATTTACTCACAGCTAATTGGGAACATAGGATTATGCAAGTGAATAACATTTATTATTTACTACATTCCAGGCGCTGTTCTGCTTTAAAGTATTGTTTCATCTAATCCTCACCATAATCCTATGAATTAAGTACTATTACTACCCTGATTTTATCAGATGGAGAAACTGAAGCCCAGAAAGATCGTGTAACTTATAACAAAGTCACACAGCCGATACCCCTTCCTTTCCAGCTCCGACCCCGGACCCAGCAGCCGTCGCGATGTTGATGCCCAAGAAGAACCGGATTGCCATTTATGAACTCCTTTTTAAGGAGGGAGTGATGGTAGCCAAGAAGGACATCCACATGCCTAAGCACCCCGAGCTGGCAGACAAGAATGTGCCCAATCTTCACGTCATGAAGGCCATGCAGTCTCTCAAATCATGAGGCTACATGAAGGAACAGTTTGCCTGGAGACATTTCTACTGGTACCTAACCAACGAGGGTATCCATTATCTCTGGGATTACCTCCACCTGCCCCCTGAGATCGTGCCTGCTAACCTGCGCCGCAGTCGTCCTGAGACTGGCAGGCCACGGCCCAAAGGTCTGGAGGGAGAGCGACCTGCAAGACTCACAAGAGGGGAAGCCGACAGAGACACCTACAGATGAAGCGCTGTGCCCTCTGGTGCCGACAAGAAAGCCGAGGCCGGGGCTGGGTCAGCAACCAAATTCCAGTTTAGAGGCAGATTTGGTCGTGGACGTGGTCAGCCACCTCAGTAAAGTTTGGAAGAGATTGTTTTGTGTTGAATTAATGTGTAGCCAGAAAAGATTAAAAAAAAAAAAATAAAAAAAAGTCACACAGCCACTTAGTAGTGGAGCTGGGATTGGAACCCGGGCAGCCTTAGTCAAGAGGGTATGCTCTCCTAGATAGAAGCTAGATTAAGGCATCATGGTTGTAATAGTCACTTCAGTTGCAAATGACAAAAACTAAAGCAAAAACAAGGCAGGGTTGGGGTGGGAGGATTTCTGGATGTAGAAATATCTGGAGTCCAAACAGCGGCATCTCTCCCCTCTGTCCCCCACTAGGTTCTGCCTTCTTCTGGTTTGTCTAATCTCAAGAAGGCACAGGACAAACATGGTACCTTCTGGCACCACAAAGCAATGGGAAAAGAGTGGTTGTTTAGTGAAAGGTCCTGAAAAAAAAAGGCTCACGTTTTAGAGAAAAAAAAAAACTGGATCCCTACCTAACACCACACACAAAAGTGAGATCCAGACAGATTAAAGACCTAAATGGGAAGATAAGCATATAAATTTAAAATGAGAAAATGTGAGAGACTGTCTATGTTGAGAAGGACTTCAATGAAACTCAAAAGCACACACCATAGGAAAAAACTGATAAAGCTGATGACCTATTTGTGTTCAATGAAGAACAGTACGGCAAAAGTGAACAAATAACAAAGATAGGAGAAGACAGTTATAATGTCTAAAATTGATAGGTGACTAATATCTAGGATGTACAAGAGACTCTTGCAAATCAACAAGAAGGAACCCAATGGGAAAATGAGCAATTAATAGGAGACAAAGCAAAAAGGCCTATGCTGGGATGCTCAAACTCACTAGTAACTAGAGAAATACAAAAGGAAACAGCATTGAGAGTTCACTTTACACTTTTTAGACCAGCAAAAATTAGAAAGATGGATAATGCCACGTGTTGGTTGGGATTAGGGGCATAGGGTCCTGCATTCCCTGCTGGCAGGAGTGGTGCAGATGTTCTGAAGAGCAATCGGGCATTTCTTAGTGACATAAGAATATACACACCCTGGGCCACAGAATATATCCCTGGTTATATGTCCCAAAGGATTTTTCATCCTGGCCCATATGGGAACCAGGATGAGAGCGTTTATCATAGTATAGTTTGTGTTGACAGATAATTGGACACAATCTAAGTATTCACGCTGTGGGAGTGGAAACACAAAACACAGCGGAGCCCCACACAGCTGCCCCCGGAGCAGAAAGAAAGAGAGACTCAAGGCAGTCGAGGCCAGGTGCAGTCAGGCTACACTTGCTCTCAGCAAGTGCCTGCAGCAACCTCTGGAAGAAAAGATGGGTGGGGAGGGGGAAACCGGGGCAGCCACTGCCTGGGGTTGCCAGACTTAGCAAATTGAGGTGAACTTGTTTTCACCCCGAGAATGTACTCAGAGTTATGGATCTTCAAGGCTTTTATTTTTTATAAAAAGCACCAAGGAGCTTTTTTCCCCTGCATCTACAAACCCCCGCAGAGAGAGCAATGATGTGTTATATCTGCACAGAGGCTCCCGCTTGGACAAACTCCCCAAGGCAGCGGTGAATTCCCAGGATGCAAGGCCCCTGGAGCGAGGTCCTGGCTCCGTAAACCAAGACGTAAGTGTCTGATGACTGTCTGTGATGATCTCGCTCTTTAGTGACATTGGGTTCTACCCTCCTTGTGTTTCTGGATATTTTGATGAAAAGCATGAACTTGCCTGAGTTTGAATCGGCCCCACCCCTTACTAGCTGTGACCTCTCTGTGCCTGAGACTTCAAGTCTCTAAGACAGAGATCAAAACACAACCTACGTCATAGGTTTTTGGTAAAGAGTCATGAGTTGGTTCTGTAAAGTATTTAAACTGCCTGGCACAGGGTAAGGGGTATAAAAAAAATACTGGCCATTATTATCAAGGCCACTTGGGATTTCTGATTCTTGGTCCAGATTAACCCAGATCTGTTTTATATCCACCAACATCACCTACCTCTGGTAATAATCTAGTTCCATGTTGTGCACATACACAATCCAGTCCAGGCACCCTCCTTGGATGGGAGGGAAAACTGTGTGCGTCCAGCTCCTGGGGATTTAACAAAGCCAGAACCTGTTGCCTTTTTCAAATATCCCACAGGGCAACATATAATAAATACTATTATTAATATTATTCCTTTTTTTACAAATGGGGAAACTGATGAACCAAAGAATGATATAAATAATGAAACTCAAAGCCTTCTCTGACATAAATTGTACCAATGTTTTCTTAGGTCAGTCTCCCAAGGCAATAGAAATAAAAACAAAAATAAACAAATGGGACCTAATCAAACTTACAAGTTTTGCACAGCAAAGGAAACCATAAACAAAACGAAAAGGCAACCTACAGAATGGGAGAAAATATTTGCGAACAATGTGAACGACAAGGGCTTAATTTCCAAAATATACAAATAGCTCATACAACTCAACACCAAAATCAAACAACCCAATCAAAAACATGAGCAGAACGGTGCCGACCAGAGGCCTCTGGCTGGCCGTCTGTCCTCACAGCACTGGCTATTGTGGACAGAAATGTGGGAGAGCTTTCCCTGGCTCTCTGTGTTTGATTCTTCCTGGACTTGGAGCCCTTGGGTGTTCTGTACAGTAAGTTGTGCTGTGGGCTGCCTGGCGCTCTGGACTGTGGTGTGAGGCCAGAGAGAATGGGGTTCAAGAGCCACCTGGTTTTTCTTCTGTGATGCCGACCTCATCTTACTCCCTGGCCGTCATCCCTTGGGGCTCCCACGTGCTGGGGGTTCAGGGAAGGTCCCCAAGGGGTGCAGAGCTCCATGGAGACGCCCGGTGGGGGCAGAGTCTACACCTCATCAAAGGGCATCAGGCGAAGTTTGCCTTTTTCTGAAATGCTGTTGTGAATAAAGAGATTGATCCCTGACCAAAAAAAAAAAAAAAATGGGCAGAAGACCTAAACAGACATTTCTCCAAAGAAGACATATAGGCAGTGTCATGTGTCAATAGGCACATGAAAAGATGCTCCATGTCACTAATTATTAGAGAAATGCAAAGCAAAACTACAATGAGGTATCATCTCACACCAGTCAGAATGGCCATCATTAAAAAGTCTACAGGGACTTCCCCGCTGGCGCAGTGGTTAAGAATCCACCTGCCAATGCAGGGGGCATGGGTTTGAGCCTTGGTCCGGGAAGATCCCACATGCTGTGGAGCAACTAAGCCCATGCGCCACAACCACTGAGCTTGTGCTCTAGAGCCCGCAAGCCACAGCTACTGAGCCCACGCGCCACAACTACTGAAGCCTGCACGCCTAGAGCCTGTGCTCCGCAACAAGAGAAGCCACCGTAATGAGAAGCACGTGCACCGCAACAAAGCCCGCTGAAGCTGAAGCCCGCTTGCTGCAACTAGAGAAAGCCCGCATGCAGCAACAAAGACCCAACGCAGCCAAAAATAAATAAATAAATAAATTTTTTTTTTTAAAAAAGTCTACAAATAATAAACGCTGGAGAGGCTGTGAAGAGAAGGGAACCCTCCTACACTGTTGGTGGGAATGTAAGTTGGTGCAGCCACTATGGAGAACAGTATGGAGGTTCCTCAGAAAACTAGAGTTACCATATGACCCAGCAATCCCAGGATATATATAATCTTGGGCATTTATCCATACAAAACTGTAATTCAAAAAGATACATGCGGGCTTCCCTGGTGGCGCAGTGGTTGAGAGTCTGCCTGCCAGTGCAGGGGACACGGGTTCGAGCCCTGGTTTGGGAAGATCCCACATGCCGCAGAGCGACTAGGCCCGTGAGCCACAATTGCTGAGCCTGCACGTCTGGAGCCTGTGATCTGCAACAAGAGAGGCCGCGACAGTGAGAGGCCCGCGCACCGCGATGAGGAGTGGCCCCCACTTGCCGCAACTGGAGAAAGCCCTCACACAGAAACGAAGACCCAACACAGCCATAAATAAATAAATAATTTTTTTAAAAATATAAATAAATAAATAAAATGGTACCCATTCTCACAATTAAAAAAAAAAAAAAAAGATACATGCACCTCTATGTCCATAGCAGCACTATTCGCAATAGCCAACACATGGAAACAACCTAAATGTCCATCGACAGATGAATGGATACAGAAGATGCGGTACATATATACAATGGAATACTACTCAGCCATAAAAAAGAAGAAAGTAATGCCATTTGCAGCAACATGGATGCAAGTAGAGATTATCATACTAAGTTAAGTAAGTCAGAAAGAGAAAGACAAGTGCCATATGATATCACTTATAGGTGGAATCTAAAATATGACACAAGTGAACCTATCTACGAAGCAGAAACAGACTCACAGACAGAGAGAACAGACTTGTGGTTGCCAAGGGGGAGGAGGGTAAGGGAAGGATGGACTGGGAGTTTGGGGTTAGCAGATGCAAACTATTATATATAGAATTGATAAACAACATGGTCTTACTGTATAGCACAGGGAACTATATTCAATGTCCTGGGATAAACCATAATGGAAAAGCATATGAAAACATACACACACACACACACACACACACACACACACACACACACATATGGCCATGAATGTCTCCTGAGCCACTAGCTTCCCATATATGTGTATATATATATATATATGTATATATAAAACTGAGTCACTGTGCTGTGCAGCAGAAATTAACACAACATTGTAAATCAACTATACTCCAGTAAAAAAAATAAACAGTAATGAAACTCACACCACTCATTCCTGGAAGGTGAGATTTAAACCCAGATATTTTGATGCTACAGACACTCCCTTACCATCCTTCTAGAGCTGGAGCTCTCCTGCCTGCATTTCTGTCCCTCCCAGGGCTCTGCTCTCTAAGGCAGCACAGGAGGTGAACATGTCCTCAGGCCTTTGCCTTTTAATTGGCAACACCTGGAGCTACAAAGCCCTTCAAAGCCCAAACAGGCTGAGGCTACACTGATGAAATTAGTAGGCAGTGGTATTAGGATTTTAGGATTGAGCATCCAGCCTGGCAATTTAGTCTTCCTCCTAAAGCAGTCACTGCAATAATCCCTGCCCAGTTAAGACCACTGAATAATGATAATAATAACAAACATTACAGAGTACTTAATTAGGTGCCAACCCCATACCGAGTGCTTCACGTGTATTATCTCATTTAATCAGCTAAACAATTAGTTGGGTACTATTATTATCCCCTCCCACTTTTCAGATAAGGAAACTGAGGCTTAGAAAACTGAAGTTAAGGTTGTCTGTAGCCAGGAAACAGCGGGCTGAGATATGCATCAGTGGAATCTGATCACTTGTTCCTGTAGCATTTTATTTCCAGAATGTCTCCTGAGCCACTGGCTTCCCCAATATCTGCACCCACCAACACCAGGACTACCAAAAAAGGAAATCAAATGATGGGCTTCATAAGACATCGAAAACATTATTTTACGTTTCCAAAGCTGTACTTGTTCCAATGGGCGCTGAGTGGGAAGGAAAAAATAGTGTTAACCTCTACATTAGCGAGTCCTCCCCACCAGCCTGATTCAGCCCCCTAAACAATAGATATAATTACACTGAACAACTGTGTGTTTATTTCCATGTCTAGACACAGAGGTTGCATTTGAAAACAAAAGAGAGAGAAAAAGGAAAGCACCCTGCTGTTTTTTTAATTCTTTGTGTCAAACTTTTTCTCTGCCTGGATGCCTTTCTTGTGATCAGGAGAGTATCAAGACTTTTAAAAACAAACAAACAAAAAAACCCTTTTGTAGAGGAATTGGTATTAGTTTAGGAGTAAAACAACAATTATTTAAACAGCCTCTAGTCTGAGTAGAAACAAGTCATTTCAAACCTTAGAGGATTCACCACCTGCCAATGCAGGGGTCACGGGTTCAATCCCTGGTCCGGGAAGATCCCACGTGCTGTGGAGCAACTAAGTCCATGCGCCACAACTACTGAGCCTGCACACCACAACTACTGAAGCCCCCGCACCCTAGAGCCCATGTTCTGCAACAAGAGAAGCCACCACAATGAGAAGCCCGCGCACCGCAACGAAGAGTAGCCCCCACTCGCTGCAACTAGAGAAAACCCACAGGCAGCAACAAAGACCCAACACAGCCAAAAATAAATTAAATTTAATTAAAAACCAAACCAAAACAAAAAAACCTTAGAGGATTCAGAAAGTCGTGAATGGATGCTAAAGCTAATGATAGAGTTTCACGAGGAATAGGTTTTTTACATAGTGTCAGAGTACTTCCCCACAAATTACATATTGATTGTAAAGGGGCAACTTGACAGTGGCAAGACCTGCCAGACAGCAGCTTTATCACGCAATCCAAGTTCACATCACCAGTATTGAGACAAAGTGACACCAGGAAAACTGACAGCAGGTGCCTCCTGAAATAAGGCACTGAGAAAGACAACATCATTTCTGCCCCAAAATGCATGACCTGAATCTAAACATGAAGGAACTGCAGACAAGCTCAAATGGAAGGACAGTTTACAAAATAACTGGCCTATATTCTTCAAAGGCATCAATGTCATGGAAGACAAAGACAGACTGAAGAACTGTTTTCAGATTAAAGAAGAACGAAGTACAATTGAGTGGATTTTAGTTTATTCTCAGAGGTTTGCAATCCTCATTACTCTCTGATTCCAGGACATTTTCATCATCCCGCAAAGAAACTCTCAAACTCATTAGCAGTCACTCCCCATCCCCCTCCTCCCAGCCCTGCAACCACTGATCTACTTTCTGTATCTATGGATTTCCCTATTCTGGACATTTTGTATGAACAGAATCATAGAGTATGTGGTCTTTTGCGACTGGCTTCTTTCACTTAGCATGTTTTCATGTTGTAGCATGTGTCAGTACTTTTCTCCTTTTTATGGCCAAATGACGATACATTGTATAAGGTATACCACATTTTGTTTATCCATGCATCAGTTGACAGGCTGTCTCCTTTTTTTTTTTTTGGATATTATGAATAATGCTGCTATGAACATTTATGTATAAGTATTTGTGGGAACATTTGTTTTCACTTCTCTTGGGTGATCTATCTAGGAGTGGAACTGCTGGGTTTTAAGTTTTTGAACTGCTTTTGGAAGTGGCTACACTATTTTACATTTCCAACAACAATGTATGTTCCAATTTCTCCACATTCTCACCAACATTTTCTATTGCCCATCTTTTTTATTATAGCCATCCTAGTGGGTGTGAAATGGTATCTCATTATGGTTTGACTTGCATCTCTAATGACTGATGATGTTGAGCATCTTTTCATGTGCTTATTGGCCATTTGGATATCTTTGGAGGAACTTCTGTTCAGATCCTTTGTCCATTTTTTTTTTTAAATTTATTTATTTATTTATTTTTGGCTGTGTTGGGTCTTCGTTTCTGTGCGAGGGCGTTCTCTAGTTGCAGCAAGCGGGGGCCACTCTTCATCGCAGTGCGCGGGCCTCTCACTATCGCGGCCTCTCTTGTTGTGGAGCACAGGCTCCAGACGCGCAGGCTCAGTAGTTGTGGCTCACGGGCCCAGTTGCTCCGCGGCATGTGGGATCTTCCCAGACCAGGGCTCGAACCCGTGTCCCCTGCATTGGCAGGCAGATTTTCAACCACTGCGCCACCAGGAAAGCCCCCTTTGTTCATTTTTAAATTGGGTTGTCTTTTTATGGTTGAGTTGTAAGCGTTCTCTTTATATTCTGGATACTAGACTTTTACCAGATACGTAATTGCAAATATTTCCTCCCACTCTGTGAGTGATCTTTTAATTTTCTTGATAGTGTCTTTTGATGCACAAAAGTTTTTAATTTTGATGAAGTCCAACGCAATTGTTTTTTTCTTTGGTTGCTGTGCTTGAAGTGTCATATCTTAAACCACATATCTATGTAAGAAACCATTGCCTAATCCAAGGTCACAAAGATTCATACCCATGTTTTCTCCTAAGAGTTTTATAGTTTTAGCTTCTTTGGATTTTGAAGGCAAAATTATACCACCTTTGAATGTGCTGCTCCAGCCCACTTGCCTTAAAGAAGCCAGTTTTAAGTGGGGTCCCAGAGCAATAAAACTCTGCAGTGAATCCAGGCTGCGGTACAAGCCACCCTGCCACTTGGGCCTTTTGACACAGCATAGCACTTGAATGTTTTTGGTAAATAAAAGTACCAGACAAAGCCCCAGTGGGAAAATCATAGTCTAAATAGGTACAATTTTGGAGCAAAGCCATGCCCTCTTCTGCTATTAACTATTGTGCTTTTGAGAAAAAGTTTCTGGTTTGTTACTAAGCCCTGATAGGACCAGCTGCTTGGCTGTGAGAAATCTGGTAACTCTATAGACTGGGTGATCTCTGATCCGCCAAGCCATGAGGCCAGGCGTGTGCAGCAGCATCGCATCCTCAGATGGTGGTGGTACACGTACACACGAGAGCAGATGGGAGCAGGTCTAAAAGGCATACGCAAGGTGTGTAAGCATATGGCTAGGACTTATTCAACACCTACTTCTCCTGTGACACCCACTCCTGTCGCATTGCCGCCCCTCCATCAAGCCACACCATGACCTCGTGGAGAGTTTCCTAGGACCAGGTTTGGATAAAGAAAAAGCTCATACCTGGTTTACAGATAGCTCTGTACAAGTGTTGACTGATTTGTGAAGATCCCTTCCAGAATTCCTTCTCCCATATGTACATTTCCTCTCAAGGCTGCCCACCCCAAATCTTACTCCACTATCATTTCTTGCACAATGGTCTTGCTTGAAACCACCCCAGTGTAGTAAGCTGTAGCTGCTTCTGTCAACAGAAAGCCCCAAGTGGACACAGATGGCACATGACAAAGGCATATTTACCAAAGTATAGCCGAGGCAAAGGCTGGAAGAGTCTCTACCCTGAATGATCTCAGGTACAAGCCTGGCCAATAAAATTTCTGTTCAGAAAACACCTTGAACCAATTAGCTTCTACATGACTCAGGCATACACCTGGGGTATTTGGTAAATCCACTACTCTCTAGCATTTGATCTTTTTTTAAAAATTGAAGTATAGTTGATTTACAATGTTGTGTTAGTTTCAGGTGTATAGCAAGCATTTGATCTTTTTAATCTATATCTTTCTGGTGTATAATTATAACCACAGGCTAAATTAAGCAATTTTGGAAGCAATTCATCACTTTCACCACAGTATCCTCCTAAAAAAACTATGGTTTTCTACCAAATAGTTTTGTGATCATTGGATTTTTGAGCAATTGTCGTTAAAGGATAGTTCTTTAAACACGGTAAAATCGTGACACTCATAAAAATATAAAATAATAATAGGTCAAAGATTTTATTTAACTCGTTAACAAATTAGAGGACTAATAAGATTATAATTGGGTCAAAGGATAATACAAAGAACCACATATATAAGCAATCGGTAATAATGAACTTACAAATTGATAAACGATTGTAAGAACGCAGGGAGAGAAAGAATTCAATTGCATTTCCACCTATCAAACTTTACTTGCATGCCTATGGACAAGAATCATCTGCATTGCCATCAGTTATCTACAATTTATGAATTTACAAAAGAGCTCAAAGACAAGGAAAGGTGCAGATACTCCATTAGAATTAGATGACCCAGCAGGGTGTGTTCAGATAATGTCTGCCTATTTTTCCACTGAAGACACCCAGTAATCATTTTGCTCCATTTCAATGATTTTCACGGTTTCCCCTACATTGTCTAGTTTAACCTCCTTATTTCACAGATAAAGAAAAGGAGGCCCAAACAGACTCGCAGATATGGAGAACGAACTAGTGGTTACCAGTGGAGAGAGGGAAGGCGGGAGGGGCAAGATACGGGTATGGGGATTAAGAGATACAAACTACTGTGTTTAAAATAAATAAGCTTCAAGGATATATTGTACAGCACAGGGAACATAGCCAATATTTTATAATAACTATAAATGGAGCGTAACCTGTAAAAATTGTGAATCACTATGTTGTACACCTGAAACTTATTTAATATCGTAAATCAACTATGCCTCAGTGGAGTTCCCTGGTGGTCCAGTGGTTAGGACCTGGCGCTTTCACTGCCGTAGCCCAGGTTCAATCCCTGGTCGGGGAACTAAGATCCTACAAGCTATGCCGTGCAGCCAAAAATTAAAAAAATTTTTTTTAATTAAAAACAATTATGCCTCAATAAAAAATAAATAAATGATTTTTAAAAAGAAAAAGAAAAGGAGGCCTCGATGAAAATAGCAGTCATTATAATATATTTGCCACAAAGAAGGGCAATCATGTTGGAAGCACTGGCTTCTCCAGGCAGGGCTGGACCTGTGCTTCTGACCTTCTCATAGCCTCCTTCTGTCACTGTGTTCCTTTATTTCTACATGGACCCTAACCCCTCCCATTGACCTGTTCCTTTTCATTTCCTAATATCATCAATTAACCAGCCTCCATCTTACCCTGGGTCAGGGTGACAGTCTAGTTTGCCTGGTGACTTCACACAGCTAAGCTCAACCACTGTCATTTTATTTGCCAACTCTGGATAAAGCCAAAGCCTTATATCGTTGCTGCATTGTGTATATGAATTACTGTCTACAGATAAACCTGAGGTTTATGATCAGAAAACAAGAATTGTTTTTAATCCCACAAACCAAAAGTAGGTTAGCCCTCAGTATCTTTTCACGCCTTGCTGGTTTCTCACTTTCTGTTTTCTCTCAAAATAGTTAAACAGAATACAGACCAGCAGGGGTTGCCCACAGTTGTTAGCAGGACTGCTATCTCTCACTGAAACTGACCTGTCAGTCCTTCCCTCCTCTTTCCCTACTTTAAAGTCCTCTGCCTTCTATAATACCCTGCTGGGGGCAAAGTCCTTCACAGAGTGGCCAGTGTACAGTACAAACAGAGCCTTGACACATACTTCGGGCTGAAATCAAGAATGGTAGGGACATGAAATGCAAATCAAAACCACAACGAGATATCACCTCATACCTGTCAGAACAGCTATCATCAAAAAGACCATAAATAACAAATGTTGGCAAGGATGTAGAGTAAACTTGAAAATCTTGTACACTGTTGATGGGAATGTAAATTGGTGCAGCCACTGCGGAAAACAGCATGGAGGTTCCTCAAAAGCTAAAAATATAACTACCAGGGACTTCCCTGGCAGTCCAGTGGTTAAGACTCTGAGCTTCCATTGCAGGGGACATGGGTTCGATCCCTGGTCAGGGAACTAAGATCCTGCATGTGCACAGTGCGGCCTAAATAAATAAATAAATAAGAACTACCATACGATCCAGCAATTCTACTCCTGAGTATTTATCCAAAAAAAATGAAAACACTAATTCGAAAAGATAACATGCACCCCAATGTTCATAGCAGCATTATAGCCAAGATATAGAAGCAAAACAAGTGTCTATAAACAGATGAATGGATAAAGAAGATCTGGTATACATATATACAGTAGAATACTACTCAGCCATAAAAAAGAATGAAATTCTGCCATTTGCAACAATATGAATGGATCTGGAGGACATTATGCTCAGTGAAATAAGTCAGACAGAGAATGACAAATACTGTATGTCATCATGTATATGTGAAATCTAAAAAATAAAACAAACTCATCAATATAACTAGACAGAAGCAGACTCACAGGTACAGAGAACAAACTAGTGGTTTACCAGTGGGGAGAGGTGAGAGGGAGGGAGGCAAGAAGGGGTAGGAGATTAAGAGATACAAACTACTATGTATAAAATACATAAGCCACAAGGATATATTGTATAGCACAGGGAATATAGCCAGTATTTTATAATAACTTTAAATAGAGTATAAGCTATAAAAATTTTAAATCACTATATCGTACACCTGAAACTAATATAATGTTGTAAATCAACTATACTTCAATTTAAAAAAAAATTTTTTAATGGTAGGGACATGAAATAAAGCAAAATTGTCAGGACAGGAAATCAGAGAGCAAGCCTTGTCGGTTTGCAAGTGCACAGGACAAGGTATATATAGAGAGAGCTGGGTCTGATTTCCCAGCATTTGCTGCAATTGAGCAAGGTCCAGCTGCTGGAAGGGTTTATAAAATATGGCTACAATCACCAAAGGAAGTTAAACAGTAGCCAGGAGCCAGAACAATCAAAGTTACCCACAGGAGAAAATATCTTGATTTATTTCCGTTTGCATTACCTGCTATAAATAGCATGGCCTTGGCCTCCTTGTACTGCCTAAGGAAAGGGATTTGTGGCCCTATTGTTCTTCCTCCTGTTTTATTGATAAATGAAAGGGCAAAGGTGGAAGACATACTGCCAGTTGGCAAAGCTGTGAGACTAAACCAGCTGGACTGAGGAGGAGAGACTTGAGATTGGCGTGCACCAGGGTCTCCGGTACTCCAGAGAGAAACAAGTCATAGAGGAGATGTTTCTATATAAAGACAGTGGCTAATCCATGCAACAAATACATCCTTTCAACAGATACAGACTGAATGGAGGAGCAGAGTGAGAGATCACAACCAGTCTCTCTATATGGTTTCTTGTGTATATCGTTCAGTCAAGCTCTTGAAATTCATATTGGAACTGGACCCACCATGTTTAAACTTGACAGTACAAAGGGAGGTATTATCTTGGTCAGATCACATATTCTCAAAGCAAGCAGTCTTAAAATGCTGAGCCTAAATGTATAACTTGTAATGGGGTGTCACCTAGTGGATGTGGGAAATTTACGTTTTCAAGTTAGGGGTGTAGGTATGTACACCAATCCCAAAGGTCTAAACTCACGCTAGTACACGTGTAATGAGAGCCACATATGTGGGAGGTGTGTGGAGAGCCGGGGACCACGAAGGCCATGTCCAAGGCCAATTCTGAGGCTTAGTATGATGAGGTCTTGGAAAAGGTGCAGCAGTGGCTATGGAAATGGGCAAAGGTTGTAACAGGCATTTCCCAAGAATGGACGGTGAAAGATGCTTCTAGGTTTTGACCCTGTATGCCTACAGCCAGGCCGTTCATCTGGTCTAATATCTGCTGGATGATCCCAGAGACTCCAACACACTGAGCCATGTCCTGTGTCCACAGCTCTGAGTTCAGGAACATTGTAGACCAGGCGGCTTACCTGAGGTCAGGCAGGGTGATGATCAGTCATGCTGAGGGTATGTAAATGGTGCCCCACAGTGAAACCCCATAGTGTTTAGCCCCAGGATTGGTGAGGGTCACCTGGCCCAGCACATATCAGGTTGACACATACACACAGCAGTCTGGGCCCAGGAGGGGGCAGTTGAGCTTCCTGGAGGCTGAATGTGACCCTGGAGACCCAGACGTTCCCATCTGCACCTCACCCCACCACCAGCACACACACATTTATGGTGAGATTGTTTAGGTTCTGAAGCTTGCACTTCTGTCCATCCCAAAGATTGCTGCTGATTGATTTGTTTCTGACTGCTCGCTTCCTTATGGATCCCCTAGGTATGTAAAACCTGTTTGATTTACCCAAGGGGGTGACTGGCCTTGGCTTTCCTTCCCTCGGAGCCAGCTACTGACATTCATCAATACAGCTGACAAACCCGGGTGAGGAAGTGAGGCTCTAGAAACTCCTACGTGCTGTGGTCAGAATGGCCTCCTCTTCATCATAGAAGGTTCAGGGACATTTAAAACAGTTGCCTAGGGACTTCCCTGGTGGTCCAGTTGTTAGGGTTCTGCCTTCCAATGCAGGGGGTGCAGGTCCGATCTCTGGTTTGGGAATTAAGATTCCCAAAGTTTCCACACGCCTCGCGGTGTGGCCAAAATTTTAAAAATAAAATAAAATAAAAATAAATAAAACAGTTGCCTAACTCTACCTCTTAACTGCCAATGGCCGAGCAGTCCTACACACAAAGAAGGAACTTGAAACAATTCATAACAGGGGTTTACAGGTACCAACCTACCTAGTAAACTGGGCTTTCCCGAAGGCGGCTGGCCTGGAGTGAGAGACAGCAGGTTCTGGAAAGAAAAATGAGCATAAGAGAGAAGTCTTGTTCAATTTACTTAAAGGGTGTCTGCATTTGACTTTTCTTCCATCAGCGCCTTCTATTGACAAATTGTGTCTGCACAGCTATCATGCAATGGAAGAGAAGGTACATGTGTAAAGATGTTGGTTGTAACACTTTGAAACAGCAAAAAATTAGAAAATATCTCAGTGATCACCGTGCAGGATTGGTTGTATACATCAAGACACATCTATACCATGAAATATTAAGTAACCATTAGAGGAAAAGGTAGAGAAAATATATTTCAAAAACATATGAAAAATATGGGCTTCCCTGGTGGCGCAGTGGTTGGGAGTCTGCCTGCCAATGCAGGGGACACGGGTTTGAGTCCTGGTCTGGGAAGATCCCACATGCCGCGGAGCAACTAGGCCCGTGAGCCACAAGTACTGAGCCTGCGCGTCTGGAGCCTGCGCTCCGCAACGGGAGAGGCCACGACAGTGAGAGGCCCGCGCATGGTGAAGAGTGGCCCCCACTCGCCGCAACTGGAGAGGGCCCTTGCACAGAAACGAAGACCCAACACAGCCAAAAATAAACAAATAAATTAATTAATTAATTTTTAAAAATATGAAAAACAATGGTTTTCAAAACATTGGACATCAGGTGATAAAAAGCAGTGATCCTTGTGGGACAAGAAACAAACAGGACTCTTTAACATGGCCTGTGTGACCAGGAACAGTCTGGCTCCTCCCTGCCCCAGGGACCTCCCCTTGCCCCTCGTTCTCTCTGCCCAAGCCACACTGAACATATGTTCATCCTTCACACTCAGCAGGATCCCTCTCACCACAGGGCCTTTGTACCTGCTCTTCCCTTTACCTTGTTAATTTCTACCTTCAGATCTAGCTTCTTCAGGCTTTCTCTGAGCCTCCTGACTCCTGGGCTAGGTCACATCCCACAAAAAGCACTCTCAGAATCGCATCTTTCTGCTCCTTCTACCTCTCATTTGTCATAACATATTATATAACATAATAACAAATATACACAATCAAATGTATATACATACCTATGACTCTTCGTTAATATCTATAGCCTCATTGGTTTGTAAATAGACAGGGTCTGTGTTCATTTTCATTCTCCATTGAATTGACACTTTAGCACAGTACATTCCATAACTATTTGTTAAATGTGCAAATCAGTGAATGCAATTCTTATTTGGGGTGATTTTTGAAATATTTAGTAGGAAATATGGCATAGGCACTTTTCATTCAGTACTGGAGTCATCTGTAAACAGCCCCCATAACCATACGCATGAACACTAACCATATATCAATATTAGCCCTGACGACATCACAATACCAAAATTTCTAATGCAAACTTATGGTTTTCATTCTGAGTTATTACAGGATTTATGTGGGACCGTAAATAATGAAATAATAAATTTAAATGACACAAGCAAAAATAAAATCAGATCTATTTGCTTAGTTTCATTTAGAGACTGAAGCAGTTAAGATTAGTTTCAGGGACTTCCCTGGTGGCACAGTGGTTAAGACTCTGCGCTCCGAATGCAGGGGGCCTGGGTTCAATCCCTGGTCAGGGAACTAGATCCCACATGCATGCCGCAACTAAGAGTTCGCATGCCACAACTAAGGAGCCCTCGAGCTGCAACTAAGGAGCCCAAGAACTGCAACTAAGGAGCCCGCTTGCCATAACTAAGACCCGGCGCAAGCAAATAAATTAATTAATTAAAAAAAAAAAGATTAGTTTCAGATTTATGTGATAGAACACCCAAATTAACAATGAATAGGGGCTTCCCTGGTGGTGCAGTGGTTAAGAATCCGCCTGCCCATGCAGAGGACAAGGGTTCAAGCCCTTGCCGGGAAGATCCCACATGCCATGGAACAACTAAGCCTGTGCGCCACAACTACTGAGCCTGCGCTCTAGAGCCCGTGAGCCACAACTACTGAGCCCACTTGCCACAAGTACCGAAGCCCGCATGCCTAGAGCCTGTGCTCTGCAACAAGAGAAGCCACCGCAATGAGAAGCCTGCGCACCGCAACAAAGAGTAGCCCCCGCTCGCTGCAACTAGAGAAAGCCCATGCGCAGCAACGAAGACCCAACACAGCCAAAAATAAATAAATAAATTAAATAAATTTTTAAAAAACCAAAAAACAATGAATAAGCCTTGCATGCAACACACACACAAATGCAGTCTGGAACTGGTATGGAGCGTCTACGATATCATCAGGAATGCAGGCTCTTTAAGCTTTCCACTCCTCTATCCCTCAGACTCTTGGCTTCAGGATCTAAGATAGCTGTTAGAGTTCCAGCCATCACATTTACATTCTAGGCAGCAGGATGGAGAATTGGAAGAAAAGAAAAAAGAGAAAAAGAAGACATGCAAAAACCTTTTAAAGCAGTAGTCCTGTGACTACACCTAGCTGCCAGGGAGAGTAGGAGAAGGAAGCCTTTGATAAGTGAAAATTATAGATAGTATGACTTTTTTTTAATATTCAATGCTTTATTTTTTTATTGGACTATAGTTGATTTACAATGTTGTGTTACCTTCTGCTGTTCAGCGAAGTGAATCAGTTATACATACACAAATATCCACACATTTAAAAAATTCTATTCCCATACAGGTCATTACATAGTATTGAGCAGAGTTCCCTGTGCTATACAGTAGGTCCTTTTTAGTTATCTATTTTATACATAGCAGTGTGTATATGTCAATCCCAATCTCCCAATTTATCCCTCCCCCCACCACTGACTGTATGACTTTGGAAGATGAACTCATTTGGGGTAGGTGGCTAAGAGTCTCTACTTCAGAAATGTTCACATTTTACATATTTCTAAAAGGTGGGGGGAAACTGCAGTTCTCAGGAACTTAAGAAGTTGATTACCAGGGGTGGGTGGGTGGAAAAGGGTAAAAAGAGTAGATAATGGGAATGGGGAGTGCAGGTGAGGATAGGGCTACAGTTCTCTGAGAATGCTTTTTTTTTTTTTTTTTTTAATTTTTGGCTGCATTGGGTCTTCCTTGCTGCACGCGGGCTTTTCTCTAGTTGCTGTGAGCGGGGGCTACTCTTCGTTGCGGTGCGCGGGTTTCTCATTGCAGTGGCTTCTCTTGTCGTGGAGCATGGGCTCTAGGTGCACGGGCTTCAGTAGCTGTGGCACTCGGGCTCAGTAGTTGTGGCTCACGGGCTCTAGAGCACAGGCTCAGCAGTCGTGGTGCACGGGTTTAGCTGCTCCATGGCATGTGGGATCTTCCCTGACCCGGGCTCGAACCTGTGTTCTCTGCGTTGGCAGGCGGATTTTTAACCACTGCGCCACCAGGGAAGTCCACACATGAAATAATTTTAATTTCAGAAAGATTAAGGACTGCAGTTGATTAAAACATATTGAACATATAAAAAAATATATGAGCTCAGAATAATTTTTTAGAAAAGAAATAGTCTAGAGATTGTTGGGACATCAACTTACTCCTCGGAACATCAATAATTATAGGGAAAGAACTAAGCATTTATCCTACCTTTCTGATATAAACTGAATTTCAGTGTAACCAAATATCACTGTGGACAAGGGAAAGTTTTTCAGTGCAGAAGAATTCTAGCTAGGGCTAGGACTAAGTTAAGGCAAGGGAGATGCCTAGTGTATAAAATTCATGGAGGCTCTCAGCCCTGATTCTAGTTAACAGAGGCAGGAGTGTCGAAAGTCGAAAATTGTTTCAACTATTAGTGAAATAACTGATTAAGGCAGTGGTCATTAATGCTTCAGAAACCACTAGGAGAAAGGCTGGTAGGAAATGTATAAAAATCAAACTGTCAGGGACTTCCCTGGTGGTGCACTGGTTAAGAATCCACCTGCCAATGCAGGGGACATGGGTTCGAGCCCTGGTCCAGGAAGATCCCACATGCCACAGAGCAACTAAGCCCGTGTGCCACAACTACCGAGACTGTGCTCTAGAGCCCACGAGCCACAACTACGAGCCCAGGTGCTGCAACTACTGAAGCCCGCATGCCTAGAGCCTGTGCTCCGCAACAAGAGAAGCCACCACAATGAGAAACCCGTGCGCCACAACGAAGAGTAGCCCCCCGTTCGCCCCAACTAGAGAAAAGCCTGTGCACAGCAACGAAGACCCAACGCAGCAAAAAAAAAAAAAAATCAGACTGTTACTCTCTGAACCCAAGGATCAATCTTAATGTCACCAAAAATGAGACAAAGTATAACATGCCTCCAGACAGTGATGCAAAAAGTACACAGCACCACCTAGGAAAAGATTCTCAGGGAAAAGTTTTTTTGAATCATAATATAATCAAGCCTTTAAAACTGATCTCCAGTCCACAGGAAATATTGAGCATAAAGGATGTAGTCCACAAGGAAGCAATATACCAGATCTCAAAGGAGGGATCTTATATTGGACTCTAATTTCATCAACCAGTCAATGAAAGAAAAAATAAAAGGGTAGGGGACTGTTCTAGATTAAGAGAAACATAGGACTTAAAAGACTTATAAGAAACACAAGAGACATAACCAAATAAAAGAGATCTTGTTTGATCCTGATTCTAAACAGAAATTACAGAAAGAGTATTTTTATACAATAGAGGAAATTTGAGTATGGCTTGGTAATTGAATGATATTAAGGAATTATTTTGAATTGTGTTAGATGTGATAATGGCGTGGTTATGCAAGAAAGTATTTGGATATTCCTTTTGGGGTGCATACTGAAGTGTTTAGAAGTGAATGGTATGATGTCTGGGACTTGCTTTAAAATATTCCAGCAACAAAAACATAAGAAGAGGACAGGGGAGATGAAATAAGTCTATGACGAAATGAAGCTAGGGGATAGACACATAGGATTTGTTATACTTTCAAATAAATTCCACCTTATAGTATGTATCCTAGAGAAGCTCTCGTAACAGTGCCCATGTCCAAGGGTGGTTCTGCAGTTGTGTTTGTAAAATGAAAATTGGAAATGACTTGAGTCTGTCAATAAGAGACAAACAGTGATAAAGTGATAAGGGACTGTCCTTTCAGCAGTCCGTTCCTGCTCCTCCTGGTTAATAAAATCCTGATTTTATTTATCCCCCACATAAATGTTTTATGGATGCATTGTGATGAATCCAAGGCATAAGTTGGAATCTCTTTTGCCAGTAATTGATCCAGTGGTGGGCAGGCAACCAACTTCACCGAGGAGAACTAAGGGGAGATTTTGGTGAGAGAGTTCTGGGAAGGATTCACTGTACTTCATTGATTCTAAAACACAAACTCTTTCTTTTGTTTCTGAAATTATCAGGCTTCTCACAATCTCTGTCAGATGGCTGCTATGGTGTGTTTGTCGTTCCACATGCGTGTGCAAACTTGATCTGAAAACCTACCATTCGTGACTTCCGGTAAGATCCAGAAAGTGCCAGAATTAAAACCTGCAGAATGGGCCTTCTTGAGACAACAGTGGTGATTCTGTGAGGAGATTGCTGTCCTGCCAGTGTTCATGAGGGCACAGAGGGTGATGAACACAGGCAGGGAAGGCACTGAATTGAAAAGTAATTTAGAGTGGAACTCTGGTGGGAAGACGTTCTGAAAATACCTTAAACAATTTATTTCATTTCTATTTTCTAGTTTTGTATACTCAGGAGTAATATATAATTTTAAAATTTTTATGTCTAGGTCTCAAAGAGCTATTTATTTAAACATAAATTCTAAGGGATAAGAAAGCATTAAGCCAGTTTAATTGTCAGCACTCTTTATTTTTAGTAGTAAATTGATAGGATCTTGGGTTTGATGAAATGTGGTACCTATATGTTAGAGAATAAGGCTGGAAAAGGAAAATTCTTTTCCCCCTTCCTCCACTTCCTTTGGATACCGCGACAGGCAAGGGTATGATGCTCAGAGCTATGGCCGTTATCTTGGGACCACAAGAGGAAGATAGAATCCCAGGGATGCCAAATTGCATCTTGACATTGCTGAGTCACTGACTTAGCAATGGAACAGTCTACCTGCAGATTTCTCATCAGTGAGATAATTAATGCCTTTATTATTTATGAGACTTTTCTTTTCTGGCTGCACTGCGAGGCATGTGGGATCTTAGTTCCCCGACCAGGGACTGAACCCAAGCCCGGTGCGTTGGAAGTGCAGAGTCTTAACCACTGAACTGCCAGGGAAGTCCCGATGAGACTTTTATGTAGGGATCATGCTACAAAAGTATACCTAAGTGATCATCATTTACTGGAATACTATAAACTATATATATAATACATTTATAATATGTTTATATAAATATATATTTAAAATAAATATTATATGTTATGAATATATATTTCAATCTCAAAGATGTAGCATTGAGTTGAAAAAGCAAGTTTCAGGGAATTCCCGGGCAGTCCAGGGGTTAGGACTTGGCGCTTTCACTGCCGTGGCCCGGGTTCAATCCCTGGTTGGGGAAATAAGATCCCGCAAGCCTCACGGTGTGGCAAAAAAAATTTTTTTTTAATTTAAAAATTTTTTTAAAACATTTTATTTTACTTTTATTTTTAAAATATTTATTTATTTACTTACTTATTTGGCTGTGCCGGGTCTTAGCTGCAGCACGCGGGATCTTTGTTGCCATGTGCAGGATCTTTTAGTTGCAGCATGCAGACTCTTAGTTGCGGCATGTGGGATCTAGTTCCCTGACCAGGGGTCAAACCCGGGCCCCCTGCATTGGGAGTGCAGAGTCTTAACCACTGCACGACCAGGGAAGTCCCTTTTTAATTTTTTTAAATAAAAAAAATTAAAAAGCAAGTTTCAGAATGATAATGTCAGTGTGATATTTAAAGTTGAATGAATAATAATAAATGTTGTTTATGGGTATATCGTGTTTTAAACATGAACTACAAGGACACATACTATCTTCAGAGAAGTGGCTACCTCTGGGAAGAGAGTAAGGGAAATGCAATCAGGAAGGGAATATAAATTGGACTCATCTGTACCAGTAACGGTTTTCAAAAGAAAGACCTGAAGCAAATGTGGTAAACGTTGACATTTGTCAAATCTGAGTGGTAAATAAACTTGTCATAATATATTCTGTACTTTTCTGTGTTCTGAAATACCTCACGATGATGATAAAATTTTAACTACTCAATTTTCCCATTATTTATAGTTGAATAATCTTTCTGAATTCAGGTTTTAGAGAGTAATAAAAATATGTTTAACACACATATTTTTTTCTTCACTTGTAAATTGGAAATGTCCTCAAGGAGAAGGCACCAATGAGTCATTAAAAAACAAAAAACAAAAAACACAGGACCGATGGTCCAGTGGTTAAGACTCCATGCTTCCACTGCAGGGGGCACCGGTTTGATCCCTGGTGGGGAAAGATCCTGCATGCCACAAGGTATGGCCAAAAAAAAAAACCCCAAAAAAAACCCCACTCTACCTTGCTGGTTTGACACAATTAGATATTGGTAATGTCTGCACAACTTTGTGAATACACTAAAAACCATGGAATTATATACCTTAAAATGGTGAATTGCATGGTATATGCTTATATCTCAATTTTTTTAATTAGTCATTGTCCAATAACAATAACATTATTTTTCACCATTCTGGGGGTTGACTGAGCAGTTTTTCTTTTCTTTTTTTTTTTTTGGCTGCATTGGGTCTTCATTGCTGCACACGGGCTTTCTCTAGTTGTGGCCAGCGGGGGCTACTTCTCATTATGATGGCTTCTCTTGTGGAGCACAGGCTCTAGGCACGCGGGCTTCAGTAGCTGCAGCACGTGGGCTCAGTAGTTGTGGCGCACAGGCTTAGTTGCTCCGCAGCATGTGAGATCTTCCCGGACCACAGATCGAACCTGTGTCCCCTGCATTGGCAGGTGGACTCCCAACCACTGCACCACCAGGGAAGTCCCTGAGCAGTTTTTCTGCTTCATATGATGTTAGCTAGGATCACTCATGTGACTGCATTGGGCTGGCAGCTGGGTTGGGCTAGAAGGTTCAAGAAGGCTTCATTTTTATGCCCAGAACCTTGGTGCTGGTTGTCAGTTGGGACATCTTGGCTCCCCTTCTCATGGTCTCGCTCCAGCAGGACAGTCTTATAGCCTTACAGCATGGTAGCTGAGTACAAGGGAGGAAAAGTGGACACTGCCATGCCTTTCAAGGGCTAGAACCAAAACTGGCTCAGCATCACTTCTGCATTCTGCTGGTTGGAGCAAGTCACAACTCATATTCAAAGGGAAGGGAAGAGCAGCAATGTTCATATTGGGATGGGAGGAACTGGTGACAACCATTCTTGGAGACAGTCTTCCACAAGTGGCAAGGACCACATTGGGTTTGAGGCACTGTGGGTACACAGTGGTACCATCACTAGCTGGATGTGAACTGACTCGCCATGGTTGACCATGCAGAGTCCCACTGAGATTTTCCACCTCCCACTTCTTTTTTTTTTTTAATAAATTTTAATTTATTTATGTATTTATTTTTGGCTGCGTTGGGTCTTCGTTGCTGCGTGTGAGCTTCCTCTAGTTGCGGCGAGAGGGGACTACTCTTTGTTGCAGTGCACGGGCTTCTCATTGCGGTGGCTTCTCTTGTTGCAGAGCAAGGGCTCTAGGCCTGCAGGCTTCAGTAGTTGTGGCGCACGGGCTTAGTTGCTCCGTGGCATGCAGGATCTTCCCGGACCAGGGCTCGAACCCGTGTTCCCTGCATTGGCAGGCGGATTCTTAATCAATGCGCCACCGGGGAAGTCCCACACCTCCCACATCTGAATTAACTCTTCTCCCTCCTTGTAAACGAGGGAGAGCTGCCGATATGGAAAGGTGAGAGAAGAGACCCAAGATGTTTTCCACATAGGAGAATTCTAGAACCTTTAAAGCTGAATGTAACAGTTAAGATAATAGTTGCTTACTAGTCTTGTTACTTGGGAAAGTGGGTTAACACCTCATTTTCCATATCCGTGAAATGGATAAGGTCCAACAGGTGGGACCACATGTGAGAAAGTGAAAAGTGGCTCTGCTGACAAGCCTGGAGACTAAGAGAAAAACAATTCTGCTAGCAGAACATTCCTAGCGGGACATACACTACACTCACAGAATACGAACATGTTTAGAGAAGGTTACACCATAATTGTGTTTGGGACAAGACAGAAATGAAGCCCTCCGTACGCACAAAAATGAGGGAACAACTTCTTCTAACATGAGTGATGCAGCTCCTTGACCAATGACAACTCTCTAGCCTTGCTTTAATCCTCCTGCCTCCTAGATAAAAACTAAGACACTCAATCACTGAATTGTCTGTTTCCCAACTGCCTCCAATCCAAAATTGCCAACCCCTCAACTTCCCTAATCCCTCTTTAAAATCATCCAGCAAAAGCCCAAATTCTCTCAATTTCCTTTTAATTCCTTTTTTATTGAGAGGCTCCTTACAGTGGCAAGATCAATAAACACTGCAGGTGTCTTTTTACGTGGGCTCTAACATACTAATCAAAAGACATACTAGAATATTCATATTGGGCTTATTCAATATGGACAAAATACCCAACTACTCAACAATAAAATGAATACACAAATTACAGTACATTCTCATAATGGAACATTACATAACAATAAGAAACTAATTTCATTCAATGACATGCATGAATCTTGTAAGGTTGAGCAAAAGAAGCTAGACTCTAAAGAAAATATATTGTGATCCACTTTTATCGAGTATAAAACTCAATCCAATGGTATTAGCCATTGGTTAGGAATTGCCCTTGTGCAGGGATGGGAGGAGACATGAAGGGGGCTTCTGCATGCGGGTAATGTGTTGTCCTTTCTCTGGGTGCTAGTTATGTGGATATGTTTAGTTGATGAAAATTCAAAAAACTGTGCTTATGCTTTGTGCATTTTCTGTGTATATGTTAATATGAATTTTTTAGGTTTTTTTAAAACATGAGCAACCATGTCAAAGGGACATAGGAGCAAACCTGAAAAGGTTCCCAACTAGCAAAGCTGAAACAATTTGAGCAACAAAATAATGTAGTATTGGATTATAACCACAATATAAAATAAATGTTCATGTAAAGAAGATGTGGTGTATATATGCGATGGAATAATACTCAGCCATAAAAAGAATGAAATAATGCCATTTGCAGCAACATGGATGGACCTAGAGATTGTCATACTAAGTGAAGTGAGTCAGAGAGAGAAAGACAAGTATCATATGATATCACTTATATGTGGAATCTAAAATATGATATAAATGAAGTTATTTACAAAACAGAAACATACTCACAGACATAGAAAACAAAGTTATGGTTACCAAAGGGGATAGCAGAGGAGGGATAAATTAGGAGTTTGGGATTAGCAGATACAAACTACTATGTATAAAACAGATAAACAGCAAGGCCCTACTGTATAGCACAGGGAACTATATTCAACATCATGTAATAAACCACAATGGAAAAGAATATGAAAAAGAATAAATATATGGATAACTGAATCACTTTTCTGTACACCAGAAACTAACACAACATTGTAAATCAACTATACTTCAATTTAAATAAATAAAATAAACATTCATGAGTCCATACGGACATAAATATATAATTGAATAAGTAACTAAATGGAGGAGAAGAGACGAATCTCCCTTAGAGAAGATAATTTATGCACAGACTCCCCATGGCAGGAGGCAGAGCTTAACACCCCCCACCATTCGACTGGGAGCTACACTTAATGATTCTAAAGAGTAGTGTGGGGAGGTGACTTAAGAGTGGAGAAGCCTGGCAAACACTACCTGAGCCAGGTGATCAAGGTCAGCATCATCAGTAAGTCATTCTGTTAGCTCGTACTCTTGATGTGATGAGAATGGCAAGTCACCTCTGTGGTCTTTCTCCTAAAAACCTGTAACCCTAGTCTAACCATGAAAAACACTGGATACACCCAAATCCAGGTCCATTCTTCAAAAATCTTGACCAGTGTTCTTCAAAGCTGTTAAAGTCATCAGGAACAAGGAAAATCTGAGAAGTGATTACAGACGAGAATAGCCTAAGGAGGGAATTCCCTAGCGGTCCAGTGGTTAGGACTTGGATGCTGGCCAAGGTTCGATCCCTGGTTGGAGAACTAAGATTCTGCGATTCTGCAAGCGGCGCAGCAGAGCGCAAAAAAAAAAAGCCTAAGGAGACATGAATAATTTAATGTGGTATCTTGGACAAGACCCTGGAACAGAAAAGCGACATTGACTGAAAAAAGTTTTTTTCATTTTTTAAATGTTGAATTTAGTTAATAGTAATGTACCAACCAAAGTTGTTTCTTATATGTGATGGATGTACCACAGTAATGTAATAATTATTCAAGACGATCACAACAGGGGGAACTAGGTGAGGAGTATACAAGAGCTCCATGTATCATTTTGCAATTTTTCTCTAAATCTAAAGCCTCTAAAATAAAATGTTTCGTTTTGTTTTCAAACGGGGAATCGCAACTGTGCCTTCTCACAGAGCTGTGAGAAATCATTAAAAGTGTACAAGCCAAGTGCAAGGCTCATTGCTTACCACATAGATGTCAGGTGTAGTTACTGTGGTTTTATGTAAAATGAGGGACAAGAGCTCGGATACTTGAGAATTCTCACCAGGATAAGCACACGACAGCGGCGCGCAACTCTCGCCCAGCCCACCAGACACACGCGCAGACGCGCGGGTGAGCGCACGTCCGGCCGGGCGCGCGCGCTCACGCCGCAGGGGGCGGGCCGCCGGGGACGCCAGCGTGGGGCGGGGCCAGCCGCAGTTCCCACGCCGGCCGCGGCCCCCGGAAGTAGTGTGTCAAGGGACGCGGCGGGGCGGAAGCCGTGCATGGCTGGAGGTAGTGGCGCCGCCCGGGGCGGAGATGCTGGTGCTGTTGCTAGACGACACAAACTAGTCTTCGTCACTTCCTCAGCCCGCCGTCTGCCCACTCCCCAGGCCGGAACCCAGGGGCCCGGAGCCGGGGTGGGCGCAGGGTCGTCCTCCGAGGTCCAGGATAGCGGTCAGCCGGGCAGCTGGAGTGGAGGCCACGCCACCTGAGGGGAAGGACCCGAACCGAGGCGGGAAGATGGCCGCAGACAAGCCTGCAGGTGAGGCGCCGGCGCCTCGCGCGCTGGGGCGGCGGGACCCGCGGGGGCGGGCAGACCCTATGCTGCTGTGGCGGGGCCCCGGGTGGGGACGAGGGATGGGGACTCCAGGGCGACTCTAATTGGGGCGTGCATTTCTCTCCCCCATCCCCTCCCTCGGCCGTCGCTACTGTGAGTCTTTGGGCCCAAGGTCCGATAGTTTCTTACCAAGTGCAATATGAAGCCGCTTCTGGCCGCCTTTGCCCGGCTCTCCGGAATATCTCTGGTTTAAAAAGCTTAAATCTAGGTGGCCGCTTCACAGACTTTTCGACTTCCCACTGAGGAAGGCAGAGCAAGGAAAGTTCACCCCGGAGACGCAGCTACCTTGATGCCCCCGGCTCGGGCTAGGACTCATCTGGGTGGTTTCGGACACATCAGCCTGCCTATGCTCAGCGACGTCTTGTGTAATTAGCTTTGTAAAAACAACTTACTGAAATAAGCATAACATTATCGTGTCTCACTTCGAGCTGTGCTCTCTATAATATCTTGCGTTTAGAACCTGTTTTCCCCTCAAGGTTAATCTCGACGATTTTCTTTATGGATTACTGCTCCATTCCTAGAATCTTCTCCATTGAGGAATATAAAATTCTTTCCTGCCTACTCTGGGACGGTCTGGCGTATATTTCCTGTAAGAAAATAATGTTCTCTGTGGCATCCATCCAGGTTTTGTTGGAAGGAACTTAAATGACAGGACTTAGAAGTGGTCAACACTTAGACTTTTTACAGTAAAATTAATTTTTTTAAAAAAGGAGAAGAAAATCTCAATGTGCTGTAAGTTTTTTATTAGGTCCTGATCTCAATAACTGACGAACTTGATTTGAAATTAAAGTGAGCCAAGCCTAATACAGGTACAGATGAATGAAATTGTCAGAGCATCTTTTCAGTTATCTACTAAGAAGAAAAACAAGAGAAAAGATTTAGAAAGTGAGGCTAAACCTTTAGAGGGTGCTAGAGAATTTTAGGTAGGCTGGTCAGGGAAAGCCTCTGGTGAGGTGATATTTGAGCAGACACCCCCAGTGAAATGAAGGGGTGAGCCGTACGGAATGGGGAGGGGTGGGTGGGAGAAAGTTCCAGGCAGGGAATAAGCATGGCCTATCCAAGGCTGGACCAAGAGGACCAACATATTCCATCTTAGTTTAGGACATTGTCTCTCCCCCAGGTTTACCATTTCTATTCACCCATACCATTGCACTTGCCTGGAATGACCTTTTTAGGCCTAAAACCTATGTCGTTTTAAAGTCCTACCTCAGTCATAAAGCATTCTTCTACTTATTCATTCATTCGTTCACAAAAATTGAGTGCCAGGCACTGCCTTTGATATTAAAGAAATGGATATGACACACTCCCTGCTTTTGAAGACCTGCTATTCAGTCCATTAGAGTCAGCCCTATTATAGTGGCACTCCCATTTGGGAAGAGCTATGTAATATATGTAGTAGAAGAATAAGGTCCAGAGTGATTTGGGGCCTATGTCTTTGATTGGTTTAAGCTTATAGGCCACAATGTAGGAAACTTCCCACCTAGATAATAAGGTTGAATTTGTATTAAGTAGATGAGTGTTTAGTGTGGCCCCATGAATCTCTCCACTCCTCCTCTGCATCCCCATTTCAAGTGCTGTTGTTCTGGCCTTTATCTCTCTTTTTTTTTTTTTTTTTTAAATTGGAGTACAGTTGCTTTACAACATTGTGTTAGTTTCTGCTGTACAGCACAGTGAATCAGCTATACGTATACATCTGGCCTTTGTCTCTTGATGTGGTCTATTTCACATCGAGCATCCTTCTGAATGGTTTTCTCTCTTCCTATCCAGTCCATTCTCACTGCTGCGTTTTCACTTTATTTCTAAAACACTACTTAGATCATACCATTCCTTGCCTATCAACTTTCTAAGACTGTGCCATTTTTTGTGCATCAGATCCTCACTCCTTAATGTCACTTGTGAGGCTCTTCACAATCTTTTTTCCATCTGATACTTCTGTATCATCACATCTAGCTCTTCACACCAGAAATGATTCTTAGAAAGTATCCTGTTCTTTTGAGCTTCTGAGCAGTGATGCCCTTCTTTCTCTTCTCTATCTGGTGAACATGCCCCTCATTCAAAATCTAGTTTATATGCTGCTTCAACTCTGAGCTCCTGAGCCCAAGACCCTTTTCACGGAGCTTGTTCTTCATTAGGTAAGAAAGAGGCCCATGAAAGGATTTAAGAAGGTAAGTGACCTTATCACACTGACTGTGGTAGAGAATGGATTTTTTTTTTGGCCTCACCTCTCGGCCTTTAGATCTTAGTTCCCCAGTCAGGGATCAAACCTGTGCCCTGTGCAGTGGAAGCGTGGAGTCTTAACCACTGGACCGCCAGGGAAGTCCAAGGATGAATTTAAATGAAACAAGACTGGAAGCTCAGAAACTAGATGAGTCCAGCTCATGTTGTGATATTAATTTATTCATTAAATATTCACCAGCAGCCTGCTCTGCCAGACACTGCGAAGTCTCTGTCCATGAGGAGCTTGTAATGTAGTATGAAAGACAGATAAACATGTAAACAAAGTAAGAAATAATTCGGATTTCAAGCTATGATGAATATTGTGAAGAAAAGAAAAAAACGAGTAAAAGGATAGAGAATAACTGAGAGCAGGGACCCTACTTTGAGTGGATTGGTTAGAGAAGGAAGGGCCCTCTTAGAGGTGACATTTGAACAAAGACCTGAAAGAGCCAGCCATATGGGGGAAGAATGATGCAGGTGGGAGCAGCATCAACTGTACAGACCCCTTGGACAGCAAGAAGACCCCTGGAGCATAAGCCCCTTGAGGACAGGCACGTTTGTCTGTGTTAGTCGTGTGCTGTCTCCAGCGCCTAGACCAACGGCTGGCATATCAGAGCCAGCATATTTATACTCAGCATATCTATAGCATAGTGAGCAGAGGAAGCACGGCAGGAGGCGAAGTCAGAGTTGTGGCAGGGTACAGCTTCTGTCAGGCCTTGTGTAGGCCATGGAAGAAGGTGGAATTTCTTTCTAACTAATGGGAAGCCATTGGGAGATTTCAGCAGGGGCATCTCGTGATTTAGTTCATGTTTTAACTGAACCAGGTAAGAAGTGATGAAGAGTTAGGAGCATGGAGTTTGAAATCAGACAGCCTAGGCTCATCCTAGTTGTATCACTTGGTATTTGTGTATTTTTTAAGAAACCATTTTGTTAAGCCTTAGCTTTCCTGTGTAGAGAATGAGAATGATAATTACATCAACCTCACAGTGTTGGAAAAGGGTTAAATGAGCTCAGGTTAGGCCCTGGTTTTAAAAAGTTGCTGGCTATTATTACTTTAGGGTAGAGGTTGATGGAGAGGAGAGGCAGGTGTGAGAATCGCTGAGGGAGTAAAATTGGCAGAATTTGTGACTGATCGGGGGTAGTAGGTGAACACAAAGCCTTGCTCCTTGGGAAAGGTTCTGAGTTGAGCCTCAGTTTCTTCATTTGTAAAATGGGGGTCCTAATAATCTTCTAATTTATTCCTAATAGCTTTCTAGTTTATTTACCTCCCCAGGTTACAGTTTGTGAGGATCAGCTGAGGTGAGTTGTATGTTTTAGCCCACATCCTCTGGGAAGCAGAACCCTATTAAGGTGTTCACTTTTTGGAAGGTGCAAGCCCAGGATAGTGAAGGTGAGGGAGAGAAGGAAGGAAGGCAAAGGAAGATGAACTACATTACAGCCCTAGCTACTGTTCCACCGTGACCTGTGAAGAGACGTAGTAGGCCATTTGCATATGGGACTTTTCTGTAAGGTTTTCGAGGAGAAATTACACTTTAGAATAGTCCATATGAGAGACAAAGAAGGGATGATTTATTTGTCCAGCTTTCTCCCATTTCCTGTTTCCAGTTGGTCAAGACTCACCTCCTGGAGAACTAATTTACCTGTGCTTCTAGGTTGCATGGCTTCTTAGTGACTGATCAGCCAGCAGTTCTCACACCCTGATTTGTATTTCAACCAAATCATAAAGGGAGGGGGTTCCCATCCACCCTGATCCCATCTTCCCTTTATGATTCAAAGATAAACATTGAAGGGGCAGTTGAAAGTTCCAAGGTTCATGTCCCTATGTAACATAAAAGTGGTGTGAAACACCAGCAATATTTTAGGGTGATTTATTTGACTTTACTTTTTTTTTTTTTTTTTTTTTTTTATTTATAGCTGTGTTGGGTCTTCGTTTCTGTGTGAGGGCTTTCTCTAGTTGTGGCAAGTGGGGGCCACTCTTCATCGCGGTGCACGGGCCTCTCACTATCGCGGCCTCTCTCGTTGCGGAGCACAGGCTGCAGACGCTCAGGCTCAGCAATTGTGGCTCACGGGCCCAGCTGCTCCGCAGCACGTGGGATCTTCCCAGACCAGGGCTCGAACCCGTGTCCCCTGCATTGGCAGGCAGATTCTCAACCACTGCGCCACCAGGGAAGCCCTGACTTTACTTCTGATAGTTATTTGAAAGGAGAAAGTGGCTGGAGTTAGGATGCAAAATCCTAGATTTGAATTTATCTGAGAATTTGGACTGTGAGGATGGCAGTAGTAGGCTTAATAGGAAAAGGTTGATGACATTATGAATAAGGGAAAGACAAGACCAGATGAGTAATATGAAATCGGGAGAAGAGTTCTTGAAGATGGCTTTGACATTTTGAGCCAGGATGACTGTAAAAATGGTAGGAAGAACAAACAAAATGGGAAAACTTTAAGTTAAGGCTATTTTTATTTTATTTAAAACACCCCAACCTTTTTATTGTTATTAACTGTATGAGGTAAAAAACATGAAGTCCTCTATCACTTCTACCCACCCAGTCTCACTGTCCAGGTAACTAACACTGAGTTTGTGTGTTCTTCCAGACTTTTTCTATGCCTACCCAAGCTTACATCGACTAAAAAATATATATATGTGTGTGTATATATATATATATATATATATATATATATACACACACACACGTGCAAATGAGGAAATAAACTGTGCAATACTGTCTTGCCATTTGCTTTTTTCAAGGTCCAGTAAAGAATCTGTGCATTTTTTAAATTGAAGTATAGTTAATGGAGTCTGTACATAAAGTATCTTCTCTAAGTGACCTACATTGGGTATTTTATTTTATTTTTTTATAAATTTATTTATTTATTTTTGGTTGCGTTGGGTCTTTGTTGCTGCATGCGGGCTTTCTCTAGTTGCGGAGAGCAGGGGCTACTCTGCAGTGTGGAGGCTTCTCATTGCAGTGGCTTCTTTTGTTGCGGAGCACGGGCTCTAGGCACGTGGGCTCAGTCGTTGTGGCATGCGGGCTCAGTAGTTGTGGCTCGCAGGCGCTAGGGCGCAGCCTCAGTAGTTGTGGTGCACGGGCCCAGTTGCTCCGCAGCATGTGGGATCTTCCTGGACCAGGGCTCAAACCTATGTTCCCTGCATTGGCAGGCAGATTCTTAACCACTGCGCCACCAGAGAAGCCTCTGCATTGGGTATTTTAGGTGTTTTTAATGTTTAAGAATTTAGAGTCTTATGATTCCAATTTAAAATGAATAATTGATTTATATTTGTGAATATAAGTTGAGGCCTTACTATGTTATTGCATGGACATTAAAGAGTCACTGTTTTCAGTAAGCTTAATTTTTTAGATTTATAAGTTATTTGAGTTCTCAGAAATTTTGTCTTTTTAAGTCAAAGGCTGTACTTAAAATGTTTTAAGGTTGTAGTTAAAATGGAATATATTAAATTATTTAAAATAGTTATAATTTTGTTTGAAGGTGTAAGTGAAATCAAACATTCATCACAGCCCTTTAAAATGAAAAATCCAAATAGAGTAAGATGTCGACATTGAATGTAAAAGTTTGAGGAAAATCTAGTCATTCTGAACTGTAAATTAATAAGTGTTAATATTTGAAAACTAGAGTAAATCTCTTCTCCATGCATAAAAACTACTCTCAGATATGAAAATAAAAACAGTCATCAGCACTGGTAGCATTCTGCTTTGCCTGTCTTTCCCAAAGTGTGCTGATATTCCTGAAGCTTGGTATTCTGTTCTTTGTTTCTGCACTGCTGGACAGGGTGCTCAAGTCTATAGCGTTGCTGGTCACATGTTAGTGCTCTGAGCTATGGAGAAATCAGCCATCGTATGTACGGCTTTGCTAAGTCATGTGATAGAAAACCACACGTGAGGTGTGTGAACCTTAGCTGGATGGTGGCTTTAGTAAACCTGCATTCTTTTTCTTTGAAATGGCATCCTCCTTATTTAAACTTTTCCTTCACAAACGCATCAACACTATTTTGCGAGAGTAGCAGTAGATTTCCTTAGGCCTGCATTTCTTTTACTTTGGGAAAATTTTTCTTTTCTTGAACATCATTGGAGCTGTATTTTGAAAAGTGTAGCTTGTGTGGAAGATCCTCCAATCAGAATTTTTTTTTAATAAATTTATTTGTTTTATTTATTTATTTTTGGCTGTGTTGGGTCTTCCTTGCTGCACGCAGGCTTTCTCTAGTTGCGGCGAGAGGGGGCTGCTCTTCATTGTGGTGTGCGGGCTTCTCATTGCGGTGGCTTCTCTTGTTGTGGAGCACGGGCTCTAGGCGCGTGGGCTTCAGTAGTTGTGGCTCACAGGCTCAGTAGTCGTGGCTCACGGGCTCTAGAGCGCAGGCTCAGTAGTTGTGACGCACGGGCCTAGTTGCTCCCCGGCATGTGAGATCTTCCCGGACCAGGGCTCGAAACCATGTCCCCCGCATTGGCAGGCGGATTCTTAACCACTGTGCCACCAGGGAAACCCCTCCAATCAGATTTGAATTCTTAACATTCTGTGTTGGAATGTGTCTGGGCTTTCCGTTAACTGACTTTTTCCAGTTTTGGAAAAGCAGTATGTTTCTTTTCTACTTAGTCTAGACCTAATTGTTTGGTTAGAAATGAAGCCTGTTGGCTTAAAAAGCATCAAGGTCTATGTGCCGATGAGCTCTGTTCGCCTAGATGGTCAGCCCTGTTCATTAGGCCAGAGTAGAAGGAAGGTCAGGTTTATGGATGAACGGTCATATACTCTTTCAATTGGCAAGAGAGACTATTTCTGGACAAATAAAGACACGTTGTGGAATTATGTGCAGCCTCTTTCTGGTAAGAAGTCAGTAGTTACTAAGAAAGTGAATGTTTTAAAGACTGATTGTGAAAATAATACCTGTTCCTTGCAGAAAACTTGAAAAGTGCAGAAAGATAAGGAAAATAGGAATAGTAATCCTGTTGGAGTGGGGTTTTTTTCCCCTAGTTTTATCTTGAAGTAAAAGAACGTAGGTAAAATAATAGCTGGTTAACATGTAAAAGGCTGTTTACTGAGCTCAGTTCTCTAAAATGTCTATTTCAGAGACTCTTGTCATCCTTAGAGTCTAGCTTATTAAAGTTAGCTTCTTTCCTTATTTGGAAGATTTTAGAAGACTTTTACAGTTCCTAGAGGATAATGATAGCAGTGGCCACATAAGCCAATCTGCTTCTGGTGGAAAGTGGAAGCTTAAACTCTTCAGTGCCTTGGTGAATTGTTGGGTGTTTCCCTCTGCCTTGTATTTATAATCATAATTTATAAATGACAATTGGGCCAAGAAGTCCCATTAAAGAATGTCATCTAATTTAGAGAGGCTATATTTTAGAAGAAACTATGGAGATAACTTAATGGCAAACTAAGAATTTTGGGCATTTGGTTTAAATTTAGTGTACTTCTTTATGAGGGGAGATAAAGTTTTTTAACACCTTAGGTTTCCTAAAAAATTTCAAAGTATTTACGTTCATTGTTAAAATTTTACGATGAATATACCTAGAGTTGAGGTTCTGTCTCAATCTAAACTCATACCTGGCTTTCTGGGATCCTGAAATCCTGTGTCCCCATTTTTACACATTTTAAAGAAAATGGTCCTTACTGTTATTGTGCACCTGAAAGTTTTGCAAAGCAGGTGTATTGTGTAAACAGTTAACAGTAACTCACTGTTACTGGCTTTCTAAAGAAAAAGCTGTTTGACAGGGTCCTCTTAAACCAGTGAGCTCTCTCCATTAAACTGTTAGGTTTTTGTCCTCCCTGTTACGAATAAATTCTTATTTATTTGTATGCAAAAGTGGAAATGAAATACTAATTTATCTAACTTTAATTATCAGAGGTAACACTTCTAATAAACCCCAATGCCAGGGACTTCCCTGGTGGTCCAGTGGCAAAGAATCCATCCTGCAATGAAAGGGACGCGGGTTTGATCCCTTCTCAGGGAACTAAGATCCCACATGCCGCGGGGCAACTAAGCCCATGCGCCACAACTGCTGAGCCTGCGCACCTCAACTAGAGATCCCGTGTGCCTCAAACTACAGAGCACTCACGCTCTGGAGCCCGCGCACCACAACTACAGAGCCCATGCACCCTAGAGACCATGCACCACAACTAGAGAAGAGAAAGCCCGCACACCGCAACTAGAGAGGAGCTCATGTGCTGCAGTGAAAAGATCCCACGTGCCACAATAAAGATCTCGCATGCTGCAACTGAGACCCAATGCAGGCAAAAATAAAAATAAATAAATTAAAAAAATAAATATTAAAAAAAAACAACACTGTGAATAAAATTTACCTCTAAAAAAACAAAAACAAAAAAACCCAAAAAAACCCCAAATACCAGAATACCTTTTTTTGTAGGGCAGATCTAAGTCTTAGATAAGTTCACTTAAGCACAAATTATATTTTGTTTTTAAGTGTAAGTGGTGATTCTCAAGAGTATTGTAATAATAGGGGTTTTGCAGTGATCTGTGGAGCTGTTCACACTAAATCTAATTTCACTGTTTATTTGTATGTTTAAGGTGCAGGAATAAGTATTTTGTAAAACAAAAAACAAAAAAAAAAACCCACAATGGAATCCTTAGTTGTTCTGTCAAAAGGAAAGGGGGAAGGAAGCTAATATTTAGTTAAGAGAGTTAGATGGTCAAGGGGAGACCAGACTGAAGATGTGACTGATTCCAAGACGTTTGTTTTCATTATACCATGATGTCATCTTAACAGAGGGAAATTGGGGGTCTTTGCTTACTGCTGATATGTGCCAGGCCAGGGCTTCCCAAAGTCAGCTCTACTGAGGACTCATTTGTTGAAATGATCCTGGAAAACAGGTTTCTAGGTGGTTATCAAAAAATGCTCACATCATAAGTGTACATACAGTTTAATGAATTCTCACACACCCAGAAGCACCCCCCACTCTCCACCCCATGCATCTTGCAGCCACTAGACTCCTGAAGGTAACCCCTTATCTGAATTCTAAAACCTTGTATTAGTTTTAGGCAGGCATTTAAAACTAAAACTTAAAAAAAAAGGTAACCCATGTAAATTATAAAAATTTAAACAAGTGTTGTCAAATGCAAGTTCATATGCCTGAAGCACAGTGAGGCCAAACAAACCGAAATGTCAGAGTTTGGAGCAGAGAAAGGTTTACTGCAGGGCCGAGCAAGGACATTGGGTGGCTTGTATTCAAAAAACCCAAACTCCCTGATGGTTTTTGGAAAAAAGTTTTTAATAGGCAAAATTTGGGGTGAGGGCTGCAGGGTGTGTGGCTTTCTTCTGATTGGTTGGTAGTGAGGTAACAGGGTGGTGTCCAGGAATCTTGTGCTCAGCCTGAAGTTACCATCCTCCACCTGTGTGGGGGCCTTAGTTCCTGCAGAAGAACTCAAGAGATGTGTTATATATATTCCTTGAGGAGGAACCAGGACTCTGCACTGTTGTTTCTTGACTGCTCCACCTTTGTTTCTGCATTCCCTCCCTTCTCTAATTACTGTTTGAATCTGCCCTTTGGTACTCAGGAAAGGTCTAGGAGCCTGAAGCTTTTTTCTACAAACAAGAAAACAGGGTGGGAGGGGTGTTTGGAAGGGTTTTTGTATCCAGGAGGGCCCCACAGACAGGGTCCTGCTCAGTTTCACGATTGAAAGGAATAGGAAGGGAAGTAAAATCTCTCCCTCTTCCATCCCACTCCCTGAAGGTAATCACTGAGTTTGATGTATATCCTTCCAAAGTTTATTCTGTACATATTCAGAAGTACATATCTATGTATATATCTTTACAAAACATGAAGTTCAGTTGTATAATACTGTTTGCAGGACTTCCCTGGTGGCGCAGTGGTTAAGAATCCACCTGCCAATGCAGGGGACACGGCTTCGAGCCCTGTCCAGGAAGATCCCACGTGCCGCGGAGCAACTAAGCCCGTGTGCCACAACTACTGACCCTGTGCTCTAGAGTCTGTGAGCCCCAACTACTGAAGCCATCACGCCTAGAGCCCATGCTCCACAGCCAGAGAAGCCACCGCAGTGAGAAGCCCGCACACCTCAACGAAGAGTAGCCCCCGCTCGCTGCAACTAGAGAAAGCCCGTGCGCAGCAACAAAGACCCAACTCAGCCAAAAATAAGTAAATAAATAAGGAAGGAAGGAATCCACCTGCCAATGCAGGGGACACGGGTTCGATCCCTGGTCCGGGAAGGGGAAGATCCCACATGCTGCGGAGCAGCTAAGGCCGTGCACCACAGCTACTGAGCCCGCTAGCCACAACTACTGAGCTCACGCTCCTAGAGCCCATGCCCCACAACAAGAGAAGCCACCGCAATGAGAAGCCCGCACACCGCAATGAAGAGTAGCCCCCGCTTCCCGCAACTAGAGAAAGCCTGCGTGCAGCAACGAAGACCCAATGCAGCCAAAAATTAATCAATTAATTAATTAATTAAAAAACTGTTTGCAGTCTGTTCCTTTAAGATGTTGAAGATATTTTTCCATGTCAACACATGTAGACTCAGCTTCTTTAACAGTTGTTTAGTGTGCCATTGTATTCCTATACCATGCTTTAGTTAGCAATTTTTTTTAAATTGGAATATATAGTTAGCAATTTCTTAACTGAGGGATATTTAAGGATATCTCTAGTTGTGTTATTTCTAGACATTCACTTTTATAAATAGTGCTACAGTGAGCATCTCTGTGTATTTGTAGAGTAAATACCTAGAAGTGGGATTGTTTGGTCAAGGCTATGTACATAGACAGGTATTGGCAATTCCTTACCAGGAGGTCTTAACCAGTTTACGCTCAGACCCAACAGGTGTTGTCCTTGAGTAGTTTAAGACTTGGTTCAGCTGAGATTTTTATGTTTATTTTTTAAATTTAAAAAAATCTAATTTTTTAAAGAGTATATTGGGTAGAAATTGTGAATATTAGAATGTACATGGACAGTTCTGTTAAGGAAGCTTTTTTAAAAATTGTTTTTTTGGCTGTGTAGGGTCTTAGTTGCAGCAAACAGGATCTTTTCATTGTGGTGCACGGGCTCTTCGTTGGGCGCATGGGCTTCTCTCTAGTTGTGGCGCGCAGGCTTCTCTAGTTGTGGCACGCAGGCTCCAGAGCATGTGGGCTCGGTAGTTGCAGCGTACGGGCTCTCTAGTTGTGGGGTGTGGGCTTTGTTGCCCTGCGGCATGTGAGATCTTAGTTCCCCAACCAGGGATTGAACCCACGTCCCCTGCATTGGAAGGCGGTTTCTTAACCACTGGACCACCAGGGAAGTCCCAAGGAAGCTTTTTTTTTTTTTTTTTTTTAATTAATTAATTAATTTATTTTTGGCTGCGTTGGGTCTTCGTTGCTGCGCGCGGGCTCTCTCTAGTTGCGGCGAGCGGGGGCTACTCTTCGTTGCCGTGCGCGGACTTCTCACTGCGGTGGCCTCCCCCACTGCGGAGCACGGGCTCCAGGTGCGCGGGCTTCAGTAGTTGTGGCACGCAGGCTCGGTAGTTGTGGCTCGTGGGCTCTAGCGCGCAGGCTCAGTAGTTGTGGCGCACAGGCTTAGCTGCCCCATGGCATGTGGGATCTTCCTGGACCAGGGATTGAACCCGTGTCCCCTGCATTGGCAGGTGGATTCTCAACCACTGCGCCACCAGGGAAGCCCCCAAGGAAGCTTTTTAAATGTATTAATCTTGGCTTTTGGATTTCTTTGCCTGGAAATTACCTATGAGTTCTTATCAATGTAGTTTTCTCATTGTTAAATGTTGCTGTGTTCCAACTGGATTATAAACTTTTTGAAGGCATTGTATATGTATTTATAATCCTTGTGTCTGCAGGGCCTGGCATATTTTCTTGAATATGTGGGATTTTTGGTATATGGCTGGGGGACAGATCTAATATTTTTAAGAGAACACAATATTCTCAGCCTGAATGACCTGACGGACAGAGCTGTAATCCTTACATAAGGATTTCCACAGCAAAAGGAAACATTTCTTAAGTTTTCGAAGGAATGGCTTCTTCCTCACTTATGACACTAATAGCCATTGTGGTTGAGAGAGGTCTAACTTTGGCAACTTCATTAGGAAGAAGACAATGAAGAAGAAAACTAGGGACACATTCACTGCTGTTATTACTGTTATTTCTAAAGAACTATAAAACTTGTGTGTTTGCAGATCAGGGAGCAGAGAAACATGAAGGGACAGGTCAGTCCTCTGGGATCACTGATCAAGAGAAGGAGTTGTCCACCAGTGCTTTCCAGGCTTTTACAGTAAGAAATGGTTTCTCTTAATCTGTTCCATTTTTAGTAACTGTCAAGCATGAATATTTTCACAGTGAATTTTTTAATTTATAATTTTTGTTCTGTACTGATTCCAGAGTTTTAAGTTTAGAGAGTAGGTTTAGGTTTAAAAAATTTTTTTTTAATTTTAGAGTTTAAATATGGTGAAAGGAATGGGAGTAATTTGAGCCATTTCCAACTTTTTGTGTTTCCATAAACATATTTTAACTGTCATAATGTTGTTTTTAAGTCTCTTAAGTTTAGATTTGTAAATATGTGGGTCAGTCTTTTCATTTTACTACTCTCTTCAATTCTCTTCCTTGACTGTGCTTTAAAATGGAACCCCAAAAGTTTATTGTCAAAACTTTAACTTTTCTGACATTAAACGACATGAAAAAAAACATTATTTTATTATCAAGTTACATACATGTAAGTGGAAGAACTTGATACTTGGGTATTCCAAGTATACTAGAAATTAAAATTTGGAGTAATTAATCATACTACCTTTCTTGGCTAGCCTTGGCTATTATACCTTGCTAGCAATATGTACTAATATATATTCTATCTGATTATAATATATATTATATATAGGTGTATTACATACCCATATGTGTGTGTGTGTCTTGTAGATATAATGCACATGTATCACTGTTAGAGTTTCATTCTTAGGAAATAAGTATCCACAATTTTTTTTCCGTTTTATTGAGATATAATTGACATATCACAGTTTCTTAATTGGCATGACTCTCACTTCATCTAGTGACTTTAATTAGTATATTTAGGGGAATTATATCTGTCTTTGTAAGAATTTTTAAATAAAGATCAATGAAATATATTTGGAAATGAATGTATAGTTCTTAAAGTTGGTATGTAATTTTGTTTGTGTGTTTTTGTTTTAGGCTGGAAATTATGATGTCTGTCTGCAACATCTTGCCTGCCTACAAGATATAAACAAAGACGATTATAAAATAATTTTGAATACAGCAGTAGCTGAGTTTTTCAAAAGTAGCCAGACAACAACAGATAGTTTAAGACAGACACTTAACCAGCTGAAGAATCAGGTGATACATAAATGAATTTCATTATAAAAATATTGTGGTGCTCTCTAGATTGTGAAATAAAGTTAGTTAAGTAAAATTAATTTGACTTCTTATCTGATATTAATAGCATAATTTCTAATATAAAACATTTGTTGCTATTAATTTTATTTGTATAAAATTCTTACTCCATGAAATGAAAGGTATGTTGTGTGATTTTATTTTCTATTGTTTTTTTTTTTTTTTGGCTGCATTGGATCTTCGTTGCTGTGCACAGGCTTTCTCTAGTTGCAGCGAGCGGGGGCTACTCTTTGTTGCAGTGCACAGGCTTCTTCTCATTGTCGTGGCTTCTCGTTGCGGAGCACAGGCTCTAGGCGCTCAGGCTTCAGTAGTTGTGGCACATGGGCTCAGTAGTTGTGGCTTGCGGGCTCTAGAACGCAGGCTCAGTAGTTGTGGCACACGGGCTTAGTTGCTCCACGGCATGGGCGATCTTCCCAGATCAGGCTCGAACCCGTGTCCCTTGCATTGGCAGGCGGATTCTTAACCGCTGTGCCACCAGGGAAGTCCTTTTATTGGTTTTGAACTTGAACAGAATAAGCTAATACACAAAATTTGAATGAGCTTTGGAGTTTTGAGAAAGAATTGAAATAGAAGAGTAGCTGCCGAGATTTTATCTTATTTATAACTGCAAAGATCTGATTGTTAATAATAATGTCAAACTGTTTTAGCATTTTGAATTAGGAGATGATTAACTGATCAAATAGAAGATATTCTGATTTATATATGGTTTGGGACTTGCCTTGGTCATTGGGCATAACAGCATCACAAGGGTAGACCTTTGATATGCAAGAGGGCTAATAGCAGACCTTTAGTGCTTACTGTGTAACAAGACCTTACGTAACTAAGAACCTCGTATAGGACATCTCACTTATTCTTCCCAGTAGCCCTGTGAAGTAGCTACTATATTTTTTCTCATTTTACAGATGGGAAAGCTGAGGTACAGATGGCTTGGATAAATTGTCAAAAGACACAAAGCTTTTAAGTAATAAGAGCTACATGAACCCAGTTCTGTTTGTGTTTTTAATTACTGCTTCATGCTGTACAAGCTCTTGAGACCTTTTTGAGCCCCTGTCCTGGATTCATGAGTACCACCATACTGTGGAAGCATCACCTAAAATGTGACATGGTTAGAAATAAGAGACCCCTTCAGGTTCTTCATGACTCTTTATAGGAGTAAAGTAATTTTTCAACCCTATTAAAATTCGTCAATGAAAAGGAGAATAATAGCCAACATTTATTAAATGGTTATTACTTGATCCCATATTTCATATTAAGTGCTTTTTATGTCATATCTCATATAATCCTCACATTCAACCCTTGTGGTAGGTATTTGTTATCTCAATTTTTTATTTTTTTAATACTTTATTTATTTATTTGGCTGCAGTGGGTCTTAGTTGTGGCATGCAGGATCTTCGTTGCAGCATGCGGGATCCTTCCTTGCGGCGCACAGGCTTTCTAGTTGCAGCACATGGGCTCTCTAGTTGTGCACAGGCTCCAGAGCGCGCGGCCTCAGTAGTTGCAGCGTGAGGTCTTAGTTGCCCCTCGGCATGTGGGATCTTAGTTCCCCGACCAGGGATCGAACCTGTTTCCCTTGCACTAGAAGGCTGATTCTTAACCACTGGACCACCAGGGAAGTCCCCTATCTCAATTTTAAATTGAGGTTTAGAGAGCCTATTAATTTTAATATTTACAGCTAGGAAGGGGAGAAGCAGGATTGGAACCAGACCTTCTGACTCTTGAGCCTCTTCTCATAACTGCCTCAGTCTCTATAAATGTATATGTCATCACATTACATCATTGCTCTAGTCTTATTAACCATGATTTATCTGGAGCTCCAGAATCAAAGGAAAGATGATGTTTGCTGATGTCTAGTACTTGCGCCCTACAACCCCATAGACAGTTTCTTGCAAGGAACATTAATTTGGGCTTTGAGTACAAGTTCATCCTGAAAACCTTTTTTAGAATAAGAGGCTCCTGGGGACTTCCCTGGTGGCACAGTGGTTAAGAATCCGCCTGCCAATGTAGGGGACATGGGTTCGATCCCTGGTCCAGGAAGATCCCACATCCCACGGAGCAACTAAGCCTGTGTGCCACAACCACTGAGCCTGCTCTCTAGAGCCCGAGAGCCACAACTACTGAGCCTGCGTGCCACAACTACTGAAGCCCACGCGCCTAGAGCCCATGCTCCACTATAAGAGAAGCCACCACAATGAGAAGCCCATGCACCATAACGAAGAGTAGCCCCCGCTCGCCACAACTAGAGAAACCCCACATGCAGCAATGGAGACCCAGTGCGTCCAAAAATAAATAAAATAATTAATTAATTTTAAAAAACATAAAGAATAAGAGGTTCCTGCAAACTTCCTGTTAAGCCAAGACAACTGTTTTTTGAAATCCTTTCATCAGCCTTTTTTTTTTTTTTTTTTTTTTTTAATTTTTGGCTGCGTTGGGTCTTCGTTGCTGCTTTTGGGCTTTCTCTAGTTGCACCAGGCAGGGGCTACTCTTCGTTGTGGTGCACGGGCTTCTCATTGCGGTGGCTTCTCTTGTTGCGGAGCACGGGCTCTAGGCGTGTGGGCTCAGTAGTTGCGGCACATGGGCTTAGTTGCTCCGCGGCATGTGGGATCTTCCTGGACCAGGGATCAAACCCATGTCCCCTGCATTGGCAGGCGGATTCTTAACCACTGCACCGCCAGGGAAGTCCCAGCCTTTATTCTTAATAAGATTGGTTCAGTAACACACACACACACGCACAGTGCCTTCCAACTCTCTTGAGTTTCCTACAAGTGTTTGTACTTGTGTCTCCTTGCTTTCTCTAAATCATACTTCTGTTCAGTCACATGTTTTGGGCATAGTGACACACCTTGTCAATCCATGCCACTTCCAGTGACTTTTTATCTCATTTAGTGAGTAGATTTTGTTCTGGCTGGAGCAATTACTAGATTATTTTGGTGAATCATAGAAAATGTGGCAAAGTTATTCATAAGTTCAACCTTTGCTGAAACGAAAACTCCTTAATTTGTCCAAAACCCCTTTTTCTGGCTGAGAATTATCCCTTTCTTAGCTTATTCTTTCTTCATTGCATGACTACCTAGAAGTGTTATCTTTCTTTGGAAATTGAGTTTTCTCTATTTAAAGAGACTATTTTTAATCACTTGAAGATAGAGACTTGATAAGTGAAAATTATAAAGACCCCAAACTCATTGAGATGCACATGCTGTTAGCTAGCTAGGACCATTTGTTAACAATTGAACCCTCCTGTCAGGCTCACCACATGGGTGATTGAAATCTGCAGAAGTCTGATTACAAATCACTATGTGTCATGAACTTTCTGTTTCTTATCATTAGCTAGACCAAGGTTGTTAAGTCCCTGTACAGTCAAACCTGGAGGTCCACGGGGGTGTGATTCCGGGGATCCCCCACTCCACGGTAGCAAAATCCACAGTTCAAGTCCCGTATATGAAATGGCATGATATTTTGATATAACCTACACGCATCTTCCTATCTTCCTGTATACTTTAAATCATCTCTAGATTATTTATAATACCTAATACAATGTAAATGCTATGTAAATAGTTGCCAGCGCACAGCAAATTCAAATTTTGCTTTTAGGAACTTTATGGAATTTTTTCCCCCAAGTGTTTTCAATCTGTGGTTGGTTGAATCCACAGATGTGGAACCTGTAGATACAGAGGGCCAACTGTATGTCAAAATTCCACTGCTTAATTTAGGAAAATGTCAGTCTTAGAATGAATTACTTAACATTCCTCAGTAATTTATTGCAGTCTTTGTGGTGGCAAAGAAAGATAAATTTTAATACAGGTGGAATTCCATTTTAATGTGTTCCATGGAATTACAGAATGGTTGTAAAACTTGATAAAAATTTAAAAGCCTATTACAGAAAGTGGGTATACAGATAGTCATTAGCTTTAAAATGCTAAGTGTTGTGACTTTTCTTCTTTTGGTATCAGATGTGGATGTTAGGGTTCTAGTAAAGCCATTAAAAAGCCGATTTTCACCACCATGTGTGACAAAGTATATTTTTGTTGTTCATTACTTTGAAAAATCTTTTTTTTTAATTGTGAGAATAAAACCTGAACATAGTAGGAAAATCAGAAAGTATACTTTCTAGTCATATGACCTCAGGCAAGATAATTAAGGTTTTTTTTGCTGTTTCCTTATTTATAAAATGGAAATGATAATATCTATGTCCTTGAGGTATGAGAAGGATTAAAGGAGGTATTCTCTGTAAAAGGTTTAATGTAGCAGGCCTGGCACATAGTTAAATAGTATTATTTGTTAATGTTTAAATTTACTTTGGTTTTTACAAAATGGAATCAAGCTTATGTATAAGTACCTCATAACGTTCTCATAGGAAAGGTCGTTCTGAGTTTTGCCCACTCCCTATGTAGCCTCTTGCTGCGTGAGGCTGGAAAGTGGGAACCCAACTCAGAAGCCACACTGGCTTTTAGAAAGCATTGAGGATACCTTCACAGTGGTAAGGAAGAGACTCACCTTGCCTTGGGTGAGGTACTTAATAAAGTCCCATCAGAATGTTTTACTTAGCAGAATTTTATATGAATGAAATAATTTTTAGTATGTGAGAGTAATTAAAATCTAGAGGTCCTATTAAAAATGTGGAAAATTTTAGAGTAAAAAATGTTGGCCTGTGTTCCTGTTTATTCATTTAGATTCTTTCACTTTTGCTCTTTATTACTGTTAGAACATAATCCCTGTTGATTGTTTAATAGGTGCACTCGGCTGTTGAAGAAATGGATGGATTAGATGATGTTGAAAACAGTATGTTGTATTACAATCAAGCAGTCATCCTGTATCATCTCCGGCAGTATACAGAAGCCATATCCGTTGGTGAAAAACTTTATCAGTTCATAGAACCTTTTGGTATGTTATCTGTCAAATCAGAAATTTGCCTATCTTCTCATACCTGTGAAGGTCTCTGATACTTTTATCTAGATAATAACCTGAATCAGAATTACATGTGAGTGTTTAAAGAAAGAAAAAAAGCTGTGTCGAGTTTTCTTTATGGTTAGAAAAAATAAAAATTATATCACTTTTAGATGAATCCAGGTTTTCCTTTAATATCCCACTGTTACCCCTATCCCAATTTTTGATGATAACTGTTAGAAATGCTATTTCTAATTGAAAAGATTTACTGATTTTTTTTTTTTCTTTGATGTTTAAACACCACCTCCATGTACCTGATCCTTTCTTTCTTGAGTAGCGTATTAAGGAAGGAGTGTTTTGGAATGTTAGGGGACAGTGTAGTATTTTATTTTGTATATTGCCTAATTGAAATTTTTGTGGGTAATCATAGAGTAGATAGTATAGAACCCAATTAGCTTTTTTGTTAACTAGCTTACAATTACTAGCCTCAAGTAAGAGTAGTAAGACAATAAGGGCAAAGAAAGAAGAGGGAGCAAATAAAGCAGCAAAGCTGGACCCAGGAAATGTTTGAGAGGGCCACTGGTTTCCAGCCTGCAAGCAGTCAGATTTCAATTGTCTTTTTCTCAATGGCTCCTTTCTTTTAAATTCAAAACACTGGGGCGAATTCCTGATTTATAAACCCCTTATTGCTGTTATGGTCACCACAGGACAGGTGGTGGTCTGTACCTGCTCTGGTGCTTTGGGAAGGTTCCAGGGTCCCTGGTGCTGACAGCTGGCTGGAGAGCTCTCACTGTGGCTCCAGGGAGGCCTTTTCCGGGTGCTCTTCTGCCCCTCTGCCCTGAGGATGCAGTGGCTGACAGACTAGGCAGGAGACCTCAGTGGTGAAAGATTGTGTGACTAGGGACCAGTTCCTTTCCCCTGTAAAGCTGGAAATCAGTTATATTTCTAGGATGGCACAGATGTGCTTTTGCTAGAAAGCTGGTTTTTAGAATTTCCAGAACAGTTAATGAAATGATGTTCATCTTTACTATGGCTGAGCAGAATGTAGCAACCAACTAGTCAGTTTTTAGATCCACTTTTCCTCCTTCTTTGAAAACCTTTTTTTTTTTTTTTTAACTTTATTACTTGGCTCTTCATACAACATAAATTTATTGAGCATACCCTATGGAGCAGACACTGTTCTAGGGTCTGAAGATAATACAGTGAATGAAATAGAGAAAGTCTTTACCCTCATTAAGCTTATGTTCTAATGGCAGAGAGAGGCAATACGATAAATACATATGGCGAGGTAGTTAAATGCTGCAAAGAAAGGCTAAAATTGGGTAAGAGGATTGACTGGGGATGTTATTTTTAGATAAGGTAATTGAGGAAGGCCTGGGATAAGACAGTGTTTGAGAGAGGCTTGAACGAAGAGAAGAGGTGAGCCACGCAGCTGGGGGAAAGCATCACAGCCAGAGGTAATAGCGTGTGCAGAGGCCCTGAGGTGAGCGTGGTCCTGGCAAGTGAGGGGAGCAGCAGGAGCGCCATGGTGACTGGAGCGAGGTGGGGAGCACAGGGTTAGCATTTTAGCCTAGGGAAGGACTCACTGTTTTTCAGGTGTGGTGCGCAGCCCTTGGAGATGTGTGACCTTTGCACATCAACTGCACTGACTTTAGTTCTAAATGGATTCTACTCTGGCCACTGTGTAAGAGCAAGAATGGAATCAGGAAGACTTGTTAGGAGGCTCTTAAGGGCTTTTGCAATGTTCAGTTCTTGATTATAGCAGCCTTCTTTTAGACCCTTTCCATTTATCTTCTCTTTTGAAAGGAAAGGAAAATAGTGTTATGTCATATACCAGACATATACCTCTCTTCGCTGGGCTCTTCTTCCTTTGAAGTTTTTGTCTTTATATTTTCCTCTTGGCTGTTTCAATTTTCTGGTATACTCCAGTCCACACCTTGTTTCTTTTGTGTCTGTAATCACCCTGTTTCTTTTCCCCATCTCTGTGCCTAGAAAGGAAGTCTTTTTCCTAGAGTCATAGACCTTTTTAGAGTTAGAAGGAACCTCAGGGGATCGCCTGGTCCACCCCCTGCCTTTCAGGCATGTGAAGTATTCTCCCCGTTTTACAGGTCAGCCAGCTGAGGTCTAAGTAGTTCAGTGATGTGCAGAGGCTGCACATCTATTAAGTAGCCAAGCAGGCACTGGAACTAGGGTTTCCTTCCACCTAAAGTAATACTCCTCATTTCATATGCTGGTATTTGGTAGATATTTTGCCAAAGGAATTTCAGACAGTAGAATCCCTGATATGAGAGACCTTGAGGTGCCTAATAGAATGACATTGTCGGTTCCATCCACAGCTCTAGGTAATAAACATTCCTTTAAGTCAAGACTCAGGCTTTGCTTTTTAGAGCTTTTTCTGTGGGGAATGGTCTGAGATACTTGCTTCACTTTGGATTGTGACTTTTCTTTTCATGTTTTTTCCCGCCAGAAGAAAAATTTGCCCAAGCAGTGTGTTTTTTGCTCGTAGACCTGTATATATTAACCTACCAAGCTGAGAAAGCTTTACATCTTCTTGCTGTTCTAGAAAAAATGATTTCACAGGGCAACAATAACAAAAATGGAAAGAATGAGGTGAGTGTTCTGAGGTGATCAGACTAAAATGTAAAGTATGATTAATATTTATGGTTATTAAATATTATTTTAACAGCTTTATTAAAATATAATTTACATACACAAAATTTACCGTTTCATAGTGTACCATTCAGTGGTTTTTAGTATACTCACAGAATTGTGCAACCTTTACCACTATATGACTTCCTCACTCCGGAAAGAAACCCTGTACCTGTTAGCAGTGATTCCCTTTCCCTCCTTCCCTCTGCCTCTGGCAACCACTAGTTTACTTTTCTTTCTCTGTGGATTTGCCTTTTGTGGACGTTTCATATAAATGCAGTCATATACTATGTGACCTTTTGTGATTGGCCTCTAGTATATTATTTTCAGTTTACCATGGGTAGCCTGTAGCATTCCTTTTTCATGTATTTCATTCCTTTTTATGGCCAAATAATATTCCGTTATGTAGATATGCCACATTTTTTAATCCATTCATCAGCTGATGAACGTTGGGTTGTTTTTCCCTTTTGGCTGTTATAAGTAATGCTGCTATGAACACTGATGTACAAATTTTTGTGGGGGCATATGTTTTCAATTCTCTTGGGTGTGTATTTAAGAGTGGAATTGCCAGATCATTTGGTAACTCTATGTTTAATTTTCGGAGGAACTACCAGACTTTTCCAAAGTAGCTGCACTATTTTATATTCCTACCAGCAACTTTTGAGGGTTCCATTTTCTCCACATTCTCACCAGCCCTTACCTGTCTTTTAAAAATTGTAACCATCCTAATTGGTATGAAGTAGTACCTCATAATAGTTTTGATTTCCCTAATGACCAAGGATATATGTTCACATCTTTTCATGTGTGAGATATTAGTTTTACAGAATGTGAAGATTAGAATGAAGACAACAAAATTCCATAATCTGGGGAAATTTCATCATTAAAGTTCTTCAAAAAGAGGACATATTTATGACAATTAAGCTTCACCACGTTCTGGAGACACTTGGTGTAAATTAAGAATACATCTTCATTCTTGTGTTTTTCATTTTGCTTGTGCTTCTGGCCGCCAAGGGATGATCCTTCTTTCTTCCTCTTCCTGCTTCTTTGTTGAAAAAGGAGTGTTTGTAGAAAACAGATTATCAATACATTTCTTTCTGCCTGTATAAGTTCTTGAGGTTTAAAAATAAACATTTAGCATTACTTTTTACAAGTGTGTATATCTGAGAGTTCAGTTAAATAATCTTAGCATTATTCCCAAACACTGTTGTGTAGTAAAATATTTCGTTTTTATATTCAGTACTTGTAATAGTTGATGAACTATAACTCATTTCAGCAGATGCTGTGTGCTCTATGAGGTGGTACTAAGGTGACAAAAATGAAAACACTGCAGTTGTTGCTTTTCAAGGAGCTCACGTCTGTGGGAAGAGAAAGATGGAGCAAAATCTGTTCATGACAAGGAGGAAGGAGGTTAGGGAACGTTTCAGAGCAGTTTGGATGTTTGATTTGAGCCTTGAAAGATGTAACAGTTCAACAAGTCAGAAGAGGAAAGATGGAGCAGGATGACCATCCTGGCAGAGTAGAGAGTACAGAAGGAGTGAGAGTGGTGTGTGGGAGGGATTTCTGGTAATCTGACCTGGGGAGTACCTGAGGGATGTGATGGAGATCATTGGGGTGAGATTGGCAGCTCAAATATGGGTCAGATCATGAAGGACTTTGAATACTTTGCTAGGTATTTAGGGTATGATGTTGGCAGTGTTGATACCAGAGAAAGTTTAGTTTTGTTTTTTAATTTATTTACTTATTTGGCTGCACCGGGTCTTAGTTGCAGCACGCATTATCTTCGTTGCTGCGTGCGAATTCTTAGTTGTAGCATGTGGGATCTAGTTCCCTGACCAGGGATCGAACCCAGGCACTCTGCATTGGGAGCGTGGAGTCTTAGCCACTGGACCAGCAAGGAAGTCCCCAGAGAAAGTTTTTAAAGAGGGAATGACATGATCTATTATGGGTTGTAGAAAGACAATCTGAGTTCTGACCAAGTAATATCCAGGCTTTTTTTTTTTTTTTTTTTTTTTTTAATAAATGTATTTATTTATTTATTTATTTATTTTTGGCTGCTTTGGGTCTTCGTTGCTGCGCTCGGGCTTTCTCCAGTTGCGGCAAGCGGGGGCTACTCTTCGTTGCAGTGCTCGGGCTTCTCATTGAGGTGGCTTCTCTTGTTGGGGAGCACAGGCTCTAGAGCGCGTGGGCTTCAGTAGTTGTGGCACGCAGGCTCTAAAGCACAGGCTCAGTAGTTGTGGCACACGGGCTTAGTTGCTCCACCGCATGTGGGATCTTCCCAGACCAGGGATCGAACCTGTGTCCCCTGCATTGGCAGGCGGATTCTTAACCACTGTGCCACCAGGGAAGTCCAATAGCCAGCCTTTTTAAACCTAGCCCATCACTATACTAAACTATGAGCTTCTTATAAGTAGAGTTTCTTGTCACCCACTCCAAACTGTTTTTTTAAAAATTTTTATTGGAGTATAGTTGCTTTATAGTGTTGTGTTAGTTTCTGCTGTACCGTAAAGTGAATCAGTTATACGTGTACATATAACCGCTCTTTTTTAGATTTCCTTCCCATTTAGGTCACCACAGAGCATTGAGTAGCGTTCCCTGTGCTAAACAGTAGGTTCTCATTAGTTATCTATTTTATATATAGTGGTGTATATATGTCAATCCCAGTCTCCCAATTTGTCCCACCCTCCGTTCCCTGCTTGGTAACCATAAGTTTGTTCTCTACATCTGTGACCCACTCCAAACAATTAAACCTGAATCTCTGGGACCTGGGATTCCGAATTTTGAAAATGTTCTCTAGGTGATTTAGATTAGCTCACTTGGAAATCAGTGATTTCAATTATGGTCAAAAATATTTAATTTTGGTTAACTTTGTTTCACCACCCTACAGACTGGTAATAACAGCAACAAAGATGGGTCTAATCATAAAGCTGAAAGTGGAGCTCTAATAGAAGCTGCGAAGTCAAAGATACATCAGGTAGCATAAATTTTAAGAGAAGTTATATGTGACATGTATTTACTAGTAGTTATGAATGATGAAGAATGTGATAGATCATTGAGAGCAGTAAATAATTCAAGGCATGTATGTTTATTTGGCTTTGAAGTATTACAGTTTAGAAGCACATTTATCCTTCTAAATATATTTTGCTCAAGATGATAATGCAATGTCATTTCTTTTACTTCTCTATAGAAAATTGAGAGAAATGGCCTGGGAATGTATTGGATGATAAAAATTAGTTTGTAGAATTTTAAAATTCATTGTTAGTTAGGCATATGCAGTTAAGAATTAATAGGATTTTTGCTTGGAACTTAGTTATAAATTTCATCCTGCCATGTTTTAGTTTTTAAAAGTATATTCCAAGAGTACAATAAAAATAGATTATTTAAGATAATTTTAAACTCACTTTTGCAAGTAACTGGTATAACTGTTGTGAACAGATTGGGTTTAATTTTCTTAACTAGAAAGTAAAATTGCTTCAGCATCTGTAAATCCACTACAGTTCCTACATACTAGCGTTTTTCCTTTGACAGTACAAAGTAAGAGCGTATATCCAAATGAAGTCCCTGAAGGCATGCAAAAGGGAAATCAAGTCTGTCATGAACACAGCTGGGAATGTAAGTTTCTTCTTGAGTTTTCTCTTTTTTTTTTTCAATTAGCAGCTTTTATGTCCTAAATTTTCTTATTTGGACAATAGGTATTATCAGTTTTAAATAATTTAGCACAGTCTATTATAGTGCATATATACTGCCAGCTGTAAACCTTTATATTGAGTTGTGAAGTAGTGATCATACTGTGTCTATAATTTAACATCGTACTTTTCTCACTTAAAATTATAACAAGCATTTCCCTTTGGTATATAGCCTTCAAAACCACCATTTTGAATAGCTATCCAGAATTCTTTGAGTGGTTTATCACAATTCACTTAAACATTTACTGTTATTAGACACTTTAGGATTTTTTTAGATTATACTCAAAACATTTATTGAAGATAAACAGTTTGGTTGTAACCCAAACCTTCCCCTTCCAAATGATCTTTGGCTTGACAATACCTTCAGTTTGATTAGTGCCAGAGTACTTGAGTTATAATTACTCTTTCATTTCCCTCCACCCCATCCCTCCACTAATAAGTAATTTTTTTAAAGACAGTAGAGGGAAGAGACAGATACGTTTAGGAAAACTGTTAACTAAAAGTGTGAAATCATAAAGAGATACGGTTTATAGAAGGAATAGTTCAAGAAACTTGACTCTAGAAATCTCAGGCAGGATCCAGATTGGCCACTGGGTCAGTTTTACTCAAGTGATTTTTGAGAACAGTTGTAGCCTAGACCTGAAGGGTAGACTTGAGGCTAAGAGGGAAAGGCTTAAGTATAAGTAGCCAGCCAGCCATTATCAAACCTTTCTTGGGAGAAAAGACATGATTCCCTTCCTTAAAGGATGCCATAGTCAGAGGGGAGAGACAAACAGGAAAATAAATAATTGTTAGTCATACCCAAATCAGGGAAAACTTCAGGAGGAAGTTTTAGGAGAAGCAAAAGGTGGTCTGTGATCTAAAGCATGATTTTTGTAACAGCAAGATTAGCCCTTGAAAATAAGGAATTCTGTTAGGGAATTTTTCCATTCATAAAATGACACTTTTTTCCCCCACTTGGAAAAGCATTTGATTATTTGTACTTCTTTGGGTTCTAATGGAGGTGTATTTATATCCTAAAAAATAAGGGAGATCACCAGTCTCTGTGATAACCATTAAAATGAAGGACTTAGTTTCTGCTGTTAAATTGGCTTTCAGTTAATAGTGTAATAGATGAAGACAGTGGATATTTTGCAGACTGTATTCTTACTCATATATGTTGTATGTATTTTTTTAGGTAGACCTTTAATAATTCAGTTTGTAAAGTGCTCTCTGCCAGGTTTCATTGTTTTAGATTGTGAGAGCAATGGAAAGCTCAGAGACCATAGTTTTTGTGACGGTGGCTTAAGTGACTCATGTATGCTCTTGACCACATGCCAGTGCAACAGTCTGATTATGATCTCACATTAGGCATCTGAGTACAAACTGTAAGAAACTTATGTTTTCTTTACAGTCCGCACCCTCCCTGTTTCTTAAAAGCAATTTTGAGTACTTAAGAGGCAATTATCGAAAAGCTGTGAAGCTGTTGAATAGTTCAAACATTGCTGAGCATCCAGGATTCATGAAAACAGGTAAAAGAAAATTGTGAAGTTTTGGTATTTTCTTCCTGACTCTTATGCCTTGTTCCTTGGTTTTTTTCCCTAGACTGCTCTTCAGAGTGATTTTTGCTAATTTTTTAAATGAAAATGTTTTATTATTGCTGCTTCAGAAAATTCCTGGTATTTTATTTTATTACTCATTTCCATTTTAAAAGAAGCCTCCCTTCTTATTTTACTTTTCTTTCACTTCACATGCTCTTTCTATCATTTTGGTTTTAATACCAGCTTCGAAATTATGTCCAGGGCATAAGGTCCTTGGTCTTTTGCTTTGTGAAATGAGTCCTTTTAAGGAAATGAGATCATAATGTTTTTACTTTTCCCTTCTCTCGCATAAAAGCAGTGAATAATATGATAGTAAAATGAAAGGTAAAATTTGCAGCTGTCATTTAAGTTCATATCATTGCTGTTTTATGGGGAAGAAGGAAATGAGGTTAAACTATTCAAGAAATGAGGTTAAACTTTTTTTTTTTTAAGATTTTTTTTTTTAATGTGGACCGTTTTTAAAGTCTCTATTGGGACCTCCCTGGTGGCGCAGTGGTTAAGAATCCGCCTGCCAATGCAGGGGACACGGGTTCAAGCCCTAGTCCGGGAAGATCCCACATGCCGCAGAGCAGCTAAGCGCATGCGCCACAATTATTGAGCCTGCGCTCTAGAGCCTGCGTGCCACAACGACTGAAGTCCACGTGCCCTAGAGCCTGTGCTCTGCAACAAGAGAAGCCACTGCAATGAGAAGCCCGTGCACCACAATGAAGAGTAACCCTCGCTCGCCGCAACTGGAGAAAGCCCGCACACAGCAACGAAGACCCAACACAGCCAAAAATTAATTAATTAATTAATTAATTAATTTTAAAAAAGAAATCTAATTAAAGTCTCTATTGAACTTGTTACAATATTGCTTCTGTTTTATGTTTTGGTTTTTGGCCACGAGGCATGTGGGATCTTAGCTCCCCAACCAGGGATCGAACCCGCACCCCCTGCATTAGAAGGCGAAGTCTTTAACCACTGGACCGCCAGAGAAGTCCCCAAGGTTAAACTATTGAAAATATTTTGTACCAAGTTCAGAATGCAAAGGATGAATATAGTGTTTGTTTTGTTTGAGATTCTATTCAGACCAATGCACAGAACACACATGCAAGCATACTCAAACCTTCCCCCATTCACCCCTTCAGTTCAGTGGAGTCATAGAGGATGGAGAAAGGCAGTTTTTTCCATTATAATTCTCTTGGGTACTCCATTTGTTCTGAGTACCCATTTCTGATTCTGTTAAATTTTTATTTTTCATGTTTTTATTGTCATAGTTTCCCCTCAGAGACCCTCTAACACCCAAACTGGAACGGTCTCTCAGACTAAACAGGTAATATACATTGCAGAAATTTTACTTAGAATTGTCTTGACACAGATTTCAGAATTTCAGATGTTGTCAGTCTTTAAAATGGAGCAGGACATGTAGTTGACTAGTCAACAGTTATGATAATCTAATAGGATAGATTTTATATATAGTTATATACTTTAATGTATTGATATTTTTCATAGTATTAATTTTAAAATCTTTAATTTGCTTCCCACACATAAAATTCAGTGTTTGCTGCTGATAAAATAGGCTTATTAGAGAAGATTTGGGAATAGAATTTCTCCTAAATTGTTCATAATGCCACTCGCCAGAAGCAACCTCCTTTAAAACATGTTAGTGTATTTCTTACTCTTTTTTCCTCAGCCTAGTTTTTTTTTTCTTAAATATTCTCATTGTTTAATTTTAAAATATATCAGAGGCCAACCTTTAGTTTTTAGCATTGAATGAATATTCTGATTATTAATTTTATCAATCTAGTTGGGTGTTTTATATCATTGAGGAAACGACAGACTATCAGTAAATTGTTTTGGAATGTTTGGGAAACCATTTAGAAAAAGAAACAATTTAGAAAAACCTGGATTGCTTTCATTACACCAACATAAAATCTAGAGAGATGCAGGATTATAATGTAAAAATAAAATCATAAAAACAGCAAAAGAAAACTTGGATGAATATTTTATTTTTGTGGTGGGGAAGCCTCGATTAAACATTATCCAAAATCCAAGAACCATACAGTTTAGAAAAGATTACTAAATTTGACCACATAAAAATGTAAAACTTTTTATGATTGAAAACAAGCATACACACACCCTCTGAACCTAGTCACAAGACAGATGACAAACTGGAAGTGGAGGGAAATAATTGAAACAGATGTGACAGAAGGTTTCTATAACATACACACTAGCAGGTAACCAATAGGAAAAACATCTGTAACCAAATTTTTTAAATGGGTAAAGAGCAGGAAGAGGCAAGTGTACAGGATAAGAAATACAAATGCCCAACACACATGGGAAGATAGATGCTCAGCCATAGTCATATTTAAAGGAGTGTGAACGGAAAGAAGAGTGGAGACTTAGGGTTGAACAAACCAAAGCAGGATTTTACATGTTCTGTTTACATATACTTGCTATTCTTCATTTAATATATTTTGACTGTTTCTGTAGCTTGCTGCATTCCTTCCAGTTTGTACATAATATTTTGTTGTGCGGATGCAGTGCGTACATATTATGTTACTAATAAATACTTCTTGTCCTTTGCATTTTTGTATCATTTGCCTATGATTATTAAAAATTAAATCAGAAGAAAAAACTAAACAGGCTAACAAAATCAAAATGCAGGATTGATTTATCACCTTTAATAAGAGATTTTAAGAGAAAAGGAGTTTACAAAATTTTCAGATGTTTCCTAAATTTCAAATGCCTTATAAACTGTTCTGTAAGGACTGAGTAGAATTGCATATATAATTAACTCTTGCTCGCTAAGCCTGATTCTTGTATGATGTGTATCAACAATAAAATTTGTGGATAAACTTACGTATGTTTTTCTCAGGTGAATGCTTGAGGTGCATGTTCTGGAATAATCTTGGTTGTATCCATTTTGCCATGAGCAAGCACAATTTGGGAATTTTCTACTTTAAAAAGGCTCTGCAGGAGAATGACAACGTCTGTGCACAGCTCAGTGCAGGTAGCACTGATCCAGGTAAGCCCATTAAAGGGGGACAGTTTATATTTTACTATTTGAGGAAAATACGATTTTAAAGAGCAAGCATCTGGTTAAAATGCATGCCATGTGTTCTTACATACACTTAACACTGATCCTGCCCAAAAATTTGACTCTGGGGATTTTTTGTAGGTGTTGCTCCTTTGAGTAATAATTAAAGAAGTTTAAGCTACATTCACTTTTTCATGGATTTGAAAGTCAGTAATCCCATATGGTAAATGTGATAAAGCTAAATATTTTGCTGAGTTTTTTTTTTTTTTTTTTTAAAGGTAAATCAGCCAGAGATCCCTGGTTTCTATTTTTTTTTTAATTATTAGCACCTTTAATTATTATTTATTTATTTATTTATTTTTTGGGCTGTGTTGGGTCTTCATTTCTGTGCGAGGGCTTCCTCTAGCTGTGGCAAGCGGGGGCCACTCTTCATCGCAGTGCGCGGGCCTCTCACTATCGTGGCCTCTCTTGCTGTGGAGCACAGGCTCCAGACGCGCAGGCTCAGTAATTGTAGCTCACGGGCCTAGTTGCTCCGCAGCATGCGGGATCTTCCCAGACCAGGGCTCGAACCCGTGTCCCCTGCATTGGCAGGCAGATTCTCAACCACTGCGCCACCAGGGAAGCCCTTGCTGAGATTTCTTGACTGTGCCAAACTAGTTTTATTCTAGCTTCTTTTCACGGTTTCAAATGTGATACTGTTGACAGCACCTGACAATCTTTAAGCAAATTCCTGGAGTTTATTCCTTTAATATTCATAGGATGTGGATCCTTGATCTGAAATGCTTAAAATCAGGCAATTATTTAGCTTTTTAAAATATTTAAAAATTTTTTAATTTTTTGAAAAATATTTATTGTTTTTAAAAATATTTATGTATTTATTTATTTGGCTGTGCCTGGTCTTAGTTGCAGCACACGGGATCTTTGCTGCCTTGTGTGGGCTCTCAGTTGCAGCATGCAGGATCTAGTTCCCTGCCCAGGGATCGAACCCAGGCCCCCTGCATTGGGAGCACGGAGTCTTAACCACTGGACCACCAGGGAAGTCCTGCTTTTTAAAATATTTTAAAGACTATTTAATTGATGGAAAATGTATCCCAAAAATCACAGTCTCTTTTTTTCTTTTTTTTTTTGTGGCCACACCACTCGGCTTGTGGGATCTTAGTTCCCTGACCAGGGATCAAATCTGGGCCCCGACAGTGAAAGTGCCAGGTCCTAACCACTGGACTGCCTGGGAATTCCCTAGTCTCATTTTATTATGGCCTGCAAAAGTTAGAATAAGTGAGTGGGACTTCCCTGGTGGCGCAGTGGTTAAGAATCTGCCTGCCAATGCAGGGGACACGGGTTCGATCCCTGGTCCGGGGAGATCCCACATGCGGCGGAGCAACTAAGCCTGTGCACTGCGACTACTGAGCCTGCGAGCCACAACTACTGAGCCCACGAGCCACAACAACTGAGTCCGCGCATCTAGAGCCTGTGCTCCTCAACAAGAGAAGCCACCTCAGTGAGAAGCCCACGCACTGCAACAAAGAGTAGCCCCCGCTCGCCACAACTAGGGAAAGCCCGTGTGCAGCAACCAAGACCCAGCGCAGCCAAAAATAAATAATTAATTTTTTTAAAAAAAAGAATGAGTGAACAATAGTCATTGTAGGTATAGTACATTAATTTTTTATTTCCGTGGTAAAGTTCCTCAACACCCTAAGATTAACTGAATGCTTCTGGTTAAGAAAACACATAATGATAACATGGCTAACTGAACTGAAAGTGAAAAAGAGTGGAATCTTCTTGCAGGCTCTAAAAGTGTGGAAAGGTAGTGTAAGGTTCAGTGGAGTGAGAGTGGGTCTTTGCCTTCCTGGAACATTGTTGCCTGAGGAGCTGGTAATGAGAAGACACATCTCTGGCCCCACAAGCACAGACAACTGAGATGCCTCTGGAGGATATTTGTGGGGTTGGGGATGGAAATCATCATTGTGGTGAGAGCTGTTTACAACTTCAAATTGGGGATTGGGGTCATTGGTGTCAAAAAGGCAGTAGTTGAGTACTTAGTGGTATAAATGTTTTCAGTGGAGCTGTTATTTTAAATCTGATGATTCTCATCTGCTTTTTATCATCAGGCAAAAAATTTTCAGGAAGACCCATGTGTACATTACTAACCAACAAGAGGTATGAGTTGCTGTATAACTGTGGGATTCAGCTGCTTCACATTGGAAGGCCTCTTGCTGCATTTGAGTGTCTGATTGAAGCTGTTCAGGTTTACCATGCAAACCCCCGCCTCTGGCTGAGGCTGGCTGAGTGCTGCATTGCTGCCAATAAGGGGGTGAGTCTCTGTCTTTTTGAACCCCCACCCCACCCCCACTTGTTGCATGGAGAGCAATAAATACTTGGTCACATAAAGACCTCCTCCCCTTTTTAACTCTCAGGGAATTTGTAAAGATAGTCTTCTGTTCTTTATCAGTTGAACAAAATTTAGTTTCATGAAGTCATGTGTTCACTTTCTGACTCTTGGTGAGCACGGCAACATGTGTCAGCAGTCATGTTGAAAAGTTGAAGCCATTAAGAAGGTCATATCTGTTGAAACAGTGGTCTGCGAGCTGCTGGGGCAGGGGCCACGCCATCAGCTGGTGTGAGAGTGGTGTGTGCGCCCAGTGATTAAAGGAGGGCTGCTGATAACACAGTGAGTGTGGAAAGAACCGCTTTACACTGTGCTTCCTCCATGCCGGCAGGGTTTACTTTTGATTCAGTAAATGTTGTCGAGTTAGTGGATTACCAGGCTGTTTCTCTCTGACACGTGTTCATCCACGGTGGCCGTGAGAAATAGGCCAGTTTACACTAGTGTCCATGCCTAGATTATCTCCAAACGGCAGTTGGTGAAAGCCTTTTGAATCTCAAGTGGGGAGGGGTCAGTGGGAGGTAGGGGAAAGACAGGTTGTATCAGAATCACCAGATGTCTGTACCACCCCATTTCCTAGCCACCCCCTACCCCCCGCCGTTGCCAGACTCAGGCTCATCAGGTCTGTGGAGGTGGGGGGTATGGCATCCTGAAGTTTTGCCTGGCATGCTTACCATAGGTGATAACACTTCCTGAAAAGCAACTACAGGAACTAAAGGGATTAAAGAGGTGTGTTTGCCTGGCAGTTTTCACACTTGATACTTAAAGTAGTTTATGATTTGAGTATGCCACTGGGGGAAGAGATGAATGTTGTTTTTGAGGCTTTAATGGTTTATTTCATTGTCCCTTTTAAGGGACAACGTTCTTATTAGATAATTCTTAAATTAGCTGATAAACAACTCTAGGCAGAATTTACACTTTTTTAAAACAAGAATCTGTAGAAATTGCTTATTCTCTTTAATGTGATGAATTTAATCAGTGTTGGATGCCTTAGTAAGGTTTAACATTTTCTTTTAAAATTACTTATTTTTAGAAGTAGTACTTTTAGGATTGTCTTTCTTCTATGGATTCCATTCTGATGGTTTTTTCCTCCCATTTTTTCTAGAAAGTTCTAAATTTGTAACTTAAACGATGGTAAAGATGACTTGGTTGTCATAACTTGGTGGATACCAGAACACTCACAGTCTGTGCTACTAATAGGAAATTTGCTATAAATAATTATCTGTTTATCTTTGTGCTTCTCCTCTTTCTAAAACCTGAGGTGGGGAACTCCCTGCCCGTCCAGTGCTTTCACTACCAAGGGCCCAGTTTCAGTCCCTGGTTGGGAAACTAAGATCCTGCAAGCTGCGCACAGCACAGCCAAAAAAAAAAAAGGACTGTAAAATAAAACCTGAGGTGACCGAAAAGACAGTAAAAACAACCCCAAAATACACTTGAGGAAAATCCCAAGAGGAGAAATTATGAACTCCAAATAAAATTTCATAACATTTATTTACTCAGGACAAAAAGGATGCTGAACAGAGCAGTTTGTACCTTCCAAAATAAATTCATTTTTTAATAAACAGAACCAATTTAATTATTAAATTGGTGATGCCAAAGAGGTCATTTTGTCCTCATTATCTGATGCATGTTGTTTCAGACCTCTTCTGGCAGATGCAGGGTTTATGTTTACCTGGGCAGTGTATGATATATAAGAAAAGATTTGCTAGATAAAAAACATAGACTCAGGGACTTCCCTGGTGGCGCAGTGATTAAGAATCCGCCTACCAATGCAGGGGACCATGGGTTCAATCCCTGGTCCGGGAAGATCCCACATGCCGCGGAGCAATTAAGCCCGTGCGCCACAACTACTGGGCCTGCGCTCTCGAGCCCGCAAGCCACAGCTACTGAGCCCGCACACCACAACTACTGAAGCCCACGTGCCTAGGGCTCGTGCTCCACAACAAGAGAAGCCACCACAATGAGAAGCTCGCATACCGCAATGAAGAGTAACCTCCGCTCGCTGCAACTAGAGAAAGCCTGCACGCAGCAACGAAGACCCAATGCAAGGCTACTTAGGACTTCCCTGGTGGTCCAGTGGTTAAGAATCCACCTTCCAATGCAGGGGACACAGGTTCAGTTCCTGGTCGGGGAACTAAGATCTCACGTGCAGGGCAACTAAGCCCACATGCCGCAACTACTGAGCCCAAGCGCCGCAACAGAAATCCCACGTGCCACAGCTAAGCCCCGATGCAGCCAAATTCATTCATTCATTCATTCATTCATTAAAAATGGTAGAATTTCCTTCTTTCTAAAAAAAAAAAAAAAAAGAGAGAAGGCTACTTAAAAAATCACCATGAACCATTTACTTTTCTGAAACTTGTATTTCTTGAGTGCAGTTCCTACTGCCAAGACACTATAAAATTGCAAATACTTAAATTACAAATCATTATTTTACATTAAGACTGTTCTGGGGGCTTCCCTGGTGGCACAGTGGTTAAGAATCTGCCTGCCAATACAAGGGACACGGGTTCGAGCCCTGGCCCTGGAAGATCCCACATGCCGTGGAGCAACTAAGCCTGTGTGCCACAGATACTGAGCCTGAGCTCTAGAGCCCACAAGCCACAACTACTGAGCCCACGTGCCACAACTACTGAAGCCTGAGCGCCTAGAGCCCGTGCTCTGCAACAAGAGAAGCCATGACAATGAGAAGCCCGCGCACCGCAACAAAGAGTAGCCCCCGCTCACCGCAACTAGAGAAAGCCCGCGCGCAGCAACAAAGACCCAACGCAGCAATAAAGAAAGAAAAAAATAAAGAGAGAGAGGGAGGGAGGGAGGGGGAGAGAGAGAGAGAGAGAGAAAGAAAGAAGAAGAGAAAAAAAAGAAAAGAAAGACTGTTTTGGCACACTTTTTTGGCTACTGATCTATTATTGAAGCTATGGCATATTATTGTGGATTTTTAGTTCTATCTATATCTAGCCATCTGATCAGCTTCTACAGCCTTAAGGATCAGGGAAGAGAGTATGAACAAACCATCACAAACTTATCCCCCCACCAGGAAAAAAGGTCAGAAGAGAAGGCCTTCCTATCATGGTTCAGAATATCCACTCTTTCTTATTTTTCACTAATGTTCCTTAGCCGCCTCCTCAAGACAAAATTAGTTCCAGTCAGTTTTATTGTATTTTTTGTGTTATGTAATACTTTCTTTCTAAAATGAATCTACAAGTGAATCCTTGTTAAAAGTCATACATATATGGAAGTACAACTATAAGAAAGTTCTGTTACAGAGCAAGAAGTAATAGTACAGAAACATTTGTGTTTAGAGATGGACTTTTTGCAGGGCAGTGTTTATCTCTGCAAGTTCCTATGAATTGGCTCCAGTTTGTTCCTGTGTATGAGAATCTGCAGGACTTTACAAAATGCAGGTAAATCGGAGACTTAGAGTGAAGGAGGAAGATAAAGGAAACTGGCACCACCAAGCTTCTGTAGTGAGATGATGTATTGTAGTGAAATATCAAAAAAAAAAAAAACTATGTGTATGTGTAAGTAGCTTTTATCAGTTTAATGTTTACAGGGCTTTAGAATTTTAATTTCCTAGAAGGTAAGAATTGTGCCCACGTAAATTTTGACATATATAGCTTGTTAGTGTGTATATGTTGTTGACACTTTAATTAATACTTTGAATTAAGAAGGAAAAGATATGTGTTTTAGGAAGTGTAGCTGCTTCCCTTCTCTTGTTCACTGTGTTTTTGTGGCTTTTATTTTCCTTACTCTGACATCGACGTGCCCATCACATGCAGCATGGTGCCTGGGGCACAGAATGGTCCAAATAAATCATTCTAAATAAATGCTTGAGTAATTCTTTTTTTTTTTAATACATTCTTTTTTTATATATATTCTTTTCCATTATGGTTTATCATGGGATATTGAAAGTAGTTCTCTGTGCTGTGCTATATAGTAAGACCTTGTTAGTTGAGTCATTCTTTTTTTTTTTGGACGCACCTTGTGGCATGTGGGATCTTAGTTCCCTGACCAGGGATCGAACCCGCACCCCCTGCAGTGGAGTCCCACTTGAGTCATTCTTGAATTGCTTTTTTTCCTCATAATTACCTCAGACTTTATACTAATAAAGTGTAGTGTATATCGCAGACTTTCAGACTCATGTACCCTTCTCTTCACTACCAGACATTTCCTGTATCACCCAAAACTCCACATTGATCTTAAGAATCTTAAGGATCTTAAGAATTTTCTTAGAGTAATTGTGAAAGGTACTAGATTATTTTTCATACCCCATCTTACAATTCCATTAAATTAATTGGAAATTATTTGTATTTTGTAGACTTCTGAACAAGAAACTAAAGGTCTTCCAAGTAAAAAAGGAATTGTACAGTCTATTGTTGGTCAAGGCTATCATCGTAAGATAGTTCTGGCATCACAGTCCATACAAAATACTGTATATAAGTAAGTATTTTGCTAAGAGAAAGTGTATAATAATATTTCATAGTAATGTTATGTATAAAAAATATGCTTAGGAATTACTTCATAGGAGGAGCCACTTTGTAATTAGATTTTATTGCTTCTTCAAGAAATAGACTTCTATACATAGGTATGTGGTGAATGTTATTTGACATATGATTTTGGTTTATTACAACCATGGGTGCTGAAATTGTTGATGCCCTAAGAAACCCTGGTCTATTCAGTGCCATTATTCAGAATGTCCAGAAGAGGGCATCTTGATGTTTCCTTTTTATATAGTTTATCATTGATACTTTTCATTTAGTTATTTTTATTTTCTCATAGTCCCTAAAGCTAATTCTTAGTATCAGGAGAAAAAAGTACTAACACATATATAAACAAAAGTATTATAAAGCTGTCACATGTAGAACAAGTTTTCAATTGAACAGCTTTTAAATATGAACATCTTTATCTTTTACAAAGATTCCAATTTGGAGTTGCTATTATTTCTAAAGTAGTAGGCTTTGTAAAAAACTTGCTTTTTCTCTTTTCCCAAAAATAAAATTGTTCACTACCATTTAAAAGTTTTCCCAGAGTTTTAAAAAACTTTGGCACACAATATCTGGCACACAATATTTTGCTCTTCATTTATTTCAACAATAATGCAGATTTCTTTCAAAAGACAAGTTAAAGCATCACTTTCCTACAGTTTCAAAATTGTTACTACTTTTCATTTTTTTCCCCCTAATAAAGCTGACTTAGTTTGATATATAAAACCAATAGGAAGTTATATAAAACCTCAACAAAGTTATAAGACAAATAACGCTGCTTTTTCAAAATGTGTAAATAAGGTATTTCCAAAAGCAAACATCAACCAAAACAAGGCTCAAATGTGAAAAATCTACTTTCTTCCCTTCTTTCCAGTTCTGACTGTACCTGTCCTGGCCTTCACTACAATTTTCCTTGTCTATAACTCCTTTGTTAGTTTAACATTGACGTTGCAGATATCCTTCAGGTTGTCTCCTAGCCTCGGTCCCATTCCTATAGACACAATGTGGTGTCTAATGTATATACTTGCAATCTATTATTTATACTTTTTATGTCTTATACACAGACATACCTCCTTTTATTGCACTTTGCTGTATTGAGCTTTGCAGATGTTGCTTTTTTTGTTTTTTACAAACTGAAGGTTTGTGGCAACCCTGCATAGAGCAAGTCTGTTGGTGCCATTTTTCCAACAACAACTGCTCACTTTGTGTCTCTGTGTCACATTCTGGTAATTCTTGGAATATTTCAGACATTTTCGTAATTATTTGTTATGGTGATCTGTGGTCAGTGGTCATCGATGGTACTATTGCAAAAAGATTATGACTCGCTGAAGGCTCATGATGGTTAGCATTTTTTTTTAACAATTAAGTATTTTTTAAGGTATGTACATTGTTTTTTTAGACATAATGCTATTGCAAACTTAATAGACCACAGGGTAGTGTAAGCATAACTTATATATCTACTGGGAAACCAGAAAATTCACGTGACTTGTTTTATTGCAATTTTTGCTTTATTGTGGTGGTCTGGAACCGAACCCGTGATATCTCCAAGGTATGCCCATATAATATTTAGGATTTGGGTTCTTTAGCATTCTCTTATAACTGCTTATATTAAAATTTCTACCTCTTAGAGGGCAAAGTTTTTATTTACAGTTATATTGGTTTTATTCCTGATAATAGAAAAGTTTTATTTATTGTTTTTGTTTTCTTAGCTAACTTGGTTTTGTTCTTTTAGTGATGGACAGTCTTCAGCCATTCCTGTAGCCAGTATGGAGTTTGCAGCCATTTGTCTCAGAAATGCCTTGTTGCTGTTACCTGAAGAACAGCAAGATCCAAAGCAGGAAAATGGGTCTAAAAATAGTAATCAATTAGGTGGCAACACAGAGAGCAGCGAAAGCAGTGACACTTGCAGGTATTCTGACCCCTTTGACCTCCCTTGGTGAAATCTTTAGGACTTCATTAGTCAGCCTTGGTCTTGTAGTTGAATTCCTGAAATCTGCAGCCTGAATTTCCAAAGTTCTCTGTTTTGAGTAATAAGAAAGGAAAGTACGAATGTTTAAGTATTTCTGGAAGAGAGAAATAAGGTGAAGCCTAAGTGAGGAAAGAACCTTAAATGAGAAAAGTTGAAAGTCAGCTTTTCACTGCCAGGAGGAATCATTGCAAGAAATCTGGTTGCTGTCAGAGATGGCTTTTTTTTTTTTTTTTACTTTTATTAAAATAAATACTTGAATCCCTAAAACTTCTCTTTTCTTACTATCTTCTGCCTTTTCTCTTAACATACTGTAAACCACTGACCTCCAGAACATTTCTATACATTTCTGGTTTCCTACTATCAATTAAATATTATGCCAATCTATAGAAATTGGGAGAGTTTATCTAGTAATAAAACAAACACCATTATACGTAGAGAGTTCTTTTTACGCATGGCACCTTTAAACTCAAAGCTTCCATCTCAGCATTTTTTCTTGATTATAGTAGAAAAACATGCTTATTATAGAAAATTTGAAACAAAATTGTGGAATGTTTTTTCCTCCATCAAGGGGTTATGCTTTACTATACTTAGTAAAAGACAGAAGAATGAGAAATGTGTGAAAATACTGGAGTGGTTTCCTTTGTATAGTAGAGATATTTTTTCTGTTAGAGACTTTTTAAAGCGGTATCATGTACTGGGAAAAAGAAACTCATATGCAGTGTAGCTTTAACATGTTAGTGATACCAAGTTACTAAGCATTTTTCAGTGTTTTGGTTCTTTTACACTTTTTTCATAAAAAGTTGCATGGGAGTGGGTATAGGGAAACAAAATTTTACATTTAATTGTTTATTTGTGCGCTTCATAATTAGCAGTCTATCTTTATTTTAGCAGTAAAAGCCACGATGGAGATAAATGCATTCCAGCTCCACCTTCTTCCCCATTGAGAAAACAGGAATTAGAAAACTTAAAGTAAGTACCTAAACAAAATTAGCATTGTATCTATTAAGTAAGCACATTGTTTATCTCCTTTATTTTGTTAATGTTATGAATTATGTTGGTTAAATGTCAAATATTAAACCAACCTTTCAATCTTGTGACTAAACCATACTAGTCAGGATTTATTACCTTTTTTATAAATTGTTGGATTGGATCTATTAATATTTTGTGAGGAATATTTGCTTCCGTGTTCACAAGGAAAGGTGGTCCATGCTTTTCTTTCTTAAGGTGTCTTGGTTAGGTTTTAGTTTCAGAGTTATACTGAACATATGAGTGAGTTGGGAAGTGCTTCTTCCTCTGTTTTCTGAAAGAGTTTATATAAGATAGGTATTGCTCCTTCCTCAAACGTTTGATAGAATTCACCAGTGAAACCATCTGGCCTAGGGTTTTCTTTGCGGGAAAGTTTTGATAATGAATTCAAGTTCTTCAATCGATGAGTGCTATTCAGATTTTCTATTTCATCTGTGTCAGTTTGGTTAAGTTATATTTTTGTCTGTGTAGATTATAAGCCCCATTATTTTTGCTTTGAACAGTCATATATATGTTTAAAGGAACAGAGTAGTCTTTTATGTTTAGCCACATGAGTACCATTTCCTGATGAGTCTAGTTTTTATATAAGATAGCAAGCATTTCCCTTCAGTCTGAAGATCTCGCTTCAGCATTTCTAATAGTACAGGTCTTTGTTTTCTTAAGGTTTTGTGTTTTTATGTTTGTTTGTTTTTTCTTTTTTAAATCTAGAATTGTCTTTATTTCATCTTCATTCTTGGAGGATGTTTTCACTGAATACAGTATTTTAGGTTTTGTTTTTGTTTTCTTTTCAGTCAGCTCTTTCAGGATGTCACTGCACTATCTTCTGGCCTCCACTGTCTGATCACAGCCATTGTATTGTAGGTGCCATTTTTCTGTCAACGTAGATTGTCTTTGTTTTTCAGCAGTTAGACTATGATGAGTCTAAGTGTGATTGTCTTTGTTTTTAATCTTCCTTGGGGTCATCTGACTTTCTTAAGTCTATAAATTTATCTTTCAACAAATTTGGGATATTTTGACCATGATTTTTTCATATTTTGGAAGTAGGATTGATTAATGGTTCAGCATTACTTTTAAGAATGATTTCAATAATAGGACTGCAAATTAAAATGGAAAGAAAACCATCATTGCTTATTTTTTCACCTATTAAGTTGCAAAAAGTGACAAGAGTATAGTTAAGACATTTATATATTGCAGGTAGCATTGTAAATTGATGCGTTACTTTTGGAAAGCATTTCGTTTATTCCCGTTTTTTCCAACAAACATTCTTGTGCTAGTTGCAGAGGATTCAGAGGTAAAACAAAAAGCACTGCCCTCAAAAGCAGATGGCAAACACTTAGGAGAAAATTATATTACTTAGTAGATTAGCTTACTAGGTGGTGAGATTTGGGGCATCTTTTCTTCTTATGATAATTTGATCACTCTGATGAGTGGAAAATGACCTCACTTTAAAATTTTGCATTTCTTTCAATCCATTCTAGGTGCTTAGTCTGATGCCAAGGTTTATTGATCACCTATATTACTTTTTCTGTGAACCTCCTGTTTGTAGGATTTACCATTTTCGTATTGGGTTTTTCATCCTTTTTGTTTTTATAAGAGTTTTTCTATATTAAAGAAAGTGGCCTTTATCATTTGTCTTGTAACATTGTTTCTGGCATTTAGTTTAGTTTTGTTTTGTTTTGTTTTGGCTGCACTGGATCTTCATTGCTGCACACAGGCTCAGTAGTTGCGGTGCACAGGCTTAGTTGCAGTATATAGGATCTTAGTTCCCTGACCAGGGATCGAACCTGGGCCCCCCGCATTGGGAGCACGGAGTCTTAACCACTGGACCACCAGGGAAGTCCCTCTGGTATTTTGTAAAACAGAGTTTCATTTATTAAGTATCATATTTATCAATCTTCTTTACTTTTTTTTCCATTTTGTGGAACGTTTGGAAAGGCCTTCTTGCCTCCAAGATTTAAAAAATAATTTAGCCATGTTTTCTACCACTTTTACTGATACACTGTCACAACCATGAATCTAAATTTTTGTTTCATCTAGAATTTATTTTATATAAACAAATAAGGTATGGCTCTATCCATAATTGTGTAATTTTTCATAGTATAGTTCATTTGATTAAAGTCATTTAACTTTCCAAATAAATCTTGGAACAGAGCTATAAAATGCTAAGGTTTGTGTCTAAACAGTTTAAAATTACATTTTTATAAAATAACGTACACATATGTCTGTTTGCATAAAAAAAGTCTGGAGGGATCTATGTCAGAATCTTCCTAGTAGTGGGATAACTGATTTTTATCTTCTTACTGGATATCTGTTTCTTCCAGCTTTTAAAAAATGAAGTTACTTCATTAATCTTAGTGAATCCCTTTAGAGGAAAGACTGGCCAGCAGATGTGCCCTTTTCTGGTCATGTATTGTCAGGTCAGTGTGTTCATGGCACTGCGTTGCTGTCAACGAGCTCAGGGCTCCAGGCACCCTGTTCAACAGAACAGCAGCTTTTTATCTCTTTATTTTATTCTGTCAGATTCCTACTTTGCAGTAATAACCTTTCTTTCCTGGGTTTTATGTATGTGTATATTCCCACTGTATCCTATTGTCAGGAGGGAAGCATTAATCTTCTGATTATATGGAGGAAAATCTAAAATCTCAAATTTAGTTAGAAATGAGGCGTTGGTCATATAAGGTTTTGAAAGCAGTGTTTTGATTTTTTAAAACTTGACAAAGGTAATTGTTTTTTTCAGTCTTCAGTTATATTAAAATTTCTTGAATTCTTATTTCTTGTATGAGTCATAAGATAGCAAGAAAATTAAAAAATACTATGACAAATTACTGGTGAAACAATGGCAAAAACAAAACATACAAAAGAATATTGTGAGACTTCCCTGGTGACGCAGTGGTTAAGAATCCTCCTGCCAATGCAGGGGACGCAGATTCAATCCCTGGTCCAGGAAGATCCCACATGCCACAGAGCAACTAAGCCCATGCACCACAACTACTGAGCCTGCGTTCTAGGGCCCGCGAGCCACAACTACTGAGCCCACATGCCACAACTACTGAAGCCCGCATGCCCTAGAGCCTGCGCACCACAACTGCTGAGCCCGCATGCTGCAACTACTGAAGCCTGGGTGCCTAGAGCCGGTGCTCCGCAACAAGAGAAGCCACCACAATGAGAAGCTTGCGCACGGCAGCAGAGTAGCCCCCACTCGCCACAACTAGAGAAAGCCCATGTACAGCAACAAAGACCCAATGCAGCCAAAAATAAATTAAAAAAATTTTTTTAAATTCCATTTTATTTCACTCCACAGCAATTTTTTTTTTCTTTTTTTTTTTTTTTTTTGGCTGCGTTGGGTCTTCATTGCTGCCCACAGGCTTTCTCTATTGTGGCGAGCGGGGGCTACTCTTCGTTGCGGTGCGCAGGCTTCTCGTGGTAGCTTCTCTTGTTGCAGAGCACGGGCTTTAGGCGTGTGGGTTTCAGTAGTTGCGGCATGAGGGCTCTAGGGCGCGCAGGCTTCAGTAGTTGTGGCGCGTGGGCTCAGTAGCTGTGGCTCGTGGGCTCTAGAGCACAGGCTCAGTAGTTGTGGCGCATGAGCTTAGCTGCTCTGCGGCATGTGGGATCTTCCCGGACCATGGCTTGAACCCGTGTCCCCTGCATTGGCAGGAGGATTCTTAACCACTGCGCTACAGGGGAAGTCCCTAAAATGGAATTTTTTAAAAAAAAAAAACAGTCAAATTTGGGGATTCCCTGGCTGTCCAGTGATTAGGAATCTGCCCTTCCACTTAAGGGGGCACAGGTTCGATCCCTGGTCATGGAACTAACATCCCACATGGCGTGGCCAAAAAAAAAAAAAAATCAAATTCCAACCATATAACTAAAATAAACTCACTATGCTAGATTTTCATCCAAGTGGAGGTGTGTAAAAACAGAGCAAGTTAAGTAAAGCTAAACTGGGTTTGGTATAAAGTGAGCTGATGGGAAGGGGTGGATTGTAAATTTCAGCCAGGACCATATTTGGGAAAATGCTTTAATTTGCCCAAAAAATGTACCATTTTGGGACTTCCCTGGTGGGCCAGCAGTTAAGACTCCGCGCTCCCAATGCAGGGAGCCCGGGTTCGATCCCTGGTTGGGGAACTAGATCCCGCATGCCACAACTAAAAAAGATCCTGCGTGCCGCAACTAAGACCTGGCGCAGCCAAAATAAATCATAAATAAATAAATATTTAAAAAAAAAAAAAAATGTACCATTTCTTCCCCAATATGCCTAATATTTTCTATACATTTCTCTGTTTATGGAGCCACCTGCATTTTATAGCTATCTCAGGGTTCATCTATCTTTAATAGGTTATTTTATATAGTAAAAATACAAGTAAGACAAAAGGTTCTGCAGTGTAAAGTGAATATTGGCCAATCCCAGTCCTCTGCTTCCTCTCCCTTGAGGGGCAACTGCTGACCAGTTTCCTATGTGTCCTTCCAGTGAGATTTCTCATTATCATCCCAGTATATGTATATATGGGAATTTTACACTACAGCTGCAGAGTTCCACACTGCTCTATACCTTACTTTTTGCATTTGACAGTATGTCTTTAGAGATTGTTCTATATCAGTAAAGAGCTCTGTTTCATTCTTTCTAATGGGTGCATAGAATTGCATTATATGGATATGACAGTTTATTTAACACTGATTTATATTTAGCTATTTATAATGTTTTCGGTCTCTGCTATTACAAATAATGCTGCAGTGAATATCATTGTGCACAGTTTTTAAGGGGAATCCTTAATGATGAAGGTATTTGAAACGATATTTAAGGTTAACTTAATTTTTACAAATATATTTGAATGAATACTAATCTTAAGGTTGCTTTATGTATGCATATGCAGTTTAAGAAGTTTATGATTCCACACTGGTTGAACAGCTGCAGAGTTGTGTAATTTAACTTTACCTTCTGTAAGTGGCATTAAAGAGAAGGGTATGTGCAGGGTGGCATACCTCCTCTCAAAGAGTTTTGTGCCTTTCACAACTGTTTTCTTTCCACACACCCTAGCAGGAGGATTGGTGGTTTTCAGAGAAAATAAAACTACTTCCCTATTTTTGTGGAAAGGGGCAAAGGGTCTCCATAGGGAATTCCATCATCATAAAGTGAGGTAAAGATGGGTTTGCTGATATATATTAACCTTTTTTTCTTATGGAGCAGATGGGAGAAGGGAAATGGAACAAGACAGAAGGAGCCTCAGGGTAGATTTATAAAAAGAACCGCTCTGCAGGACAGTAGTAATGGTAATGTGCAGACAAATGGTGTGGGGGAAGGAGTCGTAAAAGATTTGTGTCGTAATTTTCAAAGCTATAAAAGCTCCCAGCACAGTTGGGTGTGTTAAAGGGCAGTTCTGTGGCAGGAGCCAGCTGTCTTCTACAGAAAGGGGTCTGACATAGTGGTTCTCCATTGAGATCCTGGAATTCTTAGAGATTTCATCCATTTTCTGACCTGAATTCTTTTATGTGATTGGAAATATGTGTGACTAGTGTATAGTTTAGTTTTTATGGACTATTATATTTGACCCCTCTGCTCTATAATACCCAAGACACCAGTGCAAAACCTCATTTCCTATTTCCAGCATAACTAATATGCTGTAAATTATCATGACTGTCCTAATGGCCACTTGTTAGCATATGGTTCAGAGCTTCTTGACTATTTTCTTTTTTTTTTTCGTTTGTATGTAAAAGAAGATGGGGCCAAAAAAAATTCATTCTAACCGAGTTACAAGTATGTTTTCAGAAGGCATAGGACACCTCAAGCAATTGTGAGATTCTGTATTAAAATCAAGGTAGCTTTCAGAAAAATATTCTCACAATTAAAACAGAAATTTGTCCTCCAAACAGGAAAATGTCTCAGAAATCAACTAAATAGTTTAATTGTGAGGCTCAGATGAACTTAGAGATACCGATATAATGATGAAGAAAAGCATATATATAATGACACTGTGAGAATATTGCTTCAGTTCCTGAACCACCTAAAGCTCTGCAACGCCATTGGTTTCATTCAATTAAGAAAACACACACAGGGACTTCCCTGGTGGCGCAGTGGTTAAGAATCCACCTGCCGGGCTTCCCTGGTGGCGCAGTGGTTGAGAATCTGCCTGCTAATGCAGGGGACACGGGTTCGAGCCCTGGTCTGGGAAGATCCCACATGCCGCGGAGCAACTAGGCCCGTGAGCCACAACTACTGAGCCTGCGCGTCTGGAGCCTGGGCTCCGCAACAAGAGAGGCCGCGGTAGTGAGAGGCCCGCGCACCGCGATGAAGAGTGGCCCCGGCTTGCCACAACTAGAGAAAGCCCTCGCACAGAAACGAGGACCCAACACAGGCATAAATTAATTAATTAATTTTAAAAAAAAAAGACACATTTGTTAAAAAAAATAAAAAAGAATCCACCTGCCAATGCAGGGGACATGGGTTTGAGCCGTGGTGCAGGAATATCCCACATGCTGCAGAGCAACTAAGCCTGTGTGCCACAACTACGGGAGCCCACGTGCCTAGAGCCTGTGCTCTGCAATAAGAGAAACCACTGCAATGAGAAGCCCACGCACTATAACGAAGAGTAGCCCCCGCGCGCCATAACTAGAGGCTGTGCACAGCAACGAAGACCCAACACAGCCAAAAATAAAATAAATAAATAATTTATTTCTTTAAAAAAAAGAAACACACACACTCTGTAGCCTTGAGTTAAATAAATGTGATGACTTTAAATTTTTAAAATAGAAGATTCTATTTCTAGGTTTTGTCTAAGAGAAATGAGAACTTGTCCATGGAAAAATCTCATAGCAGCTTTACTTGTGATAGACAAAAAGTAGAAATAGCCCAGTCATGCATCAGTGGGAGAATGGATAACTAAATTACAGGCCAGGAATTCCCTGGCAGTCCAGTGGTCAGGACTTCACGCTTCCACTGCAGGAGGCACGAGTTCGATCCCTGGTCGGGGAACTAAATCCCGCATGCCCCGCAGTGCAACCAAAATTTTAAAAAAAGAGTTAAAAAAAAATAAAGAATAAAAAATATATTGCAGGCAACTCCGTGTATTGGAATGCTACTCAGCTGCAAATAGGAACAAGCTGCTGATGCACAAGTCAACATGATATGAAACTCAAAACATTTCGTGTTTCTTCTTTTACTCAATATTAAGGTACATGCTGTATGATTTTATTTATACTATTTATACGACAGGCAAAACTATACAAAACCAACTTATGTTCATAGAAATCAGAACAGTGGTTGGGGAACTGACTGGAAGGAATCTTTCTCGGGTGAAAGAAATATTCTGTATCTTAATTGGGCTGGTGGCTACTTGTGTATATTCAGACTTATTAAACTGTGCAGTTAAAATAATATATTTTAAGGTATAAAAATTATACCTAACTTAAAATTTTTAAGGTATTTTGAAATTTTTCAAAATTAATATAATTTTAAATATATTATTTGGGGAAATATAATTTAACTACTAATGATTGATAAATGGTCAGTTTCTCTTACATATATATCACTTATGGGGTGATACGACATGGAAAACTTGGTTTCTTGACAACAACAAAAAAACCCTTTCTTTGTATTTTACGTGTATTCCTTAGACCCTAAGGCTGCAGTGTCCGGTACCAGAACCACTCATCACATGTGGCCCCTGAGCACATGAGACGTGGCTGGTGAAAGGTCAGATGTAGGACACACACTGGATTTCAAAACTTTAAAAAATGTAATATATGTCAGTAATTTTTTATATTGACTGTATGTTGAAATGATATATTGGATTAATTTAAATCTATTAAAATTAATTTCACCTGTTTCTGCTTTTTTTAATGTGTCTACTAGAAAATATAAAATTACACTCGTGGCCCCAATTATATTTCTGTTGGACAGTGCTGCCTCTAAGGTTTTAGAACTGTTTGAAGTGTTTGTATTTGTTGATACATGGTTTCTACAAATGTGTAATATTGTTCCTATGCCAGTTTTCTCACATGCCACAAAATTTAGCTGAATATCTCTTCTGAAAAATTTGTCTTTAAAAGGCCTAAGGTCCAAATGAATCTTAGAATGTAGAAGCATGTGTGGGATTGATATGTTGGCCATTTGCTTTGATTTAAATATTAATGTTGCCACATGCATTTGGGAGATAATGATTGTCATATAGTGATTGGTTATAAGGATGTACTTTTTTTTTTTTTAATAAATTTATTTATTTATTTTTGGCTGCATTGGGTCTCCGTTGCTGCACCCAGGCTTTCTCTAGTTGCGGCGAGCAGGGGCTACTCTTCGTAGCGGTGCGCAGGCTTCTCATTGCAGTGGCTTCTCTTGTTGTGGAGCACGGGCTCTAGGCACGTGGCCTTCAGTAGTTGTGGCATGCGGGCTCAGTAGTTGTGGCTCACAGGCTCTAGAGCGCAGGCTCAGTAGTTGTGGTGCACGGGCTTAGTTGCTCCACGGCACGTGGGATCTTCCCGGACCAGGGATCAAACCCGTGCCCCCTGCATTGGCAGGTGTATTCTTAACCACTGTGCCACCAGGGAAGTCCCGAGGATTTACTTTTAATATTTTATTTTTTTTAAGTCAAACATTTATTGACTGTCACTCATATCTTATATTTTTAAAACAGCTTTATTGAGATATAATTCACACATACCATACAATTCACCCATTTAAAGTGTACCATCCAGTGTTTTTTAGTATATTCACAGCATTGTGCAGTCACCAGCACAGTCAATTTTAGAACATTTTCATCACCTCACAATGAAACCCTGCACCCTTTAGCTGTGACCCCTTTATCCCCAGTCTACTCCCAGCCTTAATCTACTTTCTTTCTCTATAGATTTCACTGTTTGGGACTTTCCTATGAATGGGATCATATAATACGTGGGCTTTTATGACTGACTTCTTCCACTTAGGATAGTGTTTTCAAGATTTATCCAAGTTGTAGTCTGTATCAGTACGTCATTCCTTTTTATTGCTGAATAATGTTCCATTGTATGTGTATACTACATTTTGTCTATCCATTCATTGATAGACATTTGGATTGTTTCTGTCTTTAGGCTATTAAGAATAATGCTGCTATAAACATTCATGTACAAGTTTTTGTGTAGACATACGTTTTTCTTTTTCTTGGGTGTATACCTACAAGTAGAATTGCTGGGTCCTATGGTAACTGTTTAATCATTTGAGGAATTACCAGGCTGTTTTGTAAAGTGACTGCACCATTTTACAATCCCACCAGCAGTGTAAGAGGGTTGCAGTTTCTTCACATCTTCACCAAGACTTGTTATTCATGTTTTTGAATATACGTTGTAGTGGATATCAAGTGGTATCTCACTGTGGCTTTGATTTGCATTTCCCTGAAGACTAATGATGTCAAGCATCTTTTCCTGTGCTTATTGGACATTTGTGTCTCTTCCTTTAGAGAAATGTATATTGAGATCCAAGATTTTGATATATGGTCAGATATATGACTTGCAAATATTTTCTCCCATTCTGTCGGTTGTCTTTTCACTTTTTTGGAGGTGTCCTTGAATCGCAAATATTTTTCATTTGATGAAGTTCAATTTATGTTTTATTCTTTTATTGGTCATGCTTTTCTCTGCCAAATTCAAGGTCATGAGGTTTACCCCTATATTTTCATCTAAGAGTTTTATAATTTTAGCACTTAAGTTGAGGTCTTTGATCCATTTTGAGTTAATTTTTGTATACAGTATGAGGTAAGAGCTCAACTTATTAATTCTTTTGCATACTAGTGGTATCTTATGATAAAGAAATAAGTTCATAGGATTAGTCACATATTAACATTTTAGGGAATTCCCTGGTGGTCCAGTGCTTAGGACTCGGCGATTTCACTGCCGTGGCCTGGGTTCAATCCCCAGTTGGAGAACTATGACCCTGCAAGCCAAGTGGCGCAACCAAAAAAAAAAAAATGTCATTGTCGCATAGTGTTTTAATAACTGTCATGGATATGTACGAAGTCTTATATGTTGCATAATATAGGACGTCTTTGTTATTCATTCTGAGATTGTGATATTAGTGAACTTTTAGTTTCTAAAACTAAATTGGAGGCTTCTCTAGAACCTGGAAAAGAGCATAACAGAACTAGAAAAGGGTAGGATATAACATTGGGGCCAGACTTAAAGCGTACAAGATAAAAATGAAATTTCAATTTGTCTTTTTTTTAATAAGAGGCTCAAAATGGATAAAAGGAAATGTTCAGACCAAATTTAATTAGGCCCAGTTATTCCACAGGTATAAATTATGGAACCTTAATTAGTTCTTTTAGACTCTGATGTGACACTCAGTGAATTATTTCCCATTCAGTTAAAAGGGACCTCCCATGGGCCAGTGTTTTAAAAGAAGATGAGTCAAACAAATGGTTGATAACATTAATATTACAGGCAGTTTTAGTGTACTTAAGGAATCATATTTCTTTTGGTCTTACACAAGTGGTTCTGTTATAGCTCATGAGACATTCCTAAAACAGGATTATAGCTAATAATCTTTTGAATCTCATATTGCTCTTGCTAGAGACTTGACCCCATTTCAGTCTTACAGCTGGGTCTGGTCCTACTGAAACTTTTTTATCTAATAAACTCTGCCAAAGCGGGAACCTGCCTGTGTGACATATCCTTCACCTTATCCGCAATTTGTGTTTACATCAGCATGATTCACACCTGAGTCCCAGGACCCCATTCAGCTGAACTGATGATCACATTGATCACAAGCCAGGGTTAGAATAATTCTTCAGTGGTCTCCCACTCTGGAGAAACCCCACAGGGCTCCTGCTGACATTGAACAAATCATTTAACCCCTTTGGGCCTTTCATTCCTCTTCTGTCAAATTGGATTGCATGATCTTAAGGTCCTGTCCATGTATAAAATGCAATGTCTGTGACTGTTGCATTTTATTTGCCACCAGGGGTAAGACTGGGTTCCTTGAGATGCTAGATTTGGTTGAGGAGGAAAACTTCTTCAGCTTCTTTGAGCTGGGCTTATATTAGTGTTGGATTTGGGGTGTGTTTGTCAGTAAGATTCTTTTTGCACAGAACTGTTATTAGAAAGCAAAATGTTAAAAAAAAAAAAAAAGAAAGAAAGAAAGCAAAGTGTTTACAGAAGACATGAAGTGAAAAACTTATCTAATTTAACTTTTAAATTTTCTTGAATTGGAAGTTGACAGGTTTAACATTTTCTAGATTTTTGTAGCTAAATGGGAACAGCTTGTATATTTTTTTTAATTTTAAAATCCAGTACCATGTTCAGTTTATTGGAAGAAATTCTTTATAGGATTTTTTGAGCCAGTTTTTCAAATAATGTTTGCCATGAAGTTACTTTGTGAATTTATTTTCCTTTGACCGATGGTGACTGACTGGATTTACCCCCATTTTAGCCTCTTTTGATATGGGTTGAGCTATTTCAGACACTTGGTTCATTTTACTCACAATATATGGCTTGACAAATTTTAATGCCCAGTCTTAACATAGCTTGTTGCTGTAGTTTGGTCCTTTAAGGAAAATTATTTCCCCATTTCTCTCTCTTTCTTCTCCTTCATCTTTTTGTTCCTTTCTTTTCCAAGGGTTGGCATTCTGTGGACCTAAAGCCAGCTCCTCCAGCATGCGGAGGAGAGGGTGGGGTTGTGTCAGATCCGCCGCAGTGGGGGGGAGAAGCTAGCGTGTCCTTTCCCTTGAGGTGTAGTTCTTCCAGTCTGATGAACTGTCAGATCCACTGAGCGGCTGGTAAAGCAGATTGGACAGTGACTCAAGGAAGTAAGAAAGTAGTGGGGCAGGCGGGTGGGTGGGGGTCAGTATTTTAAGTAGCAGCTATCAGAAGTAAAGTGATTTCTCCAGAGGCTCAGTAGAGAGAGCCGTGCGTGTTTCTAGTGTGACTGGTCTGCAGGAACTATGTAGAGTGGAGTGTTGTTTTCTAAGAGGAAAAGGAGGATGAGTGAGAGGGTGGTGAGAGATGAGTTAGGGTGGGTTGGAAGGCACTCTGAGAAGAGGAGCATAAATGCCCCAAAGTTTTGCATTCACATATTCAAGTATTTTTTAATAGGAGGCTTGTATTATTAGTATAAATCTTTCACCCTGTTCTAATTTGATATGGTATCTTATGGGGAAAGAGGTAAAAGCTAAGGAAAACAAGATTTTTACCTTATACATAATTATAGTTTGGGAAACAGAATCCTGCTGCAAATCTTACATGACTGATTTCTGGACCCAAAGTGGGCTTGACAGTGGGCTGGAGCAGTAATAGCCCCCCTACTGTCAGGAGAGGCCGGGGCAGGCTTTTCCCAGCAAGACTGCCTGAGGTGAGGCCTGTCCTAGACTCCAGGACCTAGAGCGTGCAGGGTGACTCCCCTGTGTTTGGGAACCGGGAAGGAACTGGCCTGGTCAGCAAGGTGGCCTGCCAGCAGGACAGGTGGGGGTCTGGGTGCCTGGAGAAGTAAATCTAAAATGTTGAAAGCTGTGGTCGTCAGTGATTACCTATTAAACACCTACTGCAGATGGTGAGAAATTGCTCTCTTCTTTGTGTAGGAAACAAAAGATGCAGGCTTCTGCTTTTAAGGAGCTATGTTTTACCCTGGCCTTTGGCAAAGTCACAGATGAAAATGGATATTAAATTGTATGACTGCCATGAGCTGATGGTGGTCTTGGGCCTCTGGAGACTTAGGCCTTTAAACGTCATTCTTTGTCTTCATAATGCATATCTGGCTGATGAATGAATGTTTATTGCCATTTAAAAATAAAACTACAAATAAACCAAAAGAGGAAATTAAGTCACCTAATCTCACCACATAGAGCTAAGCACTGAAGTGCTCCTGAAAATGGGAGATAATTAGCCAGTGCCTCCGTCCTGTGGGCCCTGGAGTCTTACATCAGGGAGAGGACTCCCCCCCGGGGCTGTAGCTACAGGGTAGCCTTGCTAAGTGAAGACAGCTCTTGGAGACACCAGGATGACAGTCGGCTTGTCAGGAAAATCCCTTTGGAAATAACACTACTTGCCTGCTCTTAAATTGCTCTCTTCTATGAACAGGGTTCAGATTTTACATTAGGTGCTCAGTAACAAAATGTAAACTTGTAATGTTTCAATTAAATTCTGTTTTCTTCCTTTTTAAAAAGACAGATTATATATGCATGCATAGTTATGTATGCATTAGGAAAATCATAATGTAATCTTTTCTTTCTACTTTATTTTTAGGGCAGTCTTATGAATTGACAGAGAAGCAGTGTGATAGGATGGGAAGAACTGTGAATTGAGAGTCCACAGTGTTGCCTGTTAGCAGACTTTAATCACATACTCTAAGCTAGTGAATATATTTAATCACTTTGGATCTCAGTTTCTACACTGATAGAAAACAAGGACCCACAGTGGGCAATCTTCTAGCCCTTATCATCATAACCTAAGGCCGTAAATACCAGTTTCCTTGTGCCAGTCTACTTTTCTGTGTTGTTAGGAGTTGAGGGGCTGCTTTTCGTTTAGTAGATAATTTTCTAAGGTTCCAGCAACCCGGAGTGAGCCAGTAAGGAGGAAACAGCAGGCTGCTTCTGAATTTGCCTGGCTATGCTTTTACCAGAGGGGCATTTCTGGTCAGAGGATTTCAGAGTGTTAGAAAACTCTGTGTTGCCAGGATGGTTACATTCTTCCTTAGACTGAAATTACAACCCAAGTGCACTTCATGATATACATATGTATTGTAATTTGTAAACATAACTCAAAACCCTGTATCTGAGTCAGGTCATTTGTGGTCGGCCATTCAGACCTCATTTCTATTTGACAAGGGTTTATTTTAAGATTGCTTTGTGGAGCGGTTGTTTAACATTCAAATGATCTATTAGTGTCAAGTCTTTGGCTAGACTTGTTTTAAATGAGCTGACCCTTAAGTAGAAAACAAAACAGAAATTTAGGTTTCCAACCCAACCTAGCAAAATTGGTGTAACTTAAATTTTTTATCTTCACATGTATTTATTCAGCCTGGTTTTTTTTCTTGAATATTCACTTAGGATAATAGTACCTATGTGAATGAAATTCTTTTAGTTACTCTTGATACTGTTGCTTAGCAAGACCTATAGACTTCTTAATAGTTTCAGAGGAGAACACTTTACAGTAAGCTGAGCTAAATGGATTTTTTAGTAAGTTAATTGTGTTTCTTAGCAGAGTCGCAAATGTGCTTCCGTAGTGTCGTTTCTAGGATGTTAAAAGAAATGTTCTATGGAAGTAAGTTCTCACTAGGCCATTAACTATATTAATTTTTTACAGGCTAAATATATATTGTAACTTCATTTGGTTATTTTGTTGGAGATGGAATGGAAGCTAAAGATGATTTAGGTAAATAGCTAAACTGAGCCTCAGAGGGTAGTTTACACATCACTCTAATTCTTACCATTAGTACCGTGGCTTCCTCTCTCCTTTCCTGGTGTCCAGATTGCCACAGCTATAATTAGGGCATTCTTTCCTGTTTAACAAATATCATCATTGTCACTTTGTAACTCAGGTCTTCAGCCCTTGCCTTTTGTGTTCCAGATGCTCCATACTCGCCTGTAGTGCTTACGTGGCTCTGGCTTTGGGTGATAACCTTATGGCTTTGAATCATGCAGATAAACTTCTTCAGCAGCCCAAGCTGTCAGGATCCCTGAAGTAAGTGTGACTTGCCCTGTGTGTCCCTGGTTTGTTTCCTTTGGAGGGTTTCAGTTAGTTTGTGGTGCATATTGCTTCTTTTACTCCTCCAGTGGAAAATTATCTTAGGGAAAGCAAAAAGTTTCTTTCTGAATTTGGTAATTGTGTGTTTGGTAGTGAAATTTTTTTCACTTGTTGCACCTCAAGGGTTATTGGAAATGGCATTTGCCGTTCTGAGCATTAGGAAGCAGAATCTTTGGGCTCTCTAGTGTCCACTGCTGGGTCTGACTGGAGCATGTTATCACATATTAGCTCCCAAACAAGCTGAGTCCTCAGGGAGAAGACCCACACAAAAAGGAGTTTGGTCAACAGGATAAATCTGCTTCGAAGAATGCAATTAAAGTAGACAAATAAGAATTTTAAAATATTTTTCCAGACTACTGTACCATTTCCTGAGTACATGAGTTTTATTTAAACTCTTCAGATGCCTCTTCAATATTAGTGTCATTGTCATTCTAAAATTTTTCTAAAGCACATGATCTTTTCTTTTATGGAAATTGAGGAAGATGCAGCATTCTTTGAATCTTTGTATGATGCTGATGCTAGAAATTTTATCCAAGACCACAAGTACTCTGCATAGCATTAGGACAGTTGTTTTTTTCATTCATCCTGTGGGTATATAGTTATAATTTCCAAAATATGTTCTTTTGCCTTCTAGCACCCTTTGTTTGTAACATGCAACATTTAGAACTGTGAGATCATACTCAGAGGAACAATTCTATAAATGTTTAATTATTTTTGTCTTTTAAAAAAGTATTACTTTATATAAGCATCTAAAATTAACATTGATTAAGGTTGTTTCAGGTCAGTGTTCCCCAAACATGACTTGTGTTTTATTATTTTTTGTTTTTTTTGTTTTTTTTCATGCTTTGTGTTAAAAAAAAACAAAATTAAAAGAGCATCCAGGCACATAAGAGACTTTGTCACAATTCGAGTGTGAGCGCTCCTGCTTGCCTGTGAGAAAACCTTGTCGAATATCCAGGCCTGGAGGGTCCTGAGCTCGAGGTCAGGGCGGTCGCGTTACCTCTAAGGCGCCTTCCCTCCTTCCCGTGGCCCAGCCCCGTGAAATACCAGTCAGGAACCTCGGCCTGCGCCCCACTGGACCCGCGCTGCTCAGATGTGGTGTGCGTGGCTGTCAGTAGAGCAGAGTTGTGTGTGTTTTTTTTCTTTTTAACAAAAATGAAACACGAATCCTCTCTGCTTTTTTTAATCCTCTGGCTGACATTGTGATCACTATTTTCAAATAATCCCAATTAGATTCTTTACTTGGCATTTATTGGAGGGTTTTTAACCTCATTTATCAACTTCTTCCCTCTGAACGTCAAAACAATAAAATTCTTAGATTTTATGATTTCTTAGCCAACCTTGAGGGGTTGGCCAAGCCATGTCTGATAACTTCATCTTTAATTCTCTTAACTATTCTATCCTAAGCACTGGTTTCTAATTACTGGCCAGGCCACTATCTTTCCAGTGAGGATGAGCATTTTCTGCCTGTGGCAGCCCAGATACCACAGCAGCTTTACCCAGCTGCTTGTTGCCTTCCGTACACCTCATCTGGAGTTCTGGGCTCTGAGTGTCATGAATGCATTTAACTTGGTTTAAAAAAATTTTTAAGTAAATTCACAGAAAACAATTTGAAGTAGTTCTTTGAATTTGTGTGTTTGTGTTTTATAATGATTATTGGCTTATAGATACTGCTTTAACAACGTTTTTTAAAATATCTTATTTCAAAGTACATTTGAGGTTACTGATTTTTTTTAAAAGTTGTCATTTCTTTTAGGGTATTTGGTGGGGAAGCAAAATAGAAGGGCATTACAGCTCCTGCTAGTTAGAAGAAAGAAATTGCTTAATAAAGAAATAGCTCTTGAGTGATTAATGTGCATAAATCCCAGAAAATGGTCAAATTGAAAAGAGCCTAAGATTTGAGGACCCAAGATCCATGTGGACAGACTCAGTTGGGACAGGCCGACTAAAGGAGGTGAGAACTGAGCTGGCCTTTAAAAGGAGTTGGATTTTGGCCTGGCTTTGCACCCCAGGAGGCAAGGCCGCAGGGAACACAGTGGGGTGTCCCACCCAGGACACCGTGTCTGGTGGGAACAGAAGAATCTTTGGGGGAATGAGAATGTTGACTGAATACAGGAAAGTGGGACCAAATTGTGGAGAGCTTTAAATCTATAAGTTTAGCTTTGTTTGTCTTATTTTGTTCTCAAGTAGAAAAAGTCGTTAAGATTTTGAGCAAGGGTGTAATATGGCTGAGGCTGTTTTAATTTTGAAAAATCAATCAGATGATCATGGGGAAAATGGCTCAAAGTAAGACACTGGAAGAAGCAGGCTGTTGTAAACCTGGGGAAAGCACATCTGCCCAACATCAGTGGACATAAAATAGACGATGTGAAAAGGAGGACACCTTTGGAATAGAAGTAAAGCTGATCCAACCCAGATCTGGTCTGGCGTCCTGGTGCCTTTTGACTGTTCCAGCAGCAGAGGCTGGAGGACCCTAATTCTTTTTTTCTCTTTTTCTCTCTTTTTTTTTTTTTTTTTTTTTTTGCTGTGCTGCACAGCTTTCGGGATCTCAGTTCGCCGACCAGGGATTGAACCCTGGTATAGCAGTGAAAGCCCAGAATCCTAACCACTAGGCCACCAGGGAACTCCCTGGAGGACCCTAATTCTGATCCTCCGCTCCTAGGGAATCCGTCCTTGGAGCTGCCTCTTATTTTAGAACTTCATTACCTTCTTATGTTATTTTCTGTATAAACAGAACAGCATAAATTTGCCAACTTTATTTTATTTTAAATTTTTATTGAAATATAGTTGATTTACTGCCAACTTTAAACTGCTTTTTTTTTAAATTTATTTATTTTGGCTCTGTTGGGTCTTCGTTGCTGTGTGTGGGCTTTCTCTAGTTACGGCGAGTGGGGGCTACTCTTCGTTGCGGTGCACGGGCTTCTCATTATCGTGGCTTCTCTTGTTGCAGAGCACAGGCTGTAGGCGTGCAGGCTTCAGTAGTTGTGGCACGTTGGCTCAGTAGTTGTGGCTTGCGGGCTCTGGAGCTCAGGCTCAGTAGTTGTGGCACATGGGCTTAGTTGCTCCACGGCATGTGGGATCTTCCCAGGCCAGGGCTCGAACCTGTGTCCCTTGCATTGGCAGGCAGATTCTTAACTGCTGTGCCACTAGGGAAGCCCCTAAACTGCTCTCTTAATTGATATGTCATTTGTTCCTACTTAGCGAACATAAAAATTATTGTATATTTAAGATATTTTTAAAGAGATAAAATTTAAATGACCCTTAATCAATCCATTTATAAACTTAGATTTCAATTCAAAGACTTGAAATATGTGAAACACACATATACCAAATTCTATTATACTTGGGTATTTTTGTGATGACCTACTTTTCAGTTTGGAATCTGGTTGGTTTTTTTTTTTCATTTTAGGTTTCTGGGCCATTTATATGCTGCAGAAGCCCTCATCTCTCTGGACAGAATCTCTGATGCTATTACTCATTTGAACCCGGAGAATGTCACTGATGTCTCCTTAGGGATCTCTTCAAATGAGCAGGACCAAGGTTAATGAGGACACATTTGATCAGAACTCTTCACCATTTCCACTGCCTTTCCGTTGTAACTCAGGATGTGTGGAAATTTAAGGGCACGGTTGTAAAGGGAAGGGAGTTTTAGGTCGGCACTGTACGGTTTTGGCTGTACTTACTTTATACTAATTGTTTGCTGAGGAGACCTAGGAGTTGATTATCACATGGTCTAAATTCTAACTTTTGAAAGGCTGATAGTGTTAGAACAGTTTGTTTTGATTCTTATATTTTTCTCTTCAGAGGGATTCCACAATCCAGGGGAGAGTAAAAGTATGGCATTCAAAAGTCAGTTTTAAATCATGGCTAAGTTTTTGAGGGAGTGAGACTAGTTTTCACTTTATTCAGGGTTATTTCTCAGGCCATGGTGGTGGTGGTGGTAGGTAGCACTCTCATATCTTTTATTAGAACCTCTACTACATGAAAAGGAAATATTGTGGTAGATTGCTTTAATATTAGATTTCCATTTCATAAAGAAAATTAGGTTTTTAGAAAGTATACTCTGTTGTCCGACCCCCTCAGATTTATTTTCATGTCTTTGTAGGATCAGACAAAGGTGAAAATGAAGCAATGGAATCCTGTAAGTAAGACGTTTTGTAAAGACTTAAGTAGCCTGGCCTGCTTCCCAAAGACTCACCCTCGAGCCGCTGTGTCCTTCCTTTGTCCGCCTGAGGAGTAGAGCTAGGCTTTATTCTGGGCAGCTGTTCGGGCAGTAGAGGGGGTTGCTCCCTGGCCCTTGGCCTGGCCTCTTCACATGTGTCTGGTCTTCTCCCCAGCTGGGAAGCGGGCCCCTCAATGCTACCCCAGTTCCGTCAACTCGGCCCGGACCGTGATGCTGTTCAACCTGGGCAGCGCCTACTGCCTGAGGAGCGAGTATGACAAAGCCCGGAAGTGTCTCCACCAGGTGAGGCTGGGCCAGTGCCAGACCATCTTGTGAGGCAGCCAGCAGAGGGTTTGGAGTTTCTAGGCTCTGTTATTTTGTTTGAGGCTTCTGATCAGTTTGTTAAACATTGGAATATTACTCCTCCAGACATATTCTTGGAAGGTACACAACTGATTGTTCTTGCAAATGAACCTAGGCACCTAATGGAGAGTTTTCCTGAAGATTTTAATCATTGAAATTTCAAAAGATTGGAAACCATCTAAATAAGGGCTCACTTAAATCAATAATGGTGTGTCCATATAGTTGAACACAATGCAGCTGTAAACCCTATATACTAAAATGGTAACATATCCAAGACATACTAAGTGAAAAGAACAAGATGCAAAACAGTTTTTATATAATCCTGTATATGCAGAAAAGATCTCCAAATGAACACACCACAAACTGTTAACATTGGCTGCAGGGCTGGCAAGATAAGTACTGTGTAGATGGAGCACTGAAATGGGAGACTTTTCACTGGATACTCATATCCTTTTTAGCTTTGAACTGTATGAATCTCTGTCCACTCAAAAAGTTAAATTACAAATACATCTTTTAAGAAGAAGGGTTCACAAAGTCAGTACCAAAGAAACTCCATCTACAATAAAGAAAGCTCCTGGCAATGTGTAGCTAAAATAGACCTCTGACTTCTGCCACTGAGAGGGGCCTCATCAGCAGGTCTCAAGAAAGGTTCTGATTGGGGCTTTTTAGGTCACCTGCCCATCCCTGGACTGATCATGGGCAGGGACGCATACCTGTAGTAGGAGAACAGGTACTGCCATTGGCAGCCCCAGAGGAGTTTCCCAGAATTGGAAAGGGGTAATTCCTCAGAAGGATATTAATTCAGGACTTCCCTGGCAGTCCAGTGGTTAAGACTCCACGCTTCCAATGCAAGGGGCACGGGCTCGATCCCTGGTCGGGGAACTAAGATCCCACATGCCGTGCAGCACGGCCAAAAGAGTTTAAAAAAAAAAAAAAAAAATTAGGGGGAAGAAAAGGATATTAATTCAGCACACGTACTTCTGGGCTAAGCCAAGGGAATAAGACAGTAGTAAATAAGTGGACGTGATAGAACCCTGCCCCCATGGACCTTACAGTTAGGAGATGTCTTCCTAAAAAGGGAATTGCAAGATCAGAGGTTATGCAGAATTTTCAGACTTCTAATATAGAAAGTTTGTGCCAGGGACTTCCCTGGTGGCGCAGTGATTAAGAATCCGCCTGCCAATGCAGGGGACACAGGTTCGAGCCCTGGTCTGGGAAGATCCCACATGCCGCGGAGCAACTAAGTTCATGCGCCACAACTGCTGAGCCTGCGCTCTAGAGCCCGTGAGCCACAACTACTGAGGCCCGCGTGCCTAGAGCCTGTGCTCTGCCACAAGAGAAGCCACCGCAATGAGAAGCCCGCACACCGCAATGAAGAGTAGCCCCCACTCGCCATAACTAGAGAAAGCCCGCGTGCAGCAACGAAGATCCAACGCAGCCATAAATAAATAAATAAATTTATAAAAAAAAGAAAGTTTGTGCCAGATGGTGTATTCACCGGCAGCACATAAGAGAACCCACATCCCCATATGTTTGCCAGAGTAACTGAAACTGAAATTAAACCTATTCTCAGGAGGTAAGGCGGCTTCCTATGAAGGTGACCTTGTTGTGTGTAGAAGTGAAGATTTACCACGTGGAAAATAACCATGAGTGATATTTAGTCAACTTAGTGGCATCTGGTCAGCATTTCTGATCCAAAATCAGCAAAGCGAAGTGATGGACTGTCCAGGGAACACGTTTGATCTTATCTAGGAGTTGAGTGCAGGAGTTAAACGGGAAGAGTTAAAATGTTGCGCTGTTCTCCGTGGCAAGGCTGGGCTGTTGAACAGCCCTTTGGAAAGTGCCCGTGGACCTCAAGGGCTGCAGTACACAGGCTTTGGATGTGAAGTTGCAGTGTGTACACTCTAGCTCAGGTTCTTGTGCAGCAGGTGGCCATGGCGGCAGCCACACTGGGAGAGGCAGATGGGGTCAGGCCTGGTTTGGGGTCTGAAGGGGGTTTTGTTTTGGTCCCTTGGTTTTTAGGTTAATCCAGTGGCTGGACCTTGTTAATGGGGAGGCCCACCGTGCCTGGGAGGGAGAACAATGATGCGTGAAGAGTTGGAAAGGGCTCAAGTAGAGGTTTCCGAGGTTGCCTGCCCACCACTAACCATTATGAACAGCCAGTAAGCAAAATACCATTCTCTTATAAAGTTGTTGCCATGAGTTCTTGTATTTTAGAAAAGACTGCAGTCAGTGCAAAGAACAATAGATGACCTGTGTTAACTAGCCAGTTGGAAGGAAAATGGAGATTTTAATATCCACAAAATGATGTAAAGGTGGTCTTGCCTATTTAAAGCTAGGCCAAGAGTATAAAATCTCATTTTCTGAACTGAGCTGTGGTACATCAGTGATGTGGTAGGAGGAATAAAAAGCCTCCCTGCTTCATTCACGAGGAAGCTGGGAGCGTGTGCTCTGGACGAGAAGCCCCACTAGTCTGAGATTTCTTCCAGTGCTGCCCTGACCTGACCTTGTGCCCGTTTCTGGTCCCCCAGATGTCTCCCACACTCACCCCGTGGCCTGCACTGCCATGCCTCCCCGCTTTCCGCCTGTCAGGTATCCACCCTTGGAAGACAGAGACGGGCTTCCCTTGCCCAAAAGCTCTGCATTCGAAGAAACTCTTCTCTCTCTTCGTATTCATACTACGTTCACTTTCCTCTCTCCCTAACAGTAAATTTGTTTGGATTACTGTTATTTGCATGCTGTTTATTATCAGGGTAAGTCCCTGTCTTACACCCACCTCTGGTCAATAAATATTTGTAAAGGACACTTTCTGATTAGATTAAGGGAAGACACAAAGCAGTCTGGAAGCATAAGCACCTGAATCTGGATGGGGAAATACCAGTTGATGGTAAGATGAGGAAGAGGCTGCGGCCCAGAGGGGCCCAGACTGAGGGAATAAACCTACAATCTCAGCACCTTCAACCAGAACAGGACTAAATCAGAAAACTGCAGGCTGGTGTTATGGCTCTCAGATCTAGGAAAGGACAGTATATTGCCTAAACAAATAATTTTATTTGACTAAATTGTACTGTTTCAGTCCTTAAGAACGGAGACATTAAACATGCTTTTTTTTGTTTTTTTTTTTTGGCTGCGATGGGTCTTCATTGCTACACGCGGGCTTTCTCTAGTTGTGGAGAGCAGGGGCTACTCTTCGTTGCGCTGCACGGGCTTCTCATTGTGGTGGCTTCTCTTGTGGCGGAGCACAGGCTCTAGGCATGCGGGTTTCAGTAGTTGCAGCACACAGGCTTCAGTAGTTGCGGCACGTGGGCTCAGTGGTTGCAGCGCGCAGGCCCTAGGGCACGCGGGCTTCAGTAGTTGTGGTGCGTGGGCTTAGCTTCTCTGCAGCATGTGGGATCTTTCCGGACCAGGGATCGAACCCGCGTCCCCTGCATTGGCAGGCGGATTCTTAACCACTGTGCCACCAGGGAAGTCCTTAACATGCTTAGTGGTATATTTTTTTTATATTTCCAGCCTTTTAAGTTTGAATTCTTATTCCTGACATTGCGAATTTGTAGCTTACAATACTAAGTTGTTACTTAGGAAAAAAAAATAGACATGCAGATTTGGATAGAGGTGCAACTGTGTCTGGTGAAAAACTACCAGCAGACCTGGATGGGTGACTGGAGTGTAGAGTCAGGAGTGTCTGATCACCCATCTCAAAACCAAATACAGCCAAGAGATAGAAGAAAACCAAGAAGGAAGGAAAGCTTTCTCCTATTAAGAACTCATTATGGATTAGGCAAGGGAAGATAAATATTTAACTAAAAATAACATGTCTAGTTTAATCGGGAGGGATCAAGACGAAGACAGCTGGACTTCCCTGGTGGTCTAGTGGTTAAGAATCCACCTGCCAGTGCAGGGGATACGGGTTCGATCCCTGGTCTGGGAAGATCCCACACGCCGAAGAGCAACTACTGAGCCTGCGCTCTAAGGCCCGCGTTCCGCAACTACTGAAGCCCGTGTGCCTAGAGCCCATGCTCTGCCACAAGAGAAGCCACCGCAGTGAGAAGCCCATGCACTGCAACGAAGAGTAGCCCCCACTCGCCACAACCAGAGAAAGACCGCTTGCAGCAATGAAGACCCAGCGCAGCCGAAAACATAAATATTTAAATTAGATTAAATAAAAAATAAAAGAGTTATAATGAAGTAGCTTTAAAAAAAAAAAAGACAGACAGCTGAGGACCATCCGAGCAAAACTGTAGTGTCCCAGTGAGGTTAAGTTTGCTAATTTGTCATTGGTAGGTTGACATTCCTTTTTTTTTTTTTTTTTGACATTACTTGGAGTTTGTATCTTAAGCTATCAGTTTTTCATGGGTCTCTTTTTTGTTTTGAGCACAGGCGGCCTCAATGATCCATCCTAAAGAGGTGCCCCCTGAAGCCATCCTGCTGGCCGTCTACCTTGAGCTGCAGAATGGTGAGTGATTCTTCTCTTGAGTTAGGACTGGAGCCCTGCAAAGAGCCCGAGATTTTTGGTGTCTGCTTTTTCTCTTCGAAATTTAAGAGGTATTACCCATCAAGTTCTTCTAAACAAAAATGTAGCGAGGGAGTTTTTGGTATCTTGCAAATTCCTACTTCTAGCAGGTTAAGCATATTTCCTTTTATCTGTGAAAATGCAGAATAGCGTAACTTCTGACAATTATAATTAATCTCTACTAATTAACCTTTCTCTTAGGCATCCAAATGACTCTAATTGAGAACCTGAGTCAGAATGCAGTGGGTTTGAGTTGTATGCCTTAGTGTTTTAAACATAGGTGTCGTTAATGAGTTTTACAGTAAGCCAGTTCCTGCTGAGAATTTTTTATTCAGACCTAAATCCAGGTCATGCCTCTGGGGCATATACAACCTCGAGGATATAGCTTACTGGAAGAAAGGCTGTGGGCCCTACATAAGAGAAGGCATGAAGTAGAAAAGGAGAGCTGAATGGGGGAAATGAGAGGGTACAGAAGTTTTAAGAGTTCTTAGTCATACCCCCTTGCTGAAATCCTTCCAAGGCTCCCCTCTTTTTATAACTGAAGCAGCATTAAGTGCCTGGCACCCAGCAGGCCTTGTCCTCCTAAAAGGTGTGGTAGGGTTAGTACATGGTCTTAGAGCCCTTCTTTTGTGCAGTCCGCCTGTAGACAAGTTCTCAAACTGGGCTCCACCTTAGAATCAGTGCAAAGCTTTTAAAAATCGCGTCACCCAGGTCACACACGAAACTTCTTAAATCAGAATTTCTGGGGATGGTGCAGCGGGCATTACGTGATTCCAGTGTATAGCACAGGTTGCAGACCACTGCTTTTCTCCATCACCTTTTACCCCCTTGCGGGATTCTGATGGCTTGCTTTGTATGTGGTGGTATTGTTATATGCTTTTTTTGTGATGGGAAGTGTTTTTATAGGTAATACCCAGCTGGCCTTACAGATCATCAAAAGGAATCAGCTGCTCCCTGCAGTGAAAACACTCTCTGAAATGAGAAAGAAGCCGGTGTTCCAGCCCGTCCACCCGATCCAGCCCATCCAGATGCCGGCGTTCACTGTACAGAGAAAGTGATATTTTGCTCTTGGAAAACTGTTACCTGAGACCCAGGGGAGTATTTACAGGCCTTTTTAGTTGTATCGCAGCAAAATGAATAAAAGACAGATGGTAAAGGATACTAGTTTTGAAGACACAATTTTGAAATGATTCTAATCCCCGATTTTTTTTGCCGGAAGCTTACGTCAAATTAAGGATTCACAGCTCATTTTCATCGGTTTTCCTTTAATCTTTGCTAGACTATTATTTTTGAGCCATTATGTGATATATCTGTGTCATAGGCAATTAAAACACAGTCTTACCAGAACAGTCTTGTATAATACATTTTGTCTTTCTTGCAACGGTTAGAGTATTTTGGCATCTGAGATTTAGTGTTAAAGTTTTAAAAATGGAGAGAACGGCATGAGCAGGAGATGAGTAGCCAGTCCAGAAGCTGATCAGAGGGGAGGGGAGCTTGGTGTGTTGTATGCCTAGTTAGGACTAAAAGGGCCAGAAAATGCGTAATAAAACCCATAGGGCTAGTCAAATTGGGTTAAGAAGAGATGACTGATCTGATAGGAATCAATCGTTTGCTTAAAAATTACAGATGAAGACAAACAGAGTTCAGGGCACTGGTCTTGTTCACCCTCCTGTACCCATAGGCAGAAGCACCGGTTCTGGACCCTGTTAGCAGGGAGTTCAAGGTTCATTGCTAACCCCTTTGGAAATGCAAACAGGAACTTAAAAGCTTCTTTCCAAGACAGGTATGTGTTGCAGGATTGACATGGCCAAAATTTGTCCATAGGGTCGATACACTAACTGTAAGTAGGAAAAACAAAACACACTACAGGCTTGCTTTAGAAAAACTGGGTGACCCCTTGTCAAGAGCACATTTGGTAGATTCATCAGAGCTTGCCGTTTAGGATCATCCCTTGCTGTCGACATCTCTTCAGTTCCCAACTTTGGAGACCAGGTTCAGATAGGGAAACACACTAGCTGAATCTACATGGTTACTCGGTTTCACAACTGGAGAGGGGAGTGTTTGGATAAGCACATGAATTTATCCGAAACTTTATCTGAATTATTCTGTTGCTGATACCAAACAGTTTAGTTAGGGATCTACACAAGAACTGAGTATTTGTGATGTGACTAGACATTGCCCACAGATGACTCAGAGAAGGGGAGCAATTCTTCTTTCACTTGAACACGGGATGGATGTGCACAAGGGCTCAACTGCTCTTTTGCCACGTTGCAGTTGTTTTATATACAGAGTAGATTCTTTCCAGGAGGATACAGGAAACAGAGGTGGCCTAGCTCCCTTGGGCCTCTTGAAGAAGGCTTTTCCAAATGGGATGGGAGTAGGACCCGTAAGCTGCACTGGTGCTGGTCCAAGTCTGCAGGTGCTGCTTTCCCAAGCCCCAGACAAGCAGCAGCACCGTGGGACCCCCTTGTGTGCTGCAGGCTGGTAGCAGCACTGCTTAGCCAGGGCATTTCCTGGACAGAGTCCACATGCTTCATAAACTGCTGGGAACCCACAGGGTCTTGGGTAGTGTATGGTGGTAGAAGGCCTGTAATTGTACTCGAGGGCAGTACATCTTTGGAGAAATCTCAAAAAAATTAGAACTTTTCCTGCTTGCAGGTTGGTCTGGGGGGAAAGCAGGAATAGCTATGAGGCAGATTAGGCCCCACGTCGCTGTGTTAAATAATGCTCTTGGCTGCAAGTAGCACAAAATGGATCCGTGATTTAAACAAAGGTAGTTTTTCTCTCACTTGAGAAGGTGGTTTGTAGGCAGCTGGTGGCCTTGGCTCTAGTGCTCAGTGATGCCATCAGGGACTCAGCTCTGTTTTTCTCACACCACTGTCTTCAGCATTTGGGCTTTTGTCCCCGTGGGCACAGGATGTTCCAGCATTACATCTGCACTGAAGGCAAGAAGAAGAGGGCAAAGGCAGCCTATCGTGACAGGAGACCATCAGGAACAAAGTTTTCCCAGAAACCCCCAGCAGACCTCGGCTTCCCTCTCCTTTGTAGGGCAAGTCATGTAGCTATCCTTAGCTGCCGGTGTTGGGACAGCCCTGCACATCTTACGGGGAAGCCAGTGAAGTGTTTTCCCAACTGGAGAACTCTATATATGATGTGTTGTCAAATTATGATCCCAGCAGCCCAGCTTTGCCTTCCACAGTGGCCCTTGGCAGATCTGGGCACAGTACATGTAAGCTCTTCACCTCTGTGACTTGTCATATGGAGTCCATCAGCCAGATGGCTTCTCCCACCTGTTTTTCCTGCCCCAATCCGTTAGCACCACGTCTGCTAACGGAGATAATCCTAACTGTGCTGAGAAGTTTTAGGTGCCACGTCCTTGAAGTGTTTCCTAGCTGTCCCAGTTTCTCCCCCGCCTTTGTGTCCCTTGATCATACCTTTTCTTCTATGGTATATGGTATTCTGTAGTTTAACAGGTGCAGGTGCTCAAAGGGTGGTGTCATATCTGATGGGGTTGTGAATTCTGAGACGAGCCTCGTTAGTTTCTGCTCAGGCTCCATCACCAGCAAAATGGGGCAAAATTCACTGCATGGGTCCCTTCACAGACCCAGAGAGAATGTGATTGTGAGTGTCCCCAGAACTGCAAGGCATGAACCCTCAGAAGAGCTGGAGTAGTCCTGCATTTTGCCCAGGCCCTTACCCCACAAGACGACACCCCTGCGGAGCCAGCGCCTTCAGGGGCCTCTCCTGCCCCACCTGCACCCCAACCCCACTTTCAGAACAACACACCTGCTGTTCCCACCACGCAGAACCCCTTATCGACTAAAGCTGGGAGCTCTGCCCCTTACCCAGCCCAAATGACTTGATCGCTCTCGAGGCTTTTGATGGGTTTGCACAACGAGGCTAACTTTCCTCAGGGCCTAGTGTGAAGATTAAGACGAGATGATGAATGCAAAGGGCACCGGGTGGGCATTCACTACAGGTGAGTTCACTTACCCTCCTGTTGCCCAAGGGACCTGCTCAGCCCAGTCACCCTCGACACTGACACTGCCTTCCTTTCAGCCTTGCCTCTCTCAGGCTCCCATCCAGCCCCCTTCTTGGAAGCCACCTGGAGAAAGGTGACCGACGACATTGTGGACCCTGGAGCCAGATTCTTGGACTGGCTTCAAATCTCAGCTCTCTCACTGGGACAAGCTTGATCTGGAACAAGTTATTTTGCTTCTTTGTGCCTCAGTTTCTTCATCTGTAAAAGGAGGACACTGACAGTACCTACCTCACTGGCTTGGAATGAGGTTTAAGGTCCTGGACATTGTTGTTGCTGGATATGAACTCCAAATGTACAAAGGGGAACTCTATAATTTTTTACTGTGTAATATAAGGGATAACGAAAGCAGAAACTGTTTTCTGAGCCACTGACACTGTGGAGTTGGGTGGTAGAGAGCAGGGGGACTCCTCCAGGTAAATGGCTGTCTCCTTCACTCTGGATACGTCCAGTGTCTGGGCTGTAGGAGTTGTTCAGTAGATACTGGCATCCTGTGTTCTCATCCCATTCTTACCTGCCTCACCCAGACCCTCATCCTTGGATGACAAGATGTCTCTTCCCCACCCTTTCCTCCTCACCTCGGCCTGTGGCCTGTGACTGCCTACAGCACAGCCCTGACTCCCGCTGGGGGCCTCTTCATGGTAACTGCTCCCCTCTTCCTACTGAGCTGTTGATCCCTCCCTTACACCCCATGTGTTATCCAAACTGGAATCTTCTGTCTCCCAAAAGTGGTCACCATTTCCCATCCCTAGGACTTTGCTTCAGTCTCTTCCACTCCCTAGAACTTCGTTCCAGTTTCAGTGTGTACACATCCTGGCTGTCTCACACTAACTCCCAAGGAGATACCTGTTACATCCCAAGTCTTCATTCATTCCACATGTGCTTACTGGAGGCGTGTTCCGGGTTGGTGAGCTTTTCACGGAGCCCCGTGGTAACCTGGCAGATCTTCAGGCTCAGTCTATGTTCTGTTCTTTGTCATGTTTCCTTCCCCTTCCTGGATTGTGAGTACTTTGAAGACAGGGCTGTGCATTATACAGTGTGTGGATTGTTCTAGATAAACAAAGTCTGCAGAACAGAACTTTGGGTGCTTTCTTTCTAGGTCTGGCAGTGTCACAGGAACTACTTCTTTCAAGGTGGGGATGGCTTATTAACATAATCCCAGGGTTCACGGGGCCTCAGCATCCTTGACCCTCTGAGCCTCATCAAGTGAGTTAAATACTGACCCAGGATGGGTGGGTTACTGGTCAGACTCAGCTGGCCCAGCCTAAAGTAACCGAACCTATACCTACACACAGCAAGCAGTTTACACACTCAGCTTCCCTTCCTCCCTGGGAAGAACCGGGCCGACGTGCAGGCCCTGGGGTGGGAGTGGGAGTGCCCCAGAGTGGGGGAGGCAGCGAAGTTCATTAGTCCCCTCATTTGGGGCAAAGGGGATCCGTGTGGTGACAAACAATCGTCCTGGAGGATTTAGGCGGATTTGGCCAAGTGTCCCTGTGGGCCCCAAGCCTCCTCCTAATCCCGTCCACATTTCTGGCTACTTAGGATCGCATTAAATGTCAAAGCCGGCGTTTAGGGAAATATCTACATTTCGTATGCATCGCCCTAGTCAAAAGAAAAGCTGGAGCGAACCTTCGAGCAATTGGCGCGAGAGCCGCTCTGTGTGGTCCGGAGGGTGAATGGGGAGAGGGGGGCTGCGCCCTCGCGGCCTCCCCGCCCAGGAATGCGGGCTTTTCACATGTAGAAAATGCTAACGCTTTGTTCCAGCTTCGGCCTCCCGGAGGTACGGAGGCGCCCGACCGGATTGTCACTGCTGCATTTGCATGTGGGCGCCCCGGTCCCCGTCCCCACCCCCAACGCTCCCCTCCCCTCCCCGCAGCACGGCTTTCCTGGGGGCTTCTGAGACTGAGGGTGAGGGAAGGCCGCCTGCAAACGTCCTCTGCCATCACTGAGTCCCCGCTAAAGCCACAGGTAGCTATTCTGGAATTTTCTGAATGAATATCCTTTCCCCTGAGGCACCAGGCAGGTGAATTTTTTTACTCCAATTTCAAGATGTTACTTTACACTTTATTTTATATGACACAATTTATTCCATCGAGGAAGATCAAGGCGTTGCATGAACCATCCTGCAGTCCCGTTTCACACTAATGTTCTTGTGGCAAGAACCCTGCGTTTGATGTGACACTGCATGGGCTCCAAAGTAACCATTACGCGGCTCATCCTCCGAGGGCGCAGCCGAGAGCCCTCAGGTGGCGGGGGGAGGGAAGAGTCCAAAGGGTTAAGCGGGGCCGGTGGTCCCGCGGGCGGGCCTCGGGCCCAGAGCGCCACCTGCCGGTAGCAGTGTCGGCGCAGTGAACCAGCCCCAGAGGAGCTGAGACAGTGCCGACCCGGGGGACCCCTCGTCCCCGGCGAGACTCCACGTTTACCAGCTCGGAAAGCCACCCCACCCGAGGGCGCCGCGCGTTAGCTCTGGCCGACACCCGGGGCCCCAGAGATGTAGGCGGAAAAACGAGATCCTGTCCAACATACTGTTTCCTCCGATCGCTACGGTGTTTCTTCAATTACATTCCTTTAAATTTTACTAATTTTCTTATATTTATTGTGTTAGCTTTATTTATTTTTATTTATTTCCTTTTATTTCGTTTTTATTTCACTTATTCCACTTCGTTATTTTACTTGATTATTTCATTTCATATTCATTTTGGTTTACTACTTTTATTTCATTACTTAATTTCATTTATTTTGCTTTGTTTTTATATTCTCTTATTTTATTTTATTCATTTTATCTCATTGATTCATTTCATTTATTTTTACTTTCTTATTTTACTTTATTTGTGGTTGAAGGGAAAACTTTTTCATCCTATTCTAAGGTTTATGTATTTTCCTGCCTCTGAGTTTTGGGAAATAGTGAAAATAAATACAATCTCAGCTAATTATTCAAGGTGTTTGTCTAATCTCCACAACTAAATTGGAAGCACCTTAAAGTCAGGGACAAGGTTTGATGTCATAATTGGACCAGGGAAATGTGTTCACCAAAAGCCATTAATAAATATTTCTCCAGTTGACACAATGTGAAACGCTCGTTGCATGTCCAGTCAATCAAATATTTAAACTCCATCAAGGTACCTTCTCTGGATAGCTGCCTCTAGAGCTCCAAGCCAACATGAGGATGGGAGACAAGGACCCAAGAATTCGAACAAACTTCATGGAGGAAGTGTCACTTCAGGTGGGCAGGTAGAGGGGCAGGAGACAACTACAGGTGACTGGACCATAGGGGGCACGTTACAGATAAAACTAGGAAAGAAGTTCCTATGGTGTGTGTTTTTTTTTCTTTTTTCCTGTCACACTGCGGTGGGTCTCAGCTAGAGGGAGAGTGGTCTGTAATTTGAGGTAGGCAAGGGGTCATTTGTCAGGGAAGTCTCAGCTCTCAGACACTATGGTTCTTTGGGTTCCATGGAAGTCATAGCGCTTGTGACCCACCCACCCCCAAAGACCCTGTGCATATGGTGTATGTAATTTCAGAGAAGGGGAGAATGAGTCACTATTTATTTGCTATTAATTGTCTGGAAAGCACTACAAATTGCATTTCTGAATTTTCACCTTATCATCCCTCAACCTTTTATTCTGAAAAAGATTAAATTTATGGAAAAGATGAAAAAGTGGTTTAGTGAACACCTTTATACCCTAGATTCACCAGTTAGCACTTTGCTAACATTTGCTTTAGCTTTCTTCCTCTCTCTTTCTCTCTCTCTCCCCTACACACACTACACACACATACACCTCTCCCCTCCCTCTCTCTCTCTCTCTCTCTCTCCTCTCTCTCTCTGTCTCCCTCTCTCTCTATTTTTCAAATGAACTTTTGAGAGTAAACTGCAGACATGATGATGCTTCACCATTGAATACTTAAGCCTGTATCTCTAAGAAGAGGGCCATTCTCTGCGAAACCATAATAATTTTATTATAATAACTGTCTTTAATAAGACACAGTACATATTTCAATTTTCTCAGTTGTCCTCAAAATGCCCTTTGTTGCTGTTTTTCCACGTCAGGATCCTGCATTTCATTTGGTTGTTCTAAGTCCTCTTTAATTCAGAACATTCCCCCAACCTTTATGGTCACTCATGACATTGATGGCTTTGAGGGTTCCAGGCCATGGTCTTCGAGAAGTTTCCTCCATCTTGATTTATCTGATTATTTTTTGATGACTACATGCATCTTTATGAGGAGGGGGCCATTGCTTCCGTTCCTGACGCCTCCTCTCCCCAGCTGAAGGACCTCTCCTCAGAAGCCTAGACCCTGGTTTCTTAAATGTTCTGCTCTTGGTACCCTGTCTGTTGAGATTCCAACACCCCTATCCTTACACAACGCCCAAAACAACCCAAAAAGGAAAGCACCAAGACATCCAAATTTCCCTTTCTAAAAATGGCACTCTTCCTGGATTGAGAAACTCAACTTTGTATTGCTATTTACTGATTGTGGCTTTCATTAGCACTGAGCACTGGAAAGGGAAGGATCTGGGAGGTATGGGAAGTGGTTGCAGACCCAGGGCCGTGGCCAAGACGCTGGTTGGAGGAAACCTACTGGAATCAGAAGAAGCACCACGGTGGTAAGAAGGGGTTGGCCCGGCTTCCCGCAGTGGTTAAGAATCTGCCTGCCAATGCAGGGGACACAGGTTCGAGCGCTGGTCTGGGAAGATCCCACATGCTGCAGAGCAACTAAGCCCGTGTGCCACAACTACTGAAGCCCGCATGCCTAGAGCCCGTGCTCCGCAACGAGAAGCCACTGCAATGAGAAGCCCGCGCACTACAACGAAAGAGTAGCCCCTGCTCGCCGCAACTAGAGAAAGCCCGCATGCAGCAACAAAGACCCAACGTGGCCAAAAATAATAAATAAATAAATAAACAAGCAAACAAGTAAATAAATGAGTTGAAAAGAGAAAAAAAAAAAAAGAAGGGGTTGGCCATGGCTGTTCATGCCTGACCCGCATATGGTGAAACACAGGGTGGACAGCAGTCCTGAGTTGGGGGTTAATCCATCTGCAGGTGGGGACAGGTCTTTGGGGACCTCCAGCTCACATAGGGCTTTTAGAACTGGCATGGGTGGGAGGGGTAGAAAGAAAGAAGCCTCCTTTCAGTCCTTGGACCTCGTGGCTCCTGTTGCTACAGTCAGTAGTAGGGCCAAGGGGCCTGCATGTACAAGAAAAAACAAACACAAATTCCAGTCTTGTACCAGCTTACTATTAGTAACAAAGTTTATTTACCTAATTAAATCCAATCTAATCTTAATCGCTCCTGACAACTTATAAAATTCTTTTCTCAAAGTTCCCTTTTTTCACAAATGTTTTATCACGTTTTGTATCCATATGATTTATCCCTTATTTTTCTCCCATCCAGAAACAAACAGCTCTAGGACAAAATTATTATCATCATTTTCCTCAACAAAAATATCTCCATACCTTCCCTCACCGACGACACATATCCTACTTGCTTTACACACTGAAATGCTTCCCTTATTTTTAGTAGCTTTAATTACATATTACAATTTTTAACCCTTAAAAGCCTTAACAAAACCAAGAAACAAGTAATTGAACTATGATATCAGCATTTACTGACTGGCAAACTTATGAATATATTCTATAACCTCTAAAAACTTACATTTTTCTCATATTATAATTTCTCTTTAATGTGGTACAAGATACATATTTAATAAACCCAAACATCTTTTGAAATTCTACTAATTAACCCAAGGCTTAAGTCTCAGTCAGGCAAAGTGGGCTTTGTTTGTATTCTAAGGACATGATGAGAGTTAACTTCAAGCTTTCTCCTAGGCATATTTTTGTTCTCTCAGGATCAGAATTCTGAAAACAGTATTTTATCAAGCTAGCTTTCTCTAAGTGCACTTCCCAACACAAACGGTCCTCAACGTCAGACACACATCAGAACCAGTTGGCAAAATGCCCAAATAGCACTTCGTGCTCAAAAGAGAAGTTTGCCGGGTGCACACCACTGGACTTACTTGGTCTTGGAGCTCGTCAGCTCGTTCGGAGGCATCTTTCCGTTCCACCAAGGAAAAGCGTACATTGGCAGCCAGTGCCGAGCAGGGGGGAAACAGGGAGGAGCTCCGAAACAAATGGTTTGGGCAGCTGTTAGCAATGTCCCCGCCAAACCGCTCTCAGGGCAGGTCCAGTAAGCCACGACCAGGAAGCTCCTCGCAACCATCCCGGCGCGTCTTCATGGCGGCGGCCCTACTCGGGAAAACCCGGGAGCCAGATAACGCGAGAGCCCAGCCTCACGCTGGGAACCAAAATCTGTTAGCAAAAGTGGGTCCAGCTGCCTGCTGCTCAAACGCCAGTAGAGAGGCAAGGCTGGTGGAAAGGAAAGCTTGCTTTATTTTGGAGGCCGGAAACTTAGGGGGATAGGCGGACTCCTGTCCAAAGGCCACTCCCCCCACTGACAATCAGTGGGCAAGAGCTTTTATAGAGCGAGGGAGGGGGCTACATGCAGAAACAGCACAGTCAGCTCTGACCGTCATCTTGAAATTAATTGGTCATCGGTGGTCTGACCACCATCATCTTTTCTTTTTTTTTTGAATTTTTGAATTTTATTTTATTTATTTTTAATACAGCAGATTCTTATTAGTTCTCTATTTTATATATATTAGTGTATATATGTCAATCCCCATCTCCCAATTCATCCCACCACCACCACCACCACCACCACCACCCCACCACCACCCCTCTCCCCCCTTGGTGTCCATATATTTGTTCTCTACACCTGTGTCTCTATTTCTGCCCTGCAAACCGGTTCATCTGTACCATTTTTCTAGGTTCCACATATATGCGTTAATATACGATATTTGTTTTTCTCTTTCTGACTTACTTCACTCTGTATGACAGTCTCTAGATCCATCCACGTCTCTACAAATGACCCAGTTTCGTTCCTTTTTATGGCTGAGTAATATTCCATTGTATATGTGTACCACATCTTCTTTAGCCATTTGTCTGTTGATGGGCATTTAGGTTGCTTCCACGACCTGGCTATTGTAAATAGTGCTGCAATGAACATTGGGGTGCATGTGTCTTTTTGAATTATGGTTTTCTCTGGGTATATGCCCAGTAGTGGGATTGCTGGGTCATATGGAATTCTATTTTTAGTTTTTTAAGGAACCTCCATACTGTTCTCCATAGTGACTGTATCAATTTACATTCCCACCAACAGTGCAAGAGGGTTTCCTTTTCTTCACACCCTCTCCAGCATTTGTTGTTTGTAGATTTTCTGATGATGCCCATTCTAACTGGTGTGAGGTGATACCTTACTGTAGTTTTGATTTGCATTTCTCTAATAATTAGTGATGTTGAGCAGCTTTTCATGTGCTTCTTGGCCATCTGTATGTCTTCTTTGGAGAAATGTCTATTTAGGTCTTCTGCCCATTTTTGGATTGGGTTGTTTGTTTTTTTCATATTGAGCTGCATGAGCTGTTTATATATTTTGGAGATTAATCCTTTGTCCATTGATTCTTTTGCAAATATTTTCTCCCATTCTGAAGGTTGTCTTTTCGTCTTGATTATAGTTTCCTTTGCTGTGCAAAAGCTTTTAAGTTTCATTAGGTCCCATTTGTTTATTTTTGTTTTTATTTCCATTACTCTAGGAGGTGGGTCAAAAAAGATATTGCTGTGATTTGTCAAAGAGTGTTCTTCCTATGTTTTCCTCTAAGAGTTTTATAGTGTCTGGTCTTACATTTAGGTCTCGAATCCATTTTGAGTTTATTTTTGTGTATGGTGTTAGGGAGTGTTCTAATTTCATTCTTTTACATGTAGCTGTCCAGTTTTCCCAGCACCACTTATTGAAGAGGCTGTCTTTTCTCCATTGTATATCTTTGCCTCCTTTGTCATAGATTAGTTGACCATAGGTGTGCTGACCACCATCATCTTGATTGTTTTAAGTACAGCTAATTTTCAGCTCCAGGGTCGGTTTATTACCATTTCCTTGAGGCCAATTCTTGGAATTGTGGCAGCTTATGCCATGGCTACAGTCTGGTCATCATGTAGTTAGCTTCTTCCACCTGGTGGGGGTTTCAGTATCTATAAGACGGCTATAGATAATATTCTGAGCCGTTTCTTATAGATATGGCTCAGAATATTATCTATAGCCCCTTGAGAAGAAACTAAAGGTCCTTGACTCTGCTTAATGACTAATCTATTATTATCTGGTCTTGCTGGACTGTTTTCCTTTGTTTCTGCATTTTCTCACTTCTCAGATTAAACTTATTCTCTGCATTTCTCACTTCTCAGATTAAACTTATTCTTTGGCTAAAGTTTTTCCATAGACAAAAGGCAGGCTGGGGACTTCCCTGGCGGTCCAGTGGTTAGGACTCCGTGCTTCCAATGCAGGGGATGCAGGTTCAGTCACTGCTCGGGGAACTAAGATCCCACACGCTGCGCAGTGCAGCCAAAAAAAAAAAAAGGCAGGCTGAGGACATGGGGGGCAAGGATCATAGGGTCCTGCTCCGGTTTAGGACCACCCTCCCTTTCAGGGAAAGGGCCTCACCTGGCTGCCCCTTGCTTGGAGCCTCTGACTCTTCCAGGCCTTCTCTCTCAGAGAAGGAAATAGGTGTTTTCTTCCTTTCTGGTCTTTCCCAAGAACAGTGTGAAAACCCCTGAAAAACCCAACAGCAGCTAGGAATTCCCTGGTGGTCCAGTGGTTAGGACTCAGCGCTTTCACTGCTGTTCCCCGGGTTGGACCCCTGGTCAGGGACCCAAGATCCCACAAGGTGCGTGGCATGGCAAAAAACAAAAACAAAAAGAATAGAGTGGCTTTGTGGATCAGGAATCTGAGGTCACTAGCAGCCCCTCATTTGGCCTCAGAGGCCATAGAAGTGGAGTGGCTGTTGGCTAGCCTGGTACTGTGATAATTGTCCTCTCCACTTGATGTCACAGTGTTTTATAGAACTCTGAGTATGGGTGGTCTTACCCATCTGTCTGTCTGTCTATTCATCTATCTATGTATCTATCTATCTTTAACTCAAGTCCAGACCAGGCTGATGAGGAAAACAGTGGGCAGGATTCTTCTGGGAGGAAATAACAAGCTTTGGTCCCTCATCCATGGATTCATGCAGTAAAATTCATACAGCAAACGGGTTCGAGTCCTCTGGAAACCGGCTTGAGCCAGAAACAGCTATGGACGGTTGGGATTGAGGCCAGAATTCGGGAGAGAAAGTCTAGACTTTTCTTGTTATAGTCTTTTGTATTTTGGAAATTTCAACTATGTTTAGTTGTTCAAAAAAATTTTTAAAGGAAGCAAGGGGACTAATAAGAGGAGCCCCCCCAGCCCATTGAAGGCGGGAGCCTTAAATATGAGAGGCAAGCAGATGGAGCCCAGAAAGCCCTGGTGGTTGGCTTCCCTTCATAGGCCATCCAGGTTTTCCTTAGCTGAGAAGGAAAAGGGAATTTCATTTTCTTTTTCTTTCCTTTTTTTTTTTCTTGGCCGCGCTGCACAGCCTACAGGATCTTGTTTCCCCAACCAGGGATCCAACCCATGCCCCCAAGCCGTGGAAGCACGGAGTCCTAACCACTGGACCGCCGGGGAATTCTTAAGGGATTTCTTCATTATGATCCAAAATAGAGATGAGTTTAGGGTGCTGCATGGCTGGACTTTCTAACCTTCAGAATCCCACTCCGCTCAAGAAAGGCCTTAATTAGGCCGAGCGGCCCTAACTTGACCTGCAGAGCCAGTGTCGCTCTTTTTAGAGGGTGATCCTACTGAATTAAAATTCAATTAATCCAACTTTAAGGGCAAGAAAGACAATTTGTGAAAAATCATTAAACAGCACATAAAACCCTTTGAGGAAGGGGGAATACAAGTACAGCCTGGCTTTTGTTAAGATACTTTGGGGCCAATGAGTTAACTTTTTTGAGGAATTTTAACAAGATAGCGGTCAAAGTGGAATTTGTTGTGTCGTTTATTTAAGGTTTTACAAGGCCCTGCAAAGAGTCCTCCCCTGAGTCTGGACAAGAAGAGGGTTGGGTAACAATGTGGTGAGAGGTGAAATCTTAGGGGGCATTTTGAAACCTGTGAGGAAACCAAACAACTGGCCTGAATGCTTCAAAAATGTCAGGTCCTAGGAATACCTGGCAGTTCATTGGTTAGGACTCCGGGTTTCCATTGCAGGGGGTATGGGTTCGATCCCTGGTCGGGGAACTAAGATCCCCCATGCTGCATGGCATGGCCAAAAGAAAGAAAAAGAAAAAAAGTCAGGTCCCGAAAAACAAAGGAGGGCTAGGGGTCTGCCCTGATTAAAGAGGATTGGAGAGACAGGACCATGGACGGCGGCCTGTGATCCCAGACTGGGTCCTGGGAAGGGAAAAACAAATGTGCCTGGAAAGGACATAATTGAGACAACTGGTGAAATGTGAATACAGTCTGTGGATTAGATAGTAGTCTTGTAGCAATGCTAAACTTCCTGATTTAGATACTGTACTTTGGTTACATAAGATAATGTTTGTATTCTTAGGAAAGGCACAGGAAGTGATTAGGAATAGAGAAGGGCATCGTACCCCCTCCCAAATGGTTCAGAAAAACAATTTTTAATCTATATACGTATTTTATTTTATAGATATCTGTATTTTATACATAGCTACACATAGAACATATATACATATATAATACCTATATATTATGTACTATATACATATTATATGTATATAATAATACATATATATGGGGAGAAAGAGAGGGAGTGATCATGAAAATGGGGAAAAAGTTAACCTTTAGAAGAATAGATGGGAGTTCTTTGTATTATTGTAATTTTTCTCTACATTTAAAATTATTTCAAAATACAAAGTTAGCAAAAATACAAATCAGTAAAACTAAATAAATTAAGAAAAGATAAAAGCTAAGAAAGAAAGGAAGGAAGGAAGGAAGGGAGAGAGGAAAAGAAGGAAGGAAGGAAGAAAAGGTGTGGTACTAAAGGAAATAGACAAAATGTTCATGTCTGATGGCAACATTTATTGGTTTCCTCCTGCCTGAAAAAAGCCCTAAAATAGGTACCAACAGGCTGCACAAGAAATAGGAACCTCCTAAGAGAAGCTTGTAACCAGACTGGGAAGACTGAAGGCATTTGCCTACAATCACTGAAAATCCATGGTCAACCATGCGTCCAGAGCCAGCATTCAACCAAGAGTCCCTGAGGGCCACCGGTGCCCAGACCAGAGCTGATGACTTAGCTCCGCCTCCAAGGAGCTAGCAGTTGTATATGGGAGACAGACATGTAAAATGACTGCAGTGTGGTTTGCCAGGAACCGGGACAGCAGCAGGAATGTGGAAGCTTGCTTCTCGGTCTGGGGAGGAAACCAGCCAGAAATTACTTACTCCCCAGGTGGGACACTTGAAGTAGGTTTTGAAGACTGAGTAGGAATTTTTCAGTAAAGGGAAGTTGGGAGCAATGGTAGAGGGGCCAGTCTGCTGAGCACAGAGGTGGGAGACAGGATGCAATACTGAGCGATTTGTCAGCAAGTGATTTTTCATTGAGCCAAGGCCACAGGCTGGAGGCTGGACAGGTGAGCCATTGGTGACAGGCTTAGAGGAGGCCACGGGTTCTGAGCTGGGGTTGGAGCAGGGATTGCCTCGGATATGCAGAAACCACATTTTGCACACAGATGGGGGGAATGTCTGGTACAAAAGTGCAGAGGTCAGGAATGAGCAAATCCCAAGGTGAAGGTCTGGTAAACACCTTGGAGCCTGGGAGTCTGCCCCAGGTGGGGCTGAGCAAGGTGTTTGCCGCTCACTGGAGCCTGCACACTTGCACTTGAGTCCTCAGCCTAGAGTGCCACGGTCAGGGGCAACCCAGCAAAACAGAAATGGCTTTACATATTTATAACAGAGGGAATTGAATGGAGAGGTTTGATAGGACAGGTGGTAGAACTCAGAGGTCAGCTAGAGCAGGAAGCTGCTACCACACCTCTGCTGGGTGGAGGATCAAAGGAGGGGATGGAGCTATCAGAACCCAGGGGTCCCCTGCTAGAAGCTGAAATCACAGCAGGCCTGGAGATGGAGCCAGGAAGAGATGCAATCATGGCTGGAGACTGGAGTTGCCACCCAAGGCAGAGAGGGTGATGGGGAGAAAGCCCTGGCCTTTCCCTTCTTCCAGTTCTCTAATCAGCTGCCAGCCTCCTATTGGCCAAACCCAGCCAGAAGCCAGCTGACTCAGGAACCTGGGGAGTAGGGCTGCAAGGATCAGGCCCTCTGCGACTCAGAACGGAGCTGGGAAGGGCAGGGAAAAGATCTGAGGGCACACAGGTCCCAAAGCAGCCCAGTCAGGACTTCTCCAGGAATTGTATTCTGTCCTACACGTAAGTTGCACAATTTTAGTGCCATGATCAGCATAAACTCATTCAATCCCCCAGCATTCTGTAGTTCAAGAAATGGTATCACCATGTATGCAACTGCCCAGGCCAAAAACTTTGGAATCATCCCCACTCCCACCTCTTGATTTTTATCATTCTCTCATCCAAGCCATCAGCACATCTTACTGGCTCTACTTTCAAAATACAGTGTATTTCATTAATTTGAATAGGCACATTTTTTCATATGGTAATAATGGTATATGCTCCAGTTATCCACTGCTGCTTTACAAATGATTCCAAAATGTAGTTGTGTAAACAATGACCATTTTACTATGCTCACAGATTACGGGGGTCTGGAATTCAGACAAGGCACAGCAGAGGTTGTTTGTGTCAGCTTCACGATGCCTGAAATCTCAGCTGGGAAGACCTGAATGGCTGGGGTGACTCTAAGGGTTTGAGGGTAGAATCATCTAGAGATGACTTCACACACTTGTCTGGTTCCTTGGCTGGGATGACATGAATAGTTGGAGCTCTCTGGATATCTATCTATCTATCCATCCATCCAGCTATCTATCTATTCATCATCTACCATCTATCTGTCTGTCTATCTATCCATCCATCTATCTATCTATCATCTACCATCTGTCTACCTATCTGTCTGTCTCTCCATCCATCATTACAAATGTTCAGGACCTCTCCACATGGCACCTCTATTACAGCAGCTCAGGGTTTCAGGGGTGAGTGTCCCACTGAGCAAGGTCTTGTCACAATGTTGTGTTAGTTTCAGGTGTACAGCAAAGTGATTCAGCTATATATATATATGTATATATATATATATATATATTCTTTTTATATATTCTTTTTCAGATTCATTTCCATTATAGATTATTACAAGATATTGAATATAGTTCCCTGTGCTATAACCGTAGGACCTTGTTGTTTATTTTATATAAAGTTGTGTGTATCTGTTAATCCCAAATTCCCAATTTATTAGCATCTATTTTTATCCCAATTTTATAGAAAAGGAAAACAAGGCCTAGAGAAAGACTTTTTAGATACAATAACAAAAGCACAATCCCTAGAAGAATAAACTGACATGGCTCTGGCTTCTTCAGCATTTTACTGCTAAATTCAAGCACTGGTCCTTGGGTGTCTGACCTCAATGTTCTAGCTTACACAGTGTCTTTAGAGAATTCTGTGCGCTGGCCACTGTGATGGAACAGTTGGGCCAGGAATGCTCTGAGTTTATTAGTAGTGATTCTGCCAAAGTTGATGCTGTAACATGAGTAAGTAAATGTCAAAAAATTAGCAAGAGTCTTAGTCTACATATCGCAGACAGTTTTGTCAGCATATTTTGTAGCCTTGAAGTCCTCAGTGACAAGTTTCTTCTGATGTGTTCTAATTCCAGTGTTTTGTTTTTTTTTTTTTTTAATTCCAGTGTTTTAACCCTTTGCATCTTTAATGTTAAGACTTGTCTGCTAGAGGGCTTTATTCTTTAAAACTCCTTTGGTTTTCTGCAGAACTATCTGTGGTTAACAAAACAGATTCTTCTTCTGCTTTAATATTTGATAGCTTACATCTAAAGGGAATTCTCAGGCTTCCCTGGTGGGGCAGTGGTTAAGAATCTGCCTGCCAAATGCAAGGGACATGGGTTCCAGCCCTGGCCCGGGAAGATCCCACATGCCTCAAAGCAACAAAGCCCGTGCGCCACAACTACTGAGCCTATGTGCCACAACTACTGAAGCCTGTGCACCTAGAGCCCATGCTCTGCAACAAGAGAAGCCATGACAATGAGAAGCCTGCGCACTGTAACGAAGAGTAGCCCCCGCTCGCCGCAACTAAAAGAAAGCCCGTGCGCAGCAACGAAGACCCAACACAGCCAAAAATAAATAAATAAATAAATAAATTTTAAAAAATTAAAAATAAAAAATAAGCTGTCTTAATGTATGTGATGAACACATAAAACTTTAATCCATGAGGTCCCCTTTTTTGCTCTGTATGTCAAATGTGCTAGTTTTTTGGTGCATGTGTAAGATTTAATGGTTCCATTGTGTTACTTGACCGTGACATTTTGGAGAAAAATTCCCAGCTATAATGTTGTGGATGGTAGTTCTCACCGGATGCTAGACTTTTCAAAACCACTCTTCTTTTAATAAATTTTGCTGTGAAAACTGTTAAAAAACAATAAATTGATAAACTGAACTTCATCAAAATATAAAATTCATTCAAAAGGAAATGAAAACACAGGCTACAGACTGAGAGAAAAATCTTTGCACAGCATGTATCTGAAAAAGGACTCATATCCAAAATATATAAAGAACTCTCAAATAGTAAGACAGCAAACAACCCAATTTAAAAAAGACAAAATCTATGAACAGATACTGCACCAGGGACTTCCCTGGTGGTCCAGTGGTTAAAAATCGTCCTTCCAATGCAGGGGATACAGGTTCGATCCCTGGTCAGGGAACTAAGATCCCACACGCTGCAGGGCAACTAAGCCCGGGCACTCTGGAGCCCACGTCTCACAACTAGAGAGAAGCCCGTGCGCTGCAAGAAAGATCCCGCCTGCCGCAACTAAGACCCAATGCAGCCAAATAAATAAATAAATAAATATTTTTTAAAAAGACACTACATCAAAGAAGATCTATGATTTGTAAATAAACACATGAAAAGAAGGTTAGACATCAGAGAAATGAAAATTAAAACCACAGTGAGATACCACTATACACCTATAAGAATGGCTAAAATTAAATTAAAAAAATAACTGACTACACAAAGTTTGGTGAGGATGTAGACAAAACTGAACTCTCATACACTGCTAGTAGGAATGTAAAATGGTACAACCACTATTTAAAACCACACCTGCCATGTGATCCAGCCATTTCATGAATAGGTATTTTTCCAAGAGAAAAGATATATGTGTCCAAAGAAAGATTTGTACATGAATGTTCAGAGCAACTTATTTTTTTAAATCTTTACTGAATTTGTTACAATATTGCTTCTGTTTTATGTTTTGGTTTTTCGGCTGCAAGGCATGTGGAATCTTAGTTCCCGACCAGGGATCAAACCCACACCCACTGCACTGGAAGGCGAAGTCTTAACCACTGGACCACCAGGGAAGTCCCAGAGCAACCTTATTTGTAATAGCCAAAACTTGAAAACAAACCCAAATGACCCATCAACCCAAATGATCCCTCAAACAGGTAAATCAGCAAATTGCAGTACATCCACACCATGGAATACTACTCAGCAATATGAAGAAAGGAGTTACTGCTCCATGCAGCATCATGGATTAATCACAAAGTAATTATGCTGTGTGAAAGAAGCCAGAGCCCCACCACCCGAAAAAAAGTACAAAGTGTACAAAAGAATACGTATTATATAGTTCCATTTATGCAAAACTCTAGAAAATGCAAACTGATCTATAGTGACAGAAAGCAATGAGCGGTTGCCTGGGGAGAGGTTACATGGAGGGTTTTTCAGGGCGTCCAAGAAAACTTTTGGGGGTGAGATGTATTCATTCTCTTGGTGTGGTGATAGCCATATATCCAAACTTATCAAACTGTATACTTTATTATTTATTTATTTTTGGCTGCGTTGGGTCTTCGTTGCTACGTGCGGGCTTTCTCTAGTTGCGGCAAGTGGGGGCTACTCTTCATTGTGGTGCACGGGCTTCTCATTGCGGCGGCTTCTCTTGTTGCAGAGCACAGGCTCTAGGCGCGTGGGCTTCAGTAGTTGTGGCACGCAGGCTCAGTAGTTGTGGCTCGCGGGCGCTAGAGCACAGGCTCAGTAGTTGTGGTGCGCAGGCTTAGTTGCTCCGTGGCATGTGGAGTCTTCCTGGACCAGGGCTCGAACCCGTGTCTCCTGCATTGGCAGGCGGATTCTTAACCACTGCGCCACCAGGGAAGTCCTCAAACTGTATACTTTAAATGCGTGTAGTTTATTTATTGTATGTCAATTGTACCTCAATTAAACTGTTTTATTTATTTATTTATTTAGGCTGCGTTGGGTCTTCGTTGCTGCACGCGGGCTTTCTCTAGTTGCAGTGAGCGGGGGCTACTCTTCGTTGCGGTGTGCAGGCTTCTCATTGCGGTGGCTCCTCTTGTTGTGGAGCACGGGCTCTCGGCGCACAGGCTTCAGTTGTTGCAGCACGCAGGCTTCAGTAGCTGTCGTGTGTGGGCTCAGTAGTTGTGGCGCACGGGCCTAGTTGCTCCATGCCATGTGGGATCTTCCCAGACCAGGGATCGAACCGTGTCTCCTGCATTGGCAGGCGGATTCTTAGCCTCTGTGCCACCAGGGAAGTCCAAAGCTGTTTTATTTATTTTATTTTTAAATTTTTGGCCAAGGGGCTTGTGGGATCTTAGTTCCCTGACAGGGATCGAAGCCAGGCCCTCGGCAGTGAAAGTGCAGAGTGCTAACCACTGGATTGCCAGGGAATTCCCTAAAGCTGTTTTGAAAGAAAGGAAGGAGAGAAGGAAGGGAGGGAGGGAGGGAAGGGGAGAAAGAGAGAGAGAGAGAAAGAAAAAAGAAACTTAGGGATGTTAATCTGGCAGAAAATATGGGGCAGGTGGGGGTGGAGTGTCCCAATTATCTATTGCTGTGTAACAAATGACCCCAAAATTTAGTGGCTTAAAACAACAACCATTTTATTGTATTTCACAATTTTGTGGGTCAGGAATTTAGACTGGCTCAGTTGAGTGAAGCCTTGTGGAACCAACTGGGTTATATTCAGGCTGGGATTGTCCAGGGGATCCAAGGTGGCTTCACTCACATGCCTGGTACCTTGGTGGGGATGGCTGGGAGGCTGGGCTAAAATGGGCCCCTTTCCCTTTCCATGTAGACTCAGGACCCTCCACGGGGTCTCTCCAGAAGGAATGAGAAGGAATGGTCGGGCTTAACAGTATGTACTGATTTATGTAGCTTTTGATTTTCTGCTATATTTATTTAAAAAACAACTTTTATAGTTTTTTGCCCTTTATTATGAAAGATACACATTTCATTTTAGAAAATGTAGGCTGAGGGACTTCCCTGGTGGTCCAGAGGTTAAGACTCTGCACTTCCAATGCAGGGGGCACAGGTTCAATCCCTGGTCGGGGAACTAAGATCCCACATGCCACACCGTGAGGCCAAAAAAATAGAAAATGTAGGCTGAGAGCTTAGCTTAAACGTGGTGGGCCACAGGCAGCCACTGCGAGGTCTTGAGCTGTGAGTGACAGGAGATGAGACCACAACTCTCTATTATGGAGGGGAAAGAGGACATGATTGGTTGCCTGAAATTCTGAGGTCCAGGGGAGGGTAGTGATTAGGCAATGACAAATTTAAGGGGTAGGCAGGCAGTAAACCACTCTGCTGAATAACCATAAAGAAAACAGAAAGCTAATATTTAACTGTGTGCTTGAGCAGTTACACGTGATCTGTACTATATTAAGCCCTGTACATTTAGTAGCTCATTTAACCCTGATGGGCTAGGTACTTGCACCAGTCCCTTGCTATACGCATGAGAAATTGGAGGCACAGAGAGGTTAAGTAACTTGCCCAAGGTCACACAGTTAAAGAGTGTTGAGCTGGGATATAAGCCTGGCTGAGCTCTGAACTAATTTAACTAACCAAGCTGGATGTTGACTTTTACCTGTCCTATGTGCAATTCAAGCTTCTTTACTATAGTCTATGAAGTTCTAGGTGACTAGAGCTTACATGATATCCTCTTACTTGTTGCTATTCTGAACTCTGGGTTGTTGAAAGCGGCTGACACACTTCTCATAATGACCCCAAGGCCGGAGTCAGGGCAGAGTTACGAGTTGGCCTGGTGTGTCGAACGCCATTCCCCTTCAGCTGGCAGAAGGCAGACAGTGATTCACGGGTAGTCTATTCGGCTGGTACCCCCTGGCCCTAACCCCCACTGGTTTAAAAGAGTTATTGTGATATAATGTGTGTTTAATGTTTAAAAAGAATACTCTGGTGATTTATGTATTTAAAAATTATGTGAAAGCACCCTTAGGATGATGGTGAAAGGTGCAACTTTGACATCAAAACAAGCGGGTGCATCAAATATTTGATTAAAGGATCAGATGCAAAAAGCAGATGCAGATTCACTTCGATGGAAATGTGGTGGAACCCCAGCCCCAGGCCTGAGGGAGCAGCAGGGGCCAGTGTCATCTTTGAAAACAAAATATGGTTATGGATGAATTCGAGAAAGACTGCAAATTTACTGCCTACATCATTTTAGGGCTGGTTTCTTTTGATAAGTAGTTACTGATTAAAATACAAATGATTTATTTTCAGGATTAGGAAAGATATATACATACTCTCTTTCTAATGTTAGGGAAAACTGGACGGACGGCTGCTTGCTCCTCCCTTGCTAAGAAAGGGTGTTTATTGGCTAGGATGGCAGTGAAAAATCTAATACTAGTTTACAGCAGGGGACTGTCTTTGGCCTTTCATCTGGATATACGGCTCCTGTTCCTCTCATGGATAAGCTATGGTCTTATTAAAATCTCATCCTAATTTGTTCTTTATCACTATACCATATTTTAAAAAATCATAACTGTAATTCTATACAAT